>NC_081410.1:681262398-681885227 GCF_030272615.1 Cryptomeria japonica | reverse complement strand
GAGGTAAATTTTTTAACCTTGTCATTCTTAATAGCCTTCAACATCAAGATAGGTCTGATGGAATAGAAACTAGTAATGACTCTAATTGTCTACTTGCGGATCCTATAGGGTTTATCCAAGTAGATGAATTCATCACATATTCTACTCAAGACAATTCTTATCCATTCATGGTTGTCACAAAAATTAGGGGAATCTTTCCACAAATCTAACCCTCTTGTTGCCAAATTTGTATAGTTTGGTTTGTATAGGCCAAGGTCCTCTAGGAGTTCTTACCATATTGCTTCATACTTTGAGTGATCAATTTCATTTAGGGTAGAATGAATGTAGGCCCTCACATCCTTTGTATAGACCACACACATAGCAATGAAAGAGAATTCCCCATCCTTGTCATTTTTTGTAGATTTAAATAAAAACTTCAAGTATGCTTAGGTTGAGGTATTTCAACATCAACGACTTGTGCAATAGCCATTTCAATTTCTTCCAAATTTTAGAAACTAGGATTTGAAATGATCTAGAAAAATACCTCTATAAGCAGTCCCTAGGGTTTTGAGATTATCGAGTTCCTTCTTCTCTTCCTTAGCTCTTGGACTTACTTTAATGCTTTTGAATGAGATCAGATTCGACTAAATTGGACTAAGTAATCTTCTCATTTTCCCTAACACCCTACAGTAAATGCATTTATCCTTGGTAGAAATCTTCTTATTTAATGTTCCGTGTTATCACAGGAACCCATAATCACTCCACATTCTTTTATAGAAAGTGTTCTTCCTCTAAAAATTTAGAAAAAATCCCTAAAATTGCTTCTCATTCATATACTGAAAATGATATATCATAGTTCAACTTGTATGCTGAAAATATTTAGCATCTCATGTTTCACAAGGGGTTAAAACATTTGCAATTTATTACTCCCCATTAATCAATGCATTAGCTTAGTTCATTGAGGGGGTTTGTGCAACTTGCACAAGCATTGTATCAAATTTCCTTTCAAAAAAATTATCTTGCTTCTTTCTTTAAACCTTTGTGCTCTCCCTATTGTAACTAGTAAAAGCATTCTTCTTTTTATTCAGAATAGGTGGTTTCAAAAAATTACTATTACAAAACTTGGCATTGTGTTATAACTTGGACCAAATTTATATTTTCTTGATTTAGATATTCAATTTATAGCCTTATGACCAAACTTATTGCATGTATAGCAATAACCATGGAAAGAATGAGCACACGTAGTATTGTATTTTTAAGGTACAACAAATCTCATATTCATGTAATCATTTCTTCTCATTCTACTTCTATAATCAAGGGCTTTGTGACTAAACTATTGCAAGAATAATAGTAACCCTAAAAGTATTGATGATACTTCGGATTTTTAGTTTGCTTAGGAAAGGATCTCTTGAAGCCTTTCTTTGTTGACCTTTGCTTTCTTATTTTGCAATATCTACTTGTTATCATTGGTGTTCCTGGAGTCCTTAGCCCAAGCTTCATTCTTCTTTATCTCTAATTTTTTTATGGAAGCATTTGACTTGGACTTCTGGCCCATTTCAAGTCTAAGATGTTGGAATCAATAAATACTGAGAGGTGGGGTGAATCAGTGTTTTATAATTTGAAAACCTATTAAGCTGATTCTTAAACCATCAGATGCACAAGAAAGAAAATGAAATGCAAAAACATAAAGTACAAAACCATACAACCATAACACCAATATTTTAAAGTGGAAACCTAGAAAGGGAAAAACCACGGTGGGATTGAGTACCCACAATATTATTATACTATGGCCAGTAGTAAAACAATATTACAAAAGTGGAATGCACTTGCATTCAGCCACACTACCTAGAGCTCACCACCCAATTACAAAAGGGCTACAAGCCGAAGGAAGGCTCACTTCCTTACAGACTAATAAAATTGACTACAATAATGAACTAACTAATGTATATCATCTAACTATGCCAAAATATAGTTTCGGTTAGGCTCTGATTGACTCTCTGTAACTGATCTGATATTTTGTTTTGTCAAATACTAGAGAAACAAAATTTTCACCAAAGTTAAAAATTCACTCTTACAGACTTCCTTCGCTCATCATATCCATAAAAAATGATTATCCAAATCAATCTTATATATTTGCACCATCAAACAGAATCATTTACTAAGTTGGCTTCCAAAAACTGCATAACACACAATATGAAATGTGTATCACCAAGTTGGCTCAATCCAATCACAAATCCAAATGCGGACCAAAACAAGATGATAAAATGTTTCCAATAAGTCAGCCCAATTACCTTGAACACGAAATTGATCACCAAAATCATCCCAACAAATCCACAAGACATGTTACACCAAAATAGCTTTGCCCTAACTGAATTACTGGATATCAAAGCTCTAAACTTGCACACAATTCAACACCAGATATCAGGATCATGAAGATAATCTTCTTGAAACCTCGAACCAACTTCCTTGATCACTGCAACCAAGATTACAACACCAATGCAAGATGTGCACCATGATCTCATGCTTTACCAGTTACTGAGTTCCACCTTCCAGACTTATGCCAATGAACAAAATGACTTCCGGTAAACTAATTCTATGTACTTTGGATGTGATGTGTGAACTGAGTTGCCATTAATTACAACCCCTAAACATCTATCATGCATCGGTCTTCACTGGAACAGTGTCTCTTTCCAGCAATCTCCCCTTTGGCATTGATGACAACACTGAAAAATGAACTGTACACTCAATACTACAAAAATTTATTAAGAATATACAAGATTCCCCTAATAATTTACACCATTTTTCACTCTACTCTCTCCCCCTTTGACAGAAATGCCAAAGATAGGAATCCGCCAAAACTGATATACAAAGATATGTATAGTTTCTCACAAAAATTTGAAGATGTCTGCAAAAATTGTTCAAAGGGACAACAAATGATTATCCTATGCCTTCTTTAAGCTGTCCAAAATACTTATCATCCCACTAAAAAGGTAGGCATGCATTTTTTCTCCCTGCCTATCTATCAGAATAGGCTTATCTAGTGCATCCTTAGCATCCTACATGCTATTCATTAAAGAATCTATATGCGTACTAATAAGACTCCTCACTTCTAACACTCTACCCAAAACTTTATCCTTTTCTTGATTAAGAATCTTGATCTTATTCAATACACTCAAAACTTAAGGTTCAAAATTGCTAGCTAGGGCTGATTGTGGTGCACATGACTATGATATGCTCACTACTTGTCCTTCACATTCCCTTATTTTCTTGTCAATGTCTATAGTGAACTTGGGAAAAATTAGACATGACTTATAAAATCAGACATGACTTATATATTTGTTGGTAAACAGATTTGTCATTGCGGTCGTTTATCCGAAACTGACCCTATTTGCCCGATGAGGAGTGACAAATGTTCTAATAGTTGGAGAGATCAGAGTGAAACCACAATCTTCCTCTGCATTTGAGAGGGGAAGCTCCCTCTCATGATAGGGGTATTTAGGATTTTTGTGTACTTTTAGCCTGAAAGTACATAAAGCAGAAAACATAGAACTTAAACAATATTAATAATAGAAACCCTACTAGAAGACATACGAACACCAAGTAGGATTCCATAAATGATAACAATCACAAAATGGGTTACCACCAAAAAGGTTAGTCATGCAACAATGATGAAAGAAGTACAATAAACCTCAACACATGAAGAGATAGGTTACACTTGCACATGCAAGTCAAGATACCATGAAATGATGTGTTCCATCAACAAATTTCACCAATACATAAAAGGATTACTAATTCACATACGAGAAATTAGTAACAATAACTCATGAATACATTCAAGACACATGAACTCAATGCACTCTTCATTATTATTTTTGAAAATTTACAAGTTCAAAAACCCCTTAGTAGAAAGGTATGAACATCACAAGATCTTGCTTCATTTCTCTACAAAATTCTGCAGAGTTTTCCCCCTCTGTAAAACGTCTCCCCTTACATTACAAATAGCCTTGCCTTTATAGGCTTCCTAGAATAACTACCTTAGTAACTAACTTTGGATAGGTTAATAACTAACTCATTATTATGCAAAATATCTTAGTTAGAAACTACTTCACTTTTGTGTGAATAAGGTCTACTTTCTAACCTTTAGTTACAATGAGTAGCATAGCCACTTCTTCAAAAGAACATCTTGAAACTTTCAAGCTAGGATCATGGCAAGGTGCTTATCCATCTTTCTTTGCACTGTGGAGTGTAGCTGCATACTGAAACATCTATGTCTTTCGAACCAATGCATTAATGAAGTTCAGTCATATTGGCTTCTCACTAAATTTTTGGATCTAATCATGCTTCAAATTAAGCTCACCAACATAATCTCTTGAATATTCATTAGGTGTCACAACTTCAACTTACATTGTAGTCTCTAGAGACTTTGATCTTGTCCATCTCATTCTTTTCTTGAAAGCACCATAATTTACAAGTTGGAATGCTAGTACATTGAAATTTGCATCATGATATGACTCATCTATAAGGATAATATTTAACCATCATAAAAGAGTTTGGACATAACCAAATTTTCTCACACTCACACCCTTAAATAGTGAGTTGTGGTCCATCAAACTTGCTAAGCCTTCCAAGAATAAATACAAAGTGATTTTCAATTCAACTAGATGAAGTCAAACTTTAATTACTCGGAAGATTTACGTGCCTAACTATCTCTTATGCATTCCCACCATCTTGACAAAGATATATTCATTCACCAATAAATTTTGAGAGTTTCCTTGTGCGATCCATTCTATGCACGTTCTTTAATCCTTTCGTTTCATTCTTTGAGAGGACACTTCTTTGAGAAATTTTTGTCAATTTTTCTGAAGCCTTATTAGTACTTCCACATTTTGTGTATGTAGTGACAATGGCAGCGATGCCATTAAATTTATTTTGTGCATATTCTCTGTAGATATTGCATTCGCTGAGATGACATCTCTTTGAGCTAGCATGTAAGCAGGTCCTTAGTTATGCTTTAATATTTCGCGTACATGTCTCTTATGGCTATTGCAACTATGAAAGTCAACAAATTTGTTCTATTCTTTGTGCTCTGATGAATACTCATACACCATTACAAAGCACTTATTTTGGCTTCCTAGGGAGATGGTAGTTTAAACTTCTCCTTGTATTGGTTTGAAAGCATCTAAAGCCACTTCAAAAATTCATTTTGTGCTCCCATAATCATTGTATTTGATTCGTTGAGATGACATCTCTTGGACGCATTACGTCAGACTGTTAGCGTGCTTTGTATATGCTTCCCATGATCTGTATCATGCTATTTTATCAAACATCTCACTGTATTGGCTATGATCCCATGGTTTTGTAGTCATATCTACCAAAGCAGTTGCAACTACAACATCTGACTGAATTCCTCTATTCTCTATGGTTTGATGAATGCCTGTGACAATTTGGGGCATATCCTGCGATAATTGCATTAAATGAGACCACATTTATTAATGGCATTCAGTCAAACAATTCACATGTCATGTCTAAGCTTTCTACTTTTACATGCATTTAGACGTGGCATTCTATCAAGCAATTCGACATGTTTTATCTATGCTTCCATATTCTGCAACATTGTCTAGACTTGCATTATTTATACTTACCACATTTTGCATCTGTCATGTTCTCTTCGAACACTTCACATGTAGTGTTTGTGCTTCCATGACGTGCATTCATGTTGATCAGAGTAGTTGCACCAACATTATCTTTGTTCCCACGATTTGGATTACTGCAAACACGTTAATTTGTTAAGCCATTTACGACTTTGGCTATGAAACCAAAATTCTCCAGAGTAGCCGCAACTACAACATCTAGCCTCCATGATCGACAGCTACTCAGGAACATGACATGACATGGGCCAGGATACTACGGTTTCCATCATCATAAAGCAATCAAAAACTTAAACATGTGTATAGCTTGCACCACGTCTTTCAGAGCAATTGCAATGATAACATCTGGCGAAATCACTTTATCTTTTACACATTGATGAATGCCCATAACTTGTTCAAAGTTATCAACTTTGCATGGATGGGAAGGATGAGAAGAACTTGCAGGATTAGATTTACATTATTAACCATATTGTCTTCACTTACAAAAAGCCATAAGATTGCATTTTCTTTGTACACACAAAAACTCTTCTTGAAAGGTTAAAGATGCTCCAAAACGAAGCATTTCTAACCTTCTTGACAAGGTGGGCCCACAACGTTAGGAAATAAGGTTAGAGATGCTCCATTTTGGAGCATTCCTAACCTTTTTGTGAGAGGTTATAAATATGGGTTAAGAATTCTCAAAAAATGGAGCATTCCTAACCATTTTTTTCTCAAAGGTTATGATTATGGGTTAAAAATGCTCGAAAATGGAGCATCTTTAACCATTTCTTTCAAAGACTATGACCTTGACCTCTAGAAACCATTGACCATGGAGGAGAATAAAGGAGAAATGAAAATGACATTTTTAGACAACTTTTTCCCTCAAATGACCAAAATATTAAAATAATCTAAAATATTAAATTATTTATTTAAAAAATAATTTAAATATTTTAAATTTAATGCTCAGGCTTGAGAAAAATGACCATATCTTCCAAACGGTAGGGAGTTAAGTCCTAAAATTAGAAAAACACATTGATGGTAGGGAAATGAGCCAACAACATTATTTACTCCTCATGACGAATCTTAAAATGAGATATTTTAATCATTTCTAGGAGATGGACACCAAAATTTGAAGGTTTAATATATAGAAAAATATGAACTGGGTTCAAGCAAAAATTGGCCACATGACACAAAATGATGCTAAGGACATGTCTATCAAATTATGTCCCTCAATTCTTGGTAATTTCCAAAATTCATCCATTTTTCATATTTTGACTAGCAACAACCTTGGATCACGTGCTCACTGCTTACGCATAAACACCTATTGGATCTTCATTCAACATTGAGATCGATTTGAAATTCAAATTTTAGGTATGCCAAATATAGGGGCAACAACTGGCTCTAATTGGGGACAAGGATTGCAAAGGATGTAGGATGAACCCAAAATCTTTGGTTTGCAGGCTAGTGCATTATTCATTGGGCAACAGAGTCAAAGAGGAAACAACATAGGGAATAGCTGGAGAAACCAAATACAAACCAAAAATGGGATGAACACAGCAAAACTTCTAACTAAAATATGTACATGGTAGGCAAAGCCCACCTCAAACTTCTCCAAGATTGTCATACAAAACCATTCACAAGCTGAGAGAAATAGACATCTTTGCAGAAAAATGGCGTGCATCCATGTGACACTTGTAAGCTCAGTAGATTGGAAAGATCAACATGTATAAGATGAGAAATATCTTTGAGTAATGAACCAAACAACCATCTCTCATCATAAATCTGCAGGCTCTCTTGAAATATTTGGGTACCACTTTGAACATTATTGGCAATTTGTGGAATATTCTCAAGCATAGCCATATCCTCTATCTGGAGATCCCTCAGATAGTTTTGTTTGCAATAAATTAACCCACGAATTGGACAACCCTCATATAATTTGTAATGTGAAGAAACTTGAGTAGACACAACCATCGAATCATGTTCTTGAGTATCAACTTGAAAATCACCTGTAGAAATACACTCATCTGAAAACAAAGGATTGAGGTACACACTTTCACCATAGGAGAAGTCATCATTTGAATCCTTCAAACACCAATCTGGAATACAATCATTATGAGAATTAACTTCATGGGCTTCCTTCATTAGTTCATCCATTACCTCATTTATCTTTGCATTTTTGGTACAATTCCTAAAACAATCCTCTTGAATAAGGATGTCTTCTTGATCCAAATATTCAAAAGGAGGATTGCTTTGAACCTTGAATACTTCATAAGGCATAGATTGAAATTCCATCAAAATAGGGACATTTGTTGATATATCTACATGGATTTCATCTTCAACCCTCTCATAGACATCTACATTACTTTTTGTGTTCTATTGTCCCAATGATTCCTCTTCATCACACTCTTCATGAAATTTGAAAAACTTCATACTCAGATGGTATGTATGATAAAGAGTGGATGATTGATGGTTCAACTTCTTTCACTCAAGGTTGATCTAGGAGTTCAGTAAAAGTATCCATTTTTTAAGATAAGGAATATGTTTGCAAAATTTTACCTATGGTTTCTTCTTCATTGGACATATCTGTACAAGGTTGTTCACTAGGTATCATACCTTTGATTTCGTCGGAAAAGATTTCATCTTCAATTGTCAGTGATGGATGAATGAGAATATCTTCTCCACATAGAAAGTCATCATTAGAAGAATTGAGACACCAAGTTGGAATGAAGACTATAGGGGATTCATCTTTATCCCTCTCCTCTTCATCATTTTATTGAAGCTTGGGCTGCATGGAAGTCTTGAAATCATTTATTTCTCCTTCAAGCTCCTTGTTTTTAGGTTCATGGAAGACTTTTTCTTTTCTATGACAATCTTCATAGTTCTCATGGCATTTTTCAATGCACTCTTCTTTCTATATCCCACTCACCTTTAGATCTTTCTCTTGACATGTATCCTTTAAAGTAGATGTGACTTCATCTTCTTCAGCGTATACACATATTAATGAGCTCCTTTCATTACTTTTCTCACAGGAATTTATATCAATGAGAAATGATTCTCACTCTCATCTTTTTGTTCAATCTTTTGCAATGTTTGAAGTAGATAAGGATGCACTTTATCATGATCAAGTTTCCTATTTCCATAGAAGCTTTTAAAAAACTTGATATGTGAATCATTGAGAGTCTGATTTTGTTGAGAAATAGGTGGAGGAGAATGAGCATCATCATTATTATCCATTGTTGATTCAAGAATACAATCACGAGCAAAAATTTGGTTCTCTCTTCCATATTTTTCCTCAATCTTTTGTAGAGTCTAAAGTAGAGAAGGATTAATTTTATGAGGATCAAGTTTCTTTCCACTCTAGAAACTCTCCAAGAAGTCGACTCATTCAGGACTATCAAGACTTTAATTCTGTTGAGAGACTAGCTCAGGAGTAAGATCACTTTTGTCTTCATCTTTCTTGATTGTTGACTTGGGTAAATGATCACAAGCAAGAAAACTAATCTCCTTTCCATCCTTTTCTTCAATATCTCGCAACACTTAACATAAAGCAGGATGAATCTTATTAGGAGTAAATTGCATGCCACCATAAAAGTTCTTTGAGAATGCAACTTGTATGGACTCATCAGGAACTTGCTTCTTTTGACATATATAGTCTTCATCATCACTTTCACTGTCACTTTCCAACTTTCCTTTGTACCAAACCATTTTTCTAAGTTTGATATTTCAGATAGAGTCCCCAACCTTCATTCTAAAGAAGGAACCTTAAAATTTCTGAGGAACAAAGCACATTGGTATTTCGCTCCCCAACAGAGTCGCCAAAAATCTGTAGGTAAACAGACTTGTCACTGCGGTCATTTATCCGACACTGACCCTATTTTCCCAATGAGCAGTGACAAACGTTCCAATAGCTAGAGATATTGGAGTGAAATGAAAATCTTCCTCTACATTTGAGAGGGGCATCTCCCTCTTATGATAGGAGTATTTAGGATTTTTGTGTACTTTTAACCTGAAAGTACATAAAGGAGAAAACATAGAACTTAAACAATATTAATAATAGAAACCATACTAGAAGACATACAAACACCAAGTCGGATTCCATAAATGATAACAATCACAAAAGGGGTTACCACCAAAAAGGTTAGTCATGCAACAATGATGAAAGAAGTACAATAAAACTCAACACATGAAGAGATAGGTTGCACTTGCACATGCAATTCAAGATACCATGAAATGATGTCTTCCATCAACAGATTTCACCAATACATAAAGGGATTACTAATTCACATACAAGAAATTAGTAACAATAACTCATGAATAAATTCAAGACACACAAACTCAATGTATTCTTCATTATTCTTTTTGATAATATATAAGTTCAAAAACCCCATAGTAGAAAGGTATGAACATCACAAGATCTTGCTTAGTTTCTCTACAAAATTCTGTAGAGTTTTCCCCCTCTGTAAAAAGTCTCCCCTTACATTAAAAATAGCCTTGCCTTTATAGGCTTCCCAAAATAACCACCTTAGTAACTAACTTTGGATAGGTTAATAACTAACTCATTCTTATGCAAAAAGAGCTTAGTTATAAACTACTTCACTTTTGCATGAATAAGGTCTACTTTCTAACCTTTAGTTACAATGGGTAGCATAGACACTTCTTCAAAAGAACATCTTGAAAATTTCAAGTTAGGATCATGGCAAGGTGCTTATCCATCTTTGTTTGCACTATGGAGTGTAGCTACATACTGAAACATCTATGTCTTTGGAACCAATGCATTAATGAAGTTCAGTCATATTGGCTTCTCACTAAATTTTTGGATCTAATCATGCTTCAAATTAAGCTCACCAACACAATCTCTTGAATATTCATTAGGTGTCACAACTTCCACTTACATTGTAGTTTCTAGAGACTTAGAGCTTGTCCTTCTCATTCTTTTCTTGAAAGCGCCATAATTTACAATTTGGAATGCTAGTACATTAAAATTTGCATCATGATATGACTCATCTATAAGGATAATCTTTAACTATCATAAAAGAGTTTGGACATAACCAAATTTTCTCACACTCACACCCCTAAATAGTGAGTTGTGGTCCATCAAATGTGTTAAGCCTTCCAGGAATAAATACAAAGTAATTTTCAATTCAACTAGATGAAGTTAAACTTTAATTACTCAGAAGATTTACATGCTTAACTATCTCTTATGCATTCCCACCATCTTGACAAAGAGATATTCATTCACCAATAAATTTTGAGAGTTTCCTTGTGCAATCAATTCTGTGCACATTCTTCAATCCTTTCATTTCATTCTTTGAGAGGACACTTCTTTGAGAAATTTTTGTCAATTTTTCTGAAGCCTTATTAGTACTTCCACATTTTGTGTGTGCAGTGACAATGGCAATGATGACATTAAATCTATTTTGTGGATATTCTACAAATATTGCATTCGCTAAGATGACATCTCTTTGAACTAGCATGTAAGCAGGTCACGTGCCTTAGTTATGCTCTGATATTTTGCGTACATGTCTCTTATGGCTATTGCAACTGTGAAAGTCAACAAATTTGTTCTATTCTTTGTGCTTTGATGAATACTCATACACCATTACAAAGCACTTATTTTGGCTTCCTAGGGAGATGGTAGTTTAAACTTCTCCTTGCATTGGTTTGAAAGCATCTAAAGCTACTTCAAAAATTCATTTTATGGTCCCATAATCACTATATTTGACTCATTGAGATGACATACTTGGACGCATTTTGTCAGACTGTTAACGTGCTTTGTCTATGCTTCCCACAAAGTGCATCATGCTATTTTATCAAACATCTCACGGTATTGGCTATGATCCCATGATTTTGCAGTCATATCTACCAGAGCAGTTGCAACTACAACATCTGACTAAATTCCTCTATTCTCTTTGGTTTGATGAATTCCCGTGACAATTTGGTGCATATCCTGTGATCATTGCATTAAATGAAACCACATTTCTTTAAGGCATTCAATCAAACAATTCACATGCCGTGTCTAAGCTTTCCACTTTTACATGTATTTTGACGTGGCATTCTATCAAGCAATTCAACGTGCTTTATCTATGCTTCCATATTCTACAACATTGTCTGGACTTGCATTATTTATACTTACCACATTCTACATCTGTCGTGTTCTCTTCAAACACTTCATGTGTAGTGACTGTGCTTCCATGACGTGCATTCATGTCGATTAGAGAAGTTGCAAAAATATTAATATTGTTCCCACAATTTATATTACTGCAAATGCGTTAATCTGTTAAGCCATTTATGGCTTTCGCTATGAAACCAAAATTCTCTAAAGTAGCTGCAACTACAACATCTAGCCTCCACGATCGACAACTACTCATGCACATGACACGGCTTGGGGTAGGATACTATGGTTTCCATCATCATAAAGTAATCAATAGCTTAAACATATGTGTATATCTTGCACCACATCTTTCAGAGCAATTGCAACGATAACATCCGACGAAATCACTTTATCTTCTACACATTGATGAATGTCCATAACTTGTTCAAAGTTCTCGACTTTGCATGGATGGGGAGGACGAGAAGAACTTGCAGGATCAGATTTACATTATTAACCATATTGTCTTCGCTTACAAAAAGCCATAAGATTGCATTTTCTTTGTACACACAAAAACTCTTCTTGAAAGGTTAAGGATGGTCCAAAATGGAGCATTTCTAACCTTCTTGACAAGGCGGGACCACAAGGTTAGGAAATAAGGTTAGAGATGCTCCATTTTGGAGCATTCCTAACCTTTTTGTGAGAGGTTATAAATATGGGTTAAGAATGCTCAAAAATAGAGCATTCCTAACCATTTTTTTCTCAAAGGTTATGATTATGGGTTAAAAATGCTCGAAAATGGAGCATCTTTAACCATTTCTTTCAAAGACTATGACCTTGACCTCCAGAAACCATCTACCACAGAGGAGAATAAAGGAGAAATAAAAATGACATTTTTAGACAAATTTTCCCTCAAATGACCAAAATATTAAAATAATCTAAAATATTAAAATATTTATTTAAAAAATAATTTAAATATTTTCAATTTAATGCTCAGGCTTCAAAAAAATGACCATGTCTTCCAAACGGTAGGGAGTTAAGTCCTGATATTCAAAACACGTGTTGATGGTAGGGAAATGAGCCAACAACATTATTTACTCATGATGAATCATAAAATGATAGATTTTAATCATTTATAGGTGATGGACACCAAAACTTGAATGTTTAGTGTATAGAAAAATTTGAACTGGGTTCAGGCAAAAATTGGCCACATGACACAAAATGATGCTAACAATGTGTCTATCAAATTATTTCCCTCAATTCTTGGTAATTTCCAAAATACATCCATTTTTTATATTTTGACTAGCAACGACCTTGGATCACGTGCTCACTGCTTACGCATAAACACCTATTGGATCTTCATTCAACATTGAGATCGATTTGAAATTCAAATTTTAGCTATGCCAAATATGGAGCAACAATATTACCTCCTTCATCAATTGCATCCTAAATACTTTTCAGTGCAGTAACTAAACTAACTCTATCATCTTCAATCATCTTCAAAAATTGTTTCAATTTTATAGCATTGAATTGATTCAAAACTTTAATATCAGCTACCTTCTCCATAGACCCAAAATGAGAACCAACAACATTTAGCAAACCCTTGAGCTTACTGGAGGGATCAGATGTATTTGTTGTTGTAAATAAATATTCATCATGGATATTATTACACTTTACTTAAGTTAACTTAGGATAATACATTGTATTGGTTAATCCAGTTGATCATTTGCATATTAATGAGAATACAGTTTGTTGTTGTCATTCTTTTGTCTCTCTTTTATACTTTTCATTGTGCCCTTGATCTTGGCAAAATGTCACATGGTATCAGAGCCTCTAGGGCTTCATTGATTAGTCTTTTGGAGACATTTTGGAGGCTTCAATTTTTGGATTTGGGGATCTTCATTTTTGGGGGGCATCGTACAGTGATTTGGACATCATGGTTGAGTTCGCGAGGCCGTTTCCATGGATTTTGACTATAAAGTCGACTATATTTGGTGAGAAATTCTTTTTTACCTATTTTGGCTATAGTACGGATTTCGAAAAATATATTTTCTAAAAAAAAATTTCGGGAAATAAAAAATCAAAAAAATTATTTTGGGGGGTCTGCAGACCCCCCCTCGTGATCTCTATACCTTGCATGTATTGTAGGTTTTGTAGGTGTTGTCATACATGCATCTACTCTCGTCGGTCTTCGTGCACGCCCTCCACCATCAACCTGACCCCCGCAACAACCCTTCCAGCAGACAACTCTAGCCCGACCCCGACACCTCCCACCATTGCTCCGGCAGCTCCCGTCAGCCCATCCTCGGCACCTACCATCGACCTTCTGGCAGCCGTCAGACCTCTAACGTTGGGCCCACCGCCTAGTTTACAGCCTCAACCACATGGACCTACCTAGTCACTACGACCGCCTGCCACATCACCAGCAGGTCCAGTCACCTGCCACATTAGCAGATCTGCTCAGTCAAAGCCACATGAAAATTTTTAGACCCCTCTCTGTTGAGCAGTTTGGATTTTTGAGTCAACTTTGGAGGCTCATAACTTGCTCATTTTTGCTCCTTTTTGGGTGCAATTTTTTTTTATTTGGGCTAATTGTTTTTGCTCTTCGCAATGGTGTGGTTATTTTCTAATTTTGGTACACAAGGTTTTTCATAATTTTTGGATTCTCTCACCTGTACCTGTCCAATCCTCAATTTTGCAACTTCAAAGGCTTCGTTTGAGCTCATACGACCTCCTTTTCAGGTGCCATTTTTTTAAGTGCATATTTTTTTGTCTACTTTCATAATCTATGATCAATTTTTAGATATTTTGAGTGGAGATTGTACTTTCAGATATTGGTCCTTTTTGGCCTATTTGGTACTTGTAATTTTCTTGGATCTTAGTTTAGATCTCTTGCATTATTAGTTTGAGTCTCCTTTGGCCTTATTGGGGTAGTTGTAAAGTTGAAATCAGAAGTCCACTTTGCCATTTTTTGCAAGTGGCCCATTGTACACGCACTAAGTATAAAGTGCCAAATCATCATTTTGGGGGGGTGTCTTGTGTGATTGTGCATCTCTTTCCTTATGCTCTTTCATTTTTGTTGCAATGAGTCCTCATAAATTTCCACCTTTAACTCCACATAATTATGCATCATGGAAATTAAAGTATGGAGCAAATTAATGGAAAAAGGTCTCACGCATTACATAGATGGAACAATAGTAGCACCACCTGATCTTAAGGTTGATCCTAATGCCCAGTTAGAATGGCTCACTAAGAATTGCATGGCTCTTGGAACTTTGCATAAGTATACTACAATCAAAGAGGCTTGGGATATGTTTCAAAAATTGTATGGTCAAGTTGATGAAATCAAAGGTTACAAGATTGACAATGAGCTCACCAACTTGGATCCCAAGAGTTTTGATATAATCCAAGATTATGTCACCAAAGAAAATGAGCTAAGAGCAAAGCTTAAGGATTGTGGAATTGACAAAAAAGGATGCTTAGTTGATATTCAACTTGTTGGACAAGCTTGCACTAGAATATGCAGCATTTGTGTCTAGCTTCCAAACTCATCATTTGATAGTGGGGAGTTCCTACATTATGCCTTCATTTGATGCTTTCACATAAATGTTGATATTGGAACAATCTAAGTTGTCGAACATGGTTCTTCTCAAGTCTTCAAGGTCCAAGTCTTTGGTGGCTAATCAAGGGAATCAAGGAAGTCAAGGCAAAGATTCTAACAAGAAGAAGAATCAATCTAAGTCAAAGCTACAATAGGAAAAAGGACAATCATCCTCTCCATCACAAGGTGATTTTTCATCCTCTTTCAAAAAGGGGACTCCACCTAAGAAGGATAAACCAACTTGTGCATATTGCAAGAAGTATGGTCATGATGAGCATCGATGCCACACCAAGCAAGTTGATGAGTTGACAAATCTTCTTAAGAAAAACAACATCAACTTGCCATCTGCCTACACAAAGAAGGATTCATCTCCTTCCTCTTCCTCACAGTCTAAGGTAAAAGGGCAAGCATTTGTGGCTACAACAGGTTCTTCACAGCAGTGGATACTTGACTCGGGTGCCTCTTATCACATGGGTTCTACAAAGGAGCAGTTTTCTTCATTGGAGCCATCTAAGGTACCTCACATTTACATAGGTGATGATACACAAGTAGAGGTTCAAGGGAAAGGTTCAGTTGACATGGATGATGGAACATTTGAGAATGTTCTTTATGTTCCTAGCTTGTCTACCAACTTTCTCTCTATCTACCAAATCACTCACTATGGGAATGGGAAAAAGGTTGAGTTTATACCTGATTCAGTTGTGGTAAAGGAACTTGATGATGATGCTTTGGTAGCAGTGGGACAAGTCAATGACAACTCAAGGCTTTATTCATTCTCCCACTTTCCACCAAGTTCTCCTTCTAGGGCCTTGCTTACTCATTCAAATTTAGAAAGTAAGCTATGGCATGAGCGGTTTGGTCACCTCAACTACCACTATCTTCAGCAACTCAGCACTAAAGACATGGTCACAGGTCTACCTCAAATCAATTTTTTAGAGGGTGTATGTTTAGGTTGTTCCATGGGCGAGCATCCCGAGGAGAAGTTTGATAAGGGGAAAGCTTGGAAAGCTTTGGAAGTTCTTCAACTTGTTCACAACGATGTAGCATGTCCATTTCCAGCATCTTCATTTAGCAAGGCTTGCTATGTCCTCACCTTCATTGATGACTACTCCCACTTCACTTGGGTCTACTTTCTCATTCATAAGAGTGAAGTATTTAGAAATTTTAGGACTTCAAGACTCGTGTGGAGAAGTGATTGGGGAAAGTGGTCAAGATTCTTGGTATAGATAATGGAAGGGAATATGTGAACAAAAGACTTGAGGATTTTTGTACATCTAAGGGGATTGATCTTCAACATTCTATTACATACACTCCACAATAGAATGGAGTTGCAGAATGCAAGAATAGAACTCTCAAAGAAATGGCTAGTTGTATGATACATGCGCGTTCTCTTGATCCTGGTTTTTGGGTAGAGGCTATCAGTTGTGCCACACACATCCAAAATTGGGTTCCTCACAAAGATTTGCAAGGTATTACTCCTTTTGAAGCTTGGGCTAGTAGGAAACCGATTGTGAGACATTTCAGAGTCTTTGGGTGTCCAACATGGGTTCGCATACCTCCATAGAAACGCAAGGCATTGGAACCTCAGAGTAGGCCTTGCATATTTGTTGGATATCCTAAGGGTGTTAAGTCATATAGATTGATGGATCCTAAGACACATGAGGTGTTTATTGAGAGGAGTGTTCACTTTGAGGAAAGCTCTCCTAGCTTAGCCTCTCTACCTCCTCCACCTTCCTCCATTATGGATAGTGATGCTAGTGATTCAGATGATGAGACTCCTTCAACTCCGACTTGCAAGTTTACACCTCCGCAGAGTCCACTTGTAGTTGAGAGGCCTTGTTCCCCACCTCCACCTAGACCTTGTTGGGCTTGATAGACACTTGAGTTTGTAGGTTCTCTTGTTGGGGATCCTTCAAATACACAGAGGACTCGATCACAACATCATGATCTTCCACATGCATTTATTGCTACCACTTTTGATCCATAGACATTTTGGGAAGCATCAAGGGTTCTTGAGTGGGACCAAGCTATGGAGGAAGAGTATAGTTCCTTGATGAGGAACAACACATGGGATTTAGTCCATCTCCCTAAGGAGAGGAAGATGGTTCGATGTAATTGGATCTATCGAACCAAGTTTGCAGCAAATGTTTGTGTGGATAAGTATAAGGCTTGGCATGTTGTGAAAGGTTTCTCTCAAGTTCCAGGTGTTGACTATACTGAGACCTTTGCACCCATAACCAAGATGAACTCCATTCGCTTGACAATTGCTATTGTTGCAGCTCATGGTTGGGTTGTACATTAGATGGATGTGAAGAGTTCTTTTCTTCATGGTGATATTGATGAGGAGATTTATATGGAGCAGTCATAGGGTTTCATCCAGGATACTTCCTATTTATGGTGAAAATGGATAACAACAATGATGAAAGACTAAATGAATTCAACCACAAAACCCTAGCCTAACAACAACAAAGATCCACCATAACATATGAAGATTACCTAAGACAATGCAAATCAAATGAAATCACAAAGATTATACCATCAAATGTCCAATAGGGTTTGGATCTCCATTCTTCCTATCTCCATTGATCTTGCTTGATATATTTTCTCTCTGATTTTATGTGCACAAGAGCTCAACAAAGAACGGAAATGTGGTTGCAAGTAGGCTTGATTGCATATGTAAGTTCGAAAGCGTAGTCGGGGCTGAATGCATAGTGAGTGTAATCAATTGATTAGGATGCATAGATTGATTAGGGTTGATAATGAAGGAAGAATCTCCTTCAATAGAAGACACTATAAGAAATGGAGGGATAAGATTGAGAGGTGTAAAAGAGGTCGACTATGATTAGAGGGTAGGTAAAGAAAATAAGAAAATAATAAGAGGGTAGGTAGTATATGAATTAAGAGATGAATGACATGTGTCATGGGTAGAAAAGGTTAATGAATTAATTAAATAAATAAAGATTTATTTAATTAATAGAAGAAGTGGGATCAATTAAATAAATAAGATATTTATTTAATTTAGCTAGGGTTTTGTGGTTGAATTCATTTAGCATTTCAATATTATTGTTTGCAGACTAAGGAAATCTCTATGTGGCCTTAAGCAGGCCCCTAGGGCTTGGTACGCCAAGATGGATTCCTTTCTTCTCTTAGTAGGGTTCACTAGGTGTCATTCTGATCCAAATGTCTACATTTTGCGACAGGATGACTATCACTTGATACTTGTTCTCTATGTTGATTATTTGATCATTACGGGGAGCATTGCATCTATCATTAGCAGGGTCAAATCTGCTTTGCATGACAAATTTGCTATGATTGACTTGGGTCTTTTGTACTACTTTCTCAGGATAGAGATTTCATAGTCACCTTTCGGGATTACACTATTGCAGCCCAACTATTCTCTTGATCTACTTGCACAATTTCATATGGTTGATTGTAACCCTATCCCGACTCCCTTTCTTTTAGGAGTCAAGCTTGAGGCTCAGTGCTCTTCTCCACCAGTTGATGTCACATTGTATCGTCAGCTTGTGGGTAGTCTCATCTACTTTACTCACACATGCCTTGATATTTCATTTGCAGTTGGCATGGTTTCCCGCTTCATGCAGAAACCACATGAGCTTCATTGGAAAGTTGCCAAATGCATCCTTCATTACATCCAAGGTACACATCACTATGGGATTCACTATGCAGTAGGCACATGACTTCTCTTGGTTGATTACACAGACTCCAATTGAGAAAGAAGTAGCATGCTATTGCTCTCTCTTCGACTGAGGATGAGTATTGAGGAGTTGTTAACGCAGCGACTGAGACCATTTGGCTTCAGCAGATTCTCACAGAGTTTGGGTTCACCACTCCATGACCGACAGTTCTACATTGTGACAATCAGAGTCCTATTGCAATCTCGAAGAACCTGGTCCAACACCAGTGGACCAAACGCATCGAGATCCATATGCACTACATCCGAGAGCTAATTCAGGAGTAGGTCATTGATTTGCAGTATTGTCCTACAACGGAGCAGGTTGCAGACATATTCAACAAACATTTCACCGAGAGTAAGTTACAGCAATTGCAAGCTCTCTTGGGGGTGCAGGATATCTCATTAGGGGGGGTTAGTTGACTTCTCCTTCCTCTCTTATGGGGGGGACTTTTTCCTCTTTGAGGTTTTGTCCTTTTTCTTTGAGAGTCTTTTGTACATTCATCTCTCTTTTGGGGGGGATTTTTTTCCCACTGGGTTTTCTCCCTTTCTCCATTTGTGAGAGATTTCATTGCATAATTTTTCTTGCATGTGCATATTGTACATGGGTACCTATCATGGCCTAGTAGCTGGGACCCATCTTACATTGTTGACTTGAGTCTTCATTCCCCTAAGTTGCACTTAAGGGGGGTGTTGGTGTAAATAAATATTTATCATGGATATTATTACACTTTACTTAAGTTAACTTAGGATGATGCATCTCTTTGTAGTTTGGATTTGAGACACTTAGGGAAGTGTGCACATAGGGATATAACTTGTAGGATAAATTTTGCCTTTTGTGGTCTTATTTTGCTGTTACACTCCACATTCGGTGGGTCATCCACCTCTTGTGGAATATTGTATTATTTCTCCTACCTACCCCTAGAATTTCTTACCTATCCTTGTTTCTCATTGAGCCACATGTGATGATTATGTGCTCGTACATCCATATGGCCTTGCCTATATAAGCATGCCCATATTCAGTGTATTGGTTAATCCAGTTGATCACTTGCATATTGATGAGAATGCAGTTTGTTTTTGTCATTCTTTTGTCTCTCTTTTATACTTTTCATTGTGCCCTTGATCTTGGCAAAATCTCATGGTATTCAGTTTGAAAGGGCATGATTTTCTCTAGCATATCTCCTACCATTGATATTAACTCTTTATCAACAGAATGGGACTTAAGAAATTCTTCACTGGCTTTGGCTTCAGCTAGAGTTGCCAATTTAAATGCTTCAATAGGAGATAATGAGCTCAGATCTATAGGCCCTTGACCAAAATCATCTGAGTCAATAACAACTTGTTTCCATTGATCCCCACCAGTGTCTCTTGCCAATGTTGTCGAAGCTTGATCTACCTTCTCCTCACCTTTCTCCTTATCTACAGCCTCTACACTCTCATCCTTTTCCACATTCACTATCTCCTCAACTTCTATAATCAGAGGTTCTTGTACAGATTCACCAAAGGTATCAATAGCACCATCATCATTATCAACTGGGGTTTGATCATTAGACTGACCTTCTGGAATGGCTTTCTTAGGAGATTGGCCCTTTTTCTTATCAGGGACAGCAATATGAACTTCTGGAACAGATGTATCTTGAGATGGTTCTTTTGGATTCACATCAACTTTTTGATCTATCAAAAACTATCTCAAAATTGTTTCAATCTCGTTTGTCACCTCATCTATCTTCCCTAGCATAAGGGTATGTGCAAGATCTTGGTGTGCCAAAATGGGCCCTTAAGTGGCAATGAAATTTCAGAAAAATCAAAGTTATGCAACTTGACATGAAAATTTGAATAAGTTGTGAACATTATTTTTAAAATATGTAAGAAGAGAATATATAGAAAATTGAATTTAGTTTCTAAGCTACTAGTTGTTTTTTGGGAAAAAAAAATCCTATTTGATGAAAATTTCAAATTTCAATGCAATGGTACTAAAATTTCAGGAAAAAAATAAGAAGTAGACGTATGTCTGACCACCCTAATCACAATCAAATCTTAATATTTTTTTATAATATTTATAATATAAGTATTAGACTCATGTCCGAATGTGACACATTTTTTTTTTTATGAATTAAATAATTATTTATGATTTTTTTACTATATCTTTTCATAAATTCAGAAACTCCTACGTCTGACTACCTTAACTTGGTCAAAACCTTATGAAATTTAATTTTTTAAAATTTTTTCCCTATAGTAGATGAAGCATAGGATGTGACACATGTTTCAGTTTCAAAAAATGTTATATCGTTTGAAAGTTATGAGTGTTTTTCAATCAGTATATCAATCAAAACCATTGTCAGAATTCAATTAGAAAATAAATAATAATTATTTACTAAAGTCGAAATAAGACAAGCCTTATATTGTTGGAAAGCTGGGAACATCCTTAAAAAACCTTTTTCATTTTATCAATTTTGGCTACAAAAAAAAGTCGCCAGCCACCAGTGTAAAGTTTGGAAAATCAAGGAATACTAAAAAACGCGTTTTTTCAGTTGACTTTCCAAGCTTGTCACTTCCAAGCCTAATACCAAAGCATTCTCGAGCTGAAATTTGAAATTTGAAAATTTGAGTACAAAAATTGGATATTGGATTTTATCCGATATCCGATTTTTGTACAAAAATTTGCGGTCCCCAAAGAATTTCCCTTTGCCGCCATTTATGAAGTAAACTGCCACATGGTAGAAATCCGATATCCGATTAAATCAGATATTGGAGTTTATTGGTCATATTTTAGAGAGAGAGAGAAGGAGAGGGAGAGAGGGGAGAAAGAGAGAGAGAGAGGAGGAGAGGGAGAGAGAGGGAGAGAGGGAGGAAAGAGAGAGAGAGAGAGAGAGAGAGAGAGAGAGAGAGGGAGAGAGAGAGAGAGAGAGAGGAGAGGGACAGAGAGAGAGAGAGGAGGAGAGGAGAGAGAGAGAGAGAGGAGAGGGGGAGAGAGAAAGAGAGAGAGGATGAGGAGAGGGAGAGAGGGGGGAGAGAGATAGAAGGAAGGAGAGGGAGAGAGAGAGAGAGAGGGGGGAGGGAGAGAGAGAGAGAAGGAAGGAGAGAGAGAGAGACCATAGGACCCCTTAGGACACAATATGACCCAAAGTGACCCAATATGGTGTCATTAGGGGTCATATGGTGTCCTAGGAGGTCATAAGGGTGTCATGGGACACCATATGACCCCTATGGACAACATATGACCCCTAACAACACCATCGGAACCCCCTTAAGGACACCAAATCATGTCATTAGGGGTCATATTGTGTCCTACGACCCCATAAGACACAATATGACCCCCTAATGTTATGATTTGGTGTCTCAAGGGGTCGATTGGTGTCATTAGGGGTCATATGGTGTCTTGTGACACCATAAGACCCCTTAAGACACCAAATTGTGTTGTTAGGGGTCATATTGTGTCCTACGACCTGTAAAACACAATATGACCCCTAACGACATGATTTGGTGTCTTAAGGGGTCCTAGGGTGTCATATAGTGTCCCATGAACCCGTATGACCTCTTAGGACACCATATAACCCCTAGTGACACCATATTGGGTCACTTTGGGTCATATTATGTCCTAAGGGGTCATATTGTGTCTTAAGGGGTCCCTATGGTGTCCCAAGACACCATATGACCCCCTATGGACACCATATGACCCCTAACGACACCAAATCATGTCGTTAGGGGGTCATATTGTATCCTCCGACCCTATAAGACACAATATGACCCCCTAATGACATGATTTGGTGTCTTAAGGGGGTCCTATGGTGTTGTTAGGGGTCCTATGGTGTCTTGTGACACCATAGGACCCCTTAAGACACCAAATCATGTCATTAGGGGTCATATTTACACCATAGGACCCCTTAAGACATATATGACCCCTTAGGACACAACAATATGGTGTCATTAGGGGTAATATGGTGTCCTAAGAGGTCATAAGGGTTCATGGGACACCATATGACCCCTAAGGACACCACATGACCCCTAATGACACCATTGGACCCCACCAAATCATGTCGTTAGGGGTCATATTGTGTCCCTACGACCCCGTAAGACACAATATGACCCCTAATGTTATGATTGGTGTCTTAAGGGGTCCTATGGTGTCGTTAGGGGTCATATGGTGTCCATAGGGGTCATATGGTGTCTTGGGACACCATAGGACCCCTTAAGACACAATATGATGCCTTAGGACACAATATGACCCAAAGCGACCCAATATGGGGTCATTAGGGGTCATATGGTGTCCTAAGAGGTCATAAGGGTTCATGGGACACCATATGACCCCTATGGACACCATATGACCCCTAACGACACCATCAGACCCATTAAGACACCAAATCATGTCGTTAGGGGTCATATTGTGTCTTACGACCCCGTAAGACACAATATGACCCCTAACGACATGATTTTGGTGTCCTTAATGGGTCTGATGGTGTCGTTAGGGGTCATATGGTGTCCATAGGGGTCATATGGTGTCCCATGAACCCTTATGACCTTGTAGGACACCATATGACCCCTAATGACACCATATTGTTGTGTCTAAGGGGTCATATTGTGTCTTAAGGGGTCCTATGGTGTAAATATGACCCCTAACGACATGATTTGGTGTCTTAAGGGGGTCTTATGGTGTCACAAGACACCATATGACCCCTAACAACACCATAGGACCCCTTAAGACATCAAATCATATCGTTAGGGGTCATATTGTGTCTTCCGGGTTGTAGGGACACAATATGACCCTAACAACATGATTTGGTGGTCATTAGGGGTCATATGGTGTCTTGGGACACCATAGGACCCCTTAAGACATAATATGATCCCTTAGGACATAATATGACCCAAAGTGACCCAATATGGTGTCACTAGGGGTCATATGGTGTCCTAAGAGGTCATAAGGGTTCATGGGACACCATATGACCCCTTATGACACCATCAGACCCCTAACGACACCATCGGACCCTTAAGACACCAAATCATGTCATTAGGGGTCATATTGTGTCCTACGATCCCGTAAGACACAATATGACCCCTAATGTTATGATTTGGTGTCTCAAGGGGTCGATTGGTGTCGTTAGGGGTCATATGGTGTCTTGTGACACCATAAGACCCCTTAAGACACCAAATTGTGTCGTTAGGGGTCATATTGTGTCCTACGACCCTGTAAGACACAATATGACCCCTAACAACATGATTTGGTGTCTTAAGGGATCCAATGGTGTCACAAGACACCATATGACCCCTAACGACACCATAAGACCCCTTAAGACACCAAATCATAACATTAAGGGGTCATATGTGTGTGTGTGTGTCTCTCTCTCTCTCTCCCTCTCCTTGTCTCTCTCTCTCTTTCTCCCTCTCTCCCCTCTCCTTCTCTCTCTCTCTCTATCCTTCTCTCTCCTTCTCTCTCTCTCTCTCTCTCTCTCTTTCTCCCCTCTCTCCTTCTCTCTCTCTTTCTCTCTCCCTCTCTCTTTCTCTCTCCTTCTCTCTCTCTTTCTCTCTCTCTCTCTCTCTCTCTCTCTCTCTCTCTCTCTCTCTCTCTTTCCTCCCCTCTCCTCCTCTCTCCTCTCTCTCTCTCCTCTCTCCTCTCTCTCTCTCTCTCTCCCTCTCTCCTTCTCTCTCTCTCTTTCTCTCTCTCTCTCCTCTCTCTCCTCTCTCTCTCTCTCTCTCTCTCTCTCTCTCTCTCTCTCTCTCTCTCTCTCTCTCTCCTCTCTCTCTCTCTCTCTCTCCTCTCTCTCTCTCTCTCTCTCTCTCTCTCTCTCTCTCCTTCTATCCCTCTCTCTCTCTAAAATATGACCAATAAAATCCAATATCTGATTTAATCAGATATTGGATTTCTACCATGTGGCAGTTTAGTTCATAAATGGTGGCAACAGTTCATAAATGGCAGCAACGAGAATTTTTTTGGGGGACCACATATTTTTGTACAAAAATCGGATATCGGATAAAATCCAATATCCGATTTAAGTACTAAAAACCAAAAAAAAAAAGGGTTTGTGGGCCATTCCCTAGATTCCAACGGCCGACAGTCTGGGTCCTATGTTTTCTGTCAAGGATCACAGGGTTTTAGATAGCTAGAGACAAATTTGTGCTTTTGGGAGATTCTTAAAGTGAAAACTTACATTGTCAATCACGAAGGAGCATATATGTGGAGGGAAATGGGGAGTAGTAATCGTCGGAAGTCTAAACGCAAAAGAAAACTTTCAAATGACCAAGTTGAAGTGTATAGAGAAAGAGATAGAGAATGTCATAGGAGGAGAAGACAAGGTATGTTAAATATTGCTAATGTTACTTCAACTGAAGAGGAAATTGAAATTGAAAATGTGCCACAAGTTATTGAAAATAAAAATGTAAATTTTGAAAGTGAAAATATTGAAAATTTTGAAAATGTTGAAAGTGATAATGAAAATGCTCAAAATGTGGAAAATTTTGACATAGGAGGTGAAAATGTGGAAAACTTTAACATTGAAGGTGGAATTTGATGAATACTAAGAGGGGGGGGGGGGGTGCATTAGTATGCCAAAAATCTCTACACTAAAACCCTTAAACATTCTGAAGACAAACCGATAGAATAGTTTAACAGACAGACCAGTTATCACACATGCAAACCAAAATGCAAGTAAAGCATTCACCCACAAAAGCAATACAACCATAACATAAGATATTTGACGTGGAAACCAAAATGGGAAAAACCACAGTGAGATGGAACTCACAAGTCACTATCTGTAGAATAGAAACTAGACTGGTTAAGGTCAGACCGGTTAAGGTCTTACAATGTTCTTCACCAGAATAGATCCTGTTAGGAATCTCAATCTCTGTTAGGAGATAAGTCCAATTAAAGACTACTTTGTTAGAGGATTTTAGATTCACAGAGGTGAACCACCTTGTTAGAGGATTTTACAAAGGCTTTTGGGCCTACCCGATTAAGGGCTACAAACTTGTCAAAGATGTGAGTAATCAACAAGTGTTTGATCTATCTAATAGCACAAACTACTTGGTTAGATCTAGTGTTGCTCACTGTTAATGTATTCCAGCATTACTTCAGTCTTCTCTATCTCTCTCAGTTACAACTTGATCTTCTCAGATAAGATCACTCTTACATCAACTCAACAACACACCTTAAACCCTAGCACAACATAAACCCTTTCAGCAACAACCTAAAACCCTAGACATGATGTCCTTTTAAAGGAATCTGATTTCATATTGGTCCAATAGGATTATATTACAATTTCTTAGGTTCAATGAATCTAGACATACTCTGTAACACGACACAAAAAGCACTGTCAAATAATCGGTGGATTGGTAACTCATCACAGAGTATTACTGGTTCATACAAAATACCAGTTGCTGGTTTGACAAAAATGAAGACTGGTAAGAATGTGTTATACTGCTTTGCTTCCTCATACTGCTTGAGATCTACAAACCGCTTGGGGTCGACATGCTGCTTTAGACCGGGAAACACATTCTGCAAAATCACCAATAGTCTAAAGACTAGAATACAACATACCGGTTGGAACAAATACTGGTTGAACTCTAGCTCATACATATAAAGGGGATCTCAATGCAAGTGTGTGTCCATCAATGACAATCACAACATAAACATAAAAAATGCCAACAATCTCCCCCTTTGGCATTGATGGCAACACTTAGGAAAATAAAATTTTGACATCTAAGTGTTTTACAACAAAAACATGCCTTTAACAAAATTACTCCCCCTAGGCATATACATTATCCCTTAATCAATACAATGTATAGAAATTTTGCATACATAACATAAACATTGAGATATCAGAGCATATAGCATATATCAAAACATATATCAAAATTTTAAAACCAAATACTTCTCCCTATTTGTCTCCAAAATAGATAGAGTACTTCTCCCCCTTTGCCAACAATGACAAAGTACCGCTGAACAACCCTGTTTCCATTTGCTAAAATAATAAAGGTTTATGACAATAATGAATAATACTTGTCAAAAATTGATTTATAGTCTTGCAAAAATTGTTTCATGGATAGAAACTAGGACTCAAGTAGGGAGGTTGCCACTTCTTTCTCTGTTTGCATCTGGGATACATGTTCCTCCATGGCATCAACTATGCTCAGCTCCTACGTAACTGTCAAGGCATCCAGGTTCAGATAACACTTCTGAAGAATTTACACACGTGGAAGTAAAACCAGTTGTAGCTCCTACAAATCTCTAGATCGTGTACTGATCTCTTGCTCCATCTTGGCTGATTGGATCTGGAATCGGTGAATGGTTTTCCCATAAGTTGCAAAGGAATCATAGGGTGGCTTAAATGTGCTCAAGTAGGACTGTAAGTCCATTTGAAGCTTTTTCTTCTGAGTTAGCACATTATCACAAAATAGATGGGGTTGACAGATTTTGCTTAGTAGCAAGTTTCCCTCATCCAAAGTGTCCCTTATATCCTTTTGGTCTTTCAGAAGTTCAGACTAGAGCTCATTCAACTTTTTCACCAGAGCAATGTTAAGAGCCTTTTGATTCTCTTTCTTGACATTTGCCTTAGCTGCTTCTTCCAGACTCTACACCTAATCATCCACTACAGTACATAGTCATTTGAGATGTGCTAGTGATGATTCAGTGTTAGGAAGATTGGTACTGGGGATCAAACCGGTAAGGGTGTCTACAACCGCTTGAATGATATCTTGCTCCTTTTTCCTTCGAATGCTTTCAAGGCGCTCTTGAGCAACCTTGATGCTTTGCATAAGCTCTGACTCACTTGTAGACTGGAGATCGATAGGACTAGAGATATCAGCTGGTTTGGCTAGACTCTCAGTTGCCTTCGGAGTCTCCATTTTTGTGCTCTTCATTGTTTCTGCTACCTTGTCTGCTTCTTCCTTCTTCCTTTTCTTTGCTTCCTTCTTCTGTTCTTATGCCTTGTCTTCCTCTTCTTTCTTTTTCCTCTCTGCTTCCTTCCTCTCTTCTTCTTTCTTTTCTTCCTCTTCCTTCTTCTTCTTTTCTTCCTCTTCCTTCTTCTTCTTTTCTTCCTTATCCTCTTCTTCTTTCTTCTTCCTATCATCTTCTTGCTTCTTCTTCTCTTCATCTTTTTGTTTCTCCTCTTCCTCTTTTCTCTTCTCTTCCTCTTTTCTCTTTTTCTCATCTTCATCCCTCTTCTTCTTCTCTTCCTATTCCTTAGCCGCTTCCTATGTGTCCTTGGCTTGCTCACTGCCTTGTTCAGCTTGTTGACCCTATTATGTTCCATTAGAAGGTGTGTCCTAAGTGACATCTTCTATGTCCAGTGCATCAACATCAATGGTGTTGATTGGTTCTTCCACTAGGTTTCCTTCTTCATCAAAAACTTCATCCAGTTTGGATACAACCAGTTCTTTTTCCGCTTGGAGGTTGGCCATTCGTGCTTTGTGAGAATTGATGGCATAATCCATAAGATGATGAGTTTCTTTTTCAACATCATCAATTATCCCCTCTAACAGCTAGAGTCTTCTTCTCCTTGTGAAGAAGAGTCCTTTATTCTAATCCAAAACATCAAATAATTCTAAATTTGAGAGGTTGGGAAAGTACTGTGCAAAGACTTTCTCCCTAATTTCCTATTCTTTTTCAATGGCATGCACCATTTGTTATCTAATGCTTTATATAAAGAATCCACTGTCTAAGATTTAATCTCTGATGGCAACCGATCTTTTTTACACAGATAAATAATGATTTCCTGTAATACTTCTTCTTTCTCCTCTTCACTAAAATCATCATAATAATCTACTAAATCATGTAATAATTTTCTCCTAATATTCTTTATTGTCCTTTGATAATGTGTCAAAGGTTTGTATGAGGAGATATCAATATTTACCAGTGTGGATGCTGCCAGTTCATTCTTCTTCATTTTCTTTGTCTGTTTGGCCTTCTTTGGCTTTTCATCAGACTCAGTCTCTTTAGAGTTTGGTTCATTTGACTTAGTCTTCCTTTTTCTTTTGAAGACTTTTGCCAGTGCTACTTTTGGTTTCTTCTTTGCAGGTGACTGCTTGGTCACTCTTGGAGTTGTAGTAGTAGCCGGTGCTGATGCTGTAGGCACTGCCTTTGCTTTCTTTGCAACCGGTTCTTTTCCTTTCTTAACAGAGGGTTCCTCGACTAGTGCAATCCTCTCCAAATAGGTTTCAATCCTCTTAGCCTTAGGATCAGGAGGTGAGGCAATAAGGGTTGAGGCATATCCTTCTAGCATATCATACATCACCTCATAGCCCATTGGCTCCACTTCTTCCATTCTAGGCTCAACAGCCTCCATTAGTCATTTGTCCACCTGGATGGTGAAACAGATGTCATCTTCATATTTCTTAACGATGTCACCTGAGATCCTTACCCTTTGACTCATCTTCCTTTTGAACTCATCAAAATATTTGTTCAGCACCTCAGGGTAGCCAGTTCCAATGGCTTGTATGCTTTCCTTGATCTGCTTGGTTACCGGTTGGTCAAGAGACCACTGGACATCTCCTACTCTAGGAAAGTAGCCTTGGAAATAGAAAAATAACCCAACTAGTAGTTGTCCAAACTTGAATCTCAGTGCATTATCCTATTTAATCGACTTCAGATTAGATAGGAGTTGCCTCTGCATACCGGTGCATAGGTCAAATGAAGCATCCTCTTTAATCATCCGGTAGGTGGTATTTACTACTGCAGCAGATATAGAATTAATCCTGCTGGCTGAGAATGTTCTGTAGCCTATCATCATCCAGGCGTACTTCACCAGATCATGCTTGATAGGATTGATTGTCATTCCTCGTGAGTCACTTATTGAACTGGTGAGCTTGGCCATTTCCATTTTGCTTACCGTTCTTAGGGTTGGCACTTCCCCTGTGTTGCAAAAATCAGTGACTGCATGAATTGCCTATGGCATGATATCATGCATCCTCTCCAGGTACATTTTGTCACCATGGACTCTGCTCAAAATGATCCTGATATGATCCTCTGTGAAGTCTTCCAAAAAGTATACTACATTATGGAGTTTCTTCTTATCTAGGATACTAAACTCCGGTTTGATTTTCTTGTCCTTGTCGCAAAATAAACCTAACTAGGTGTGAATGGCTAAGGACCCTAGGTCTTCTATTTTGCAATCAATATAATCCAAAATTCCCTCTTCAACTATGACTCCAATTGGAACTTGTGATAAGGCATTATATTTGGACTTCCTTTAAATGAAACTTTATGACTCAATGGATGTACTCAAACTGGTATGAGATGTGGAAGCCATTGTAGAGTGTTTCAAGAACATGAAAAATACCTTTACAATGAGAATTTAGGGCTTCCTCATTCTGCTTCACTCCACTCTCCGTCGGTTGCCAAATCACCACTTTGTGTTCTCCACGACCGTTTGCAAACTAGATTTGAATCTCCTTCAAGATTTGTTAACTCCTTGAAATCTTAGCTCAAATCGCCTTTTCTTCACTCTGCACTTTGAAAAACTTTTCTTCGCTCGAAAACAGATAGTGAAAAATGGTTTGAAATATGCTTTTATACATGTCTCTCACCTACCGCCATTAATGCTCCTCTATTAGGGTGTAAACCCTAATTTGCCTTTCTACCATTTCTGGTCTTCTACTGAGCGATAGGTATCACATGCCGGTTAAGGTCTTTTACTGGTGTAACCGGGGGTTCGAAAACATTTAGCCGTTTGCTCCCCCTAAGCCTCTTTGGAGCTTAGTTTGCCAGTTCCGATATTTCCACACTAGGCATAGAAACCAGTTCCTCTTCCAACATTGTTGGTTTCTTCCTCCAGGTTTTGTTCATGTCCGCTTGAACTATTTCTACATCAATTTCTCCTTTCTGAGTGACTGGTATATCATCAGATATATTCTTTTTGCTTCTGTAGAATCTTGCAATGTGACCCGATTTGTTGCAGTGATAGCAAACCAATCCAGGTGCTCTCCAAGGTCCATTGTTCATGTTTCCATTCTTCCTTTTGCAAGTACCAGTAGTGTGACCATGTCCATGACAAATCCAACAGTTTTCTCTCCATCCGGTTGCCATTTGATAACCATTGTTGCCTAACTAATAATTGTAAGCATTAAACCGGTTAGGGTTCCGGTTCACAAAAGATTCTAGACCAGCGCCTTGGGTCCTTTGAGGATATCTTCCGATATTGTTCATGACAGACCTGCATTTAGATGCTCTATGCCCAAACTTGTTTCATGCATAACAATGACCATTGAACTTATTGGATCTAGGTACATTGTTGATAAAATAAGGAAAATTATTGTAGGCTTTGCTCCTACATACATTGGCAGTGTGTCCTTTAAGACAGTTAAAGCAAACAGGTTTGAATTTTTGCTTACCTTTTCCTTTGAGTGTTGGTTGCTTCTTTGATGCTTTAGCATTTGTTCCTGAGGATTCTCCTTCCTCATGTCCAGAGAAACCAAGTCCATTGGTATTCTTTACCGGTCTAGATGACTCAAGCATTTGCTCTAGCTTGACAGTACTTTTGCTGAACTTAGCAAGTATTTCCTTTGACTCAGAGAGTTCTTTGGAAATAGCAGTATTTAACTCCATTAGGCTTGCATTTTTAGAGATGGCTATGTTCAGTTCATCTTGTACTCCTTTTTCCATTCTGCTCTCATGAAGGCGAGCAGTCAGTGCACTAATCTCTTGTTTTAACTTGGAGATCTCATGATCTCTGTCCTTTACTAGATCTTCAGCTTTCCTCCTGTTCTCAAGATCTTGACTAAACTGGATAGTTAGTCCTTCCAAATCCTTTCTCAAATTGGAGTTTGAATCATTTAGCTTATTTATTTATGCAATCATGGCTTCCATATTTGCTTCATCTTCAGAACCACTTTCAGATAGCTCCATCAGCTTCTCTGCATGTTCTCTCCTTTTTGCTTGAGATGCCTTGTATTTGACCATAAGATCATCATAGGCTTGCTCAGACTGAGTGAGCCGTTGAGTAAGTTCCCTCAAGGTGTATTCCCCCTTATCTCTTTCCAAGTGGTTAAACTTATAGAAAGGTAGGCTCTGATACCAATTGATGAATACTAAGAGGGGGGGGAGAATTAGTATGCCAAAAATCTCTGCACTAAAACCCTTAAACAGTCTGAAGACAAACCAATAAAATAGTTTAACAGATAGACCGGTTATCACACATGAAAACCAAAATGCAAGTAAAGCATTCACCCACAAAAGAAATACAACCATAACACAAGATATTTGACATGGAAACCCAAATGGGAAAAACCACATTGAGATGGAACTCACAAGTCACTATCTATAGAATAGAAACCAGACTAGTTAAGGTCATATTGGTTAAGGTCTTACAATGTTCTTCACTAGAATAGATCCTATTACGAATCTCAATCTCTGTTAGGAGATAAGTCTGATTAAAGACTACCTTGTTAGAGGATTTTACAAAGGCTTTTGAGCCTACCCGGTTAAGGGCTACAAACTTGTCAAAGATGTGAGTAATCAACAAGTGTTTGATCTATCTAATAGCACAAACTGCTTGGTTAGATCCAGTGTTGCTCACTATTAATGCATTCTAGCATTACTTCAGTCTTCTCTATCTCTCTCAATTACAACTCGATCTTCTCAGATAAGATCACTCTTACATCAACTCAATAACACACCTTAAACCCTAGCAAAACATAAACCCTTTCAGCAACAACCTAAAACCCTAGACATGATGTCCTTTTAAAGGAATTTGATTTCATGTCGGTCCAATAGGATTATATTACAATTTCCTAGGTTTAATGAATCTAGACATACTTAGTAACACGACACAAAAAGTACCGTCAATGTGTCGGCACCATCAAACAATCGATGGATTGGTAACTCATCACAAAATGCCAGTTGGTAACTCATCACAGAGTATTACCGATTCATACAAAATACCGGTTGCCGGTTTGACAAAAATGAAGACTGGTAAGAATGTGTTATACCACTTTGCTTCCTTGTACCACTTGAGATCTATGAACCGCTTGGGGTCGACATGCCGCTTCAAACCGGGAAACACATTCTGCAAAATCACCAATAGTCTAAAGACTAGAATACAACATACCAGTTGGAACAGATACCGGTTGAGCTCTAGCTCATACATATAAAGGGGATCTCAATGCAAGTGTGTGTCCATCAATGACAATCACAACATAAACATAAAAAATGCCAACAGAATTGCCTCACCAAGTGAACCATATGTAACACCTAATTACTTTAGAAATGAAGACCCTCTCATGGATGAAAGACAAATTCCAAATCCAAGACCTTCAAGAACCCCAAAATGGTTATTTAAAATTGATGAGAACATTATTGCGAATCTTGAAGGCAAGAGGTCAACAAGAACCGTTCGGTTGTGGGCTACAGAAATTTTCAACTAAAATTTTACCAATAAGACATTGACCGAGAAATGCCAACTCTTTGTTCAATTGCTAAAGATGATAAAGATGAGACCATTGCTAAAGAAATTGAAGATTCGTATGAAAAAGAAGATGGAGAGAAATTCTATTATTGCAAAAAATCTATTTGACGCTCTCAATTCTATTGGAAAGAATACCAAAGAAAGAGATAAGAGAGCCGCTCGAAGAGTGATTACAACCTCCTTAGTAAGCCATCAATTGAGGAAGGCTTGTCAAATGAGACAAACTTGTGTTGATTTTAACATAAACCATAAAACTTTGGATAGAGCACTTGCACGAAGACAAAGACTTGATGATCCACTTCAACAAGATACATGGGCATTTGGTGGGAGGCTTCCACGTGTTGATAGAAAGTTGACGAACAAAGTGAAGGAAGAGATTCAACAATTTTGGTACTCTAATTCTAGAGTGTCACCCAATGTAAAGGACGTTTTAAAATTAAGAATCGGCAACCGAGACCGCACACCGCATCCCAAACATTTTTTGGAATCAAGCCAAACAATGTTGTACAAATTTTTTTGTGAATTACATCCAACTTTGCAAATATCACAAAGGGCCTTTGAATCTTTGAAACCATTTTATTGTGTTCCTCTTAAGATTGACAATACCTGTTGTTGCAAGTACCATGTGGAGTTTTCAATGTACCATGAACTTTTATGTCATATTTGTTCTATGATGCATACTAATGAGATGTTGCAGGAGTGTGGTGCAATGCTATTTCCGAGATCATCAAGAGACTTGCAAGATCTATTTTTATGCCCTAGAGATGATAGTTGCTAATTCTATAGAAATGATTGTTTGAATGAGAAGTGCTCAGAATGTGGTGGGTTGTCAAAGTTTGTTTCATGTTTTCATGAGGGTAGTGAACACGAGGTTGGAAATAATTATGTTGACAAAAAAAGATACGAGACAGTGAAATATACTTTGAAGAGTGGAGGTGAAGGTTCTAGATGTGAATTAGTCTCAAGAGAAGTGAGTATTGCTGATTTTATTTTGGATTTTAAGAAAAATCTTTTCTACAAGTATGCAAGGCACACCCATAGGTCTCAGTGGTTGGATCAACAGTTCAGGATGTGTAAGAACTCTTTACCGATTGGCACTATTGTATCAGTGGTTGATTTTGCAGAGAACTATACATTGCAACCACAGAATGAGGTACAGTCTCAGTACTACAATTCAGTCTAGATTGCTATTTTCATTCACATTACATATAGACATGCTCCTGATAGTATAGAAGAGGATAGGAAGATAATCAGGGAGTATCATTTTTATATGAGTGATGATAGATCACACTCTTCCGAGTATGTGCAACATTCTTTCAAGAAATTTTTTGAGTTCTTGCATGAGAAAGATATTGCAATTGACCAACATATAATATGGTCAGATAACTGTACAAGTCAATTCAAGAATGCCCGTATGTTTTATTGGTTGAGTAGAATGCATGTGGAGAGGCATATACCTCATATTTGGTGTTTTTTTGAGGCGGGGCATGGGAAGGGAGAGCTTGATGGAGCAGGTGCATGTTTGAAGAGAGCTCTACTTAAGGAGCAATTGAGGATTTTAGGTGCAAATTTCTCTGATGAACGTTCTATTGTTGATTGGTGTAGTTCAGCATTGTCACATGGAGGTACTCTTAATTTAGTAGTGAGCAGATTCTTTTGTTTGGTTGAGGAGGGAACATTGAGAGATAGATTGGATTGTCAAACAATTAAAGATTCTTCAAAGATGCATTCATTTCTCAGCTCAGATGCAAGTACACGAACCATTTGGACATGAGCATTGGCTTGTTTTTGTCAGAGTTGTGTTCAGTGTGATTGGGATTAGTGTGAGTCAAGTGAGTGGGTTGATACGTGGGTTCCCCACTATCTAACTCCTTTATCTCAAACAATATCCTTGTCAAACGATGACATGAAGAGTTCACTTGAGTATGATCATCTATCAGATCTTGTACAGCCAGGACATGTTTTTGAAGTTGTTGCACCGCAAGGGAATGAAGAGAGATCAGAATATTGGTTGGTACGATGTGTACAGGGAAAACAAAAGCTAACACAACCAGTGATAGATGATGATGCGCTCACATATCCTACAGGTTCAGTTGTTGTTGTGGGAACTTGGTTGCAAACATACATGATTAGAAAGAATGGCATACCTACATTTGAAGACTATGAGAGACATAAAACCATTATAATGTATTCACACCTTATTATAGCTACAAATGTCAAGTTGCTGAAGCATCAAGCAAAACCGAAGAACAAAGAGCTATGGACAGTGACTACTGTTGATCATGAAGCAATACTGGATACTCTTAAACAAAGAGATGACCCTTTAGGCACACTTGAGTAGTAGGTCTTTAATGGTGCCTTATTTTTTTATCATGCATTTCATTTCAAACAATGATCATTAAACCTTAATGTTCAAGTTTGTTACGTGTATATTAAGGATGTGTTCAAAATGCAGGTCTATTGATGAACGTTTTTTTTTGGCAACACGGTTTTTGCATGCACATAGCGAGTACACTCGATATAATTGGAAGGGACGTATTTTTGCAACACGACTTATTATCATGCATTTGATGAGCTTTACAATTTTTATTATTAGACAACACTATTTGATAATTTTTTATGATATAATTATCGCATAACCTTTATGCTCATGAAGGTCTTTTTTGATGATATACAACAGTATCACATTACGATTTTTGCGTCAACATAGTGGGTTCTATTGATATAATTCGAAGGGATGTATTTTTATGGTATATAATCCCACCTTTTCATTTATTATCATGCATTTCAGTTGAAGTGATTGTCATAAATCCTTTATGTTCATCCATGCATTTTATGTGTAGACTAACAATTCTTAAAAATACAGGTTCATGCTAGATCATTCATCATTGACAAGACCCTCTCTTGGTGATGGTACATATTCCTTTGTGCATTAATGAGATTAAATTGTGGGTCTTGTTGTGTTTATTATCATGAAGATGATTCAAATGCATGTGGCCAGGACACATCTGTGATGGATCAAATTGTCATGACAGATGATCTATTGAATCAAACATTTGACATTGATGGTCAAGGTGGTCTGTTGAATCAAACATTTGACATTTGACATTTGTTAATGTTGGGCCTTCAACATCAACACCTACTAGTCAAGGTGGTCATCAAACTTTCACTTAGCTAACCTTGTCTATTTTTATTCATTAATGGTTTATAAAATAAAGTCAGTTAGATTTTGGCAATTGAATAATATTATTTCATTTTCAGACATTGACATCAGATGCACCTAATATTCTCTCCACAATGGAGCATGGTGTTCTCTAGTAGTAGCATCTTTGATGCTTTTGACAATAGTATGAGTCAGATTAGTAAATTTCTAATTTGATGCTTCCCACAGGGCTTTGCAACTTTAGATTGTGAGTGTGCCCCTGTTACAAATGAATTGTACTTTAATCGACATAGATGGTCTATGATGGATTTTTTGTAAGACTATATGGTTTTATTACATATATTGTACTTTAATCGACATATAACAATATCCAAGTGGTGGTTGGCATGAGCTTGAATATGGTAAGTTGTATGCATCTTGAAGTTGAATATGATACGTTGTATACATCTTGAAGTTGAAATTTGATTAGAATTTGTCAGCATTTGATGAATCATAAATGTCATTTCATTATTAATCTTGTGAGTGTGAGGTGTAGGAATAAATATCAATTACTTTGAAAGTCATGGATGGTTGTCCTGATATGATAACCACCACATGGTTGTGCCTTATGAAGAAAAGCTGAACATATAATAACTAATTGAGAACATCAATTCAAATCCATAATATAGAGGATACTAATAATAGATCTTTGTATATTTATTTTTTATAATAATGAAATAGGTACAACTGTATTGAGATAAAATGAAGCTTTTCTCTCATATGAAGATGTCACATTGGCAAATTGGTCTTTATTATAATACACAAGACATAAGTAAAATCAAAACGCTCTCATCAAATCCTTCCAGATTCTATGTTAACTTGTGACTCATTAGTGTATGTTGGGAGAGGGAAGAGTGTGTGGCTTCAGGGTACAGTTTTGGACTTGAACCATATTGCATAAATCTCAAGGATTCAACTTGATTATCATTAAAGGTTTCTGATTGTTTACAAAATATCCCTTCATATCCCTTCATGGATGTCACATGCATAGGGTATGACCCCGAGCATTCGATCGAGTGGGAGGGAAAAACAAGAGCATGCATAGGGTAATTATGCCTAACTCAACATGTTAGAGCCGATGGTTCATCATCGCGATGAGCAGAACAAGAAATCAGCCACGCGACAACATTCCATTGAGTGAGATTGACAATTTTTTTGCCAATCGAAAAATTGCTACCTTAATAAAACCGTAGGGCAACTTGAAAAACTGAGATAGGCTTTTGTAGGGACCTCTCTTGTGGCCCCATAGGTTCAAATGGATTGTTCATAGGTGCCACGGATTCTGAGTTAGGGCCTGTCAAAGTTTGACAATTTTGAGCACTTAGGGCGCTCAAGGGACGACGCCGGTAGGGTATAACCCTGAGCGTTCGATCAAGTGGGGGGGAAAAATAGGAGCATGCATAGGGTAATAATGCCTAACTGGACATGTCAGAGCTGACGGTTCATCATCGCGATGAGCAGAACGAGAAATCAACCATGCGACAACATTCCATTGAGTGAGATTGATGATTTTTTCGTCAACCAAAAAATTGCTGCCCTAATAAAATCGTAGGGAAACTTGAAATACCGAGATAGGCTTTTGTAGGGACCTCTCTTGTGGCCTTGTAGGTTCAAACAGATCATTTGCAGGTGCCACGGGTTCCGAGTTAGGGCCCGTCAAAGTTTGACAATTTTGAGCACTTAGGGTGCTAAAGGGATGACGCTGGTAGGGTATGACCCCGAGCATTCGATCGAGTGGGGGGAAAAACAAGAGCATGTGTAGTGTAATTATGCCTAACTTGACATGTCAGAGCTGACGGTTCGTCATCACGACGAGCAGAACAAGAAATCGGCCACGCGACAACATTCCATTGAGTGAGACTGATGATTTTTTTGCCAACCAAAAAATTTCTGCCCTAATAAAACCATAGGGAAACTTGAAAAACTGAGATAGACTTTTGTAGGGACCTCTCTCATGGCCCCATAGGTTCAAACGGATCATTCGCAGGTGCCACGGATTCTAAGTTAGGGCCCGTCAAAGTTTGACAATTTTGAGCACTTAGGGCACTCAAGGGACGATGCCGGTAGGGTATGACCCTGAGCGTTTGATCAAGTGGGGGGGAAAAATAGGAGCATGTGTAGGGTAATAATGCCTAACTAGACATGTCAGAGCCGATGGTTCATCATCGCGATGAGCAGAACAAGAAATCGACCATGCGACAACATTCCATTGAGTGAGATTGACGATTTTTTCGCCAACTAAAAAATTATTGCCCTAATAAAACCGTAGGGTAACTTAAAATACCAAGATAGGATTTTGTAGGGACCTCTCTCATGGCCCTATAGGTTCAAACAGATCATTTGCAGGTGCCATGGATTCTGAGTTAGGGCCTGTCAAAGTTTGACAATTTTGAGCACTTAAGGTGCTAAAGGGACGACGCCGGTAGTGTTCGATCGAGTGGGGAGGAAAAAAAGGAGCATGCGTAGGGTAATTATGCCTAACTCAACATGTTAGAGCTGACAGTTCATAATCGCGATGAGCAGAACGAGAAATCGGCCACGCGACAACAATCCATTGAGTGAGACTGACAATTTTTTTGCCAACCAAAAAATTGTTGCCCTAATAAAACCGTAGGGAAACTTGAAAAACCAAGATAGGCTTTTGAAGGGACCTCTCTCATGGCCCCATAGGTTCAAATGGATCATTCAAAGGTGCCATGGATTCCAAGTTAGGGCCTGTCAAAGTTTGACAATTTTGAGCACTTAGGGCGCTCAAGGGATGACGCCGGTAGGGTATGACCCTGAGCGTTCGATCAAGTGGGGGGGGGGGGGGGAATAGGAGCATGCATAGGGTAATAATGCCTAACTAGACATGTCAGAGCTGATGGTTCATAATTGCAATGAGCAGAACAAGAAATCGACCATGCGACAACATTCCATTGAGTGAGACTGACGATTTTTTCGCCAACCGAAAAATTGCTGCCCTAATAAAACTGTAGGGCAACTTGAAATACCGAGATAGGTTTTTGTAGGGACCCCTCTTGTGGCCCCATAGGTTCAAATGGATTGTTTGCAAGTGCCATGGATTCTGAGTTAGGGCCCATCAAAGTTTGACAATTTTGAGCACTTAGGGTGCTCAAGGGATGATGTCAGTAGGGTATGACCCTGAGCATTCAATCGAGTGGGGGGGGGAAAAATAGGACCATGCATAGGGTAATTATGCCTAACTGGACATGTCAGAGCTGACGGTTCGTCATCATGATGAGCTGAACGAAAAATTGGCCACGCGACAACATTCGATTGAGTGAGATTGATGATTTTTTTGCCAACCAAAAAATTGCTGCCCTAATAAAACCATAGGGAAACTTGAAAAACCAAGATAGGCTTTTGTAGGGACCCCTCTCATGGCCCTATAGGTTCAAATGGATCATTCACAAGTGCCATGAATTTTGAGTTAGGTCCCATACGTGTTTGACAATTTTGAGCACTTAGGGCGCTCAAGGGATGATGTCGGTAGGGTATGACCCCAAGCGTTCGATCGAGTGGGGGGGAAAAATAGGAGCATGCGTAGGGTATTGTTCATTAAACCAACTGTATTGTTCATTGAATTAATTGTATTGTATTGTTGATTAAATGAATTGTATTGTTCATTAAATAAATTGTATTGTATTGTTCATTAAATGAATTATATTGTTCATTATAAAACAACACTTACGATGAAATGAAATGAATTGTATTGTTCATTAAATAGCCATTATTAACCATTGTTAATTATTGGAATGAAGATTAAATATTTCCATGATAACACCACGCACAGATGAGCAACAATTTATATGATCGAATATCATCTTCTATATATATAAAAATGTCAAATGATTACAAATGTATGTCCATACACAAATATGGCATAAACACCAACTGAAACAAAATGTATGTCTAAATACGTGAATGTATGTCCATATACAAAATATACATGCCAACTAGACATGTAAGCATCCCAAAACTATCTATAACATCCTAAGTTGCTGAGGGATCATCAAAATTGATCCTCTTCGCCGCACTGCTCGGTTCTGAAAGATCCTGCATAAGAAAAACAAACCATGATTAATATTAGTTATATTATATAATTCACATTCGAAAAGTTAACATAAAAATGAACTATTTAATTGAACTATTCATGTTTACCTCATTTCCACATTTTCTCTTCAGCTTTGCAGGACTCTTGATGTATGTCTTGGGTAGAGGAGGTATGTTTTAAATATTTTGATACACAACCTACATATGTTCAGAAACATGACATTGATACAAGTTAGCATATAATTGTCATTGATAATAACAAATTATATCTACTAATCAAATAATAAAATAAACACACATCTACTCGAGGCATCTCTTCTTCTTCTACAAGTATACTGGGTGTACTCATCAAGGATGTGAAGCTAAGAGTTCTCTGTATATATACACAACAAGTATATGAAACTATCAATCTATGTCTAGACATGTATAATCACTATAAGTTATTTAAACTATTCATTCAATCATATTTGCATTCAATTACCTTTCCCTTGTCTCCAATTGCACTACCAAATCCTAAATCACACTGCACCACACTCGTGCTGCTTGTGCCCTACAAGAGTAAAATAAGATATACATGCAAGTTACTACATAATCTAATTAATACAAATATAAATGATGAGCATGTATGCACAATAAAATACAAACGACTAGGTGCAATAATATATGTACCATCAAGCTATCCAGACCAAATGAAATGGCTGACAAGGTGCCCTCCTGAATCTATCTCAACTCATCCTCGGTCATCAACTATTAAATAGACCATGTAAATAAAAATTAGTACTTAATATTATCTAATTTATAAATATTTAATTAAAATAGAACATGAACTATGAAAATACAAATCTTACCACTACATCATCAATGTATGATGACGGTGCCTCCTCGCCTCTAGCATGTGAGGACTTCCCAGGGTATCCTCCAGTCTATGTAATAACATCTGGTGCATCATGCACCTCATAATCTGCATTGTCCACAGGAGGATCAATGGGCTGTCCAACTAGACCCAAGCATACGTGCCCACACATGACACAACTATGGGGCACACATATGTGTGGAGCTGAGGATGACGTGTCACCAGCACCGGATGCACCGCTACCATCAAGAGTAGGCTGAGCTACTGACGCGGCCTGAGAAACCAAAAGGCTACTCAAAGAGTGAATAGTCGATATGGTCCGTGAAGCCGCCTCACAAATGATATCTGCATGCTGAACTGTAGGTGGGGGATCAACAGGAGGAGGGGGGACATATGGGCCGTGGACTACTCTGACTACCCCAGGTCTATTTTGGGGCATACCTAAACCTACACCCTGGAAAGGTTGGATGTCAAAGTAGTTCACATGTTTGTGTAAAACAAACTCAACATACAATTTTTTTATGAAATAGAAGGGGATATCCAGATTGTTGTTGGGTGGTTTATCGAAAACCATCCACCAACGATCCCAAAAGTTTTTCACAATCCTATCATTTATGCACCATTTGATAGAAAGTTTTGTTTTTTTGGGATCTATGGGCTGACCAATACGGGGATTGACAAACAATGAGGCAATTTCGGCTTTGGATATCTCAAGATCCTTGATATCCTTATATGAAAAGCCATCTGCATATTTTTCCTTCATAGAATCTTGCCACAAAAGGGCGGCATCGTGCTCCTTAGTCATGGTTTCCATACTTTTTACGATCGACATGAGAGGATCAAACAATGGGTTTAGACGAGGGATCCTATGATATACTTCTGCAACCCCCCTCAATTCATTCAAATTTTGTGCAATCAAATCTTGAATTGAGGGGGGGTTTGGCAAATGAGGGTTTGGTTGTTGCAGTTGTGGTTGGTTAGTGTTTTCATTGTTATCCCCCATTTTTAATCTAATTGAATGTAAATAATTAAATTTAGTTAACAAATTTAAACAATCAAGTATTTGATTTTAAAAAAACCTTGTTTTCATGAAAAAAAAACATATTTTCAATGAAAAATCAAATAAACATTCACAAAAAATGAATGAAAATGATTCAAAATGACAAACTTCTTACCTCTAAATCTATTTTTTAGCAATTTTTTGTCAAAACACTGGATATCGGATGGAGCGGATATCAGATTTTGACAAATTTGCGCGACCCGTGAGTTAAAAATGACTCACGGGACTGTCATTGTCGAAATATAAAAGTCTTAGAAAATCGGATATCCAATTTCAACACTTTAATTATTTTTAAATAACATATATAATATAATAATATATTATATAATATATTATTATATTATATAATATGTATTGTATTATATTATATATATTATAATATATAATATAATATAATATTATATTATATTATATTATAATATATATTATAATACAATATTATATAATATATAATATTATATAATACATATTATATTATATTATATATAATATTATATTATATTATAATATATAATATAATACAATATTATATAATATATAATATAATATAATATTATATTATATTATATATAATATAATACGTATTATATAATATTGTATTATATAATACGTAACACATAATATATTTTTTAAATTAAAATTACAAATAAAAATTGGATATCGGATAAAATCGGATATCCGATTTTATCCGATATTTGATTTGCATAGGTAATTACCAGGCCAAGGTGTACTGACACCCAGGCTTTTCGTGTTTTTAGGTGAGTGAAGAAGGCTATTTTTTTCACATCGCCACTTTTTGGCCCCCCTTGATCCTGCACTAACCTATAAGCTTATTCACCCTCTTCTTGCTTTAGAATCTATCCTTGGCAAGCTTCAATAACCTAATGACTTCTTCTTTGGAGATAACTGAAGATAGATTCACTAACACATACTCCTTTATTTTATCATCTTCTTGACTAGTCGTATGCCTTCTCGCATTCAAAATGTCATATAGGCTTTTAGGAATCATAGATGCAATTTCTATCAATGCCTTACTATAGACATCCATGTATTCAACAATTGCTTCTTCAACTGCCCTCTGATCCTTATCATCAAACTTTTCATAATATGTAGACACATTTTTCAAATTCCCATCCTTAAGAATTTCATCAATTAATTTTTTTAAGGTCAATGGGAGCACAATTTCAAATGTACCTTCAATTTTATCAGATTTGAGAGCTATATCTATCTCAGATTTCTGCTTCTTGCTTTCTCTGGCTTTTCCAGATGATTCAGGTTCTGCTCTTGACTTCTTTGATTGTTGAACTCCACCTAATTGTGGCTTCTTCACCACTCTAGCATAGGTGGTTATCTTTTTCACCTCTCTCATTGCTTCATCAGATTTTGTCTCTATATCCTCAGCAGTGGTAGAAACATATACTCTTTGAGGTTTCTCCTTTTTCCTCTTCTTCGCCCCACCAGTTGATGATGTTGATTTTGATTTGGGTGGATAAATGGGCTTATGTACACCATAAGTAGGTATAGATTGAGACTATCTTGGCTTTGTTTTCTTCGGAGGGGTGGAAACATGTTTATACTTCTTGGGCTTCACCATGTCCTCCTCCTTCAGAATTTTTCATTCTCTTGCCTTTTGTACAACCTCCTTGGATATACCCATTTTTTTTGCTAGGTCCTCTACCTATTTTCTTACTGTCCTCTTTCTGGTAGGTCCAGTAAACTTCTTATGCAAATCAAGATCTTTTTCCTGACAAGTACCAAACCTTTCTTCCTTATCATCCACCAATTGATTTAACAAATGTTGAGCATATGCATCGAGTGTGGTAGAATCCACCTCATACCCCATGGGCATGATCCGAATAGTTCTTGGCTCAACTACCTCCATATGACATTGGTCTTTGTCTACCATGAAGCAAATGGTTTTCTCATACTTATCTGCAATCTCTTTAGGGATCCTTTCCATACTTTTCTTTGTGGCTTGAAAGGATTTAAAGTATCCCCACAAAGCGGTTTTCTGAGAAACAGTATCACCTAAACCCTTCAGTCCTTCCTTGATCTGAACGGCCACCGGTTTATCATAAGCCCATTGAATCTTTCCAATACCAGGGATTTCATTTAGGAAATACAGTGCCAAGCAAACAATCAAAGAACCAAACTTAAATACATGTTTCTTGTCTTGCTTAATCTTCTTTAGATTTCTCAATTGTTCACTGAGAAGAACTGAACAAAGATCATACCTTTTTTCTTCCTTTAGCATCTCATAAGCTACAAATATAGTGGTGTCAGATACAAAATTTTGTATGTTGGATTTATATACCTTATATCCAATCACTGTTAAGGAAAATCTAACATCGTGCTCTATGATATCATTGATAGTCATTGAACGACTATCATACTGAGATCCGATAACTTTTGTCACTGTTGTATTGTAAACTTTCCTCAATCTAAGGATCTCACTGGTTACATTTAAATAGGTAACTGCCTAAATAGATAGCTTGGTGATCTTGTAAGGTCAATCTATCTACATGAACTCATCATGTATTTGACTCAGAATTTATCAGACCCATTCAGGTTCATCGAACACCGAGAAATGAATGAATTGGATGAAACCCTTGTTGTGCACTGACTTGAATTTTGGCTTCAAATTTCCCATACCATCTATCATGTGTTTGGTGTAAAGTGAGAGCATATATGCATTACCAAGCTCTTCAATATTGTAGTGGATGTATGCCCTAATGTCTTTGTTGTGAAGTATGTCATACGAGACAGAAGAAAATGCACCTTTTGGATCATCTTCAGTAGATTTGAATGGGTGCCTCTTGAACACGTGCCTAGCTCTCTCAATGATCTTAACCACCAAGGGAGTTGCAACACTAGATGCAGATGCAGATGCCATTTGAAATAAGGGTATCAAAATTTAGCTTTGTAAAACTGATAAATACCTTTTTGAATCACAACCGAATGCTTCAATTTTCTTACGATCGCTACCGGATTGGGTTTTGTTGCTAAATCTCTTTCACTCTGCTCTTTTCTCTTGTTTACATTGTGAATAATGAGCTATTGAAATGCCTTTTTTCCACCAAAAACCTAATTTTTAGTTGTAATAAATGCACAACCCTAAAGGCATCTGGATACTCTATTTTTCATGAATTCACTCACAAGAATATCAAATTGCCATGAAATATTTTGGATAAGAATTGCATAGCTAATCTCCACCATCCGCAACCATCCTTGACCAGTTATAGATCTCCGAAAGGGGGCTTTAAAGATCTGCATGATAATCTTCCCCCTAATGCCAAAATGCCCTAGTTACCAAATGAGGTTTCAACATCGGAATCAGGTGTATTGGAGTCATTTATTGTATTAGGATCTTCTTTCTTCACCCACATCTTATGTTGATCATTGATCTCTTCCACCTTATCTTTACCCTTTTCATCTGATTTATTCTTGTCTACCGGAGCATTCTTGCTTCTGTAATATTTTGCAATATGACCAGGTTTGTTGCATGCATGACAAACAACATTTCTCTACATACGCCTGAAGTTCATTTGATTTGGTCTTATCCTGCATTGATTAGAGATATGTGCAAACATTCCACAACTATAACATCTCTTATTCTGAAAGTTGTTTATTATTGTTCTGCATATGTTTGTCTTATGAACAAATTTGTTGCATATGAAACATTGACCGATAAAGGTAGGACCATTTTTCATTACTTTATTCATCCTACTTTTGCATTGACTTGTCATGTGACTAAATTTACCACAAACAAAACATTTACCATTGAATTTATAGGCATTAGGCTGTCTTACCAGAGGTTTCTTGTTCTTCTATTGATGATTGCTTTGACCAAAACCAAATGATTATCCTTTCTCAAATCCAAGTCCTTGCATGTCTTTCCCATGTCTCTAAATCTCAAGCATCTCATCCAACTGGGCTGAACTAGCTTTGAATTTTTCTTTGTACTCATTAGCAGTAGTCAGCTCATCTCTCAAAATTATGATCTTCCTTTCAAGTTCTTGTCCATCATTCTTTGTTTGCACCAATTAAAGCTTCAACTAGTCATTCTCATATGTCAATTTTCAACATTCATCAAATCTGTCCTTCGGTGACTGAGTTGAGGTTTCTTCATTCTTCTTCCGGTCTTCAATCTCCTTTGTCATTTTCATTACAATAGATTGCATCTCATTTTTCAAAACTGCATTCTCCCTAGCCATCTTCTCACATTCATATGTATTGTCTTGTAGAGCTTGATTGTCTATGCTTTGTTCTTCTTTATTCTTCAGTTTATCCATCAATTCCTTTCCCTTCTCTCTTGATGTGCTTACTTGATCTTTCTGGGTTTCAATGAAATCTTCAACTACATTTAGATTTCTTTTTAGGGAACTTATTTCTTTTCTTGTTGTATCAAGATATTCAAGTCCCACACTAAGTTGTCTCTGCAAAATGGAGTCCATTGATTCAATATCCTAGATCTTCCTCAAGTTGTTAGGTTTCATCAGAGGAACTAGGCTCTGATACCAATTGTTGGAATCAATGAACACTGAGAGGGGGGGGGGGCGTGAATCAGTTTTTTATAATTTGCAAACCTATTAAGCTTATTCTTAAACCACCGGATGCACAAGAAAGAAAATAAAATGCATAAACATAAAGTATACAACCTTAACACCAAGATTTTTACATGGAAACTTGGAAAGGGAAAAACCACAGTGGGACTGAGTACCCATAATATTATTATACTATGTCTAGTAGTAGAATAATATTATAAAAGTGGAATGCACTTGCATTCAACCACACTTCCTAGAGCTCACTGCTCAATTACAAAAGGGCTACAACTCGGAGGAAGGATCAATGCCTTACAGACTAATAAAATTGACTATAATGATGAATGAACTAAGGTATATCATCTAACTATACCAAAATACAGTTCTGGTTAGGCTCTGATTGACTCACTACAACTGATCTGATATTTTGCTTTATTCTTCTACTCTGTCAAATATCAAAGCAACAAAATCTTCACCAAACTTACAAATTCGCTCACACAAACTTCCTTTGCTCATCATATCCACAAAAAATGATTATCAAAAACAATCTTATATATTTGCACCATCAAACATAATCATTACTAAGTCAGCTTCCAAAAACTGCATAACATGCAACATGAAATGTGTATCACCAAGTCGGCTCAATCCGATCACAAATCCAAATGCGGACCAAAACAAGATGATAAAATACTTCCCATAAGTCGGCCCAATTACCTTGAACGTGAAACTAATCACCAAAATCATCCCAACAAATCTGCAACACACGTTACACCAAAATAGATTTTCCCTAACTAAATTATCAAATACCAGAGCTCTAAACTTGCACACAATTCAACACCAGATATCAGGATCACAAAGATAATCTACCTTGAACCTCAAACCAACTTCCTTGATCACTACAACCAAGATTACAACACCAATGACAAGGTGTGCACCATGATCTCATGCTTTATCGGTTACTGAGTTCTACCTTCCAAACTTATGCCAACAAACAAAATGACTTCCAGGAAACTAATTCTTTGTACACCGAATGTGATCTGCGAACTAGCCAACCAGAAGCTTCAGGGATAATTTCGCACCATTTTGTGATCAAACAAAAACATACTATAAATAGTAACCTCATGGAATTGCATGGTTGAGACACCATTTTCCCAACATTCTCCCACTTGTTGAATACCTTGCAAGAGCAAAGAGAGTATCAACACAATAATTTAATTACTAGGGACCATGAGGCCCATAGACTTCGAACACCATCTGAGCTTCTCTATGCTCACAGCCTTAGTTAAATATTCTGCAACTTAAATAAAAGTATCTACCTTAATCAGCTTCACCATGTCATCTTCGACAATATCTATGACAATATGATATTGAACATCAATGTCTTTGGTTTGGGCATGAAATTTCAGGTTCTTAGCTAGGTAGATCGCACTCTGATTGTCACAATAAATTATCAGTGCACTTTTTTTTATTCCAATATCTAAACACAGTATTTTTAGCCAAATGGCTTCTTTACAAGCATGAGAAGATGCCATGTACTCTTCTTCTATAGTGGACAAAGCAACCACAGTATGCCTCTTACTCATCCAGCTAATTGCACCACCAAATAAAGTAAACACATAAGCATAGGTGGATCTTCTCCTATCAATATCACCTGCCTAGTCTAAATCCACATAACCATGAATATCAAGGGAAATCATGTCTCCAACCAAATTACCATGATAACACAAAGAATACTCTGAGGTACCCTTCAAATATCTAAAGACTCTTTTGATTGCATCTCAATGATCTCTACTAGGATTAGACATATGTCTAGAAAGAACTCCCACTGCTTGGGCAATGTCTTCTCTAGTACATGTCTGTGTGAAAAGTGGTATGAGAATCTGTATCTGCAAGAGACAACACTTCAATTAAGTCATTACATGCATGGTTAATCAGATATAATCAATGAATAAATAAACCATAACAAATCGACCCATTGCCTTCTAAAAGATGCGAGTATAAGATTGCTCTCAGATTATAAGCAATACCAGTTACTAGACAACATCAAGACGAAGGATTTAATCTATATGAGCATGATGAATGCTAGATGGATGCAATATTAATCTAACAACATTTTTGCAATATTAAACTAAATGATTTAATTAATATGAAATAATTAATATGCAATATATCAATGAAATCCTAGAGCAAAAATAGTATAATAACAATATATTTTCCAGCCTCTCTTTGAATGAGAGATGAGCCTGAATTTATAGAAAATTTAGAAAGAAACCAACGGTTGAGATCAAATGATGATGAGCGGTCAAGATTTTCCAAGAGGAAGCACAATCCAGGTGAATTGATGTGATTGGATGCTTTTCTCAGTTTTAAAGGAAATTGAACTAAAAATAAGATTAAATCAGGAAAAAACTGATTTAAAGGAAATTGAACTAAAATTAAGATTAAAATCAGGAAAAAATTGATTTATTCTCTATTTCATTCAATTTTAATATTTAATTGTTTTAATTCTTTTCTTTGAGATTATCTATCAATTTTTAATTTGTTTTTTTCAAGATTATCTCCAATTGATTTCTTTTCTCAAATTTTAATTCTTTTTTGTCAATTAATTCCTTTTTTGATTTATTTCCATTTTTGAAGATTTGTGCTCAATTGATTTATTTAATTTAAATTAATTCTTCTTTCTTGATTTGTTTCCTTTTTTTGAAGATTTATGGCAAATTGTTTCATTTAATTAAATGAATTCCTCTTTCTTGATGTGTTTCCTTTTTTGAAGATTTATGGAAAATTGCTTTATTTAATTAAATATGCTAGGATATTTAATTAAAATAAATAAGATAATTGTTTAAAATGATTTACTTGGAATGATTTAATTAATTAAATAAATATTTAATTAATATTGAGTGATTGATTTGCCATGTGACATTTGATGATTTTAGAATTAATTGTGCTCAAGATTTATTTAATTGCCTTTGGTTAGGACCTTGGTGATGTTGTCGAGATTAGGGGCCTATGGTTTAGATGACCATTTTTAGGGTATTACATTTGCCCCTCTTTGAATTAATGTGCGAGCAACGCATTGGTTCAAAGAATAGTTGATGTCTAGGAGATGTTAGTTATGAACTTGATTGATCACGAACTACATAAAAAAGCGAGTTGTTTAGTTTGATTCGAAGCGACAAAGCTGAATAAAGTCTGATTAACATGATACCGTTCCGGAACTTGATTGAACTTGGGAACGATAGAAAACAAAGGATACCGAACTTGAACTTGATTGATCAAGAAGTGGATCTTACTAATCTAGAACTTGATTGAACTTAGATACAGTGAGTGATGATAAAAATCGATCTTGAACTTGATTGATCAAGATACGATGAAGATAAACTGTTCAGCTTGGTCAAGAAACGAATAAAACATAACACATGTTTAGATTTAGCATGATCGAAGATACTCTTTAAACCCTTGATTGAGTTTAAACGAAAAATCAGCTTGATGAAAAGCAATGGAACTGATTAACGTAAAGAGATTGATTCAAATAAAAGACAAATATCAGCTTGATATGAAGCGATGAAACTGATATGCCCCTAGAGATTGATTTGGTTCAGATGATCGAGAAATCTCAACTTGATATAAAGCGATGAAGTTGAGATGCCCCTAGTGATGAGGTCTTATTTGATTTTCTTTAGTTGAAAAGATTTTTGCTTGACTTTCGATGAAGATTTAAAAATTTTCTCGACATTGAAGATTGTGAGGTCATAAGGTCATGAGTATGCCCCCTCGGGAGTGAAATCGAAAGATAGCGAGGGTTCATGATGATTATAGGCAATTTTGAGCGATGATAAGTTGTTTTGAGCACAAATGATTCAGAGGAATTTTTGAAATTTTAGCGAGAAATTGAGCGCAAAGTTGATTTGTAGAAATTAAATTGAGATTCAGCGTTGATTAATGAGAAATTGAGCGCAATTAGAAGAGAGAATGAACTTTTGATGAAAAGCATAAGTGGTCCAAATTTTGAAATCGACTAACAAAATGATCTCAATTTTTGATTTCGATCCCGAAAATGGACTCAGGACAGCCGATTTACAAGCTCGTGATTTAATTTCATCGTACTTGTGTTGATGGATTATGAGATGTTGTTCTATATGCTTTATTCTATATGTATGCATTTCTTTTCAGCATGAATGTATGCAATGCAAATGATCATGGATGTCTATTTTTGTTTCTTTTCATATGCAAATAAATGATAATGCAAATGAGTAAGGAGAATGAGTAATGCAATTTTTTTCATTTTTCTATGCAATAAGATGAATGCAAATGAATGATAATGAATGATGCAATGTTTTCATTTTCCTATGCAATAAGATGGATGTAAATGAATGATAATGAATGCATGAATTTATATGAAATGCTCATGTATGCAACTAACATCTCAAAACACAAGTACTCGATCAGAGAAATGATGAAAAGAGACCACTTAGCGAAGAAATGAGGACGCTCCAACTCTCATTCAGTAGACAAAGAGGAAGCATTGTTACTATACCGAAATCACTCCAAATTCACAAAATGCGCATTGGGACTCCTCAGTTTCTAGACATCTAAGTAAAGTATTATCTAAACCTCACCTGAATAAGTCGTTAGCAATGATGACGTACCGTGACGCATTTCGGATTAGGTTTCTTTTTTCATTTTGGGAAAGATTGGCAGGGACAACTTGGTCACGTAGGTAAGAGTAAATGTGACTATAACGAGATGAGTCATGTCCAATAATAGAACAAACTACCTAGGACTCGGGAGAATCATAGGCAGGGTAATGTAACTCTTCCACTAGGAATTCAAAGCAAAAATTAGACTCTTGTAGTTGTGGTATAGATGCCAAAGTGGCCATTGCATCTGCCACTCTATTTGTTGTTCTGGGTATCTGCTGAAATGATATGGAGGTGAAATATTTCTTGAGGTCATCCACCATCCTCTTGTAAGGCATCAGTTTCTCATCTTTCATCTGATATAGGTCATTAATCTGGTTGATAATGAGTTGAGAATCTCCATAGATGTGTAATTCCATGATCTTCCACTCGATGGCTAGCTTGATCCCATTTACCAAAGCTTCATACTCTGCAATATTGTTTGTGCAAGGGAAGAGAAGTTTGTAAGCTTTTGGAATTGAGTATGTTTGGGGAGTAACAAATAGTATCCCAGCACCAGAGCCATGTTGAGTAAAAGACCCATCAAAGAACATCTTCCATGATTGTTCAGTAAGGTGCATGATTGATTCATCTAGGAATTCTATATGCAGGGGTTGATCATCTCCAAGTGGAGCTTCAGCAAGTTGGTCTGCGATAACCTGTCCTTTGATAGCTGTACGTTCTACATATTCAATGTCAAATTCTGTAAGGACCATGACCCATTTGGCCAGTCTTCCTGTAAGCATTGCTTTACTGAGAAGGTACTTAAGTGGATCAATCTTGGCTACCAGCTTAATAGAATGTGCCAACATATAGTGCCTTAATTTTTGTGATGCAAAGACTAATGCTAAGCATGCTTTTTCTATTATAGTGTAATTCATTTCATATGACACAAATGTTTGGCTGATGTAATAGATAGCTCGTTCCTTTTTATTGTCATCTTGCTGTGCCAGAAGTACCCCCAGTGAAGTATCTGTAGCTGATATGTACAGGATCAGTGGCTTACCTTGAATCGGTGGCATTAATATGGGTGGATTAGAAAGATATTCTTTGATTTGTTGTAAATGTAGTTCACAATCTTTATCCCAGTTGTATTGAATCCCTTTCCTTAATACCTTCGTGAAGGGTTGAGCCTTGTCAGCTAGCTGAGATATAAAATGCCTTATGGACTAAAGACGACCTTGTAGACTTCTCATCTGACTGATATTCTTGGGTGGAGGCATATCCATTATAGCTTGGACCTTTTCAGGATCAACCTCAATTCCCTTTTTTGAAATTATGTAACCAAGTAATTTTCTTGATGTGACTCCAAATGCACACTTTTTTGGATTTAAGCAGAGCTTGAATCTTTCCATTCGATCTAATATGAGGCCTAGCTCTTGAATGTGTGTAGATCTCTTCATGGTTTTTACCAGGGTGTCATCTACATAATCTTCCATGTTTTTATGCATCATATCATGGAAAATAGTGGTTACTGCTCTTTGGTAAGTTGCTCCTGCGTTCTTTAGACCAAACGACATAACATTCCAGCAGAAGGTTCCCCACGCACATGTGAAGGCTGTCTTCTCTTGATCCTCAGGTGCTATCTTGATCTGATTGTAACCAGAGAATCCATCCATTAATGAATACATCTCATATCCAGCAGTCATATCTACTATCATGTCAATGTTGGGCAATGGAAAATCATCTTTTGGACATGCCTTGTTGAGATCCCTGAAATCTGTGCAAACTCTAATAGATTTTTCTGCTTTTGATACAGGTACTATGTTGGATATCCATTCTGCGTAGTCTATAGCTCTAATAAATCCAGCTTTTAGCAATTACTCTAGTTCATCCTTGACTAGTAGTGCCACATGAGGATGCATTTTTCGGAGTTTTTGTTTGAATGGTTTAACTCCTGGTATAATAGAGAGATGATGCATGATGAGATTAGGATCTAGTCCTAGCATATCTGAGTATGTCCATGCAAAGTTAATCTTCTTTTCTAAAAATAGATTGGTGAAATCTTTTAACTCTTCTGCTGACAGTGATTGGGCTAAATGAATGACATGCAGTATCTCTTGACTCCCAATGTTCACTAGCTGAGTTGGTTTGATCAATATGGAAGATCTCTCCTGGAAGTGGCTCGGTAGTATATCAAGTACCTCACCTTTAGGTGCCTCATAGAGGTTTTCACCTTTGGGTATGTCCTTTATTTTCTCTTTTTTAGAGTCTGACACCGCCACAATGTGGTTTTCGCTATCAGATCTTTTATTCTTATTTTTCTTGTTTTTGCGACTAAGATACTTGATATTCGCTTTAGTCATGTTTTCATTTTGTTCCCTGGTGGAAGAGTACATGGGTTCAACTGCATTGAGATAGTAGGCTAGTGTATAGTCATTGGCAAAAATAGGCACGTTCAAGGGTTGGTTATAAAGAGTATTATCAATCAATTCTGGATGTATTAAGGATAAGGTTGGTACAGGCTCAAGGGAGTTCACAGTACTATCATCATTGTTTTGAACTGACCAGTCGTGTTCCAGAATACTACCTTGCGTATGTGTCTCGAGACCAGGAAGAGTTATGACACAATTATCGTCATTCATGTTAGTATTTATTGGACCTAACTCAACCGACCTACTTCTAGCATCGTCGTGTACTTCATACTGGGCTACATACCATGGTATAACAGTAGACAATATTTCATTATTCATGATAGAGTAATCATAATGTGTTGTTGAATAGTTGTTGTCATAGATAGAGCTCCTGTCTGAGCCATCAGAGTCATACTATGGAGTTGCTGACTCATCTTCAAGTGGTGTAGTGAAGGTATATGTAGTATCAGCACCCACATCCTTGATGTTGCAAGTTCCTTCTTGATTTGGTTCATTGATTGCTTGCATTTGACACACTTGTGGATATGACTTTGACGATTCTGTTAACCCCTGTCGTCTGTTCCATTCAACTTCTTTTGGACTGATGACTGGTTCTCTTGCTCTAGCTTCTAGTTCTTCTTGTGTGATTCAGTACTTGATTTGTCCTGTCTCATTAGGATAATTGGTAAGTGAAGGACTTGCTTGTGTCCTTTCTTTCTTTAGTTGTTGGTCATAGTCTTCTTGTCATTTTAATCTGATTTCTTCTATTTCCTTTTGCATTCTTAAGCATATCATCTCTTGTGTGTCATCTACGATATCCATGAGTTCTTCAAGTGTTTCTGTAGTAGATGTATCTGAGATGTGATCTAGACCCCATTCATACCCATTTGAATCAGTTTCTAAGTCATCTACCTGTTGTCTGCCAGTATATGTGACCGGAATGTTCAGTGGTGCAAACAATTCTCTGATTCTGTATATTTCATCTCTCATATTCTCTGGAGCGTCTACTTCATGTGGTATCATAGCTGATACAACTGGAACTTGATTACCATCTATTTCCTTTCCCTGGGTGGGTAATTCTTTTTGTTCACCATCACATTCCTCCTGAGTTTGTTGAGTATTAATTTCTTGTGTTGTTAGAGGTAGTACCTTTTTCTTCCACTTACGTTGATGGCAAGGTGTGTGCTTCTGATCTGATGACTTTCTTGGATCATATCCCAATCCAACTTTATCATTGGTTGACTTAGTTTGTAGCTAAATAGGTTCAACAATACCTTTTTGACATTTGCCGAGAGGACCAGTACCTGAATATCCCATGCGTTGAAGCATCTTATAGCCTGGACCATATTGCATTGGAGAAATCTCACAATGTCGTATTTCTTTATCTGCACTATCTTCTTTGAAGAGTGATTTAAGGGCATCATCCCCTTCTATTTCATCTGCAAGAGAAGTAGAGGACTGTATAAAGCTGCCATCATAAATGACTTTTGGAGTTGAAGTTTGTGGCCTCATGCCCTCTGATGGTTTTCCTGACTGTCTTGGTGATGGAGGAAGAGACATGAGTGAGAGTATAGGCTCTATCTTGTAACCATCCATGCCAGTGTCTGTGATTTTCAGTTTCTTTTCCAAATCTTTTAGCAGAGATTCTGAACTTTCAGCTGCGGAAGCTGCTCTATTATTAGGAACAAAAGCATTAGCACCTTGCGTTAATGCATTGCAGGCATAGCTTGTATCGGTAGGAATACTGACCTCTACTCCATTATAAGGAAATTTCAGACATTGATGGTACGTAGATGGTACTGCTTTCATTTCATGAATCCATGGTCTACCCAGTAAGATGTTGTATGAAAGATGAAGATCCAGGACTTGAAAAATGATATCTCTCTCCACAGGTCCTACTCTTATTGGTAATGATACCAGTCCCTTAGAAGTTCTTTCTTCTTCATCATAAGCCTTGATTGTTATCTTCTTTGTTGGATCAATAACATTTTTAGAGAATCCCAGCTGTGTTAATAGATTGTAAGAACAAATATTCAACCCAGCGCCTCCATCTATCAAAACACGTTTAACGCGGTGTTTATGGATCATGGCTTCAATGTGTAATGGCTGGTTATGTGGATGACTCAGTGAGTTATCATCTTCTTCAGAAAACATGAGGTAATGAGGGGAGATAAGTGACCTACCATAGATTGAAACCGATCTACGTCTAAATCTTTCGGAACACTGGTGGTAAGTAGAGCCTTGTCTAGGACTTCTTTATGAGCAGAAGAGATCTTAAGCAGTTCTAGAATGGAGATCTGAGCATTGGTTCTCTTTAATTGTTCAACAATACTATAGCCAGGAGAAGACAATGGAACTAGTTGCTTTGATTTGACCATGATTGTGTCTGTTTGTTTATTTGGTAGTTTTGATGTTGTTTGATCAAAAGTGGAGGAACTATCTCCTAGGAGAGAAATCTTCCTTTGAGCATGAGTCACGACATTAGCAGCTTGTGCTTGATTTTGATGATCCTGGACTATGATCACATTGCAATATTCAGGTTGAACAGATTCAATCATGTTGATCACATTATCATTGTTAGTGTAAGTATAATTGACTCTAGCTCCTCTCTTGGATTTTGAGGAATCTCCTTGTTCATAAGTGGGTAAGGGATCTTTAAAGGCCTTATGATCAGCATTAGTTGCATGATTTCCCACAACGATCTTGCCTGCATCAATGAGATCTTGTATTTCATGTTGGAGTTTCATGCAGTGGTTTATGTTATGTCCCTTGTTCTGATGGTAGTCACAGTACTCATTTTCTCTCCACCATTTGGGTCTAACTTCTGGGTCATAGGGTCAAGAATTGTCTGGCAGTGTTATCAGATTATTTGCCAATAAAGTTTTAAAAGCCAATTCATATGACTCATTTAGAGGAGTAAACTCATGCTTAGGCTTTGAGACCCAAGGTTTGTCTTTAAACCACTCTCTTGTTTTCTTTGGGGGATTCTCTGTTGTAGTTTCAGTTACCTTGAGTGCTTGTGTGCCACTGGCTAAGTTAAATATTGTGGATTTTGTTTTTGCTTGAATAGTATCTACCACTCCATCGCTAACAACGTTCTTGTTGTTGTCTTTGCTATATTTCCAGTATTTACTCTTTTCTTTAGAGCTAGAACCTTGAAATGTTTCTTTCCAAAGTGATATATCTCCCTTTTTTATAAGTACACCTTCCATTCTGAGGGCGTTATGTACCATTTTGTTGAATGAAGGGTGCACTTGCATCTGGACACTGTATTTCAATTCAGGGACTAAGTTGTTGATGAAGATGTCCATTTTCTCAAGTTCTGGGATAGTCCGTGAATATCTAGAGAACATCTTTCTCCATCGTTGGAGGAAAGTGAGAAAGGGTTCTCCTGTCTTTTGTCTGGTATTGCAAAGCTCTATCATAGTGACTGGATGATGAATGTTGTATGAGTATTGTTGTAAAAATAGTTGGATTAGTTCTTCAAACATTTTTATCCCTTTGGATAGACTTGCGAACCATTCCATTTCTTGACCTCCTAAACTCCTTGGGAAAAGGCGCATGAGGTATGTTTGATCATGCATGAACTCCATACAAGCGGCATAGAACTCTCTGACATGGTCTTGAGGATCTAAGGTACCATCATACTTGTCAAATTTTGGTATCTCAACTCGTGAAGGAAATGGAGACATGTAAAGGTTTTTGTCAAATGGGAATGGGCATATTGTGTCCAAAGAATATTGTTTTGGTGTTTTATCTTTGTTTTCTATTCTTGTGACTGCATTTTGTAATGCTTGCATTTGTTTGCTCATTTTTCCCCATGGTGTCTCTTCCTCTTTAGCAACGAGGGCCTCCACATTATAACCAGTAGGGAGTTTGGCACCTTGTTTTGCTAATTCTAGGAAATAGTCTTCTTTTTCCCTAGCCATGATGACCTTCATCATTTTTCAGAATTTTTTATTATTCTGACATCTATGTACTTCATCTTCAGGAGGTTCAGAAAGCTCAGACTCAGTTGATGAATCACTGTCAGTGGCATGATTGCTGAAGTCATCGTGAGTGTTTTGTTTATTAGCTTCTCTTTCTTGTCTTTCCCCAGACATGGTGGGAGATAGGGGCTGATCTAAGATTGCTATATCATAAACTGGTATCTGTGATGAGGACGGTATCTGTGATGAGGATAGTTTATTGTAAAAGGGGTTTTCTTTGAAGAATGGATTGTCTTTGGTCGAAAAGGGGGTTTCTTTTTCTTTGTCCTTTTTATTGCGAGAACTTCTAGTTTGAACAGGCATTTCCAACCGATAGGACCGAGAGTGAGATGTGTTGTAGAAGTCAAGATCAAATTGTAGCTAGTAGTTTGTTTAACGTCGTAATTAAGAGAAGTAACTTAAGATCTAGTCTAGTTTCAAGAATGATCTATCCTGTGTAAGACATTATCTAAGTTGACTTAGGTTTGATAAAATGTTCGTTTGAACTAGCTTAAAGATGATCGACAAAATCGTGCAACGCAACGACAGAGGTACACTATCAAGGTTGTTTATGCTCAAGAGGATGATAACCAGTTTTAGGCTTGCTGTAGACTGATCTAGGAAACTTTGACTATTTTGACTGACAGGATTAGGAATTCATATGACAGAGGATTGGATAGAGATGAGATTCTGACAGACAGAGTTTCAATGACTAACGACTAATAGTTTTTGATAAGGATTGATGTTTCAATGACTAACAGAGACCAGTTTGGACACAGACAGAGTTTATCACTGACTTTGTTTGTTTTTTTCTCCAGTTTTGGTATTCCAGTTTTAGTTTTAGGGATGAAAACATAGAAAACACACAAGATATATAATAATTCAATCACAGCATGCTAACCCTATGGAAGTTGGCTTAAAGAAGAAAACCTTTTCTTGCTGACTTAGGTACACACCCAATAGCTAATCAGAATACGGCCACTGAGTCTCATGCAATGGATTCTCAATGCCGTATTAGCCAACTCCAAATGCTAATGGGGGCACGATATGGCAAGTGTCTTGGGAGAGTTACTATCTCTCTTGCACAAAGATTATCAACCTTTCGGAGGTGAATCAGGTAGTTTCTATCTTATGGTTCTTAGTCAGGAATTCCATTTGAAATTACCCCTTGAAGTCATGCAAGCATGATTGAGGCCTATAGGCCAACAAGGTACCAAAACAAGATGTAGTCACGTAAACATGATTGAGACCGCGAGGCCCTACAAAATGCTCGATATGAGAGATCTCAAAGAGAAAACTCAAATAATCCCATCCTCTAAGACTTTAATCACCAGAGGCCTATTTATTATAGTGAGTTGGAATGCTCAGGTCCAGCTGTACTCACTTGGGTCGTTCTCATAGGGTGATTACTTTTTCCCACTGTGACAGGCCCGCTAAAGGTACACAAATCGCAAAACTTAGAAAAAAACTTCGAGGGTCTAGATTTCTTATTGTCTATAAAAGACAAGAGCATACTCTCCTACCTCTTAGATTTTTCTGAAAACACGAAAGATAGATTTGTTCTTTAACCAGATAGCAATTTAAGTGCCTAAGAAAATACTAAATGAATACACAATGTTTAGTCAATTCTCCTTAGGCAACCTGCAAAACCAATATGTCAGTAGTCATTTTCTTCTTAATTCTTTGGCATGCGTATGTTTGATTGATAGATTATTTGACAAGTGTCCTGAAAACATTAAAATCTCAAAATTAGTTTCCAAGATAACATAAAAAAAATCATCAAAATAAAATTCTATCATGTAAACTTTAAATTAAACTAATCTAACAAGAATTTCCATTTTATGACTATCCTAGTTATGACAATTTTTGATAGTACTCAACTCTGTCACTTATAACTTTTTAACCAGAAATAATTTGGCAAATCTCTTTAGTGGAAATATGGAAAACTTGGTTTTACAAAACATATTAAAATTTGGGTGAGATCCAACAGTTCAATAAAAAGATATGCCCTCTGAACCGAGACCATTTTTGACTGTCACAGAAGAATAGGTAAAATGACAGTCCTGCACTCTGTCAATCATAACTTTCAAACACAAAATATTTTGTCAAATCTGTTTGGTGAACCTGTAGAAAACTTCATTTTCAAAAACATATCAAAAATTTGTTGAGATCCAACAGTTCAATAAAAAATTATACTCTTCCAACCGAAACCATTTTTGACTGTCATAGAAGAAGGAGTAAAATGATAGTCCTGCACTCTGTCAATAATAACTTTCAAATCCAAAATATTTAGGAAAATCCCTTCGGTGATCCTGTAGAAAACTTGTGGTCGTGGGTTCGAGCCCCACGGTGGGCACCAAAAATGTGTGTGTGAAAAGTGGTATGAGAATCTGTATCTGCAAGACACAACACTTCAATTAAGTCATTACATGCATGGTTAATCAGATATAATCAATGAATAAATAAACCATAACAAATCGACCCATTGCCTTCTAAAAGATGTGAGTATAAGATTGCTCTCAGATTATAAGCAATACCAGTGACTAGACAACATCAAGACGAAGGATTTAATCTATATGAGCATGATGAATGCTAGATGGATGCAATATTAATCTAACAACATTTTTGCAATATTAAACTAAATGATTTAATTAATATGAAATAATTAATTTGCAATATATCAATGAAATCCTAGAGCAAAAACAGTATAATAACAATATATTCTCCAGCCTCTCTTTGAATGAGAGATGAGCCTGAATTTATAGAAAATTCAGAAAGAAACCAATGATTGAGATCAAATGATGATGAGCGGTCAAGATTTTCCAAGAGGAAGCACAATCCAGATGAATTGATGTGATTGGATGCTTTTCTCAGTTTTAAAGGAAATTGAACTAAAAATAAGATTAAATCAGGAAAAAACTGATTTAAAGGAAATTGAACTAAAATTAAGATTAAAATCAGGAAAAAATTGATTTATTCTCTATTTCATTCAATTTTAATATTTAATTGTTTTAATTCTTTTCTTTGAGATTATCTATCAATTTTTAATTTGTTTTTTTCAAGATTATCTCCAGTTGATTTCTTTTCTCAAATTTTAATTCTTTTTTGTCAATTAATTCCTTTTTTGATTTATTTCCATTTTTGAAGATTTGTGCTCAATTGATTTATTTAATTTAAATTAATTCTTCTTTCTTGATTTGTTTCCTTTTTTTGAAGATTTATGGCAAATTGTTTCATTTAATTAAATGAATTCCTCTTTCTTGATGTGTTTCCTTTTTTGAAGATTTATGGCAAATTGCTTTATTTAATTAAATATGCTAGGATATTTAATTAAAATAAATAAGATAATTGTTTAAAATGATTTACTTGGAATGATTTAATTAATTAAATAAATATTTAATTAATATTGAGTGATTGATTTGCCATGTGACATTTGATGATTTTAGAATTAATTGTGTGCTCAAGAATTATTTAATTACCTTTGGTTAGGACCTTGGTGATGTTGTCGAGATTAGGGGCCTATGGTTTAGATGACCATTTTTAGGGTATTACAGTACACACCATAGCATACATCAAACTTCCAACTGCAGTTTGGTAAGGAAATCTTCTCATGTCTTCCATATCTGATGGAGATGTAGTATAATCTAAAATAGATAATTTTATTCCAACCATGAAGGGAACATATAATGGTCTACAATCCCGCATGTTGAAATTTTATAATACTGAATTCACATACTTACTCTGGTCTAGCCATAGCTTTCTGTTCAATCTATCTCTTCTAATTTCTATCCCAAGAATGTGTTTCGCTGCACCAAAATCTTTCATTTCAAATTTAACAGCAAACTGAGACTTTAATTTTTAAATCATACCTTTCCCTTTACCAATGAATAACATATCATCAACATATAATGAAATGTACAAGAAATGATCACCATCAAATTTTTCATAAACACAATGATCTAATTTAGAACTCTTAAATCCCAAACTCAACACATATGTATCAAATTTCTGGTACCACATCCTAGGACTCTATTTGAGTTCATACAAATATTTCTTCAATTTACAAACAAAATTACTTTTACCTTTCACCACATAGTGCTCTAGCTGTGTCATGTAGATATCCTCCTTCAAATCACCATGAAGGAAAATAGTTTCACATCCATTTTCTCAACCTCTAAATCATAAACAACAACAATAGAAAGCAAAAGGAGAAAATGTCTCACCATAATCAACACCCTCAACCTAAGAGTAGCCTTTTAAAACCAACCTTGCTTTATACTTCTCAATGCTTCCATCTAAACGAATATTTTTCTTGAACACCCATTTGCAACCAACAATCTTTTGTCCTTCAGCCAATGTATCATTCTTTTTCAAAGCTGCCATTTCTTCTTCCATAGCAATCTTCTAGGATTCTACGTCATTCATACCTAATGCCTCTTCTACAGATCTAGATTCATCCACATTAGTATTCAAAGAAAAAATATATCTACAATCATTAGGTGAATACCTTTTAGGTGGTTGTCTATGTCTTATAGACCTTCAAACAAGCTGAGTTGGAGGTTCTTCCTCCTCTTCTGAAGATTCAAAGATAGATGAGCTCTCCTCAACTTATTGCCTATCAAGTGGTCTCAATTCAACTCTTTCAGGCATAAAAGGGAATTGAATCACATCTTCCTATTTAGTCTATTCTAGCTGCAATGTAATAGGAGACTTAATTTCTCTAAAAATAACACTTCTACTATGGATTACCTTTTGTGCAACAGGGTCCCAAATCTTGTATCCTTTCACACCATAACTGTAACTAATGAAGATACATGTTATAGCCTTGTTCTCCAACTTTGTTCACTTCTCCTTTGGCACATGTGCATATGCCTCGTAACCAAAAACTCTAAGATGTCTCAATGAAGGCTTGTGACCTGACCATGCTTCCATAGGCATTTCATCAACAAGAGCTGATGTAGGAGACCTGTTAATTAGGTAGCAAGAAGTGGCAATAGATTTAGCCCAAAAAATTTGTTCTAGACCAACACCACTTAGCATAATCCTAGCCTTCTCCATCAGTTTCATGTTCATTCTTTTTGCAACTCCATTCTTTTGTGGAGAATATAGAGTTGTCTTATGTTTGTTAATGCCACAATCTTTATAGAATCTATCAAAATCAATAGAGAAAAATCCATCACCATTATCAGTCCTCAAACATTTAATTTATTTTTAGTCTACAACTCAACCATTGTTTTAAATTCTTTAAAATGACTGAAAACTTCAGATTTCATTTTAGAAAGTATACCCATGTCCTACTAAAATCATCAATAAATAAAACATAAAATGTGGAATTTCTAATGGAAGAAACATCTACAAGACCAAACACATCAGAATAAATAAGATCCAAAACACCACAAGATTTATGATAACTCGAGTAAAATTGAATACTGTTTGTTTTTAATAAATGCAATGCTCATAGAAATCAAAGTCAAGATTACAATCATTCAAACCTTCAACAAGATTTTTACTTTTCAAGGTCCTCGGACCCTTTTCTCCAATCTGGCCAAGTATTTAGTGTCATAACATAGTCTTCTGTGTAGGTAACTTTGCTTCAAAAGAAAGAGAACCCTTAGGTACCCAAAATCCATGTCCATCCGACGAAGTATCCACAAATTTAATTTTTATAGAAGTTATATTACACTCAATACTGTATGTCTCTAGATTATATAAAGTGTTGAACCTGACACCTTTAGAAATCACCATAGAACCCTTAATCATTTACATATTGCATCAAAAAAGACTACCCGCACACCCACATCTATTAGTTTGCTCACAGATAATAAATTTCATTTTAATTTAGGGATATGCAACACATTGCTAATCCTTTTTATTCTACCATCAGGAAACTTGATCCTAACTTTACCTCGACCAATAATATCTAAATGTGAATCATCACCCAAGTACACATTGCCTCCATTAAATTATTCATATTCAGAAAACCAATCTTTATTGAAAGTCATATGAAAAGATGAACCTAAGTCAATTAACCATGCATCATTACCTGCATGAGTATTCAAAGCTACAATGAATGCATTGTCATCTTCCTTCTTAGACTCAGAATCATACCCGAACTTCTTATTTTTCTTCTTCTTTTATTTTTTGCAGTCCTTATGGATGTGACCTAAATTACCACAATTCCAACAAATGACTTTGAACTTCCCAAGAGATTTCAATCTCCCTTTGGATTTGGACTCATTGCACTTCTCACTCTTCTTGCCTTTTTTCCTTAGGTCTTCCATGAACCATTAGGGATTCCTTCAAACTGATGGATACCCTCCTCCTCATCTCTTCACCAATTATGACACCCACCACATCTTCAAACTTAAAAAGAACAGAAGTACTACTGATAGCCATAACAAGAGAATCCCACAAATCAAGCAAAGAACAAAGCAAGATCTGGCATTTCTCCTCTTCATCCATCTTAACACCAACATATGCCAATTGAGCCACCAACATATTAAATTCTTCCAGGTGGTCTGGGATCCATCCACCCTCTTCCATTCTCAAGGAATACAATTTCTTCCTCAAGAAAATCTAATTCAATAAAGATTTTGCTTGATACATTCCACTAAGCTTAGTCCATAGCTTCTATGTAGAGTTATCTTCATGGACATTGATTAGGATAGAGTTTGTCAGGCATAATCTAATTAGACCCTTGGCTTTATGGTCCATAACATACTATTGAGCATTCGTAATAGGATCTAAGGGTCTTAAGACATTCAGATCAACAACATCCCATGAATCTTGATCTGTTAGCAGATCTTCCATCTTCAACTTCCACATCTCAAAATTACTACCATTAAATTTCTCCACCTATATTATCCCTAACAAACTTGTCATCTGAAAATCCCGGCAACAAGATCAAAAATTATCTTCTACACAAGATCCCACTCAAATATAGATTAGTTCAAAAAAGCCCAACAACCCACAACTAAAACTGAAGGTGATTGGGCTCTTATACCACTTGTAAGGAGGTTAAGTAGTGGAACAACTTCCTACACTAACCTTGAGAGGAGGTTAATGCAAAAGAATTTTACAAACCATTACAGTAGTTACAGAAACTTAATATAAATAAACAAAATATCATGCATACCACAACACAACAACACAGTGATTTACGTGGAGAAAAGCCTTTCAATAGAAAAACCCCAGTCCCACACTCCAAAATCAGCTCAATATATTATTCAGAAATTAATAACAAATTGCAATATACTTGCAAAGCAAGATCTTCACAGGAGTACCACTAATCAGAGACTCAAAAGTGACTCAATATCCATAAGACTCTTACACACAACCTTTATCTCATATGCCTTATATATAGGAGATACAATACAAGAAATCGTCAAACATTATTAAAAAACCACGAGCTAAAACCACCCAATTAAGTAAAGTTCACCTTATCTTCATTCTATATGCCCTATGACATGTCAAAACACACATAAACACATGTTCCTCCCTTTTACAGCTCATTTATGTGTCTGATGCAATTTATATTTCCTATTTTAAGAGTCCAAACTTTTGAAGGCCATAACTTGTGAATGGTGTGTCTGATTGACAAATCGTTTGAAGCATCTAAAATCTCGCAAAGTGATTTATGACCTTGTAAACCTCTATGCCATTTACACCCAATTTTTAGGGTATTTTGGATCCCTTAAATTCCTCAAAATTAATTTTAAACCTTTTATCGTACCCTCCAAAAATAGAAACTTTAATATCTTCAAAAATTTCTATGATCTTGTGATGAAAGTTTACCGACATGCTCATCTATCCAACTAGAAGCTTCAAGGAGAATTTCACACCATTTCGTGCTCAAATGAAAACTTACTATAAATAGTAACTTCATCTAAATGTAGGGTTTAGACACCATTTTTCCAACAATAAGTTGATCAATCGAATAGTTTTTAAAATCATGACATTCTTCAATAGAACATTTCCTCAGTTTGTAGGGTTTGGTTAATGTAAATAGGATCTTTCTGATAATATCACTTTCTTTTAGAATTCCACTAATAACTTAGATGGCTTTCATGGTATTGATGAATACTAAGAGGGGGGGTGAATTAGTATACCAAAAAACACTGAACTCAAACACTTAAACAATTTAGCAGAAAACCAATATGACAAATTTACTAATAAACCGGTTAAGATAAATGCAAACCAAATAGCAAATAGAGCATTCACCCACAAAAGCACAATCACCATAACACAAAATATTTGACATGGAAACCCAAATGAGAAAAACTGTGGTGACCAAAAACTCTCAAGTAACTATCTGTAGAATAGAAACCAGTCTGGTTAAGGTCATACAATGTTCTTTACCAGAATAGATCCTGATAGGAATCTAGATCTCTATTAGGAGATAAGTCTTCTTAAAGACTACCTTGTGAGAGGATTTTAAATCTATAGTTGTGAACCACCTTGTTAAAGGATTTATAAAGGCTTTTCTAGGCCTACCCGGTTAAGGGTTTCAGACTTGTCGAAGATGTGAGTAATCAACAAGTGAGTGATCTAGATACTAGCATAGCATGCTTGGTTAGATCCTTGATAGCTCACTATTAATGCATTTCAACATTACTTCAATCTTCAATATCTCCACACTCCTACTCTTCACACATACCTAATCTTCTCTTCTATGATCGCACATACAAAAACCTCATCATCATTTAAAACCCTAGACATGATGCCCTTATAAAGGAGTTTGATTTCATGTCGGTCCAATAGGATTAAATTACAAGTTCCTAGGTTCAATTTGGGACCGGTAAACATCTTTTGCAGAACACCGATAGTCTAAAGACTATAATACATAATACCGGTTGGAACAAATGTCAGTTGAGCATAACTCATACATCAAGAAAGTGTACACAAAGCAAGTGTGTGTCTATCAATGACAATCACAACATCATCAAAATGCAAACAATCTTCCCCTTTGGCAATGATGGCAACACTTAGGAAAATTTTGACATCTAAGTGTTTTTACAACAAAAATATGTCATATGCAAATTACTCCCCCTAAGCTTATACGCTATCCCTTTTGCAAAAATTACAATGTATACTACTCCCTTAAAGAGGTAACATGAAAGTATACATGAAATGGTAACATTCACCAAAATTTTAAATACTACTCCCCCTTTGCCAACAATGACAAAGTACTACAAAATAACCCCTAGTTCTCATTATCATTAAAATGGAGTAAATATTTATGAAAATAAGGAATGAAACTTGTCAAAAATAGATTTAAAATCCTATAAAAAAGTCTTCATGGCTAATGACCATGACTCAAGTAATGAGGTAGCAACCTCACTTTCAGTCTGCATCTAAGATACCTGTTCTTCCATGCCATCAATGGTTCTCATCTCTTGAGTTACCATTAAGGCTTCCAAATTGAGAAGCACTTCTGAAGAATTTGCAGTCTAGGTAATAAGACCAGTTGGAGCTCCTGCAAATCTCTTGATCGGTTGCTGATCTCTAACTCTATCCTTGCAGACTGAAGTTGAAAATGATGAATTGTTTGCCCATATGTAGTGAAGGAATCATATGGTGTCTTGAAGTTGCTTATGTATGCCTACAAATCTGATTGGAGTTTCTCTTTTTGTGTGAGCACATCATCACAAAATAGATGGGGTTGGCTGATTTTGCTCAATAGGAGTTTGCCCTCATCCATAGAAACACTTACATCCTTCTTTTGTTTCTGAAGTTGAGACCAGAGCTCATTCAATTTCTTCACCAAGGTAGTGTTGAGTGCCTTTTCATGCTTCTTCTTTGCATTCACTTCAACAACTTCTTCCAGGCATTGGACCTGGTCCTCTACAACAGTACATAGAAGTTTCACTTTGATAGAGAGGAATCGGTACTGGGGAGGTTAGTACCGGGAATCAAACTGGTAAGAGTGTCAACCATAGTTTGAATAACATCTTGCTCCTTCTTCCTCCTTAAAGCTTCCAATCATTCTTATGCAAGCTTTATGCTTTGAAGCAGCTTCGATTCATCTGCAGATTGGAGATCAATAGGACAGGCAATGTCAACTAGTTTGGCTTGACCACCGGTTGCCTTGGGAGTCTCCGCTTGATTAGCTCTTTCTTCTTCCTTCTCCTCTGTAGCTCTTTTCTTTTCTGCTTCTTTCTTCTTTGGGTCATCTTCTTGTTTCTTCTTCAGTTCTTCCTTCTTCCTTCTTCTTATCTTCTTCCTCCTTTTTCTCCTCTTCTTTCTTAGTCTCCTCTTCTTTCTTCTTCTCCTCTTCTTTCCTCTTCTCCTCTTCCTGTCTCTTCTCTTCTTCTTGTTTCCTCTTGTATTCCACTTTCTTTTTCTCCTCCTCTTTCTTTTTCTCTTCCTCTTTCTTTTTCTCTTCCTTTTTCTCCACTTTCTCCTTATCAACCTCTTCCTTCTCCAGTTTCTCCTTTTCTAGTTTTTCCTTGTCCCGTTTCTCTTTCTCTATTTTTTCTTTATCAGCCTTTTCCTTCTTTGTGTCTGGAGTGTCATCTCCAACATCCAATGCATCAACATCAATAGTGTCAACCTATTATGTAATTCTTTCTCCTTCACCACCAAATACCTCATCTGGTTTGGCTGAGGATAAGTCAGGTTCTTGTTCGGCCTTCTTATTGGCCTCAGACACTTGATGTAACCAGACATCAACTTTGGCATGTAGATGAGTGTCCTTCTCCACTTCAGAGGTTCTACCTTCTAGTAGCCCGAGTCTTCTTCTTCTCATGAAGAAGAGACCTTTATTCTTGTCCATTATTTCAAATAATTTAGAATTGGAGGCATCGGGAAAGTACTGAGAAAAGATTTTCTCCCTTATTTCATGTTCTTCCTCAATGACAATGCACCATTTATTGTCCAAATAATTGTATAAAGAATCAGGTGTCACTGATCTAATTTCAGATGGCAACCAGTCATTTACACATAGATATTTTATCATTTCCTACTCTACTTCTTCCTTCTCATTATCAGAAAAATCATCAAAATATTCTTCTAAGTCATCAAGCACCTTTCTCTTGATATTCTTTAAAGTCCTTCGATAATTTGTCAGAGGCTTATAAGAAGAGATGTCTATATTTACCGATGTTGACGATGCAGGTGCATTATCGGTAGATTTAGCCTTCTTGCTCGATTGCTTGGTTTTGTTAGGCTGCACTTCCAGTTCTGTATCCTCTGACTCTGGTGAGTTGTTTTTGGTCTTCCACTTCCTCTCAAATACTTTAGCAGGTGTAATTTCCAATTTCTTCTTGGTAGGTGACTGCTTGGTCACTTTTGGGCTAGCTGAGGTAACTGGTGCTGATACCGATGGCACTGCCTTTCCCTTTTTCACTATAGGAACTTCAACCGGTGTTACCCTTTCTAAGTAGGTGTCGGTTCACTTTTTCTTTGCATCTAAGGGTGAGGCATACCCATCCAACATGTCATACATTACTTCATACCCCATAGGTTCCACTGCTTCCTTTCTTGGCTCTACCGCTTCCATTATGCATTCATCTACCTTTATGATAAAGTAGATGTCATCTTCATATTTCTTTACAATATCTCAAAAAATCCTCATCCATTGGCTCATTTTCTGCCTGAATTCATCAAAATATTTATTCAGAACCTTGGGATATCCGATTCCCGCCACTTGGAGACTTTCCTTGATTCTCTTAGTGACCGGTTGGTCAGCAGACCATTGAATATCACCTACTCCAGAAAAATAGCCTTGAAAGTAGAAAAATAGACTGACCAAAAGTTGTCCAAACCTGAACCTTAAAGCATTATCTTGTTTAATGGATTTCAGGTTCAATAGCAACTGCTTCTGCAAACAGGTACACAAATCAAATGAGGCATCTTCCTGAATCATTCTATAGGCGACATTTACTATAGCAGTGGGGACAAAGTTTATTCTGCTGGCATAAAACACCTAATAGCCGATCGCCATGCAAGCATACTTAACCAAGTCATATTTGATGGGGTTGATAGTCATCCCCCTTTGGTCACTCAGAGAACTGGTGAGCTTAGTCATTTTAGTCTTGATGACCTTCCTTAAAGCTGGCACCTCACCAGTGTTACAGAAACTGATGACGACATGAATTGCTTATGGTGTGATATAATGCGTCCGCTCGAGGTACATTTTATCACCGTGTAGTCTACTCAAGATGATGCGGATGTGGTCTTCTATGAACTCTTCAAGAAAATAAACTGCATTGTGTAGTTTCTTCCTTTCTAGGATGCTATATTCTGGTTTGATTTTCTTGTCATCCCTATAGAATAGACCTAGATGGGAATGGATCACTAGGGATCCTAGGTCTTCCAATTTGCAATCAATATAAGCTGAAATATCTTCCTCAACTATGACTCCAGCAGGTATCTGGGATAGGGCATTGTATTTAATCTTCTTTTGGATAAAATTCATTGAGTCTACAGGTGCACTAGAACTAGAGTGTGATGCAAAAGCCATAATTAAATGATAGACAAAACATTTCAAGAAATACCTTCACACTTTAAAATTTAGGGTTTTGCAATGTTGCTCACAACACACCACTTCAGTTGTTGGATTACCGCTTTGACGTTCTTCACCTGATTGATTGAAAATGATCTCTGGATTCTTCTACAAGATTTTGAATTTACTTTGAATCGCTTGACGAATTGCTCTTTATCGCTCTGCAATTGAAAATTCTTCGCTCAAAAATAGATAAGTGAAAAAGATGTCAAAAATCCCTTTTAAACGATCTTTCACCTACCATAATAAATGCCTCACCGCTAGGTTACAAACCCTAATTTTACCTTTTACCGCTTCAAAATCTTCTACTGATTGATAGGTAATGTATACTAGTTAAGGTCTTTATCGATATAATCCAGGGGTTCAAATATTTCACCGATATGCTCCCCCTAAGCTTTTCTGAAGCTCAGTTTGTCAGTTCAGAGACTTCAACACTAGGTACAGAAACTGGTTCATCTTGAGACACTCTTTCAGGTTTCTTTTTCCATGTTTTATTCATTCCCGCTTGAATGGTTTCAACATCAATCTTCCCTTCTGGAGTGATCGGTATATTATCCAATAGGTTCTTTCTCATTCTGCAGGTTCTAGCAATGTGTCCCGATTTGTTGCAATGATAGCATACCATTCCAGATGTTCTCCATGGTCCATTGTTCATACTACCATTCTTCCTTCTGCATGTTGCAGCAGTGTGACCACTACCATGATAGATCAAACAAGTTGCTCTCCAACTAGTTTCCGCTTGATAGCCACCACCACCTGACTGATGGTCATAGGCATTATACCGGTTTGGATTCTGGTTCACAGTGGGTTCGAGGATAATTCTTTGAGTCCTTGGAGGGTATCTCATAGTGTTGTGCAAAATAGACCTACATTCAAATGCTCTATGCCCAAACTGGTTGCATGCATAACAGTTTCCATTGAATCTATTGGATCTTGGCTTATTGTTTAGAAACTAAGGAAAGTTATTGTAAGCCTTATTTCTACACACATTAGCAGTCTTTCCTTCCTTGAGACAATTAAAGAAAATAGATTTAAACCTTTTCTTACTTTTATCCTTTGATGTTGGTTGCTTCTTTGATGCTACATGTTTTGTTCTAGAGGTCTCACCTTCCTCATAATCGGAGAAACCAAGTCCAGTGGTATTCTTTATCGGTTTTGCTGATTCAAGCTTTTGCTCTAGCTTATCAATACTCTGATTGAATTTGGCAAGTATCTCCTTTGTCTTAGTAAGTTCTTTGGAAATATAAGCATTGGATTCCTTCAAGGTTGCATTCCCAGAAATAGCCATGTTTAGTTCACCTTGCATTTCTTCTTTTTCCACTTTACTCTCTTGGAGATGAGCGGTAAGGGCACTGATTTCTTGCTTCATCTTGGAGATCTCATGATCTTTGTCTTTTACCAGATCTTCAGCTTTCCTTCGGTTCTCAAGCTCTTGACACATTCTAATAGTCAGTCCTTCCAGTTCCCTTCCTAGGTTGGCATTGGATTGATTAAGTTTTTCAACTTCTTCAACTAGGGCATCCATGTCTACTTCATCAGAAGAACTATTTTCAGTAAGCTCCATTAGTTTCTCAGCATGCTCTCTTCTTTTTGCCAGAGAGGCTTTATACTTGACTTTGAGTTCATCATATGCTCTCTCAGTTTGAGTGAGATGATGAGTAAGTTCCCTCACAGTGTATTCCCCCATATCTCCTTCCAAGTGGTTAGACTTATAGAAAGGCTGGCTCTGATACCAATTGATGAATACTAAGAGGGGGGGGTGAATTAGTATACCAAAAAATACTAACTCAAACACTTAAACAATTTAGTAGAAAATCGGTATGACAAATTTACTAATAAACTGGTTAAGATAAATGCAAACCAAATAGCAAATAAAGCATTCACCCACAAAAGAACAATCATGATAACACAAGATATTTAACGTGGAAACCCAAATGGGAAAAACCACGGTGAGTAGAAACTCACAAGTAGCTATCTGTAGAATAGAAACCAGATCGGTTAAGGTCATACAATGTTCTTTACCAGAACAGATCCTGTTAGGAATCTAGATCTCTATTAGGAGATAAGTCCTGTTAAAGACTACCTTGTGAGAGGATTTCAGATCCACAGTTGTGAACCACCTTGCTAGAGGATTTACAAAGGCTTTGCTAAGCCTACCTAGTTAAGGGTTTCAGACTTGTCGAAGATGTGAGTAATCAACAAGTGAGTGATCTAGATACTAGCACAACATGCTTGGTTAGATCCTTGATAGCTCACTGTTAATGCATTTCAGCATTACTTCAGTCTTTAATATCTCCACATTTGTACTCTTCACACAGACCTAATCTTCTCTTCTATGATCGTACATACAAAAACCTCATCATCATTTAAAACCCTAGACATGATGTCCTTATAAAGGAGTCTGATTTCATGTCGGTCCAATAGGATTAAATTACAAGTTCCTAGGTTCAGTGCATCTAGACACATTTGGTAACATGACACAAAATCACTGCCAAAGTGTTTGTGGATGATACCTCATCACATAAATATTGGTTGGTAACTCATCACAGAGTAATACCGGTTCATACAATTTACCGATTACCGGTTGTCAAAAATGAAGACTGGAAGAATGTTAACTACCGCTTTATTCCTTTGTACCTCTTGAGATCCTCAAACCACTTGAGGTTTTCATACCGCTTGAGGTCTTCAGTCAATTTGAGACCGGTAAACATCTTCTACAAAACATCGATAGTTTAAAGACTATAATACATAATACCGGTTGGAACAAATGCCGATTGAGCATAACTCATACATCAAGAAAGTGTACACAAAGCAAGTGTGTGTCCATAAATGACAATCACAACATCATCAAAATGCCAACAGGTTTATCATTCACTCAATGTATTTATATCTCAACACTCTCATCATCAACCACCCTTAAACCTTCAAATTTGGAATTCAAATTCTTAAGCCTAACTTATTGGGTCTTTGGATCACCTTCATATGCATAACATAACTTGTTCCAGATCTCCTTAGCTTCTTTCAATCCTTTAACCTTACCAAATAATTCATCACTCAAACAACTAATTGTTGGAATCAATGAACACAGAGAGGGGGGGTGAATCAATATTCTACAATTTATAAATTTCTTAAACTAATTTTTAAACCACCAGATGCAAATGAATAAAACTAAAGTGCAAAAACTAAAAACAAACAAGAACATAACCATAACACCTAAATTTTTATGTGGAAACCCAGAAAGGTAAAAACCATGGTGGGATTGAGATCCACAATATTAAAATAATGTGATCGGGAGTATAATAATATTACAAGGGGAATGTGCATGCATTTAGGCACACCACCTAGAGCTCACTGCTCAATTACAAAAGAGGGCTACAATCCCTGAAGGACTCACTATCCTAAAAATGATTACAAATGATAACTAAATGTTTGAACTGATGAATAGCATCTACAAATGCCTAAAAGCAGTTCTGATTAAGCACAAAGTGTCTTCTTTCACTGTTCTGGCACACTGCTATGTTCTGCTTTGCTTTGTCAAACACCAGAGCATAAATCCAAAGATAGTGCACGTGAAAGTGTGCACTAACACTCATACAATCTTTACACACTCACATCAATTCATAAAATGATCATATAGATCAGTCTTATATATCTACATCATTGATTAGATCTCTAACATGTTTGCTCCAAAAATATTTACAAAACATGAAACATGTAACAAGAAGTCAGCTCAATTTGAATACAAATGCACATGCAAACCAAAACAAATTGATTTTATGCTTCACATAAGCTGGCATGACAACCTCGAATATGACACCAATCAAAAAAACCATCCCAAAGGTTCTTCATAACACGCTACACCATAAATAACCCAAATAACCCTGTTCTTCTTGAAATATCGAATACCGGATCTTCAATCTTGCACGAGAATCCACATCAAAGGCTAGGATTACAGACTAAGAAATTCCAATCATCAAATCAACTACCTCTTCCACCGCAAAGAAAAATGTGCACCCAAAATTGAGTTCTACTCAATGTACTCATACTTTGTCGAACACTGTGTTCCACCTTCTAGACTTAAGCAAAATAGACTTTGAAGTTCTAGTAGAGTGATTTTGCATATACCGGATGACACTTTTGATCTAAGTTTCCATCAATGAAAACCCCCAAACAATCCTCAAGAACTTATCTCTTCCGGAATAGTGTCTCTTGCCAACAATCTCCCTCTTTGGCATTGATGGCAACACTTGGTGAAAAATGACTAAGTGTTAAACCAAAAATGTCAAACATTACAAAATTTTGATTCTAATAGGCTCCCCCTAAGAATATACATCATTTTTCACTCCTCTCTACCCCTTTGACATCAATGGAAAAGGTAGGTATCCACTCCAAAAATCTATGTACAAGGGTATACACAACAACTTACAAAAATTTGAAGATAATTGCAAAAATGGTCTTCAAGGACTACAAGTGATCATCCCAAGCCATTCTTCAGGCTCTCCAAAAAGTTGATTAAAGCACTAAATAGGTATGCATGCATTTTTTCTCCTTTGAGATCTAAAGGTAGACTCTTATTCAGTGCATACATAGCATCATGTTACTACTCAGTAGAGTATCAAATCGGGGAGTGATCAGGTTCCTCAGCTCTCCCACTCTACCAACTATTATATCCTTCTCTTGATTCAGGCTCTTGATTTAATCAAGTAGAGACATCACCTGAGCTTCATAATTACTATAAAAAATGACTTGGAGGGTGTATTATTAAAATATACCAACTAGTTGTCCTTCACACTCTCTAATCTTCTTATCAAGCTCTATGGTGAACTTCAACAGTAGAAGACATGGCTTGCAGATTTTTCTGCCTTCATTCAATTCCTCCTGAATTCCCTTCACATCGGTAATCAGACTGACCCTATCACCTTCAACCATTCTCAAAATTGTCCTTACCCTCATTTCATTGAAATGGTTCAGTACTTTTACATCAATCACTTTCTCAAGGGATTCAAAATGAGACTCCACTCCCTTATGTTGGCAATTTGGCATTAAGTTGTCATTGATGTCAACTGGTTTGGCAAGGTCATTGGTAAGTAAGAAGTGGTGACCGATATGATGGCAATACACATGCGAAGTGAGCAGACAGAAGGAAGGCTACTGGTACACATGACTTGGGTCATCTATAGGTAAAGAAGGCTTATCGGTAAGGCATAAACCGAGATGAAGGTTGTTTGTGTGTTATGAAGGCACAACAACTGATGAACATAATAAAAAGGATGTTTGATGGTCATACCGATAAGATAGACTAAACCAGTATTCAACCTTGGTCGACAAAGTATGTCAAACCAACATAGGAATCCAAGAAAAGGTGGATGCCAACAAGCATGACAACTGGATGCTAGGTGGAGGTATTGCACAAGTTGGTAGAGTGTGCATCGATGTAACAGATTTGCAGGCAGGTTGGCTTTTATGAGGAACCCATAAGTCATGGAGGATGCCAGAAGATAGAGGCTCAAGGAAGGCAAGATATAAAAGATACTGCACTAACCCTGCAAGAAGATTTGATCTTCGTACATGTTAGGTGAAGGAAACAATGAAACCATTAATTGTGAGTGATAAAGAAAAGAAAAAAAGTGTGATGCAGACCTCCAGATTTAGAAAACGTACATTGAAATGTGAAGTTCGATTGGTGATTGATCATTTTCATAAAGATCATATCCCTAAAAAAGAAGATCTAATAAAATGGGATTTGGATTAAGGTGGAAAAGGAAAACCTAACACAACAATGTTTGAATGCATTCTTGGCGGGAATCCATGATTATAAATACATAAGCTTGAAACAAAAAAGATTGATGCTTGAGAAGAAGAAAAAGAGTGAAGAGAGCTTGAGTGCAGAGAAGAATCATCTTCCTAGAATTTATTCTAAGAAATTTGTGGAGCGAGTCAACAAGCAAGTTGGTGAGAGGGTTTAACCGGTAGTGATTGAGTACCAGTATAACTATAGCAGATCCAACTTCCGAGAAAACCAACAAGGTGTGGCTGAGAAAGGCGGCATCCAAGTGTGACACAGTGAGTTGTGAGACTGTGAGAGAGAGAGAGAGAGAGAGAAGAGAGGCCAAGAATCAGAGAGAGTGAGCTCATAACCGACAATGAGAGATCTAGTAAAGAAGAGAAGATTGTCAACCGGCCATAACGTATTTGATCAAGAGTTGCAGAACTCATTTGCAACAAGAAGCCATAATTGCATCTAAATTGTATTTCAATATACATCACCAAGTTGGAGCTTGGTGTAGGGGTTGGTGCTCCTTGGGTTGGTACCCTAAATCTTTGTAATTCAGTGTTTCACTTGTGAGGTTGGATTGAAGCAGTAATCTCCAGCAATATTTCTCACCAACGTTTTTCCTATATTGGGTTTTCCTCATACATCTAGTGTTGTGGGTTGCATTTGTGTGATTGTCTTCTTTGGTCTCCTCATTTGCTTTACTAGTTTGATTGTTTAGTGCTTAAGATAACAATCGGTATTTTTAAGTTGTCTTAAAAGAAAAAAGAGTTTAGGAACCACTAATTCACCCCCCTCTCAGTGGTACTTTGTGTTCATAAATTGGTATAAGAGTGTAGGCTCTCGGTATTTATAAACCTTGGGTATATTCTGGACTTAGAAAACAATGGAAATAAGTGAGTCTACTTCCTCAAAATCCCCCATGTTTGATGGATCCAACTATGTGTTTTGGAGCAGAAGAATGAAGACCTATATTTCCTCCCTTGGTTTTGATGTGTGGATGTCTGTCAAGAGTGGGTATGTTGTCCCTAGTGTTCCTCCCACTGATCCCGATGCCAAGAAGGAGTATGAGAACAATGCAAAGGCCAAACATGCTATCTTGAGTGGGTTGTCTGATAATGAGTGTGGCAAAATTCCTGTTGGCTTCTGTGCCGATATGCTTCCTTTTATTGTCGCTGGTCTTTGTGCCGTTGTAGAGTCTATCTTTGTCGGTGCTAGTAAATTGTATTGCCGGTGTCATAGGATTGTAAGGTTGCCATCAATGACAAAACCTTCAATCACCTACAATATCTCATTGGATTGTGCATTTGCCAACAATCTCCCCCTTTGGCATTGATGGCAACACTCATGAGAAAAATCCAAAAATTGTTATCCAAAAGAGTCTACCCGAATTGTCTTACCAAAAATTTGTGTACCAAAAGAATATGTGCTCCCCCTAAGCTAATGAGTCATTTGCTGATTATTTTTCTCATTCCACTACTCCCCCTTTGGCATCAATGACAAAGGTTGTCAAAGTGTCAATTGAGTGTGGTTTCCTATTTCATCCTTGTAACCGGTTGGTTACAATCTAAAAAAGATCTACCAAAACTAGATTTAGGCTCTCAATGAACTTTTGTTGTCTTTTATTGCGGCCTCAGGCCTCTGAACTATACCGGTGAGGTGTTGCATTTGCTCTACTGGAGTTTTCTATCCTTGAATCAAAGCATCAGATATTTCTTTTCTTAAGGAGGTGAGGTAGTCCAATTTTGGACTATCTCCATTGTAGATCTTTAGCCTTTCCTTTTATTATTTCCTTCTCTCTTTCCAGCTTTAGTATTTCTTCCTCAAAACTTGTTATTTTCTGCTCAAAAACTGATAATGAATCAAATGAATTAATGAAATTATCATCTAGTTGATTTATTTCCTCCTGTATCTTGCTGATTTTCTTGTCTATATCAACTATCAAAAAGTTAGTTTTATATGTATCCCTGTACAAAGTTTTAAATTCCTCTAGTGTACTACACAGTTCCGGTAAAAGTGTGTCAAATTGCCTTGTACACTTCTTTATTTCCTCCTCAAAGAATTTGTGTTTTTATTTCTCTAGTCTCTCCTTGAATGCTTCCTCTTTTATTTGTTCAATTGTCACAGTGTTGTCAGTAATATACTTAGACAAAGTGTCAAGTTGACTCAAGGAATCTTTATTATCTACATTACATTTAGGTGCTATCATTTTCAAAATTGGAATGGTATCATCAATTGCCTTGTATGATGTGAGCTACAATCTGTTATCTTCTTAATGGAATCCAAAAGAACTTTTATTACATTAGTTAATTTGAATTATGCATTTGAAGAGCCAACACTTTGTATCCCACCGATGGGAGCAATTTCCTTGCTTGTGGTGACCTCTGGTAGGTCAGTTTGTGTTTCCATTTCTTTAAGAAAAGGTTTAGATTGCTTAGTTGATGTTGGTGGCACTATCTCTGTATGAACTTGTTGCTGTGATGGAGCCTGTTGCTCTGTGTTGTCATCTATTGGTTTACCTTCTGTACCATTTATTACCAGTGGCTCATTAGCCATATCTGTTTTCCCTGTTGTATCCTTATCTACCACAATATTGACTTTATGTGTGTCAATGTCCACTATGTACAACACCTTAGAATTGGGATTGGTGTCCTCTAGTGGTATTTCCATACTCTCACTAGCTGGTTGATTATCAGTGGTAACTACCGGTGGAGTATCCAGAGGTGGTGGGGATAAGTTATCTTTTATTTTTATGCTAGGTGGTCCACCAACCTTTCCTTTTCCCTTATCCTTATTCTTCTGATATACTTTGATGGGTTTAGGGTTTCTATATTCTTCTTGCTTTTCCTTCTCTACAAGGAATATGTCCCATGCATTAGCAGTTTCCTCTGCTACCTCATTCACTCTACCAACCATAAGTGCTACATGCCGGTGTGCAGTTGAAAATACTGATCGGTTAGCCTCAGAGATCAGATCATCTATCTCTTTTGGTGAGTTGACAGGATAAACAACAAATAGTTTTTCAATTTTTATTTTCTTATCAAGCTCTACAATAGCTTGCCTTCTAGCTTCAAGTCTTTTAAACAGTTCTACCAGTAATTCATCTACAACTTGCATTAGAAATTTCTTGTAAATGTCCAAGTGTAGAATTACATTGTTTTCAACTTTCTCCTTGTCATCAAATGATAATGAATCATATAATTTATTGATGTTTTTCAGCTTTCCATCCTCTATAATTTCATTTAGAAGTTTGTCAATTGGAGGAATGGTTTGTTGAGTCTTCTTCTTGGGTGTTAACTTCTTCTTTGGAGTTACTTTTCTAGTTAGGGCCTTACTGCCTGTTGTTTCTGTCTAGTTCTTCTAGGAGAAGGTGTAGATACTAGTGAAGGTTCTCTTTTTCTCACAACTCTTTTAAATTCAGCTGGCATATCACTTTTTGAAGAGGTTGCAACTGGTGAAAGGTGAGTTTCCGGTTGAAGTGATTCTAATTCATCTTCAGTAATACCAATTTGTTTAAGTACATCTTCTTTGATAGCTTTAGCTTGTCTAGATCCTCTTCTAACCATTGCTTCCACCTTCTTTACCCTTTTCTTTGATTGGATTTGATTTTCAATAGTCTTAGCACTACCAAATACCTCTTCTTTAGGTTCCTTGGGTGCTTCCAGGAGGGCTTTTGCATATGTTTCAATTATGTGGTCATCAATTTCATAACCCATTTCAGTAACCCAAATGGTTCTTGGGATAATTGCCTCCATCCAAATCTTATCCTTCCTAATAACAAAGCATATTTCATCCTTATACTTATTTACAATTGCTTGTGATAGTCTGACTCTGGTATTCATCCGAGCCTTCAATGCCTGAAAGTACTCATTTATATTCTTTTCTCTATTTTCACCCATGTTATTTAGTAAATCAGACAATTTTTTGCCTACCGGTATATCAAAACCAAGATTTTTGCTACCGATACCGGGCACTTGTTTTGTTATGTGTAGCATTAAATAGACAAGTAGGTTTCCAAATCTAAATGTCCCCTTTTTGTCTTTCTTTATCTTTCCAGGATTGTCAATAAGTTCATCTTTCAACCATTCACACACATCTATTTTTGCATTATCTTTAATCATATCATAGGCACTCTTTATGCATAGGCTAAAGACTGATTTTAACCTATTTGCATGTGTGCTTTTGTAGCCTAAAATCATGCTAATGAATCTGACATTGATGTCGGTTACATCATTTACTCTTAAAGATCTTTTATTAGATGTTGCACCTGTTAGGTTAATCACTAGGTCATTTGAGACCTTCTTTGTCTTATCAGGCCTATTACCGGTGGAAGGTAACCTTGTCACAACTTTTACTGCCTATTTAGTGATTTTGTGAACTGAGTCCAACTAGAAGAATTCACCATGAACCCTACTTAGAACTATCCTTATAACATCCTTAGGGAAATCTGGAATACTAAGAATTTCAATGAAACCTAGGGTTTCCACTATCTTGTGTTCAGGTTTAACATTACTGGAATCATCACAAATTACAGTCTTATACATGCTCTTGATTTCCTCATCACCTATTTCTTCTATGTGACAATGTATGTACATTCTAGGGTCTTCGGCAAAAACTACTCCTTTGGGGATTTGAGAAAATGCACCAACATTATCATCTTTCTTGGCAATCTCAGGAACTAACTGGAATACGGGTCAAGGGCATTTAATCACTTCGACTATAGTAGGGTTTGCTATGAATTCAGGAATAGATAAAGAAGCCATGATTATAAATACCTTTCTCTACCTTAGGAATGATTGCTTACTGAATTGCTTCACTTCTTTGCTTGGAGTGCCTTTGCTCTGGAATTTTTGTGCTCTTTGAATGTTTGAATGCTCGGTGAAATGAAATTGGAGCCAAAACAATTGATTTATAATGTTAATTTTTCCAACCACCACATTTAATGCTTGTTGGTTAAGTAATGACTTAACTTATCTACTGGTATAGAAGTAATTTCAACTTCTCACCATCAACCGAGGGAATAATAGCATGTTTCACATTTGATTGCTAAACCCTCAAGGGAATTTTCTTCAGTTAGATGAAGAGTCTCCTACCGGTGGAGTGTTACTTTCTTCTGTCGATGGAGTGTTACTTTGTTCTGCCGGTGGAGGAGTATTCCTATCACCATTTAGATTTGATTTCCTGATCCATTGTTTTGAGAATTCCTTCTTTACTTCTTCAACCTTTTCTTTACCTTTCAAACTAGGACCTTTGTTATTTACCGGTGAGGACTTGCTTCTACAAAATTTTGCAATATGTCCAATCTTGTTATAGGCATAACAAGTCACATTATTTTTCTGAATAGCTTTTCCATATCCTATGTCGGTTTGTGTTCTACATTGATTAGATAGGTGTCCAAATCTTCCACAAACATAACATCTTACATTCATTCTACAATTCTCTGAATTGTGACCAACTTTGTTGCATTTTGAACATTGACCAATGGGTGTATTGGTATTTTGATAATTTCTAGATCTACATTGATTTTCTCTATGACCATACTTGTTACAGTTAAAGAATTTTCCATTAAATTTATAAGTAGTGGGTTGTCTTACCGGTTTACCTTGATCCTATGTGTTTGCATTACCGGAGCTTTCACCAGCTTCAAAGCCAAGACCATTAGTGTCACCAAGTTCTTCTGAGCTTTTCTTGAATTTTTCTTTGTGTTGATTTGTAGTAGCCAGTTCTCCTTCCAAGATACCTTTTTGTCTCATGAGTTCATTTGAGTCATTTTGTGCATGCATCAGATTTGTTTTCAACATATCATTTTCATAACTAAGTCTTGTGTTTTCATTTGCAGCATCATTCAGTCTTCTAGTCAAGTCTTCTTCATTTTTCTTCCTATCTTCAATTTCTTTACAAAATCTCATAGTCACATCCTGCATCTCATTCTTTATTGTCATGTTTTCTTGTTTCAGCTTATTCATCAGATCACTAAGAGTTTCCCTTTCATCATTCTCATTTTGCATCTTTTCACAAAGTTCTCTTCTCTTGTTTCTTGTAATGGCAAGATTTTCTTGAAGTGCTTGAATAATACCCTGTGCAGCTTTTAGATCATCTTCAAGTTTTATATTTTTCAATTTTTTTGCATCATAGTCTGAGAGAGCTGCTTCTAATTGCTTCATCAAGTTTTCCATCTCTACCGATGTCAAGATCTTCCTCAGGTTGTTAGGCTTCTGAAAATAGAGGACCAAGCTCTGATACCAATTGTTAGGATTCCCACAAATATTGAGAGGGGGGGTGAATCAGTATCTAACTGGTTATAAGATTTTCTTAACTTAAAACATGTAGAGCATATCAATATTGTATACCATTAAATAAGGAATAATGCAATAAACAGAGATAACAACAACCACATGAAAAACACCCCATAACACAGTAGTTTAACGAGGAAACCCGATGTGGGGAAAACCTCGATGGGATTTGTGACCCATAATATTCACTTACTAGCCAATAAGAGAATATTACTGCTACAAGAGGAGCCTGCACATGCAGGAAGGCCAAGTGCCTAGAGCTCACTGCTCAATTACAAAATGGGAAGTTTCACTGACTTACAGAATAGATTATATAAATCCAATGTCTTGTACTGCTTCAAAATAGCATCTACTATGCCAGATCCAGTATCGATTTATAGCTCTGCTTCGTACATAAACCCTTAACCTATAATTCACATAATAGGCCTGCCTTATTTCGCCTATATATTTATTCCATCTATTACAAAATGTTCTACAATGATCTCTTATATATATATGAGTCATTTTACAACTTTCCAAGTCGACTTACAATGATTTTACAATAATTAACAAAATATATTACAAACAAAATTCCTGTCGGCTTCTGTGCCGCTATGCTTCCTTTTACTGCCGGTGGTCTTTGTGCTGGTGTAGAGTCTGTCTTTGCCAGTGCCGGTAAATTGTCTTGCCGGTGTCATAGGATTGTAAGGTTGCCATCAATGACAAAACCTTCAATCACCTATAATATCTCATTGGAGTGTGCATTTGCCAACAACTTGGGATAAAATACAGAGGTTATTTGAAGGAGATGCAAATGTTAAAGAGGCTATGCTTCAAGCACTAAGGGGCCAACTTGAAGGCATCAAGATCAAGGATGATGAAAATATTGTAGATTACCTTCACAAATTTGATGAAACTATAAATACCATCAAAGGACTTGGTGAAGATATTGTAGATGAGATCCTTGTCAAGAAGGTAATTAGGTCCCTTACACCTAAGTATGATACAAAGGTGTCTTCCATAGAAGAAGCCAAGGATCTGAAGATATTCTCAATGGATGAGCTATTTGGCTCATTAACAGCCTATGAGATGAGAACAACTGGTGATACTTCCTTAAGGAAAGAGGCAGTGTTTAACACCACCCAAAAGGGCAAAGAAGTAGCTTCTCATAAAGGATCCAGTGAAGACTCTGATGCAGAGGTAGCAAAATTTGTCAGAAAACTCAAAAGAGGATCCGACAAGTATAAAGGAAAGCTACCACTCAAATGTTTCAACTGTGGTAAAGTTGGAGACTTTGATGCAAGTTTTCCTTATAATGAAATCAATGGAGATGAGTCAAGAGGATTTAGCAGATCTATTGGCAAAGATAAAGAAAGAAATGTCTACCAGCCAGGAAGAAAAGGCTACCAGAAGCATAACAACCTCTATACTATTGAAGATGATGCCACAGATGAAGAAAGTGCATTAGAAGATGACTACCATGAGAATGACATAAATGTTAATCTCTTTATGGTACTTGATGAACTGGTTGGTGAAGATGAAGAAGAGGAGGATATTGAGGTTGAAGTGGATTTAGAACGTGAGCTTATAAGTGCTCTTGAGGAATTGAGTAAAACAAGAAGAGAACTCAGGAAGGTCAAGCTTGTTGCAGTAGATGAACTAGGTCTCTTAAAGCAATCCCTGGATGAGTCCAGTCAAGTTATATCTGACTTGAAACTACAGCTAGAAGAAATCAAAAGGATATGTGAAGTTACATCCTTTGATCTGATGAAGAAGGAAAAGGAGCATTAAGATTTGGATGCAGAAGTAGTGAAGCTCGTAAAGGAGCTTGAAGAGAGTAAGGAAGAAATAAAAGTAAGGAGAAAATATGAAGGCAATATTGAAGCCTTAGACAAGATGTTGAGCAAACCGAAGCAATCCAAAGATATCGGTAGCTTAGGCTTTGCAGAAGGTCAAAGTTCAAATAGCAAAGGTGCATCTAGTAAAGAAATAAATTTCACCTCTTCAAATGAAGGTGAAGAAAAGAAGACATTCATTGTAGGAAAGGATATCGGTAAAAAGACATATGCAGTTGTTGTTGGAAATCGCCACATAAACCGGTATACACAAAAAATGAACCGGAAGCCACACTCATTGTATCAACATGGAAATCCAAGGTTAAATGCAAGATTTGACCATGAAGGATTCACCAGAGTCAACGACATGATGGGAAGGCCCCTGATGAGGCAGTCCTTTGGAGGACCAAGACAACCTAACCTATATTTTTCTAACTTTTATGGTTACTGTTACCGATGTAACAAATTTGGGCATAAGATAGCTTACTGTAGATTAACCAATAAGCCCTCTATGATTTATGAAAGTAGAAATCCATTTAATTCACTTGTAGAGCCCCTCCCCAATCAAGCTCTGGTTAACTTAGTTGACCATGGTTGACCTTATTTATAAATGTTGTAATTCAATAGGATGGACTATGTTAGATAGATAGATTGGTGAGAAAAGTAATTGAATCAAGTTACAAAATCTTTTCACCTTGCGGTGTACATTCTGATGTGTTATAGATTTGAAATCCTATATAATCCACTGATTAGATAATCTTTATGTCAACTAAATTTGAATTTGTAGGACTTTATTACGATGTTAGAAATTATGATGCATGCCTTACGAATGGTTGGAATTTATGAGGATTATGATAATTGCTTTATATGAATTGCATTGGTTTTATGGTAAATTAATTTGTATATGTCAATTGTATGCAAAGTGATTGATTTGTATTCTTATTTATGTTTTTAATATTATATGAGGCTATTTGGGAATTACTAATGTGTAATTGAGATGTGCAGGAAAATTATCCATGTGACCATGGAAACATTATGGAAAATCAAGCCTAGACCTTTGTACGTTCGTAAAACCAGGGGTTGTCTATTTGGAGAGACAACACCCTGTATGTATCATATTTTATTTGTAAATGTAAATGTTTGCATGTGTGTTAAATTGTATTTATTAAATTGTTTAAAACCAACAAGAGACAATTTCCATGTGTAAATTAAGTAATGTATTTTATTGTGTCACTTGAAACATGTGCTGAATAGTGTTTTGATTTGACATGTCTCTTGGAGGGAAATTGTTTCAACCCAAGATTTTTTTCAAATATTTGAGTGTGGTCCCAAATTTGCCTTGGGTAAAGAGTCTTTGGGGTGGTCAACTCAGATTTGACCCATAGGTTAACTTCTGTTGGGTTTCTAAGGGGTCAAATGGACTCCTAGGGTTAGTTTAGGGGCTTTTCCAAAGGTCCATAGGATATACCTATGGGTTAGGGGTATTTTTAAGCATGTAACCACTCCCATGTGACTGATTTAACCCTTCAAAAATTGGTTTTCCCAAAATGAGCAAAAATCCAACTTGGAGGATTCTTCCTTGGTTAGATAGCCTTCTTGGTATGTGTCATTCCTTTTCCCCATTACATTTCTCTTTTTGAGGTGTCTTGGTTAGGGAGTGTGTAAGGCTTTGGGAAGACAAACCAATGAGAGCTCTCACTCTATCCAAGAGGTTGGAAAGAGTGAGAGAAGCCTTCTTAGGCAAGGGATTGAGACTTAGGAAGTCAATCACCCACTCTCCATCTTTGGAGACTAGATCTTGCAGTTATGAAACAAGTTTAGGATAGAGAAATTTTGGCTAAGTGTTGAACAAAAGAAGTGTGGATTTGGGCTGCTCTTATCCAAACTATCCCTTGTAAACCTTTGGCAAATTCAAGGTTGGTTCAATCTCTTACTTTGTATGTTGAAACTTTGTTTTGAAAGATTGCTTGGATGTAGTTGTTTTCTTCCCTTGTGTTTTATTTGTGAAGATATGTATGTGATCTTTCACTTGTTTTTTTGGCTATGCATTTACTTGTGTTTTGGGAGTATCCAAGACCATCTTACCCTTGGGAGGGTAGAGTGGTCTTGGGGGTGGAAGGTTGTTTGACAGCCTTAGAGTGAGAGGCTCTCTTTAAGAGAATGATCTCAAGGGTTTGTTTATGTGACCCTTGCTGAATAGTTTTGTTTATGCATTTGGGGGTCATAAGGGGAGATATTATGGCATGTGTCTTGGGGGTCATAAGGATGTTGGGTCAAGTGGCACTTGTGATGTGTTCTTGGTTGCCATGAGATGGCTTGTGATTTACTATTTTGCAGTTTCTCCTCAAGGTACTTGGCCCACTTCCACCCATGTAAAAATCACATTATGTGATGATGTTTTAGCCTTGGGAGGGGAATGTATTTGTTATAAGTTTTCCATGCTTGTTTGTGTATTTCTTGAGTGTAACCTGTCTAGGTCTTGGTTCTCCAAGCTCGAGGGTGGCTTCTAGTAAGCCTAGGTTGGGAGGTGAGCCCTCCATGGTCACAACCTTAAGATTTTGAAATGCAGGTTTGCTTGGAAAAGAAGAAAAAGGAAAGCTAGGAGCTGCTACAATATTATTTATTTGAGTTGCAAAAGAATAATGTATTTATTTATTCAAGTCCTCATTTATTAGAAATGAGAGGCTAGTTGGGTATTTCACCCATTTGTAAAGTTGACATATTGTATTCAAAGTATTCTTCTAAGAAATGCATTCTTATGTTTAAGTTGTTATTGCAAAATGAAATATATATTTATGGGTTAAGCTTTCTATAGTTTGAGTTAAAATCTATTGCTTTTATTTCTTGAAAATAAAGAAAGGCATTCTATCTCTTTATTTTGTATTTAACTAGGTGATATAGTTCAAAATGAAACTATGTTAATGTTGTTGTCATTTAATTGAATTTGTCTTTTTTTCTTTTAAATAATGCAGGAAATTTAGATAGATAAGTTAATTTATTTCAAAGAAAGCATGAATGTTAGTAAGCTAGAAATAACATTTAGTCCTAGTTATTTAGTTCCTAATGCAAAATATGGTTAAATAGATATTAGAGGAATAATAGTTTTGCATTTTTTTTTAAGTTTTAAATGATTTCTAGACTATTATAGTGCTGTTGTAATTGTATTTATTTATGCTAAAAGTTATATATCTAGAAATGCATGTTAGTAGAATATATATATATATAATTCTAATTCTATCATTTCTGTTCATTCTACAAAACAGTAAAATTACTCATTCTATAGATAAATAAAACTATCATATTTTTCAAAATCTGAAAATAATTCTAGACTCTTTAGCATATTTCTAAGGTTAACTATATGACATTTGAAATAAAAAGAAATGCATTTATTCTAGTATTATATAATCTACTTATATATATATATATATATATATATATATATATATATATATATATATATATATATATATATATATATATATATATATATATATATATATATATATATATATATATATATATATGTCTTTTTAAAGAAACTAATTAGTTTTAAATAATTTGTATCCAAAAATACAACAAAAGAAAAATCTATTGTATTCTTATCTAAATGATCTTTACTTTAAATCTATTGAGAAGGGAAATGTATTTTTAAGTTGTTGGTTTTATTTGACATTATTTTATTTCCTGCATGTAAAAAAAAAAGGGGGGGGGGGGGGTAATATAACCCTATTTATTCCTTTGAGAGTGTTATATATATATAGAGGTACATTTATATATAAATATATATATATATATACTATACATCTATAAATCATTTTACTATATAACAAAAAAATAATAATATAAATAAATAAATAAACTAACCCTAGACCCCCAAGGTTACCCCGGAGTCGAAGCTCCCGCAGGCTTCCCCGGGCGGCGTGGGCCCTCTATGGACCGCGACCCACAGAGGGGTCGCGATGCCACTGCGGGCTGCGACCCACAATGGCATCCAAGGCGACACTGCGGGTGGTGCCACCCCCTCCTACGACCCTCTTTATACTCGCAACCCCCACACTATTCAACCGCCACCTCCGCCATTAAGTCGTGGTCTATGTGTTATCTGCCCTCCGCCATGGCTTCTTCAACCTGCATAACACGAGCCCTAACCCAAATTTTGGGTTAGGGAAAAAATGAGTTAGATTTTAAAAATAAAGTATGGTTAGGGTTTAGTAGTTTTATAGATATTTAATTAGGTTTCCATGTGTTAATTTTAAATGGTTTAATTAAAAAAAAAAAAAGAAAAGGGAGAAAATCCTATTCGAAATTTGAATAGGGTATCCCATGTTTACTTTGGATATTATTTGATTATAATTAAATCTATTAATTTTATAAATTTATATATATATGAATGTATAAGCATGAATTTAGATTAAGTATTTTTCTAACTATATATATATACATTATATATATGTTATATTTAAACATATAGGTATATATAAATATATATATATATATATATATATATATATATTTATATATTTATATATGAGGTTTAAGTTGAAATCTATTTGGTTTTATTTTTATTAATAAATATTAATAAATGCTTTATTAATATTTAGACCCTAGGGGTCTATTTATTTGGCCAACATTAATTAAAGTTTATAGGACAAATTTTATTAAGGATTAATTTAATCCTTTAGTCGAATTTTAGACGCCTTATATATATAGCTCAATTGATTATTAAATTTTAATAATATAAGTGCTAGAATTAATTTAATTAATTCCTAGAGCAATTAAAAGATTATTTGAGATTAATAATATCTCTTGTCAATTTAGTTAGAGATTTTTGTTAAATTAATTTATTAATTAATGAAATAATAATGATTCTTTTGGAGAATCTATTTCCGCATTTAATTTATTTTTCCATGTTTGATTAAGTTAATTAGATTAACTTTAGTAGAAAAGCTCGTTTAAACTTCCAGAATTTAAACATAGTTAAGACAAGACTTATTATTGTAATTTATTTTTAGCTTAATTAGTTTTATTAATAATATATATATATTAATGTTAATTTAGTAGAAGTTGGGCTATTCAAGTATTATAAAACACAACTAAAATTGAGGGCGCATTTGAGGGAAATTGTTATTGTCCTTGTTAAAATTTATATGTTCCACTTGATAATAGGAGTTATCGTAATTGTTATGTAAGTAATATTCTATTTCTATCGTCTAGGAGTTTTGTCGAAACCTAAGGCTTCTAAATTAAATTTTATTTCATCGCTCACTAAGAAACCCATTTTAATATTAATTAAGGTTTTGTTGGAACAACTTATTAAGTTGTCATGGCTATTTAAGCATAGGATGCATATAATTAAGTGTTCAAAAAAATTTGTTGTTTGCGTTTTTTCCCAAAAGTTTGGGCACAACATTTTGGTATCAGAGCCCTAGGTTCATACACTAGTGAATATGGGCTACATTCATAACTTAGTTGAACCGAATTATGGCTTCGAATAATAACACCTAGGTGGAAACTTGTGAAATAACAAAGTGAAACATAAGGGAAAATTCTTTTAAACCAATAGATCAACATATATCAATTCAAGGGGTTCCAAGGGTCACTAAAAGCCTTGAAATTTGAAACTTATTAGTCATAATGTTTATGGCATAATAAGACCCCAAAGGCTACGGAATTTTCAAATTATTTATTTATATGAAAGTATATTTGGGTGTTTAATAAACGAAATTTAGATCATTAGTACTTATGAGGTTACCATTCAATTGGAACCTAAAACACAATAATTGCTCTAATCAAAATCAAGTATGAGGAGTTAATTCTTCAATAAAATACCTTTGATGGTAACTAAGAGAATACCACTTGTCGAGGTATGTTCTTGACATGGCAAGTCAAGCAAGATAGTTAGGCATGAGATGAAGGCACTATAAACAAGATAATTAAGATAGAGACAGTCCGAGTTAACCTTTTGAGCTATACGAAAATTTTGGTGGAAGGTTGTTTGACAGCCTTAGAGTGAGAGACTCTCTTTAAGAGAGTGATCTCAAGGGTTTGTTTATGTGACCCTTGCTGCATAGTTTTGTTTATGCATTTGGGGGTCATAAGGGGAGATATTATGGCATGTGTGCCTTGGGGGTCATAAGGATGTTGGGTCAAGTGGTACTTGTGATGTGTTCTTGGTTGCCATGAGATGACTTGTCATCTACTATTTTGCAGTTTCTCCTCAAGGTACTTAGCCCACTTCCACCCATGTAAAAATCACATTATGTGATGATGTTTTAGCCTTGGGAGGGGAATGTGTTTGTTGTGAGTTTCCCATGCTTGTTTGTATATTGCTTGAGTGTAACCCATCTAGGTCTTGGTTCTCCAAGCTCGGGGGTGGCTTCTAGTAAGCTTAGGTTGGGAGGTGAGCCCTCCATGGTCACAACCTTAAGATTTTGAAATGCAAGTTTGTTTGGAAAAGAAGAAAAAGGAAAGCTAGGAGGTGCTACAATATTATTTATTTGAGTTGCAAAAGAATAATGTATTTATTTATTTAAGTCCTCATTTATTAGAAATGAGAGGCTAGTTGGGTATTTCACCCATTTGTAAAGTTGACATATTGTATTCAAAGTATTCTTCTAAGAAATGCATTCTTATGTTAAGTTGTTATTGCAAAATGAAATATATATTTATGGGTTTAGCTTTCTATAGTTTGAGTTAAAATCTATTGCTTTTATTTCTTAAAAATAAAGAAAGGCATTCTATCTCTTTATGTTGTATTTAACTAGGTGATATAGTTCTAAATGAAACTATGTTAATGTTGTTGTCATTTAATTGAATCTATCTTTTTTCCTTTTAAATAATGCAGGAAATTTAGATAGATAAGTTAATTTATTTCAAAGAAAGCATGAATGTTAGTAAGCTAGAAATAACATTTAGTCCTAGTTATTTAGTTCCTAATGCAAAATATGGTTAAATAGATATTAGAGGAATAATAGTTTTGCATTTTTTTTAAAGTTTTAAATGATTTCTAGACTATTATAGTGTTGTTGTAATTGTATTTATCTCTGCTTCATGTTAGTAAGCTAGAAATAATATTTAGTCCTAGTTATTTAGTTCCTAATGCAAAATATGGTTAAATAGATATTAGAGGAATAATAGTTTTGCATTTTTTTAAAAGTTTTAAATGATTTCTAGACTATTATAGCGCTGCTGTAATTGTATTTATCTCTGCTAAAAGTTATATATCTAGAAATGAATGTTAGTGTGTGTGTGTGTGTGTGTGTGTATATATATATATATATATATATATATATATATATATATATATATATATATATATATATATATATATATATATAATTCTAATTCTATCATTTATGTTCATTCTGCAAAACAGTAAAATTACTCATTCTATAGATAAATTAAACTATCATATTTTTCAAAAACTGAAAATAAATCTAGACTATTTAGCATATTTCTAAGGTTAACTATATGACATTTGAAATAAAAAGAAATGCATTTATTCTAGTATTATATTATATAATCTTCTTTAATATTCTTAATACATATGTGTGTGTGTGTGTGTGTGTGTTAGACATATGAGAATATTTTACCTTCATACTGCTAAGTCTTTTTAAAGAAACTAATTAGTTTTAAATAATTTGTATCCAAAAATACAACAAAAGAAAAATCTATTGTATTCTTATCTAAATGATCTTTACTTTAAATCTATTGAGAAGGGAAATGTATTTTTAAGTTACTGGTTTTGTTTGACATTATTTTATTTCCTACATGTAAAAAAAAGAAAAAAGGGGGTAATATAACCCTATTTATTCCTTTGAGAGTGTTTTATATATATATATATATATATATATATATATATATATATATATATCATTTTACTATATAATTAAAAAAAATTATTAAATAAATAAATAAACTAACCCTAGACCACCCCCCCCACCCAAGGTTATCCCAGAGCGAGCTTCTCCGGGCACCGCTGTGGGTAGCGCCACCCCCTCTCGCGGCCCTCTGTACACTCGCAGCCCCCGCACTATTCAACTGCCACCTCCGCCATTAAGCCGTGGTCTCTGTGTTATCCGCCCTCCGCCATGGCTCCTCTGACCTACATAACACAAGCCTTGACCCGAATTTCAGGTTAGGGCAAAAATGAGTTAGATTTTAAAAATAAAGTATGGTTAGGGTTTAGTAGTTTTATAGATATTTAATTAGGTTTCCATGTGTTAATTTTAAATGGTTTAGGAAAAAGAAAAAAAAGAGAAGGGGGGAAATCCTATTCGAAATTTGAATAGGGTATCCTATGTTTACTTTGCATATTATTTGATTATAATTAAATCTCTTAATTTTATGAATTCATATATATATATATATATATATATATGAATGTATAAGCATGAATTTGGATTAAGTATATATATATATATATATAAACATATAGGTATATAAAAATATATATATATAAGAGGTTTAAGTTGAAATCTATTTGGTTTTATTTTATTAAGGATTAATTTAACCCTTTAGTCGAATTTTAAACGCCTTATATATATAGCTCAATTGATTATTAAATTTTAATAATCTAAGTTCTAGAATTAATTTAATTAATTCCTAGAGCAATTAAAAGATTATTTGAGATTAATAATATCTCTTGTCAATTTAGTTAGAGATTTTTGTTAAATTAATTTATTAATTAATGACATAATAATGATTCTTTTGGAGAATCTATTTTCGCATTTAATTTATTTTTGCATGCTTGATTAAGTTAATTAGATTAACTTTAGTAGAAAAGTTCATTTAAACTTCTAGAATTTAAACATAGTTAAGACAAGACTTATTATTGCAATTTATTTTTAGCTTAATTAGTTTTATTAATAATGTACACACACACACACAAATATATATATATATATATATATATATATATATATATATATATATATATATGTCAATTTAGTAGAAGTTGGGCTATTTAAGTATTATAAAACACGACTAAAATTGAGGGGGCATTTGAGGGAAATTGTTATTGTCCTTGTTAAAATTTATTTGTTCCGCTTGATAATAGGAGTTATCGTAATTGTTATGTAAGTAATATTCTATTTCTATTGTCTAGGAGTTTTGTCGAAACCTAAGGCTTCTAAATTAAATTTTATTTCATCGCTCACTAAGAAACCCATTTTAATATTAATTAAGGTTTTGTTGGAACAACTTATTAAGTTGTCATGGCTATTTAAGCATAGGATGCATATAATTAAGTGTTCAAAAAAAAAAAATGTTGCTTGCATTTTTGCCCAAAAGTTTGGGCACGACATCACTCTAGAATATGAATGATGTTTGTTATCAGTGCAATGGATATGGTCATAGGAGTGTTGAATGTAGGAAGAATAAACCAGTGCCCTACAATAATTTTAAGGGTTTATCTTTAAATGAAAATATGAAATGCTATAACTATCAAGAGTTTGGGCACATAGCAAGGTTTAGTAAAAATAGGAAGATCAAGTAGAAGAAGACAAGTCCTGATCAAGAACCGGTAGTTGAACCTACGCACAAAATAGCAGCTGACAAGAAGAAGGAAACCAAACTGGTATGGGTTGAGAAAGAAAAAGAAAAGGCAGAATCAAGTCTAATAGTGCAGACTGCCTTACATGCTGAAAGGAAAAATCTACGGTTTGTAGATAGTGGTTGTTCCAACCACATGATTGGTGACAAAAAGAAATTCATCAAAATTGAAGACTAGAATGGTGGTTCAGTAAGATTCAGAGACAACTCATCCATCAAGATAAAAGGAAAAGGTACTCTAAGTATTGATGGAAAGTTGAAGGCACATGATGTATATTATGTGGAAGGCTTAAAGCACAATCTTCTAAGTGTGAGTCAGATGTGTGACAAAGGTTATAAATTCACCTTTGACTCAACCATTTTCCAGATAAAGAAAGACAATACTAGTAAGGTTGTGGCAGAAGGAAAGAGAACAGATGGCAATGTTTACAATCTGAAGGAAGGCTATGAGTCCCAATGCATGTTAGGACAGGTTGATGAAAGTTAGATGTGGCACCGAAGATTAGGCCACATAAACTTTGATAACCTAGTTGTAGTAAGCAGAAAGGGGTGTGTGAGGAATATTTCACCCATCATCAAACCGGTAAGCACATTTTGTGATGAATGTGTGAAAGGAAAGAAAACTAAGGTGAGATTTAGGACAAAAGAGCACAACACCTCAATACCACTTGAAATTGTGCATACAGATCTGTGTGGTCCAACTAGAACAAGAGCTCTTGTAGGTGAAAGATATTGTATGCTCTTTATTAATGATTACTCAAGAATGACATGGATCACATTCCTGCAAGATAAGTCACAAGCATTTGACCAATTCAATATCTTTAGGAAGATGGTGGAGAAAGAAAGTGGGTGCAAGCTAAAATGTCTAAGATCAGACCGGGGTGGAGAGTTTACATCAAATGAATTTGAAGATTATTGTGAAAAACATGGAATTAGAAGGAAATACTCAGCCCCTAGGACACCACAACAAAATGGTGTGGTAGAAAGGAAGAACGGGACAATTAAGGAGATGACCAGAACCATGTTAAATGAGGCTAGTTTGCCAGACACATATTGGAAGGAAGTTGTTCATACTGCTGCATATACCTTGAATCGAGTTTAATTAAGAACAACAGAATGACACCTTATGAGTTGTGGTATAACCAGAAGCCATCAGTCAAATACTTCAAAGTATTTGGAAGTAAGTGTTTTATCAAAAGAGATATGGATGGTCTAGGTAGTTTTGACTCCAAGAATGATGAAGGAATATTACTTGGTTACTCATCTAATAGAAAGGCCTACAAATGCTACAACAAAAGAATAAGAAGAGTTATTGAGAGTGTGCATGTAAAATTTGATGAGTATATGCATAAAGGAAGTCAACCACAGGTGAACCGATATGATGATTCTGGTGATGAAGGTGAGGAAACTCAATCAGACAATGAACCAGAAGAAGCATCCAAGAAGGCTCCCAACTGGTATGTGGAGTTGAATCACCTGGAAGAGCAAATTATGGGAAATAAGAGTGATGGTGTGCAGAATAGAAGAAGACTTGCCCAAAATGATGAACAAATCAACTTCTGCCTCATGACTGAAGTAGAACCTAAAACATTCAATGAGGCCAGCAAAAGACAAGAGTGGATGGATGTCATGGAAGAAGAACTGCAATAGATTGAGAAGAACAAGACCTAGGAATTAGTCCCTAGACCAGAAAACAAGAACATCATTAGCACTAAATGGGTCTACCAGAATAAGATGAATGAAGAAGGTAAAATTGTTAGGCTTAAAGCTAGACTAGTGTGCAAAGGATACTCTCAGGTAGAGGGATTTGACTTTGAAAAAATATTTGCACCGGTAGCTAGATTAGAAGTAATTAGAATGTTTCTAGCCTTCTCTACCTACAAGGGTTATAAAGTATATCAAATGCATGTAAAATTTTCCTTCCTAAATGTAAATTTGGAAGAAGAAGTTTACATGGAGCAACTAGAAGGGTTTTTGCTACATGATGATGAAACATTTGCGTGTTGAGTGAAGAAGGCCCTGTATGGTTTAAAACAAGATCCTAGAGAATTATATTCAAGATTAGATCAGTACCTAAAGGAGCAGGGATTCAAAAAGGGGAGTGCTGATAGCAATTTGTACATAAAGAAAGATGGAAACCACATGATCATTGTGGTTGTGTATGTAGATGACATTATCTTTGGAGGCAACAAGGACACCCTTTGGAAAGAATTTTCTGATCAGATGCAATCAAAATTTGAGATGTCAATGCTTGGTGAATTGACATACTTCCTTGATTTGCAAATATTACAGCAAGATAAGGGAATCTTTATCTCACAAATCAAGTATGCAAAGGAAATGTTGAAGAAATTTCAACTGGAGGATTTTAAACCGGTAAGTACCCCCATGGTGACCGAAAGTAACTTAAGAAAGAATGATGAATCACCGATGGTGGATCAGACTTTGTATAATCAATGATAGGTAGTCTATTGTATCTAAGTACTTCTAGACTGGATATAGTACAGGCAGTATGCATGGTGGCCAAATTCCAAGCTACACCTTAGTAGTCATATATAAATGTTGTAAGTAAAATCTTTAGGTACCTACAAGGAACACTCAGTTATGGATTGTGGTACCTTAAACAAGGGGAATTCATCTTGGAAGTATATACTAATGCTGATTGGGCAGGTTGCATTCATGACCGGAAGAGCACAAGTGGTGATGCATTCTTCCTAGGTGACCGGTTGGTCTCATGGCATAGCAAGAAGTAGGACTCAGACTCTCTAACAACTGGTAAAGCAGAATACATTGTTATTGCTACATGTTTCTCTCAAGTGCTTTGGATGAAGCAGCCCCTCAAAGACATGCAAGTGGACATCATTGATCCTATTCTCATACGATGTGATAATTTGAGTGCAATCAACATAGATAATAATCCGGTGATGCATTCCAGAACAAAGCACGTTGCTATCAAGTATCATTTTCTCAGAGAGAAGGTTGAAGGATAGGAGGTAAGGATGGCTTATGTCCCTATCGGAGAACAATTAGCAGACATTTTCAACAAACCATTACCAGTAATCACCTTTGAGTACCTTCGACATAGGTCGGGAGTTGTGTCACCTGTCTTATGCACTTGAGCATGGAAGGATTTATATGGTTTAGGGGGAGTTCATAACAGTCTAAGGGGGAGCTCGGTATGGATCAAAGGGGGAGGGTATAGTACCCTTTTTCATTATGTCAAATGGGGAGAAATGTTCTGGTATGAAGTGTCTTTTGGTAAGTTGACATCAATACCAAAGGGGGAGATTGTTGGCAATTTGGCATTAAATTGTCATTGATGTCAACCGGTTTGGCAAGGTCACCGATAAGTAAGAACTGGTGAATGATATGATGGTAATACACATGAGAAGTGAGCAGATAGAAGGAAGGCTATTGGTACACATGATGACTTGGGTCATCTACTGATAAAGAAGGCTTACCGATAAGGCATAAACTGGGATGATGGTTGTTTGTGTGTTATGAAGGCACAACGACCGGTGAATAGAATAAAAAGGATGTTTGATGGTCATACTAGTAAGATAGACTAAATTGGTAGTCAACCTTGGTCGACAAAGTATGTCATAGGTCGGTGGAGTGTGCATCAATGTAACAAATCTACAGGCAGGTCATATTTTATGAGGATCTTGCAAGTCATGGAGGATGCCAGAAGATTGTGGCTCGAGGAAGGGAAGATGGAAAAGCTACTGCACTGACCCTGCAAGAAGATTTGATCTTCATACCTATTAGGTGGGAATCCATGATTATAAATACATAAGCTTGAAACGGAAAAGATTGATGCTTGAGGAGAAGAAGAGTGAAGAGAGCTTGAGTATAGAGAAGAATCATCTTCCTTAGAATTTACTCTAAGAAAGTTGTAGAGTGAGTCAACAAGCAAATCGGTTAGAGGGTTTAACCGATAGTGATTGAGTACCAATATAACTGTAGCAGGTCTAACTGTTGAGCAAACTAGCGAATTGTGGTTGAGCAAGGCGGTATCCAAGTGTGACACAGTGAGAGAGAGACTGAGAGAGAGAGAGAGAGTTATCTCATAACCAATAGTGCAAGATCCAGTAAAGAAGAGAAGGTTGTCAACCAAAAAATAAAATATTTGATCAAGAGTTGCAGAACTCATTTGCAACAAGAAGCCATAACTGCATCTAAATTGTATTTCAATATACATCACCATGTTGGAGCTTGGTGCAAGGGTTGGTGCTCCTTGGATTGGTGCCCTAAATCTTTGTAATTTAGTGTTTCACTTGTGAGGCTGGATTGTAGTAGTAGTCTCTAGCAACATTTCTCACTGAGGTTTTCCCCATATTGGGTTTTCCTCATACATCTAGTGTTGTGGGTTTCATTTGTGTGATTGTCTTCTTTGGTCTCCTTATTTTCTTTACTGGTTTGATTGTTTAGTTCTTAAGATAACAATCGATATTTTGAAGTTGCCTTAAAAGAGAAAAGAGTTTAGGAACCACTGATTCATCCCCCTCTCAGTGGTACTCTATGTTCAACACCTTAAGCATACTTCTCAGCTTACCAGAGGGCAAGTCAAGTTTGTCTTGCTTGAAGGAGGGGAAGAATTTTCTCAAGAACACCTGTAGCCAAAGATATAATCTCTTTTTCCTCAATGTGGGACTTCAATGAGTCTTCATTGGATTTAGCTTGGGCTATAGCTGCAAATTTGAGTGCTTGCACAGGAGATAATGAATTGGAATTGAGATTGATAGGCCCTTGAATGAGATCTCGATCACTTATAATTTGTTTGCCCTTATCAAATTTCATAGTGTCTCTTGCCACCAACGCCTGTTCAACCTTGCCTTCATCCTTCTCCTTCTCTACCTTCTTTGCATTTTCTCCCTTCTCAATATCAACCTCCTCAGCATTCTTCTCTGAATCAACTATGATCACCGGAGGATCTTGAGCTACTTCACTGGAGTCTGCAATGTGCTGACTGTCATAAATATTATTTGTTGTAGCAACCTGTTCAGTTGTATTTTCATCGAGTTTTGTATTTTTTGGTTCATATCCTAAGGATGGCATTCCAAGGACTTCCGAAACAAACTTTTGAACACTTTCTTTAGATCTCTCAAGAACTACATCATACTCATACTTTTTAATAATTTCTCTCAAAATTTCTTGAGTCTCCTTATGTACATCGTCATTCTTGCCAATCATTATCTTATTAACCCTAGTTTTGCTTCTAAATTTTTCTTTATTCTCCTTAAGAATTATATCAATTTTTATCTTGGAAACTACCAGACAGAGTTACACTAACTCATACTCCCTTATTCTCTCTTCTTATAATCTAGCAATTTGTTTTCTCAAATCCAAAATATCATATAGACTTTTAGGAACTTCTAAAGCAAATTTTATAAGCGCCCTGCTAAACTTATTCAAATATACAATTGTAGCTTCTTCTAGTGATCTCTTTCCTTTTTCATCCAATCTATCATAAAATTGAGAAAGAAAATTAAGATTACCCTATTCTATTATTGCTTCCTTCACTTGCTTAAGGGTTATACTAGATTGTTTAGCTTCAACTCCAGGCTGACCTTCTCCGGAGGATTGTATCTTAACAACCCTAACAACAGTAGCACTCTTCTTAACCTTTCTCACTGCTTCATCAAATTCAATCTCTTCTTTCGTAGTGGCTACCACATAAACTCTTCTAGGTTTCCCTTTTTCCCTCTTCTCAGCTCCACCAGATGATTTGGATTAAGGCTTAGGTGGAGGGATAGTCTTCTGAGCACCGAACAAAGGTGTTTATTTCCTTGCTTGCCTTGGCTTCGGGGAAGGAGTTTCCAGCTTGGTCTTCTAAGTTTTGACCATATCTTCTTCTTTTAGGATGTTCCTCTCTCAAGCTCTTCGAACTACCTCCTTTGTGATTCCCATATCCTCCACTAGCTTCTCCACTTCCTTCCTCACTCTTCTTTGCATTTCACGTTTGGTGAACTGAGACTGCAGGCTCAAGCTTTTCTCCTTATATGTTCCAAACCTTTCCTCTATTTTGTCTACCGATTTTCTCAAAGGGTGTTGAGAATATGCATTAAGAGTATCACCATCAACCTCATACCCCATGGGCATGATCCAAGTAGTCCTGGGTTCAACAACCTCCATCAAGCATTGATTAGTGTCCACCATGAAGCATATGGAGTCTTCATACTTTTTAGAAATTTTCTTAGGGATCCTTTCCCTTCTTTGCATCATAATTTGGAAAAATTTTAAGTATCCCCATAGAATAGCTTTCTACGCCTGTGCATCTCCTAAACCATCAGGAGTTTCCTTTATCTGCACTGCCACTGGCCTGTCATAGGCCCATTGAACTTTACCTACACCGAGGACCTCATTCATGAAATAAAAATATAAGTAGATAATCAGAGTACCAAACTTAAATACATGCTTTTTGTCTTGCTTTATCTTATTTAGGTTGTTCAGGAGTTCACTCTGAAGTACCCCACACAAATCATATAACTTGTCTTCCTTAAGAATTTGATAAGTAGAGTAAATGGTTGTATCGGATGCTAAGTTATCTTTGTTGGATTGATATACCTTGTAGCTTGTTACCATGGATGCAAATCTTACATCATATTCAATAATGTTTCTGATTATCATCGATCTTCCATCATGTTTGGAACCGGTTGCCTCCATCACCATCTGGTTCTTCACATTCCTTAGGCCAATAACTTCACCGGTTGCATTCAAGAATGTTATGGCTTTGATTTCTTGCTTTGAGATCTTGTGTGGCTTATCAATCCATATGAATTCGCCATGAACTCTTCTCATAGTGTATCTATCGCATTTGGGTTCGTCAAAAACTAGAAAATATACGAATTGAATGAAACCCTTGTCATGGAGAGATTTTGATGTAGGAGCATTGGAGTAGTTCAAATTGGCACTCGGATTTGATCTTGGTGAGACATCGATCCTAGTATTAGCCTGGTATTGGTATGTTCTTACCGGTTGGTCTTACAATGTGTGGCAAAGGAGAATTTTGGGTTGCAGGTGGTTTCTGTAACTTGCGGATCATTGAGAGATGTTGTTTGGGCCTTGACCGATGTTTTCAAAGGACCGCATGAAGTTCTATGCATTTTAAAGATGTTCTTGGTGATTTGGGCCGACATTTTATTGTTTACACATTTCATCTTGAACCGGTTGGTTTTTGGCCGACTTGATCGGGTTGTTATTACTTGCAGATGGTATAAAAGGAAAGTTTAGAGATTCATTTTGAGGACAGAGGTCGGAGGAAGAAGAGATCGAGTGAAGATGCAGTTTCTGAAGAGATTTTGGTCTAGGGGGATTGAAGTCTAGATGGACTGAGGTTCAGATCAATGCAGAATAGTACAGACTATTACCGGAGGCCTATTTGTTGAGCAGAAGATCTGAGGATCTTAGATTTGTGTTTTATGGATTTTTTTGTAATCATGGGTTGCGATCCAGCATGTGTAGCCGTTGAAGGCACCTGTAATTTATTGAATGATTATAATAATTGATTTATCTTGTTACTAGTTATATCATGTGTTACTTCTACCGATTAGCTTGATCTTTATTTGTTTACCAATTAGACCTTGTGTTCTGTTACTGGTTGTCGATATCTTGCATGGTGTTTTGTGTTATAGGATGCAAGGCATGGATTTCTTTCATTGGATCTCCCTACCTTGACTATGTCAAGTGGTATCAGAGCTAGTTATGAACCTGTTGATCGAAGAAGACTTGGTTATGTACCTATTGGCTGGAAAGGAATTTGAGGCAGCTTGTAGACTTGTTCAGATCTCTGAATGTGAGGTAGTGCAAGGCTTGCAAGTAGACCGCCAAACCTAGAGCTTGAGCTTAAGGTAGTTAGTAGGTGGAGACTTGAACAGATCATTGAACTGAGGCAGGTTGCAGGTTGGACCGGTAGATCACTGAGGAGAGGCAACCAGAACCTATAGTCAAACCGTCGAACCCTTAAGGTAGTTTCAATTACCTACTAACAGATCGCTAAACCAGATGAAGTGATGGGACTCTTTTTTCAATTAACCCTGAGAGTCTAATGTAGGAGCATTGGAGTAGTTCAAACTGGCACTTGGATTTGATCTCGATGAGACATTGATCCTAGTATTGGCCCGATATTGGTATGTTCTTATTGGTTGGTCTTTCAGTGTGTGGCGAAGGAGAATTTTGGGTTGTGGGTGGTTTCTGTAACTTGTGGATCATTAAGCAATGTTGTTTGGTCCTCGACCAATGTTTCTGGAGGATCGTATGAACTTCTATGCATTTTGAAGATTTTCTTGGTGATTTGGGTCAGCATGTTATTGTTTACATGTTTCATCTTGAACCAGTTGGTCTTTGGCCGACTTGATTGAGTTGTTATTACTTGTGGATGGTATAAAGGGAAAGTTTAGAGATTCATTTTGAGGACAAAGATCAGAGGAAGAAGAGATCAAGAGAAGATGTAGTTTCTGGAGAGATTTTGATCTAAGGGGATTGAAGTCCAGATGGACTAAGGTCCGGATTAGTGCATATAACAATGCAGACTATTACCAGAGGCCTATTTGTCGAGTAGAAGATCTGTGGATCTTAGATTTGTGTTGTATTGATTTTTTTGTAATCCTAGGCTATGGTCCAGCATGTGTAGCCCCTAAAGGCATATGTAATTCATTAAATGGTTATAATGATTGATTTATCTGGTTACCAGTTATATCATGTATTACTTCTACCAGTTTGGTTTCTCTTTATCTATTTATCAGTTAGACCTTATGTTCTGTTACCTGTTGGCAGTATCTTGCATGGTGTTTTGTGTTATAGGCTGTAAGGCGAGGATGTTCTTCATTGGATCTCCCTACCTTGACCGCATCAGATTTGAATTCGGGTTTAAGGTTCCCCATACCATCTATCACATGCTCTATATAAAGCTTCATCATTTTTGTTTTCCCAAGATCTTAAAATTTCAATGGATGTAAGTCTTAATATCTTCAACATGAAACACACCATACGGAATGGATGAAAATGCTCCTTTCGGATCATCTTCCATTGATTTATATGGATGTTTCTTAAACTTCACCCTTTCCCTATTAGTTGTGTCAACAACCAACAGAGTCGCCATACCATATGATGTCATTGTTGAATTTTAGGTTATGAAAAGAGAAGGTTATCAAACTCTGAAAATACCTTTTAGTCTTCAACCAAATTCAAGAAATCTTCATCGATTCTCTTCAAAGCTTAGGGTTCACTACACAATCACTTCTCATACTCTTTTTCTTTGAACACAATGTGAGAAATGAAAGTTAAATGACCTTTTTATCCACCACATACCTAAATTTTAGGTATGATAAATGCTCAATCCTAACTCTTCTAGATGTTCAGTATCTCATGAATATTATTCGAGAGTCTCAAATCAACATGAAGTCTTCCGGAGATCCTTCAAGATTGACTAGATAGTCATTCACAAGCATATACAACCTGTCACAACTAGTTACAGATCTCAAACATGGGGTTTTTAAGATCTGCATGAAAATAGTCCCCCTCAGGCCAAGTGCCTTAGTTATCAGATGAGGTTTCAACACTGGAATCAGGTGCGGACTCATTCACTACATTTGAATCACCCTTTTTGACCCATTTCTTCTTGTACTGCTCTTTGATCTCTTCAAACTTGTCTTTTCCCTTGTCATCTGATTTTTTATTGTCTACCGCAGCATTCTTATTCACATTCTTGCTTCTGTAGAATTTTGCAATGTGATCGGATTTGTTGCAAGCATAGCAAATAATGTTGTTTCTCTGATTTGGCCTAGAATTACTTTGATTTCCCCCAGTCCTGCATTGATTAGCTATATGTCCAAATATTCCACAAGCATAGCATCTCATATTTCTCCTATTTACCATACTTCTACATTCAATTGATTTATGACCATATTTATTGCAATTGAAACATTGTCCAGATAATGATGAATTATTTTGATTTGCCCTATTTCTGCATTGGCTTGCCATATGACCAAATTTATGGCAAACAAAGAATTTGGAATTGAATTTATAAGCATTGGGTTGTCTTATCAGAGATCTCTTATTCTTTTGAGGTTTAGCATTTCTTTGACTAGATCCAAAGCTTTCTCCTTTCTCATATCCAAGCCTTCCCATATCACCTTTATTCTTCTGAATTTGTAGCATCTCATCTAGCTTACCTGAGCTAGCATTGCATTTTTCTTATGTAGAGGCCTACCCAAACTCCTAATAACAAGCCCAAATAAGGTTAGGCTAGTGACCCTTCAACTGATCACAAGGATCCTACAAGGACAGACTCTACACCTTGGATGAAACTACTCACACACTCACTAGTCTTGGGCCTACTCAAGATGAGTAAAAGGCTTCAACTCTTCAAAAGTATCTTACCGGTGATCCCTACTCCTTGATATTTTGTATTTGGTCCATGCATAACATCTAAGACCTCTTTCAAGAACTGGTTTTTATCTTGGGTATCAAATCCTTATACCTCCTTTGTAAATCTACCCCTTTGGCTATTAGCCCTGTTATACCGGTGTTTTGGCTTTAACTCAAAAATATTCCACACACCCCTACAAAGAACTTATCATTTTGGACACCCTTTTGGAAGATATACTGATCACCAAAATTTTTTGGTCAGATCTGCAAATATAAGGTTTGTTCCCTTTAGAGACTAAGCGACCTAATAAGGGCAATTAGCCCTATTTTCCAAAGCAACTACCTTTACTGATAAACCAAATGAAAAATAAACTTAATATGAATGTGAGGGGTAGTGATAAAATTATAATTCCAAGTTTGCATGCCTGGAATCCATCGCTAAGACAAATTATGATGATTGTCCTAAAACTTGCCCTAGGTAGTCAAATAGAGATGCCTACCTAATTCTGTTCATTTCTCCACACAACAAGGTCTCCCCTGCAAAAAAACACAAAAATACTAAAATAAAAAGGCTTATACTACATCCCCCCAAAGGAAGAGTCTTCTAATGGACTGGAGTGCAAGATAAAGTCATTTTGGTTCAAAACCCTCTCCAAACTCTCACTTTTTGGGTCACAGTCAGTAAAATGGTGAGTTCTCTCTACTCCGAGATGATTACGACCTCAGATCACCGCCAAAAGAAAGATAATTCATCTCCCTATCTAATCCATGGATTTTTTTGTTCAAACCAATCCATACAGTCACATACAACACTTGCAAACTCATAATTTCTAGGAAAATTGAAGTATTTTGAATGTTATTGCTTCATAAACTCCAAATCCAACATTAGAAACCTTGGGAATCAAGACCAAAAGGATTATAAATCTCTCCAATTTTTTCCCACCTAATTTGGAGTAGGTTGGAGCTATTGAAAGGCTTCCCCCAACCGAATTACAAAAAGTTGCACTTTTGCCCTCAAAAGTTGCATTTTTTGCACTTTTGCTCACACAGTTGTCATACTTCCTAAGGTTGGGATCCACACACATGGACCAACCAAAAACACACATGGACCCACTTCATATATCTTTGATTAAGATTCTCTTTAATATTTATGAAACTGAGTGTCTGATTATCAGTAAACACTATGAACTCCTTAGGCAATAAATAGTGCCTCCATTTCTTCAAGGACTATACTAGAGCATACATCTCCAAGTCATAAGATGAGTATCTTTTCTTAGCATCATTTAGCTTTTCACTAAAAAAAAGCAATAGGCCTTCCTTCTTGACTAAGTACTACTCCAATTGCCATGTGACTTCCATCACATTCCACCTGAAATATCTTGTTGAAGTCTGGTAAGGCAAGGACTAGTTTTTCTGCAACCTTCTTCTTCAATGTCTCAAATGAATCATCTGCCTCTTTGGTCCAACTGAACCTGCACTTTTGCCCTCCCTTTATGGTATCAAGCATGGGTGCACAAACATGACTAAATCCTCTTATGAATTTCCTATAAAAAGTTGCTAAACCATGGAAGCTTCAACATCATTCATAGTTCTAGGTGTAGGCCAAGGCAATATAGCACTCACCTTCTCTTGATCCATTTTCAACTCACCTTGTGAGATTACAAAACCCAAGTAGATGATCTCTTCCTGCATGAACAAACACTTCTCCAAATTTATCATTAGTTGTTCTTCATGTAACCTCTTGAGAACCATATCTATGTGGTTGAGGTGCTCTTCCCTTATGTGACTGAAGATAAACATATCATCTAAGTATACTATGACAAATTTTCCTATGAAGTCCACCAAGACTTCATCCATTAACCTCATAAAGGTACTAGGTGTGTTGGATAACCCAAATGGCGTGACTTTCGATTCATATAACCCCTCATTAGTTTTAAAATTTGTTTTCCATTCATCCCCTAGCCTTATTCTAATCTTATGGTATCCACTTTTTAGATCCATTTTTGTAAAATATTTAGCACTTCCTAAGCAATCAAGCAAATCCTCTATTATAGGGATTGGGAACCTATACCTTATGGTTATCTTGTTGATGGCTCTTGAGTCTGTACAAAGTCTCCAAGTGCCTTCTTTCTTGGGTGCAAGGACTATCGGTACTACACATGGACTTAGACTTTTGCCGATCATTCTTGATTCAAGCAACTCTTCGATCTGCCTTGCCATTTCTGTATTCTAGTTTGGGGTGAGCTTATAGGCTGCTTTGTTTGGCAATGTAGATCCAGGGATTAGATCTATGCAATGACTGATGTCCCTTACCGGTGGTAGAGACCTTGGCATTCCATCTGAGATTATGCCTTGATGCTTATCAAGCAACTATCGAATTGTCGGGTCTATGTGCTTTGGTCCTCCTTCTTTCTCTTCTGCAAACTGCTCTTTCCTTGTCACCTTGGGACTAGGCATGAGGGCATAGCAAATTGCACCTTTCTCTACAATCTCCTTCATGAACTGTTTACCTTCTACTATCAAAACTCTTCTATCCTTCCCTTTTGATTCCATCTCTTCCTCTATCAAAGGTAAGAGTTCTATCACCTTCCCATCTTTGGTGATTGAGTAGGTGTTTCTCAACCCATCATGATGAGCTTTCAAGTCATACTACCATGATCTCCCAAATAAGAGATGGCATGCATCCATTTTGGCTATTCCAAATAGCAATCTATCCTTGTAAGACCCAATATGAAACTCCACCCAAGCCTTCTCTTCCACCACTTCTTGCTGACCTTGGGTGAGGCATGAAAACTTATAGGGATATGGGTGAGGCATCTTCCTAAGTTTAAGCTTTTCTACCATTTCAAGTGATACAAAATTTTCAGTGGATCTGGAGTCAATCAGAACCTTGCATACCTTTCCTCCTGCCTTGCAATTGGTTTTGAAAAGAGATTTCCTTTGTGTAGGCTCCTTGTCAGGTACTTTCATGGTGGTTATTTCTCTCCTCATCATCAGGGCCTCTCCTCTTTCAAGATATCCATAACTATCAGGAGCATTCACACTTTGATAAGTGCTTGCACTTACCACACTTTGACAGTCAGATTCCTGCACCAAATTTCTTCTCCTTTCTCCTAGGGAGCTAGAAGCCTTCTCTAGACACCTATTGGCCATATGCCCTTCTTGATTATAGTTGTAGCACCTAGGAGGTCCTCTACCTTAGGATCTCCCTCTCAAGGGTGGTCTTCTACCCCTAAAGATCATTCTTGGAATGTAGCCTCCTCCATGGTTGTAACTACTCTCTCCTCTATTGCCTTCTTGGTTAGAGTCTCCCTTGTATCCAAAACCATTTCCTCTACCTCTGAAAGGGCCTCTTCCTCCTCTTTGTTGTCTCCCTTTACCTCTATCATTTTGATCATGCCTTCTCTTTAACTTCTCCTCCACTTTGAGTACCAATTGAAAGCACTTTTGGACTATCTCTGGGGTGTGGAGATTCAAGTCTTCTTGGATTGTAAATCTCAACCCATTGAGATACCTTACCACCTTCTCATCTTCACTCTCTTTCACCTTAGTCCTCACACACAACTTCATGAACTCCTCAGTATAGGAGCTCACATCCATCTCTTTTTGTTTCAAATTATGTCTCCTCCTATGAAATTGGATATTGTAATCCATTTGAACATTGGCTTCTTTCACCAAAACAATCATCTTCTTCCATGTAGCTATTCTTCTCTTTCCCCCTTTCACCCTCTCATCTTGGATGAAATTCCACCAAGTTAATGCAGCCCCTTTCATTTTGGATTGAGCCATCTTCACCCTCTGGTTGTCTGGTATGTCTTCACTTTCAAAAAAAATGTCCAAGGAGTCTATCCACTCCATCATGATGTTAGGCTCCATCTTGCCTACAAATATTGGCAGATCCATCTTCACATCCATTGTTCTTCTCTCTATGGACTTGATAACACTCATCAGGGGTCTCTGGTCTGCATGTACCTCTAACTCTTCGTGCATACGGATCTCCTCTTCATCCCCTTCTTCTCCAGAGTCTCTCTCTCCCCTCTCCACTTTGTCCTTCAACCGATGGAATCTCATTTCTCTAGGCCTTATTCTTAGCACAAACTGCTCTGCTCTCTTCCATCTTCTTCTTCACCAAGACATTCAATTCTTCATTGGTCATTCTGGAAGGTGCCTCATGGGATCCTTCTTCTTCTAACATCTTGTTTTCTCCTTCTCTTCCAAAGGACACTACTTTGCTCTAATACCACTTGATGCAGAGGCCTACCGAAACTCCTAATAACAAGCCAAAACAAGGTTAGGCTAGTGACCTTTCAACTTCTCACAAGGGTCCTGCAAGGAAGGACTCTACACCTTGGATGAAACTACTCACACACTCACTAGTCATGGGCCTACTCAAGATGATTAAAAGGCTTCAACTCTTCAAAGGTATCTTACTGGTGATCCCTACTCCTTGGTATTTTTTATTTGGTCCACACATAACATCTAAGACCTCTTTCAAGCACTATTTTTGATCTTGGGTATCAATTCCTTACGCCTCATTTGTAAATCTACCCCTTCGTCTAGTAGCCCTTTTATACTGGTGTTTTGGCTTTAACTCAAAAAATTCCACACACCCCTACAAACAAATTATCATTTCAGACACCCTTTTGGAAGATATACTAATCTTAAAAAAAAATTTTGCCAGATCTACAAATATAAGGTATATTCCCTTTAGAGGCTAAGCGACCTAACAAGGGCAATTAGCCCTATTTTCCAAAGCAACTACCTTTACCGGTAGACCCAATGAAAAATAAAATTAATAGGAATGTAGGGATTAGTGAGAAACTTCTAATTCCAGGGTTTCATGCCTGGAATCCATCGCTAAGACAAATTATGATGAGTGTCCTAAAACTTGCCCTAGGTAGTCACATAGAGATGCCTACCTAAATCAGTTCATTTCTCCACAAAACAAGGTCTCCCCTACAAAAAAACACAAAAAAACTAAAATACAAAGGCTTATCCTGCATCCCTCCAAAGGAAGAGTTTTCTAATGGACTGGAGTGCAAGATAAAGCCATTTTGGTTCAAAACCCTCTCCAAACCCTCTCTTTCCAGGTCACAGTCAGTAAAATGGTGGGTTCTCTCTACTCCGTGATGATTAAGACCTCAGATCACCACCAAAAGAAAGACAATTCATCTCCCTATCTACTCCATGGATTTTTTAGTTCAAACCAATCCATACAGTCACGTACAACACTTGCAAAATTAGAATTTCTGGGAAAACTAAAGTATTTTGAATGTTATTGCTTCATAAACTCTAGCTCTAATAACAAAAACCATGGGAATCGATCCCTCAAGGCTTATAAAACTCTCCAATTGTTTCCCACTAAATTTGGAGTAGGTTGGAGCCATTTAAAGGCTTCCCCCAACCGAATTACAAAAAGTTGCACATATGCACTTAAAAGTTGCATTTTTGCACTTTTGCTCACAAAGTTGTCATACTTCCTAAAGTTGGGATCCACACACAAAATATGTCTAAAACCTATCCAACACAAATCTAAACCATCTACTACCCCTCTTTACCACATTGTCCCAATTGGCTTCTCAAATTGCCTAATTGGTAACATGGGCTTACATGGTGGGGTTTATTTGCATACATGAAATACAAGACACTCTAAAACATCCTAATGGTCCTAGTCTTCATCCTTCGAGTCATGAATAGCTTGTTTATGAGGCACTCCTACACCATTTTATTTGTACTCATTAGAAGTGGTAAGTTCATCTCTCAAAATTATGATCTTTCTTTCAAGTTCTTTCTCATTATTCTTGGAATGTATTAATTCAAGCGTCAGCGGGTCATTTTCATGATTTAGTCTGCAACATTCATTAGATATATCCTTGAGTGACTGAGTCAAAATTTCCTCATTCTTCTTCCTATCTTCAATCTCCTTTTTTAGCTTCATCACAATGGATTGCATTTCATTCTTCAAGACTACATTATCTCTAGCAAGTTTCTCACATTCATTTGTGGTGCAATCACCGATGAGGAGAGACCTTGAGGAGATCAATCCAAATCGGTTAGCAAGAGTTAACACAATGGAAACACACAGATATGATGGAAGCAATGCATAACAGATAGTTTTATTGCATGAAAGTTAATTACATCCAACCGATAACAACCGAGTTACAACATACCGGCACACAGGCCTGGTAAAAATAGGTCACACGAGGACCTTGAATCGAAAGATCTATCTTCTAGGCATAGTTTATCTATCTAATACTTTTTGATTCTCTGAGTTGATTCATTCTAAAGCATGATTACAAGTATATATATGGATCCAAAGGATCTGGTCGGCCCAAAAGGATCAAAACCCTAACGTGCAGAAATGAATGAGGTCGGCCTCCAAAAAATCCAAAGGATGAAATGCAAAAGGTCGGCCACACACCAAGCAACATTGAGATCAATGTCCAAGGATCCTAAAGCATCAAAATGGGTTCTAGTATATCACTAGAATAGGTCTCAGGAAACTGGCAACAAAGGAACAACCGGTAACAAGAAACTGTCAAGGAAACTAGTAGCGATATCTTGCTGGAAAGTGATCCAAATGAGATGCGGTTAGAAAGAAAGCAGGTTGATCAAGTCTTCAAGTAGAATCCAACTCCACAGGAACCGGTGAGCCAAAACCAAGACACACAGAAAGGAAAACTAAAACTGCAAACAGAAAACAAAATAGAAAGAAAATGTTTTTGGTTGATGCAAGATTATTGTGAACTGGGGATGCTCCTGCATCAGACATCTGGGGTTAATAAAAAAGTGAACCTCTCACTTTGCTAGTGTCAGAGGAAAACCAAGGCAGTCTACCTCTTCCTGATAAATCCAAGATGAATCTTCCACTGGTTTGTTCTTCCACTTCACAAGATATTCTTTGTACTAACTGCTTTGGGTACTACACCCAATCCTACTATCCAAAATCTCTTCAATCTGATCTGGTTCCTTCTGAGGCAATTGTTTCTCCAAGTCTGCAATATTGTCCTCACTAAATTCTGGTTCATGGTACTCATGAAGATCTGTAATGTTGAATATAGGTGAACTAGTTAGACTATCTGGTAGCTCCACCTCATATGCATTTCCAGAACTGAACTTTCTCAAGATCTTATAGGGTCCAAACTTCTTCATCTGCAACTTATTATAAGTTCCAACCAGGAATCTCTCTTTTCTCAAATAGACCTTCACTTCATTACCAACTTCAAACTCCTTATGTTTCCTCTTCTCATATGCCTTCTCCTTGTATTTTCTATTCATGTCTTCCAAATTTTGTTTAACCTGAATGTGCAATAGGTGTTTCTGGTACTTCTACTCACTGAATTGTTATAGGAAAACTCTGCTTGTGTAAGGATCAAATCCCAACTTCCGGTTTTATCTCCCACTAAACATCTCAACAAATTTCCCAAACTTTCGTTAACTACTTCTGTTTGTCCATTAGTCTGTGGATGAAATGTAGAACTAAACTTCAAATCTATCTTCATCTTCTTCCAAAGTGTTCTCCAAAAATAGCCAACAAACTTAGTGTCTCTATCTGAAACTATGCTCTTAGGTAATCCATGCAATCTTACCACTTCCTTGAAAAATAGGTCTTTTATATGCAATGCATCTGATGTATTCTAACAAGATATGAAATGAACCATTTTTGAAAATCTATCCACTATGACAAATATAGAATCATTCCCCCTCGGTGTCGTAGGTAAGCCAAGTACAAAATCCATACTTATATCCCCCCAAGGTCTTACCGATACTATCAAAGGTTTATACAATCCCACATTTTGACTACTACCTTTTGCAACTTGACAAACTCTACAACTCTGCACATATCTCTTAACATCCTTATGAATCTGGGGCCAAAAGTACTACTCACTCACCAATGAAATTGTTTTATCAATGCCAAAATGTCCAGCTAAACCTCCACTATGCTTCTCTTTTATCAATTTCTCTCTCATGGAACTTTTAGGTATGCACAACTGAACTCCCTTAAATAACATCCCATCCTAAATGAAGTAATCCAACCACTTTCTCCTATCAACCATAACTGATTCTCTACATGATTTCCAAGGTTCTGCAAAATCCGGGTCTTTGTCATACAAGGTCTTCAAATCTACAAAACCTAATATTGTCACTCTCATCTCTGTCACCAAATTCCTTCTCCTACTCAATGCATCAGCAACTTTGTTAGATTTCCCACTTCTATGTTTCAACACAAAGGTGTAACTCTACAAGAACTCTACCCATCTCATATGTCTCTAATTCAACTTACTTTGACTGTTCAAATATTGCAAAGCTTGATGATCTGTATACAACACAAACTCCTTAGGCAGCAAGTAATGTCTCCATTTCTTCAAGGCTTGAATTATGGCATATAATTCCTGATCATATACTAAATATCTCTTCCAGGAATCATTCAATTTCTCACTGAAATATGTTATTGTTCTCCCTTCTTGACTCAAAACTGCTCCTATTATTGTTCCACTTGCATCACAATCCACTTGAAATACCTTACTGAAATCCGGTAAAGCCAACACGGGCTACTCAGTCACTTTCTGTTTCAATAACTTAAAAATTTTGTTTGCTCCGATGGTCCACTTGAATCCCTTCCTATCTCCCCTCATGGTCTCAGTCATAGGATTACAAACTGAACTGAAATTTCTGATAAACTTTTGGTAAAAACTAGCCAATCCATGAAATGATCTTACCTCTCCAATGCTTTCTAGTGTAGGCCACTCAACGACTTTCACTTTCTCAAGGTCTATCTTCAAACCATCCTCAGATATCACAAATCCTAAATAGACTAGCTCATCCTTCATGAAAGTACACTTCTTGATATTGACCAGTAACTTTTCTTCTCTCAACCTCTGCAAAACTTGTCTTATCTGCAACAAATGTTCCTCTTGTTTTACTGAAAATAAGAATGTCATCCAAGTACACAATAACAAAATTACCCAATAATTTCTTCAAAACCTCATTCATCAGCCTCATGAAAGTATTTGGTGCATTAGTCAATCCAAAAGGCATCACCAAGTATTCATATCATCCTTCATTTGTCTTAAATGTTGTCTTCCATTCATCACCTTCTCTCATCCTGATTTGATGATATTCTCTCTTCAAATCTATCTTTGTAAAGTACTTTGCTCCACTCAAATAGTTCATTATGTCATCCATCTTAGGCAAGGGAAACCGGTATTTCACTGTGATCTTGTTTATTTCTCTTGAATCGGTACACATCCTCCACTCTCCATTATTATTAGGTGCTAATACTATTGGTATTGCACAAGGGCTCAGACTTTCCCTGATCAAACCTTTCTTCAATAGCTCCTACACTTTTCTATTTAGTTCTTCATTCTCTGTCGGTGTTAACCGGTGTGTAGCTTTGTTAGGTAAATTGGCTCCAGGAACTAAGTCCATGCAATGACTAATACTTCTAATAGGTGGAAATCCATCAAGTACATTATCTAAAATAATGTCCTCATACTCTGTTAGCAAATATCTTATTTCTATCGGGTGTTCTCCTTTCGGTTCTAGTCTCTCAGTCTTCTTAGGAATTAAGGAAAAACACACATTCTCATGTCTCAGTCCATCCATGAACTTCCTTCCATCCATAAGACAAATTTTGGTATTTTTACAGACTTAATTCTTCAAAGGTTCCTCCAAAGGCAACAAGGTTTGCTTCATCCCATTGGCCACAATAGTGTATGTATTCTTCCTCCCATAATGTATTGCCTGTCTATCAAAATGTTAGGGTCTTCCTAACAAAAGATGACAAATGTCCATAGGCATAATATCACACAAAACTTCATCATGATACTTCCCAATTTTCAAATTTACTAAACACTGTTCACTTACTAACAACTTATGTTCATCCTAAATCCATGCTATCTAGTAAGGCTTAGGGTGTTTCAATCTCTCCAATTTCAACTTATTCACCATCTCTTCTGAAACAAGATTATCTAAACTACCACTATCAATAACAACTTTACAACACTTACCAAATACCTTACATCTAGTCTTGAACAGGTTCTTCCTCTGCAAGGGTTCTTTGTCTTCTCTGGTATGACACAAAGCTCTCCTCAGCATCAATAGTTCTCCATCTTTCGATTTATTCTCTAATCTGGTGGGGTTCTCTTCCACCACTTACACTCTTCCAATAGTCTATGAATTCTTACATTTAAATGCATGGTATCCTTCTCCTCCACATTTAAAACAGGTTCCTCTGAACGTCCTTTTGTCTTGTCTTCCAAAGTTCTCATTTTGGTAACCATCTGGTTCTCTCCTCCAGTAGAAATTTCTATCATCCTTCTAATATGAATTACCTTCTTTTTCTCACTTCCTTGTCCTTGTTCTAATCTGTATTGGTTCCTCTTCCTTTGGTAAACCTTCCACCTCTACCTCTTTGTCTCTACTCATGCCTCTTATTCAACTTTTCTTCAGCCTTTATTCATATTGGTAAGCCTCTTCAACACTCTCTAATTTGATCATATTGAGTTCATCTTGTAAATACATCCACAATCCATTCAAATATCTTGCAATTTGTTCAATTTCATCATCAACATGTCCGAATCCGATGTTCAACTTGTAAAATGCTTCGATGTACTCTTTCACACTAGATTCCTTGTGTCTTAGATTATGCAACTTTATGAACAAATCTACTTGATAATTTGTTGTGACAAGCTTTGATTTTAACTCAGCAATCATCCTATCCCATGTCTTAGTATTTTGTTTACCTCTTCTTTTCCTATCAACTTGCAAGTGCTACCACCAAAGAGATGCATGACCCTTCAACTGGGTATAGGCATACTTCACCTTCCTCTCTTCTGTAGTGTTTTCAAATTCAAAATATTTCTCCATCTCCGAGATCCAATCCATCAATTCATTTGAATCTAACTTCCTATCATATTCTAGTGGGGTAAAATGAGGTTTAGTGTTCGCCCTACTCAAAACCCTTAAAAACCTTTCCTCCTCCGGATCAATTGCCGGTAGGTTCACTTGTTCTATCGGGGCTTCTTCTCCTTCATCTTCGCTCACATCCTCAACATGTTGGCCTCTTCTCTGGGTTGTCTCCATGGCTTCTAACTAGACTTCTATTCCTCACAACATCTCCATTATAGCAGGGTCTGCATTCCCACATGCTCCACCATTCCTATTTCCTCTTCGCACCATTGATCCATTCTAGTCCTCTACAATTGCACGTCAAATCCACAATCTTCCACCCTACAACAAGATTCCGGACATGCAACCTCCGAAATGAACTTTGCTCTGATACCACTTGGTGTTGTCACTGGTGAGGAGGTATCTCGAGGAGATCAGTCTAAACCAATTAGCAAGAGTTAACACAACAAAAACACACAAATATGATGGAGGCAATGCATAATAGATAGTTTTATTACATGAAATTTAATTGCATCCAACCGGTAACAACCGGGTTACAACATACCAACACACAAGCCTGGTAAAAATAGGTCACATCGAGACCTTGAATAGAAAAATCTATCTTCTAAGAACAGTCTATCTATCTAATACTTCTTGATTCTCTGAGTTGATTCATTCTAAAGCATGATTACAAATATATATATCGATCCAAAGGATCTAGTTGGCCTTCGAAAAATCCAAAGGATGAAACACAAAAGGTCAGCCACACACCAAGCAACATTGAGATCAACGTCCAAGGTTCCACAAGAATTAGAATGGGTTCCAATAGATCACTAGAATAGGTCTCAGGCAACCGGTAACAAAGGAACAACTGGTAACAAGAAACTGTCAAGGAAACCAATAGCGATATCTTGTCGAAAAGTGATCCAAATGAGATGTGGTTAGAAAGTAAGCAGGGTGATGAAGTCTTCAAGTAGAATCCAACTCCACAGGAACCAATGAGCCAAAACTGGGACACACAGAAAGGAAAACTGAAACTGCAAATAGAAAACAAAACAGAAAGAAAATGTTTTTGGTTGATGCAAGATTGTTGTGAACTGGGGATGCTTCTGCATCAATTTGTCTTTTCTTTCAAGGCTTGTTTATCAATGCTTTGGTCTTCTTTCTCCTTAAGTTTTTCCATAAGTTTCTTTCTCTTTTCTCTGGATGTGCTCACTTTTTCCTTCAATGAATCAATGAAGTCTTCAGCATCGCTCAGATTTCTTCTCAAGCTATTTGCTTCTTTTCTTGTTGCATCTAGATCTTCAAGTGCAACAGTAAGTTGTTTCTGTAAACTAGAGTCCATTGATTCATTATCCTGGATCTTCCTCAATCTGTTAGGCTTCCTCAGAGGAACTAGGCTCCAATACAAATTTTTGGAACCAATGAACACTAAGAGGGGGCGTGAATCAATGTTCTGCAATTTATAACTTTCTTAAAATGATTCTTAAACCACTGAATGCAAACGAATAAAAGTAAAGTATAGAAACTAAACACAAACAAGCACACAACTATAACACTAAAAATTTTATGTGGAAACCTGAAAGGAAAAAATCATAGTGGGATTGAGACCCACAATATTAAAATACTATGATCAATAGTATAATAATATTACAAGGGGAATGCACGTGCATTCATGCACACTTCCTAGAACTCACTGCTCAATTACAAGAGAGGGCTACAACCCCCGGGGGACTCACTATCCTACAAATGATTACAAATGATAACTGAATATTTGAACTGATGGATAACATCTACAAATGCCAAAAATTAGTTCCAATTAAGCACAAAGTGTCTTCTTTCACTGTTGAGGCACACTGCTCTATTATGCTCTACTATGTCAAATATCGGAGCATAAATCCAAAGATAGCACACATGAAACTATGCATCAACGCTCATAAAATCTTTGCATACTCACATCTATCCACAAAATGCTCATATAGATCTATCTTATATATCCACATCACTTGATTAGGTCTCCAAAATGTTAGCTCCAAAAACATTTACAAAACATGAAACGTGTAACAATAAGTCAACTCAATCCAATTACAAATGTACATGCGGACCAAAAAAAATTGATTTTACACTTCACATAAGTTGGCACAACAACCTCAAACATGAAACCAATCAACAGAATCATCCCAAAGATTTCTCATAATATGTTATACCATAGATAACCAAAATAACCCTATTCTTCCTGAAATATGGGATACCAGATCTTCAATCTTGCATGAGAATCCATACTAAAGGATAGGATTATAGACTAAGAAATTCCAATCATCGAATCAACTACCTCTTCCACCGCAAAGAAAAATGTGCACCCAAAATTGAGTTTTACTCAATGTACTCATACACTATTGAACACTATGTTCCACCTTCCAGACTTAAGCAAAATAGACTTTGAACTTCTATTAGAGTGATTCTACATATAATGGATGATTATTCTTATCTGAGTTATCATCAATGACAACCCCTAAATAATCCTTAAGCACTTATCTCTTCCAGAACAATGTCTCTTGCCAACACTAATAAGTGTTGTTCTAGTGTTTGCATTGGTCTCCTGAGGCTTAAGTTCATCTGAACTTGAAGGTCCATTCTAAGGTTGTTTATAACTAGTCTGAATAATCTCCCAAATTCCATTCTACAATGTCTCCAAGTAAGATTTCATTCTTTCCATCCATAAAAAAAAATTTGTTTCATCAAACATCGGTGCTTTAACATGAAGTTCCTACGCCATTGATGAATCTACCTCAAGTGGTTAAGCTTTCCAAAGAGGAACCAATGCTCTGATACCAATTTTTGAGCACATTATAGTATTGAAAGGGGGGGTTAATCAATATGAAACTTCAAAATAGATTAATTATAAACAGTGTCAACTAACTTAGCAACAACACATGAGCATCGACCAATAAATACATGAACACTAGATTTACATGGAAAAACCAAACAAGAAAAAACCACAATGAGAATCTAACTCACAATATAAATAAAAATGATTACAAACTTTTAGGCTCACTGTCAAGGAGAAATAGCACTTGAAATACTTGCAAGGCTAAAACATAGTGCCTTAGGGAAAGATAAAAGGACTTACACAATCTGAGCCTCACTGCTTCAAGGAAAGATACAAACTGATGTTGAAGGATTCATTGTTAACCAGCAACAAAGATATAGTTGAATTGATACTAAGAAGGATTCTCTTGAACATAAAATTATCCTTGAACAAATGGATCAAGTGACCAATATCATGGCAAACATCTCTAATAACCTGTACTCTCACAACACACTATCTTACTAAACATATCACCTTCAAAGCTTTGTATTTCTCACTTCTGCAATTTCAAATTTGCTTGCATATCATTCACATACACTTCTCATCAATTCACACATACTCCACTTCATGCCACATACCACACTACCATGTCACACTCAACTCATACATCTTCACTTCTTAATTATGAGATAAATCATTGAAAACTTTAATTAGGGTCGGCCAAAACAAAATAAGTAATCTTACACAAAATAAGCCACCTGGACCAAAAATACTTAAAGAGGTCCACTCTAGGAGAAATAGAGAATCAAAACATATTATAGTACATTCATCCAAGATTAATCCAATGATTTGCACACACTAATACACTCTCCAAAGTCGTTACCAAATGTAATGTGTAGATACAGCAATCAGTTGACCACATAAAATCTTTCAATGCAAAATACTTCATGCAAATATCCACACGCCATGGTGAGACCCATAACATCTCAATACAACTTCCAACTCATATCTAGACCAAAATAATATGATCCAATTAAGATAACTTAATTGAACACATTGAGTCATAACATAACTAAATATCCCGGACATAAATCAATGAAGCTCTCTTGTGTAACAAAGAAACAACTTCCAAAACATATCGAGAATACTACACATGCACTAAACGTCAACATAATCTAAAACATATCCGGAGGGCATCGAAGGCTTCCCAAGCCATTCTAACAAATACACTTCCTACCAAAGAGAGATAACTAAAAAATGAAATACCACAACCAACACCAAAAGTACTAAACACAATCTGCAACACAAAACACAATTGAAACAACCAAGAGTGTATCCAAACCAACATCCATCTAGATAACTAGGTTTGACATTAATGACAATTTTATAAGCTCATGCTTCCAATAGAATGATCAATTATGCATATAAAGTGAATAGTAGTGAAATATATGACATTACATTGAGTTTCATTCTATTTTCCTCATTTGTGTAGAACTAGATGAACTTAGGGAGTGGGTATTAGATTTAGTTAAGGGAGGGGCTCACAATGGGGGTTGAGACATGAAGTGTCCCCTAGGGTATTGTAAAGCGAAAAATCGAACCCTAGGTGTTCCCCCCACTCCAAGGAGAAAGGAGGTCACTAGGATTGACGGTTTTCACTTAGGAGAGACTTTACATTCAAAAGAGGGGTTGAAACCCACAAGATATAATCCCACACAATGCAAGATCGAATGCTGAATGAGTTTCAAGGGTTGAGACAGCAAGGCTACCCTCTTTTGTAAAGAATGTAGATAGAAGGATTGAACTAGGAGTGTATGTGAAAGTAAGAAAGATTCACTTATAAACGGAGATAGAGACACGGGATGAAGCTGCGGACCTGAAATTAGGAGTAAAATGTCGAGAAGATGTTGTCCTGCAAATTTGAGCAAGAGTTGACAGGACGATGGCGCCCGGAGTGCACACAGTCCTCCGAAAAATCTGTGAAACGAAGGGGGATCTATTCATCTCTGCACAAGGATTCCAGATCTTCAATTACAGCTGTGTACCTGCAACCTTGTTGTAAGAATGTTTGTATTCTTACATGCGAAGGTGTAATGATGTTGTGTGTTGTAAATTGTATGTTGTAAGTGATCTCCTCTTCAATGGTTGAATCCTTGTCTTGAATGCAACACTTAGCCTTGAATGCAACACTTAGCCTTGAATGGAGACTTAGAATGCTCAATTGCTTGAAGGAATGCTTGAATGTTTGAATGCTTAAATATCGCTTCCACCACGTATGTTTTTTTTTCATCTACCCTTTCTGAGAGGGGAAATGTAGTTTATATACTTGTCAATTAGGGTTAGAAGACTGATTTTTTTGACCTTAGGCCGACCCAGAAGCATTATTTTCCAAATTGCAAACTTAAAGACCCAATGCCCAAAAAAGAGACCGAGCCCAAAATAGGGCCAGGGACTAGGGTGCTGGGCGCCATGGTCCCACCTCCCGGGACAGCAGGGTGCAAGGAAGGATCAGGCCACGGTACAGAAATATGTAGTTTTTGATGTCGCAAATAGGTTTCAGGGTCTCCATTCAGGTTCAGTGTTGCGTCGCCATCATGAAGACCCAAATGCAGTCAAAATTGCAAGTGTCACAATTTTAGGACGCTACATTTAGCCCCCACTTTAGCGGGAGTATAAGCGTACGCCCATACTTCCGGTAAAGTACAAGGAAACAACATTGAAAGACTTTCACCACGTCAAGGAGGCAAGATACACCAAGCCCCCAGTGGACTAAGGATCTTACGACTTCTATTGACAAAGTAAAAGGGAAGATCATGAGGGAGAACCATGACTGTTAGTAGTAAGGTTCCCTCACTATGAGTCATGCAAGAAAGATATCAAAAAATTTCAAGGCAAAGCTAAATTTGTCAAGAAATTTTCAAGTATCTTGAAGAGATATGAATGGAGTATATGCCCCCTACATTAAAGTGATCACACACGCCTCATCGGGGGTGATTGCTTTAAGGTAGTGATATACATAAGAAATGAGAAGGGAAAGGAGCACGTTATCACAAAGATTTAGCCCCCAAGTGTGGGATAAACCCAAGGATAATAGACACAAAACACAAATCATGAGGTGACTTCGCTTTCCTTGGGGTCAGTATGCTGTATGATAATTCATGTATATCATATGTATGTATGCATAATTGTTCTTCATTCCCCAATCAAGGAAGGTCACCTAGAAGAAGGGAACATATGTGTCTTTTGAGTCAACATGAGAGAGACCAAAAGAGATCTCAATGCTTTGCATTGTCCTCAAGTAGACAACACTAAGGACAACAAAATAGAAGAATAGGAAAAACACATAGAAGAAGTAACAAAAGAGAGGAGGAGAGAGTCTGCTATGCTAATGAACTAGTCTAGCACGTCATCCACCCCCCGATCTTGCTGATCAATATTTCAGGAAGGCAGGAAACACGCTAGAGGAGGAACATCCAACACAATAGATGGAGCTATCGCAAGATCCAAACAAGGGCTATGTTCATGTTCCATGCCACATTGTTCTTGTCTAGGAGCTAGGATAAGTGCTTTAGAAAATTCATTAGATAAATGGTTATCAATATCAACAAATTCATATTCACTATCAGAAGCAAGAGAAGTAACATTTTCATCTATATCATCATCAAGATTTATAAAAATAGGATCTTTAACTCGCACAGGATCAAAACCATCATGCATCTTATGCTTAGGAGATTTTGGCTCAATTTTTGGCTGAGGAGAAAATGGAATAATACTAGCTAAAGGTGTTTTTGGAGATTGCAAAGTTTGAGAAGCAGCTGCACAAGCTCTAAGATGACACTTTCGTCGGTGTTCACGTGCAGAACAATTTCGTCTAGTCTTAGTAGGAAGTTGAGAAGATAGAGGAGGAGGAATGTTCTCATCCTTACCACTTGGGTGTTTAGGTTGTGGTCTCTTAGGTTGGATAATAGGAGAAGAGGAAGGTCTCTTCTCTCTATAAAAGGAAGGAGGAGGAATTGCTCCATATAATGGAGGAAAATTTGGTTTAGGAAGGAGACCAAGTCCATCATGACGAGGAGGTATAGGTCTACTTTTAGAAAGTTTATTAGACATAGTCACATCCATAGGAATGGGTTGGGAATCTTCTTGAGGAAAGACATTAGTTTTATCTTTCAAAGGAAGAACTTCCTTCTCAAGAACGATAGGAATATCAAGTTTGGGTGTTCAAGGTTCACTTAGAGACAAGATCATATCTTTTTTCCACTTTTGATAAGATTTGAAAAGATGATCACTTCGTGGTGGAAGAGATTGGAATTGTTTAGGCCAAAAATAATCAATAGGAACACTAGAAGTTCTGTCAGCTGGTTTAAAGAGACTATGATTGGCAGTAACAACTTCACAATTATGGGGAAATTTCAAACACTTGTGAATAGGAGAAGCAATAGCTTTCATGGAAGATAGCCAAGGATAGCCCATGAAATTGTTCGGATGATGGAATAATAGCAAAGCTCACATCAAGGGATTTGTTATGGACCTCAATAGGTAATGTAATAGAACCAATTGCAGGAGAAGAAAATGCATCAAATAGTTTCACAACCACATTTGTTTTGTCATAGATCACTTGATTCAATTGCAAAGTAAAAAGAAATTCTTCAATAATAACATTAACCATGCAAGAAGGATCAATAAGCACTCCATGGCAAGGTGTATTCTTGACTTTTGCAACTATATATAAAGGACCATCGGGTGCACTAATAGTTTCACTAGAATCAAATGTGATGGAAGGTTCTTTAGGGATTTTCTACTGCTTTACAAAGTTAATCACATTTGGAGTCATAGACACAAGACCATCAGGTGAGAAAGAGGAATCATTAGTCTCAATCACATTAGAGGTATGAGAAGGTAATGGATCAGTAAAAATCTTAATATTTTGGTTAGGAAGAGCTATAGATGTGTTGCCTTTATCATTCACACCTGAAATAGAGATAGTATTATTATCAATCAAATCTTGAATTTTACCCTTTAAAGAAAAACATTTTTTAGTATCATGCCCAGGTTGACGATGAAATTGACAAAAAGATTTGTTATCAAAATAGGGTGAATTAATCTTTGCAGGATCTATTTGCTTTATAGGAGGGAGAGTAAGCACATTTTGTTCCAATAACTTATTCATAATACTATGCAATGATTCATTCAAAGGAGTAAACTTTCTTTCTTTCTTGAAAAACTTAGAAATAGGAGGCACACCTGATGCTGCATTCACATTGTTGTTGATGATGTTTTCATTGAACTTAACGAACCCTCTGTTTGGTTTAAACTTCCCAAATGGTTGTTGACTACTATCACCCTTATCACTCAGAGCCATAGGATTTGCTTGTTCCATTTGACTCACGGTCAGTTGATAATTGTGAAGAGTTGCACACAACTGTTGGAAAGAAGTAAGCTCAAAAAACATAAGTTTTTCTCTAATATCTTTTTGTAAATTAGAAATAAAGATTCTTTGAATATCATTGTCAGGTACTAGAAAAGAAATTTGAGCACACAAATGCTTATATCTACCAATGAAATCAGTCACTTTTTCTTTAACACCTTGTTTACAATGCATTAAATCAATCAAAGTAACTTTAGGACTTATATTGTTTTGAAATTGTTGAATAAAAGCATTTGCAAGTTGTTGAAAAGAAGTAATAGAATAGGAAGGCAATGAGCAATACCATTGTAGAGCCTTATCTCTTAATGTTCTAGTAAACAGTTTTGCAAGCAACCTTTGGTCATAAGCAAAATCGGTACATACTGTTTGAAAGGTCTTAACATGTGTTAGAGGATCACCTTTACCATTATAAAGCTCCAACTGTGGGATTTCAACATGCTTAGGGGGGATAGCTCGAACAATGTCAAGAGAAAGTGGGCTCGCAACATCAAATGTGGGCACACTAAACTTAGATTGATTCATAGAGGCAATTTGTTGCTATAAAGAAGAGACAGTTTGTGCAAGATTGTTAATGGTCACTTCAGTCGAAGAGTTCATATTAGACATGTTAGATTGTGATGGAGGTATTATGTTATTGAAAGAAGGTATTGATTGAGAGTGAGGTGGCGGGACACTATGAGGGTTAGTCATAGGAGATGATTGGAAACAAGGAACACTACTAGGAGGAGTGGAATAGTTGAATGAATTGCCCCCTTGCGTCATGTTCATTTGTGGAGATGTAATAGGGACACTCATTGAAGGAATGAATGAAGAAGTCAGATTGAATGAAGGAAGAGGGTTTATTGAAGAGGAAGGATTGCCCCCATGACTGGTGATCATAGGTGGAATGTTTTGTATTGAATTAGTCATTATGTTTGATGTAAAAGTAGGTATACTAGCAATAGAAGTTGTTAAAGGAATAGAATGATTGACTTGAGTAGGAGGTTGTGTATAACCTAAAGTTTCGGCACAACTCTTCATAGGCATCACATTCGAATCCATGATGTGTGCAATACCATGCAAAATATCAATTCCATTCTTATCACTTTGAACCATGCGTTTTAGACCCTCAATTAATGAAAGAGCTTGACTATCGGGATACTCATGAGACATCCATTGCTGAAAATCATCAAATTGGTTATCCAATTTCGAAAGTTGTTCTACAGAAACCTCATGGAGAGCTTCTTCATCATTAAGAGGATTAGAGGAATTACCCATGTCCTCGTTAAAAAGGTCATTCAAATTAGGTTCCATCTCTTCGGTAATTAAACCTTGGAAAGACTTAATTCTAAGGCTTCATCTAATGGGAATAGTGTAAGTAGGGCTTATTGTTGTAAAACTCATGCATTAGAGAGGGAGAGAAGATTTTAAATTTAGAGGTAGCAAATTTCAATAAAATCAGCCAATCTCCTAGATTTAGGCTGTTAAATGAAATCACGACAATCTCCCGAAATTTTGGAAAAAATGTTAGGGACCGTGGCGAACGGAGTGCACACGGTCCTCGCAACTTTTTTCGAAATTTTCAGGGATGAAAGTTATGATGATTTTAAAGCTAATCTGAAAAAATTGAGTGATTTTACAATCTGTAGATAGGCCAAATTAAAGTTGCAATCTCAAAATTGAACCCTACCAAGATTGTTGAAAAATGCAAAATTTGAATTTTGAAAAAGAGAGGGAAACTGAAATTTTGAATTTTATGATTTTAGAGGGAATACTAAAAGCAATGCAAGCTTTGAAATTTAAAAGTTGACTCAATTTCATGCAAAATTCAATTTTGAAAGCGGAAATCAAAGTTGTTGCAATTAAACACTTAATTTCAAAAGTCACAATTTGCAAAAATTTGAATAAAGCACTGAAACTCTGAATGAATGCCAACACACTTTTCAGATTTAGGACAGTAAGAAACACAATTTTGACACAAAATTTCAATTTCAACAATTTTTGAATGATTAGAAGCCTTAATCCAAGCAATCACTAGACCAACTTTGACTTTAATTTTAAAAGTGTTAGAATTGATGAAATCAGCCAAGATTCTAGATTTTAGCAGAAAAATACAGTAAGATCTAGCTCCTAAAATTTTAGAAAAAATGTCGAGGACAGTGGCGCTCGGGGTGCACACAGTCCTTGCAACTTTTTTCAAAATTTTCAGGGATGAAAGATATTATGATTTTGTTGTGGAATCCAAAGTTACAGCCGATTTGGAGATGTTTTGATCAATGAAATTATCGGTCAAAGGTTGAATCAAGAGGGTTTTAAAAATTAGGGTTTTGACACTTAACCACTTAATTTTCAGAATTAAAGCACAAATATGAATTGACAATTTGTAATAGAAGGGTAGATCTAAAACAAGCATTAACAATTAAACATTTCACAAGCTCAATTACTAAAAAGAAAATTTTAGGGTTTTTATGCAATTAACCTCTAAAATTTGCAAAAGATCAAACATGGAAATGTAATTAAGGAAGCAAATTTTTCAGATCTAACCATGAATAATCAGAATTAGGATGTTCACGTCGGGTTCACCAAAATGTAAAGCGGAAAATTGAACCCTAGGTGTTCCCCCCACTCCAAGGAGAAAGGAGGTCACTAGGATTGACGGTTTTCACTTAGGAGAGACTTTACATTCAAAAGAGGGGTTGAAACCCACAAGATCCAATCCCACACAATGCAAGATTGAATGTTGAATGAGTTTCAAGGGTTGAGACAGCAAGGCTACCCTCTTTTGTAAAGAATGTAGATAGAAGGATTGAACTAGGAGTGTATGTGAAAGTAAGAAAGATTCGCTTATAAACGGAGATAGAGACACAGGATGAAGCTGCGGACCTGAAATTAGCAGTAAAATGTCGAGATGATGCTGTCCTGCAAATTTGAGTGAGATTTGATGGGATGATGGCGCCCGGAGTGCACACAGTCCTCCGAAAAATCCACGAAATGAAGGGGGATCTGTTCGTCTCTGCACAAGGATTCCAGATCTTCAATTACAGCCGCGTACCTGCAACCTTGTTGTAAGAATGTTTGTATTCTTACATGCGAAGGTGTAATGATGTTGTGTGTTGTAAATTGTATGTTGTAAGTGATCTCCTCTTCAATGGTTGAATCCTTGTCTTGAATGCAACACTTAGCCTTGAATGGAGACTTAGAATGCTCAATTGCTTGAAGGAATGCTTGAATGTTTGAATGCTTAAATATCGCTTCCGCCACGTATGTTTTTTTTTCATCTACCCTTTCTGAGAGGGGAAATGTAGTTTTTACACTTGTCAATTAGGGTTAGAAGACTGATTTTTCTGACCTTAGGCTGACCCAGAAGCATTATTTTCCAAATTGCAAACTTAAAGACCCAATGCCCAAAAAAGAGACCGGGCCCAAAATAGGGCCAGGGACCAGGGCGTTGGGCGCCATGGTCCTGGGGGACCAGGGCACTAGGCACCATGGTCCTAAGGGACCAAGGCGCTGGGCACCATGGTCCCACCTCCCGGGACAGCAGGGTGCAAGGAAGGATCAGGCCACGGTGCAGAAATATGCAGTTTTTGATGTCGCAAATAGGTTTCGGGGTCTCCATTCAGGTTCAGTGTTGCGTCGCCATCATGAAGACCCAAATGCAGTCGAAATTGCAAGTGTCACAATTTTAGGACGCTGCAGGTATCCTATTGGAGAGTTAGAATAATTCAAGTGAAAACTAAACTAAAACATTGAGGTAAAACACTAAACAAGATAATTGGGTGCCCCTTGCATGCTTTGAGTGCTTTTATAGGCTAAGGATGACTTCGAAAGGCCTAACTAACTGTGGGGCATTGATCAGATATGATCAAGAATCCTTGTCTTACTGAGAGGACCATATCATTTCATGTAAGCCATCACTTCGAGATACGCAATGACACTCCCATTCTGTGATCTCTAATATACAATACCTTGTGTAGTTTCAGTAGTATACTAAAATATATATTAAACTCTCTCTATTGTTGATGTCATTTATATGATCATGTATGATGTGTCTACTCTATGTATGGTGTGTGTGTAAGACATCCTCTCCCCATGTATATTTATTGTTTGAGTGTATGGGCCATGTGACTATCTCTATGAGCATGGTGGAGTGGACAACCATCATTGGGGACCAAAGACTTGGCTTAAAGGATTGGAGTTGAGTTCACTCTCTACCTTTCACTCTTTCATATTCTCTCAAGTTCTTTCAATTCATATAATGTAAACTTATGTATATTGAATCAAAACAATGTCATGATGTAAATGTTGGATTATTTTGTCATTGATGTCAATAGATTGTGTTTAAGAGCAATTGAAATAAATAAGGAGCAAAAATTAAAGAGCAAATGAGGACCAAAGATGTTACAAATGAGGAGTATATATATATATATATATAGATAGATAGATAGATAGATAGATAGATAGATAGGCCCAATATAGAAAGCTAATGTACTAAGAGGGGAGGGGTGAATCAGTACTCCAAAACTTTTTTCTGATAATAACCTTACTGTTATGCATAGACAAAATAGTGCAATAACATAAAGTAAAACTATAATCAATAGATAACAATCATACATGATTCACTCCATAACACATATATTTTGGTCACGCAGAAAGTCTTGGTTAGAGAGAAAAACTACGGTGGGGATGGCACCCACAACTTCACTACTGCAATAATAAAGAATGCTTGGTTAGAGCTAAATTTAGCTATTTCTGATAGCTTACCCTGTTAGGAGTATCAAGATCAGTTAGATCTACCTTACAAAAGGATTTTTACAACACTATATAAGTGTAGCACCTGGTTAAAGGATTTACAATTTATAGACTTGGTTAGAGTCTTTTACCCTATTAAAGGTTTCTCTTACAACTTCAAAATATTATAATAAAATCATTACAAATATCTGCAACTTTACATCTGAAATGCTAAATCAGATTCTATGTGCTCTGAATAAGATTACCTAGCTTATAGTATACCTCGGTAACCCATAATGAAACTTGGTAAACCCTTCTGTTTACTCTGTTCTTTGACTGTTCACTGATAACCTTCTCGGTGACCTCTTTGTCTCTATAATAGTCTTCCTTTATGCATACACACTGTTATCTCATTGCATCTCATATCATATTTCTAACCCTAAAATAATGATGTATATATAGATCTCTTATAGTGGTGATCTGATTCATTGCTTCGATCTTACAAAAAGATTCTTCGAATGAATAACTAAACAAAATATCTCATTGGTTAGATTGACCTTGTAATCATACACAATCTCCTAATGCAATTCCCAATGCAAAAACGGTTAGATGTGCCTTGATGTTGTAATACGTTTTCATGTGCATGTCCAGGTTCAATGTATCTGGTAAAATGTTTCACTCGGTGAGTTAACTTTACTACTCGGTAAACAACTCGGTGAATACTGCGTTCTATGACTGCTTTCTTCAGTAACTGACTAAATTGTTCATACCGACTTCTCTATGTACCGACTGCATGATTCGGTAATACTAATTGACTAGAATATAGTATGACTTTGGATATGAAACTAATGGCAATTTGATAAGTAGTAACAATCTCCCCTTTTGACATTAGTTGAAATGTTTGACAAAAACTACTTACAAAGTCATAACTCAAAAACTATATACTTGACAAAATGACTATACTTGACAATATGTACAATAGTTAATAAAATAATATATGCAGATATACTCCCCTTATCATTATCCTATACATAACTCTGAATGTTGCATGTTTGGTTCTGTTCTGTACTGGTGTGCTCTGAATGCTCTGTATATTCTGCTCGGTATACTCCCCTTGTATACAATACTCAAAATTGTTATCAAAATTGTACTACTCTCCAAGTGTAGAATTACTCCCCCTTTGCTGGGCTTTCCTCTATGTAGTAACATAATATTACTCCCCCTTTTTGACAAACATTAAAAATTTAATTACCATCCGGAGGCGGTAATTGATTGAAAATAGTCTTATACTTGGTCCGAGCATTAGTGAGGGCGACTGAGAGTGAGTCCTTGAGACTTTCCATAAGGGAGTTTTGTGCTTGAATATCAGATAAGAGTGATATCAAGCCATCAAGAGTGCTTCCCTCTTGTGTAGTTGATAAGCTTGTAGCTTGGTTGAGTTGCTTCTGTACTGATGAGAGATGAGGAAGGAAAAATGTTTGAAGGGTCATTATATCCATCCTAATTTTATGCTCTTCATTCCTTAGTTCTAACTATTGAGCCATGAGTTGTTGTAGCTTTTTGTAAAAATTTTGAACTGAATTAGCCTCAGTGGTCAACTTAGATGAGAGATCTCTTTCTCAATAGCATCAGTTTTTTTTTTATGTCTTTAATAAATAAAGATAATGTACACAATTTCTGGAATAAATAAAGAATGTGCTTGAGTTGAGGGGACAACTCAACAATGAATTTGACAAGTTTTACCTTGCCAACAGCAATTGATTTTTGGACTTCCTCTATCATTTTTGTTGTGAGCTCTTTATCCTTGAGCTTTCTTAGGTACTCAAAGGCATCAACTCTAGATGTTTCAATTTGATTAAGGAGTTCATCCAACTGAATATGGATGGCTGCATCGATTGACATTGTTGCTGATGGTAGCATTTTTGTGAGTAGTGTCCTAACCTTTTGAAGTACCTTGTTCTTTTTCTGTATGGCCAGTTGCTTCTTCTATTTGGCCTTTGCTTTGCATAGTTCACCGAATTCAGTGAGTGTTTGCCCTTTTAATTTGGAAATGTCTACATTGGGCAACATGATTGGTTTAGATAAGTCAAATTTAAAACCATTCTTTCTCACGTTCTTCTCTTTTCCTTTGGTCTGTGGCACTAAGACAAGTGCTTGTGAGGCTTGCTAACCATTGGTAGGTTGCTCGGTAGATGCAACACTTTGGTCTGTACCTATAGCAGTTGCAATGTCTTTGGGTGGTTCAGTGCTAGGGGTCTCAACTATAATATTTGTAGTGCTTGTCTGTGCTTGAGACATTTGATCTTGGGTTGTGTCACCTATAGCTTCAGATTTGTTGCCTTTGGTAGCTTTCTTGGTGTCCTTGGGAGCTTGGTTATGACTGGTGGCTTCACCGGTGGATAAGGCTGAACTTGTTCTAAGACAGATTCACTAGAGACAAGTTTTGCATAAGTGGTGCCTTCAATCATTTCCAGCTCCAGTGCTGCTTCTTCCATTAGATCTTCATCAATATGTATAGTGTCAGCTCGGTGACATCTGGATCTTGCTCGGTGACATCAACAATTTCAATTTGAGATTGTTCACCGACATCCTTTTGTTTGAAGATCTCCTGCCACTTGGCTTTAGTCTCATTTTCCACATCAATATATAGCCCATTCATCAATTTTAAGGCTCTTTGTTTCACAAGAAATTTTGAATTGTATGTGGACAAATGCTCCTTGATTTCAGCTACGGACATGTCAGGAAATAGATGGACTAGACTTCTTTCTCTTATTTGTCTCTCTGAATCCATTGCATATTTCCATCTGTTGTCAATATGTGAGTAGAGTTCACTCGGAAATGACTTTGCCAGTTCTAATGGTGCTAACCGAAACTTCAGAAGTGTACATATGACAGCTTCTTCAATCTATCATTTCTCATCATTATTCCTAGACTCATACTTAACATATCTAAATCCTGCAAATCCACTGTATTCTTTAAGATTGGCACAAAAGTTTTCAACACTGTGAATGTTTACCTTTTTGCTTTTCACAACCTGGAATTTGTTTGCATCATCAGACTCTGTATCACTCGACTCTTTTGCCAAAATGAGTCTCCAAGTAGATTTCTTGTAAGTCTTAGTTACCTTAGGAATGATAACAGTCTTTTGTTTCTTGCTCGGTGATGCAGCTGATGCTTTGGTGTTGGGTCTCTTTGTTGGTGGAGTCGGTAGGGCCTTTGTCATGTCCTGTTTCTTTCTTTTTAGAACTTTTCCCTTGGGCAACTCTGTGCTCAATGTTATTGCAGCCTCCTGTGCTTTTGATTCTTCCTCGGTTATGGCAAGATTGCCTTTGACAGGTGTAGAGGAAGATTCTCCTCCAAATTTTTTAGATAAAGCCTTTATCATCTTTGTAGCTTTTCTTGTAGCCTTAGGAACTATAATGCTCATTTTTACTTTCTCCTTCACCTCTTCATAGGTTCCATACCTTAGTTTAGTTGCATGCCTTGGCAATGATAGATAGGCATCAATTTGTTGTTGTGTGATATCATAATCAATTTCATAACCCATTGGTTGCAACGATTGAATCCTCGGTTCAACAACATTTACATAGCAATAATCAATGTCGACTTCAAAACATATATTGTCCTTGTATTTTTTGACTAGCTGTGGTGGGATCCTGTACCTGTTGTGCATTTTCTCTTGGAATTTGTTAAAGTAATTATCCATGATATCATTGAAGTTATCTCCTAACTTCTTGATGTAATCATTGATCTGATGGGTGATAGGTCGGTATAGCTCCCATACTACTTTACCGATTGAGGGAAAGAACTTCTCAAAATAGAAAAACATATAGACAAGTAGTGAACCAAACTTTAGTGTGTTTGCCGAGTTGTTTCTCTTCGGCTTCCTTATTGTGTTTAGGTTCTCAAATAAGTTCTTTAGTAGCACTTCACATAAGTCTACTTTCATTCCCTTCTTTACTATTTTGTAGCCAGGTCCACTATAGCACATGGTACACTATTTTCCCTTGCAGATTGGAAGAAACGGTAACCAATAACTCTGATTGCAAATTTTAGTTCAGCATCAGTGACATTATTCAATTTTAGTCCTCGATAATCGGATTCCACTCCGGTTAGACTGATTAGCTCCTTTTGTGATATCATTTTATGTGCATGAGCATGATTGTAGATTGGATATCCGGTGATCAGGTGAATGACTTCCTTCGTGATCTTGAACGGTTGCTCTTGTAGCCACATGAAATCATCATGTACTCTGCTCAATACAAACTTAACCCATTGGGGTTTGAACACACGGGGATAGACTAGGGCTTTAGTTAATCCCTTGATTCTGATATGCTCAAATTTATTATCCAGTTTGCCATCAGTGCACAGTTCATCATATGTGTCACTAATCTCTACATGACCGAGTTCCTCAACATGGCATTTGGTAAAGAATCTGACATCTTCTACCAACAAGACTCGATCCAGGATGAGTGAAAATGCATTTTTATCATCTGGTTCTAAGGCAACTTTAGGAGTTAGGGAATATTTCAGCGAGGGCTTCTCCACATTTTGGACAACTACAGGGTCTTGGATCTTGGGTGTCATGGTAGATTTCAAGTAAGATTCAACAAGTTATCCTTTAGGGTTTACAAGTTACTGACTCTTCACACTCGGTAGACACTAGCAATTTGACTAGATCGGAAACCAGCTAAACAGTGTGAATAGATTGATGTAAATACCTCAAAATTCACTCTAAATGAAGTTTGATCACTTTGATTCGCTCTGCTCTGCTTCTCAAAAACTTGGGTGAATGAAAATGACCGCGAAAACATTTTTAAGTACTCAAAAATACCTTATCGGGCTCCGTGCAAGTTAGGTCAAGATATTAAATGCACTCGGTTCACCTTTTGCCGATTTACTCCATTTTCTGTTTTCATCGAGTACCCAACTTTACTTTATTAACCAACTTGACAGGTTTCCTGTATACACCGACTTGACAGGTTTCCTATATAGTATATAAACTGACTAATTGCATTTTAACTATGCATATTTTGAATTTTGTACATAATAGAATAGGAACTGTTATGATTCAACTTTTAAAGAATGCAGTCCCTTCATACCTTTTCTTGACTAATTTGAAATAGGTGCACCTAACTCGATAGGTAAGGTGCTTTCTTCATCAGACATAATTTCTTTCTTTTTCCAAATCATCTTGAATTTTTCTTTTATCTCCTCAGTGTCTCTTCTCAGTTGATCTCTGCAATCTCTAGCTAAATGTCTAGCTTTGTGACAATGAAAACATGCCATACCAAGATTTCTCCATGATCTCCGGTTGTTCATTCCAAATATTATAAAATAGTTGGCACTTATATGTCCATATCTTCCACAACATTCACACCATATCCTTGTATTGTAATCCCATGGTACTGTTGCATATTGTCGGTAAGGATTTGTGTGAGTTCGGTAACCTCCAGTGTTTGCTCGATGTGGATAATTCATGTAGTTCTTTTTCTTAAACCAGCACTTCTTGGTACTATGTCCATATCTATTGCAGTTTTTACAAAACCCTTTGAATTTTGCCTTTTGATAGTTGTTAATAGACTTTGTCCTACATTGATTAGGTGTGTGACCATATTTATTGCAATTATAACAATATCCATTGGACTTAGAGATATTTGGTTGCTTACATTTTCTGATCTAGCATATGTTGGCAGTATGACCTTGATTTCCACAGTAGTAGCGAATAGGCTTCTTCCTTTTGATGTTATTCCTTTTTCCAGCTTGTTTTGATGATTCTCCTCTCTAGGTAGTATGAATTCCTTTCTCGGTAGAGTCTTTTCCTTTGTAACCGAGTCCTCCATCTTTGTAGAGTCTTCTTGTATTCAGTTGCTCATCCAACATTTTTGATGCTTCATAACTTTTCTCCAATGATTCTTTGGATTTTTTTTACGTTTCAAGTTCACCAGTCAACCTTGATACTTCAAGTTTCAATGATTGATTTTCATCATTCTTCATAATTGCTTCATGATGTGCATAACCTAGTTGATCTATCATATTTTATTGAATACCAATTAACCTTATGATTTCATCATCCTTATCAGATACTAGAGCTTCAAGTTGTTGTTTCTCTCTTTGTAGATTTCTTTCTTTATCCTCAGCTATCCTCAATGCATCTAGATTTTCAGTCATTTGTGTACTGAAATGTTCATGTTCTCTTTTCATTGTTTTTAGTTGATCAACCAATACTTTGTTCTTTTCTTTCAACATTCCAATCATTTCTTCAGTTTCTTCAAATATACTATTCTCAGATGATGTCTCAATTTGTTCCACTAGCTCTTGAGAATCCTGCAAGTCATCAAATAATCTTCTCCTTACTTTTAGAGATTTTTGCATTTGCCTCTGCATGTCTACAATAACTTGATTTGCATTATCCAGCTCTTCTTGAAGATACACAATCCTCTGAGATTGTTTGTAACCTTCCATTGCTAAGATCTTTCTCTTTAGGTAGTTAAACCCTTTTCCAAGATTCAAGCTCTGATACCAATTGTTAGGCCCAATATAGAAAGCTAATGTATTGAGAGGGGAGGGGTGAATTAGTACTCCAAAACTTTTTTCTGATAATAACCTTACTGTTATGCATAGACAGAATAGTGCAGTAACATAAAATAAAACTATAATCAACAGATAACAATCATACATGATTCACTCCATAACACATATATTTTGGTCATGCAAAAACTCTTGGTTAGAGATAAAAATTGTGGTGGGGATGGCACCCACAACTTTACTATTGCAATAATAAAGAATGCTTGGTTAGAGCTACATTTAGCTATTTCTGATAGCTTACCCTGTTAGGAGTATCAAGATCAGTTAGATCTACCTTACAAAAGGATTTTTACAACACTATATAAGTGTAGCACCTGGTTAAAGGATTTACAATTTATAGACTTGGTTAGAGTCTTTTACCTTGTTAAAGGTTTCTCTTACAGCTTCAAAATATTACAATAAAATCATTACAAATATCTACAACTTTACATCTGAAATGCTAAAGTAGATTCTATGTGCTCTGAATAAGATTACCTAGCTTATAGCATACCTCGGTAACCCATAATGAAACTTAGTAAACCCTTCTATTTACTCTGTTCTTTGACTGTTCACTGATAACCTTCTCGGTGACCTCTCTGTGTCTATAACAGTCTTCCTTTATGCATACACACTGTTATCTCATTGCATCTCATATCATATTTCTAACCCTAGAATCATGCTATATATATAGATCTCTTACAGCGATGATTTGATTCGTTGCTTTGATCTTACAAAAAGATTCTTTGAATGAATAACTAAACAAAATATCTCATTGGTTAGATTGACCTTGTAATCATACACAATCTCCTAATGCAATTCCCAATGCAAAACCGGTTAGATGTGCCTTGATGTTGTAATATGTTTTCATGTGCATGTCCAGGTTCAATGTATCTGGTAAAACGTTTCACTCGGTGAGTTAACTTTACCACTCGGTAGCCATGAAACTTTACCACTCGATAAACAGCTCGGTGAATACTGCATTCTATGACTTCTTTCTTCAGTAACCAACTAAACTGTTCATACCGACTTCCCTGTGTGTACTGACTGCATGATTTGGTAAAACTAACCAAATAGAATATAGTATGACTTTGGATATGAAACTAATGGCAATTTAATAAGTAGTAACAATTGTGTGTGTGTGTGTGTGTGTGAAAAGTGGATGAAGGATATTTATCTGCATACACAACACTTCAATTAAGTCATTAGATGCATGGTTAGACAGCTATAAGCATGAATAACAAAACCATAACAAATCGACCCATTGCCTTCTAAAAGATGCGAGTATAAGATTGCTCTCAGATTTGTATAAGCAATACTAGTGACTAGACTACACCAAGATGAAGGATTTAATCTATATGAGCATGATATTAAGCTAGATGGATGCAAGATTAATCTTAACAAGATTTAAGCAATAAACAAGATAAATGATCTAAATAGGTATGTAATATTCCCATTGAACCTAGAGAAAAAACAACATAATAACAATATATTCTCCAGGATCTCTTGAATGAGAGATGAGAGCCTGAATTTATAGAAAATTTAGAAAGAAACCAAAGGCTGAGATCAAATGATGATGAGAGGTCAAGATTTTCCAAGAGGAAGAACAATCCAGGTGAATTGATGTGATTGGATGCTTTTCTTAGTTTTAAAGGAAATTGAACTAAAATTAAGATAAAATTAGAAAAAACTGATTTATTCTCTATTTCATTCAATTTTAAGATTTAATTGTTTTTGTATGCGGGAAAAGTGGGTCAATAAAACTCAATATGTGAAAATATTACACACACACACACAGGACTTCTTGGTGCAAGCTATGGAGTAACGAAGTATTACTCAGCTTCCCAAGGTGGGTCCCATGGTTCTCTATCTCACAATGTCCCTCAAACCAACGTTTTTGCTCTCAGATCACTGAGCAAAATGGTTTAGGGATGGCAAATGCAAGAACGAGGGATGTTTTGATAGATTCTAGACTGAAATGTATTCTAAGCTATGCATGATTCTAGAAATGCAATAAACTAGATGATAAGATGACAAGGTTAGTATGAATACTATCCTAAAATGATATATTTAGTCTATGATTGAGCTAAATGATAAAGAAAGTATTCTAAACATGCATATTTAGACTAATTTCTATTCTAAAGAGAGGCTAAATGATGAGCATAAAAATGATATATGGAAGCTTGAATGTATTTGAGCATAAGTGTGATACTACAAATTTGGAGGATGATCAAAATGGAAGAATGAGAGCTCTATTTATAGCAAAAATAGGGCAATGGATGGTCAGGATTGGATGGTTTAATCAAGGGTTGAGTTTGAAAGTTGGGGATCCATGTTTGCAATTGGCACTAGTGAAATGGTGACAAGTGTCAACATAGGGTTGGGTTGAGAGAAGGGGTTGGAGACATTAAATGTCTAAGAAGACCTTAGGGTTATCTAGAGATAAGGGTTAAGCTTAAGTTATGTTTACCCAATGGATTAAGAGTTAATCCAAGGATAAACCTTTGTGCAAATGATTAAGAGATAATCATGGTCAAAGCATTAAAGGCTTGATGAGACCCTTGGGTTGGGTGAAGGTTGAGTTAAAACAAATATTTTAACCATGTAAGAGGGTTTGAGTTAACCATTAATGGTTATTGAAGACTTTGGGGATTTAAGTGGTTGGAGGTTTGAAGCCTTTAATGGTTATCAAAGACTTTGAGGAATTAAGTGGTTGAAGGTTGAAAGCCTTTAATGGTTATCAAAGACTTTGAGGTTTTGAGAAGTGACTTCCCTTTGTTTAGGGATGTGACAAAGTTTAGAAGATGGGTTAGGTTAATTTAGAAGTGATTAGAAGGGTCTAGAAGAAATTAGGAATAGGATTTAGGATGCAAGTGGGAGATGTAGGAAAATGCAAGTGGGTGAGGGAAAATATAATTAATTAAAATAAATTGCTTTATTTTAATTTAGTTGCAACTTGCATTTGTAGGATTTTGCAAGTGGGGGGATTTATAAATAAATTTAGATTTATTTAAATGCAACTGAGATTTTAATTAAATGTAGATTTAATTAAAATGGGAAAGGGGATAAATTGATATCTTTAATTAAATACAAATTTAATTAAAATGGCTAGAGGGAGGGTATTTAGTTAAATGGCTTAGATAGAAAAAGGGTATATTAATTAAATCTTAATTTAATTAATAGGAAGAATTAAGAATAATTAAATGAATAAAATTCACTTAATTCATTGTGCAACTTTTAGGTGTCTACATTTTGCCCCTCTTTGAGTTAACGTGTGATCACATGTTGATTCAAAGAAAATCTATTGGATATGATGTCAAAATTTGATCGATATGATGTTGTGGTTATGAAAATATTGATTTGATATGAAAAGTCGATATGATGCCCCAAATTTGATGAATGATATCGATATGAAATTGATATGAAATTGATGTCGATATTTGATATGATAATGCCCCCTCAGGAGATCGTTCGTGCACATAAGGCATGAATGATCTCTCAAAAGAAGAAGAATGTTTTTTGAAAGATAGAAGAGTAGATAGTAATGGCATGCATGGGTTTGATAAGATTGATTAGATTGATTGGATTTAGATTAAGATCAAGTCTGATTTCAGGTATGACACCTCCTGTATAAGACATGGATGATCGAGCGTCTGGTTTCAGGAATGATACCGCCTATATAAGATATGGATGATCGAGCATCTGGTTTCAAGAATGATACCGCCTATATAAGATATGGATGATTGAGCGTCTGGTTTCAGGAATGATACCGCCTGTATAAGACATGGATGATCGAGTGTCTGGTTTTAGGAATGATATATCCTATATAAGACCGATCAAAATGCCTGGTTTCAGGAACGATATATCCTGTATAAGAGCTGATCAAAACATCTGGTTTTAGGAACGATATATCTTGTATAAGAGCTGATCAAAACATCTGGTTTCAGGAATGATATATCCTATATAAGAGCTGATCAAAACATCTATTTTCAGGAATGATATATCCTGTATAAGAGCTGATCAAAACATCTGATTTCAGGAATGATATATCCTATATAAGAGCTGATCAAAACATCTGGTTTCAGGAAAGATAAATCCTGTATAAGACATGATAGAAGATAGTTTGGAAGAATGATAGAAGATAGTTTGGAAGAATGATGAAGATAGTTTAGAAGAATGATAGAAGATAGGTTGGAAGAATGATGAAGATAGATTGGAAGAATGATGAAGATATGAAAGTGAAGAAAGATTCCATGATGGTGCGATAGATATGCATGTGGGGGATGCAATGATGAATGATGAATGATATGGATTATGTTTTGATCTAAGATTTTATGAGGATGATTTGATGCTTAGATAATAATGCTCTTGATTTTGATTATGTTGTGAATGTATGATTGATGATAAGAAAAGTGTGATGATGCATTGCTTTGATTTATGAGATGTGAGATGTATCTTGAAAATGAGATGTATGATAATGATAATGATGTGAGATGTATCTTGAAAATGAGATGTATGATAATGATATGCAACTAAATGTAAAATGATATGCAACTAATTGTAAAATGATATGCAACTAATGTTTTTGGAACATCCTCATTTTGCATTTTGCCATCCCGATACAACCATATGTTATTTGCTTTCCTTGTAGGTTTCATCATTGAGCATTGATTTGTTTAGGATATGTCAAAAATTTATACAAGCATAATGGTATAATTGAACCATGATGACCTGAGAAAAATTTACATGATATTTGATTTTGCAAGATAGCACAAGCATCAAGGTATAATTGAACCAGGATGACCTGAGTGCGTATTGCATAAACAGACAAGAGTAAATCATTTGTATGCGTGAAGTGGAATCAGGCCTTCAGTGATATTTGATGTATCATGTCTCGAGGCAAGTATTCACACAGTACAAGTGATCGCCTCCCAGACAGAAGACTAAGAAAATATTGGAAGTTCCCCATGATCTCTAGCTTTTGAAGCATTTCGTGAGATAAGGAAAAGATTCCAATAATTTAAAAAGTTCAAAATGCAAAATAGTCAAAAATTTTATGTGATAATGCAACATTTAGTACTTCAGAAAATCATCCATCCTTGGTATTTCTGTGAATTGTTTTGTTTTGTTTTTGCGATGAAGTGTAGTTTTGGTTGTTGGATGTCATGCTTCTGATTTTTGCAATGTTTTTGGATGTCTTGAATATTTGCAAGTTTTTGAACAAGTTAATGCCCCTAGCTAAGTGTGCCTTTTGATATGATCATGTACAGTGATTTCCAAGCCATGGTGGAATGTGGTAAGAGGATATAGATGGATAAATCAGGATAGTGACTACGCTAAGTATGTCCTGTATGGATATATGCTAAGTGTCGGGCGATGGCCGATAGTGTTTTGATGGATAAAATGGTATATATAGATAGATAGAGGAGTCGTTCTTTCACAAGAGCACCTGTTTACCAGGTTTTCACCATTTGTTTTTATTGTACTTTATTTTTGCTTTTTTCTAGATTTTTTTGATTTTTTTGATTGTTTTTGGCTTTTTTCGTGCACTAGGTCACTTAAGTATAGTACTTCTTCAGATGGATGTTGTTAGTTGGTTCGTTGAGCACATCCCCTTCTGAAGTTGTAAGCTGATAGACACCTGATCCATAGACTAATATGATGACATAGGGGCCTAACCAGTTAGGTTCAAATTTTCCTTTCTTTTCTCTATCTTGCTGATTTCTTGGATTTTCTTTGAGAACTAGGTCACCAACTTTAAAGTTTCTAGGAATGACCTTGTGATTGTAGCCCCTGCACATGTGTTGCTGATATGCTTTGAGATGAGTGTAAGCATGTTGGCATTTTTCATCTAATAGTTCAAGTTTTTGCAGTCGGTTAACTCGATACTCTTCATCTGGGATTAAACCTTTCAAAGAGACTCTGAGAGATGGAATTTCTACTTCTAGGGGTAATATGGCCTCTGATCCATATACCAATGAGTATGGTGTTGCTCCTGTAGGTGTACGGATGCTGGTCCTGTATGCCCAAAGTGCTGGATTGAGTTGTACGTGCCAATATTTGCCTACATCATTCACTGTTTTCTTTAGGATTTTCAAGATTGTCTTGTTAGATGCTTTTGCTTGACCATTGCCCTGTGGGTAGTATGGTGTAGAAAACCGATGTTGGATTTTGAACTTTTCACATAGTTCTTATACATCTTGGTTTTTGAAAGGTTGTCCATTATCTGTGATGATGGAACTTGGAATACCATATCTGCAGATCAGATAATTTAGGATAAAAGAGGCAATTTGTTTCCCAGTCACTGTGGTCATGGGAATTGCTTCAATCCATTTAGTAAAGTATTCTATTGCAGTTATAATGAACTTGTATCCATTTGAAGATGAAGGATGAATTTTGCCAACCAAGTCTAGTCCCCACTGACAAAAGGGCCAGGATGTCGTAAATGGCTGCAATTCTTGTGCTGGTGCATGTATCAGATTGCCATGGATCTAGCATTTAGGACATTTCTTGGCGAAGTGATATGAGTCTATTTCCATTGTAGGCCAGTAGTATCCCATTCGTAGAAGCATTTTAGCAAGAGTAGTACCACTCGAATGTGTGCCACAAATACCTTCATGAAGCTCGTGTAAAGTAGAATCAGAATCATTACGATCAAGGCAATGAAGAAGAGTACCATCTAGACCTCGACAATATAAAGTATCAACGGTAAGGGTTTAACGGGCAGCTTGTCGGATAAAGTTACATTTTTGGTTACGGGATTGGTCAATTGGTAAGATATTGTGCTTGAGGTAGTCGTGTATTTGTCCATATAACGGGGAATCAGAACCAGTCAAGGCATAGATAACCTGGCATTCAGAGTGGTCATAGGCAGGGGAGAACAGTTGCTCTACCAGGAACTCATAATGACTCTGTTGTTCTGGAATTTGTAGTAGTGAAGCGATAGTAGCCATTGCATCGGTTGCTTTGTTGTTCAATCTTGGTATCTGTTTGAAGGTGATGTGCATGAAATACTGTTTGAAATCATCCACCATTCGCTTGTAGGGTAGTAGCTTGTCGTCCTTTGTCTGATAGTTGTTGTTGATTTGATTGACGACTAGTTGTGAGTCTCCATAGACTTTTAACTCTGTGATTTTCCATTCGACGGCCATTTTGATGCCTATAACCAATGCCTCATATTCAGCCACATTATTTGTGCATGGAAACATAAGCCTATATGATCTTGGCATAGCGTGTCCTTCAGGAGTGATGAATAGAATGTCAGCCCCTGAACCATGTTGTGTATAGGATCCGTCAAAGTATAGGGTCCATTGTTTAAGAGGAAGAGTAAGAACATCCCTGTCTGGAAATTCAATCTCCATGGTTTGTTTTCCCGGTAGCAGTGCTTCAGCCAGCTGATCTGCAATTGCTTGTCCTTTGATGGCTTGTCTTTCTGTGTATTGGATGTCAAATTCACTGAGAATCATGACCCATTTAGCCAATCGGCCTGTAAGAGCTGCTTTGCTGAGTAGATATTTAAGAGGATCAATTTTTGCAACTAGCTTAATGGTGTGTGCCAGCATATAATGTCGGAACTTCTAAGATGCGAAGACCACTGTTAAGCAAGATTTTTCAATGAACGTATAGTTGAGTTCATAGCCATTCAATGTCCAACTGATGTAATAGATGGCTCATTCTTTTCCTTGTTGATCTTCTTGTGCCAATAGTGCCCCCAACGATATATCTATTGTTGAGATATATAGGATAAGAGGCTTTCCTGCGACCGGTGGTACCAGAACTGGTGGATTCATCAGGTACTGTTTGATTTGGTAAAAAGATTCCACACACTTGGTCTCCCATCTGAATGGTACATTTTTGTGTAGTAAATGGTTAAATGGTAGACTTTTATCTGCTAGTTGAGCAATGAATCGCCTGATTGATTGAAGTCGTCCCTGTACAGATCTGAGTTGATTGATATTCTATGGTGGTGGCATGTCCATAATAGCTTGTACCTTTGCTGGATCAACTTCAATACCTTTAGCTGAGACTATGTAGCCTAGTAACTTGCTTGATGTAACCCCGAAGATACACTTCTTAGGGTTGAGCCTGACCTAGAATTTCTCCAATCGAGAAAAGATCTTTGTTAGGATACCGAGATGTTCAGCTCGGGTGAAGGACTTAGCTAGTGAATCATCCACATAGTCTTCCATAAATGTGTGCATCATGTCATGGAATATTGTTGTCATTGCTCTTTGATAAGTGGCCCCTGCATTCTTTAAGCCAAAAGGCATAACATTCCAATAGTATGTTCCCCAAGGATAGGTGAATGTTGTTTTATCTTGATCTTTGGGAGCTATTTTGATTTTTTTAAAGCCTGAGAAACCATCCATTAGTGAGAGCATTGCATGGCCTACTGTGAGATCTACAATTATGTCGATACTGGGTAGAGGAAAGTCATCTTTTAGATAAGCTTTGTTGATGTCCCTCAAATCAGTGCATATTCTGATACTACCATCTGGTTTTGATACTGGAACGATGTTGGAAATCCATTCTGCATAGTCAATGGGTTGGATGAATGCGACGTCTAATAATTTCTTTAGTTCAATTTTGACCATGAGTGCTACCTATAGATTCATCTTTCGTAGCTTTTGTTTGACTGGCTTAACTCCTGTAGAAATGGACAAGTGATGCATGATCAAGTGTGGATCTACTCCGGGCATATCAGCATATGACCAAGCAAAGTTAATTTGTTGTCCTTTAAAGAAGATGATGAATTCTGATCTTTCTTCCTCCGTCAGGGATTCTGCAAGGTGTATATTTCTGGCTATTTCTGTGGTACCAATGTTGATTGATTGAGTGGGCTCAATCAATATGGATGATCGCTCATGAAAGTGTTCAGGAAGAGTGTCAAGTCCCCCATCATCAGGTGCCTTAAAAAGGTTTTCACCTTTAGATGCGTCCTTTATTTTTATTTTTTTGTGATCTAAAGCTACCATTGACTGGTTTTCAGCATCAAATCCTTTATTTGGTTTATTTTTGCGACTAAGAGACTTGGCACTCCCTGATTGATAGACATCGTTATTTTGTTCACTGGTAGAGGCTGCTTCTGGATTTGTGGTACATAGGTAATAGATAATAGATTCATCATCGAAGAAAATTGGTATATCATGGGCTTCGGGTTCATCCCAGTCGATGAGGTCAGGAAAGACAAGTGGTAAGGAATCATTGGGTGGATCAAGCTCTGCTACTATAAGCGTTAGGATAGAGTTGTCATCGTGATTGGTCTTGGTTTTAAAGAAGTCTAGGATTTCATCGAGGTCTTCGATGGTATTATCTTCTACATAGACTTATTCATAATGTTTCTATTCACTTTCCTTGGCATCATAGATATTTTGCGGTCCAAATTCAAGAGGTCTATCTTCTACGTTATGTTCTTCTTGAGAAAGGGGTATAGAATCAGTATCATCCAGGATATTTGTAGTAGCATTGGAGCAGGTACCCCATTCATATTCATTGGAATCTGTCTCATAGACATCATCCCAAATTCTATCTATGTTGTAAACAGGTATGTTGTATGGTGAAAACAAATTTTTGATGATGGATACCATTTTGATATTTTGTGTTGATTCTGTGTCCGATCCATCTTCCATTTTGTGGATTTGTTCATAGACTGTGCTTCCTCGAGGAGGAATAACGGTATCTGGAGATGACATGATTTTTTCTTGAGACATTGGTGTTTGAATATGAGCTACTGCTGCAGATATGGCCTTCTTATGATTTAGAAGTTTTCCTTGATGCAACTTCTGATCTTGATGTTCCCGTGCCTTGCAGATTGTTTCTGTTGATTCAAAGAGTGCTTCCTGCCAGGATTCTTCTTTGTACTTCTTCTTGACCTTCCATTGAGGTTTTGTAGTTGTTTTGGGCGGCTTTTTCAATAGGAACGTGAGTTTAGAACCCAATCCTGCTTTGTTTCTACTAGGTTGTGAAGGAAGATCTATAGGTTTAGTGACTCCTTCTTTGCGTTTCCCAATAGGTCATTTACCATCATATCCCATTTGCTTCATGATTAAGTATCCTTTTCCATACAGGTGTGTTGATAGAACAATGTCCAGAGCGGTTGCTCTATGATTTTCTTCCTCATCTTTGTATAACCAGCTAAGAATGTCCTTGTTTTCTGATTCATGTGCTAGAGTACCCAATTGGATGAAGGTACCATCAAATTTAGTGATGGGCTTAGTGGCCAGATGTGTGGACGTAGTAGGCAATCCATGAGATCTAGGTGATGTTGGCAATTTGGCCAAACATAAAGGCTCCAAAGAGTATTCTCCCATGCCTTAGTCCTTGATTTGCATTTTCTGTTGGAAGTTTCCAAATAAGGAGTTGGGCTTTCCTGTTTGTAGATCTGCTGTCAAGGATCGCTTCTTTTCTCTATTATGAGGAACCAAACTATCTTGGGCTGCCCCCATTGTGTTGCAATGTTGAAATGGATTATGATCAGCTGATATGGAGATTTCTTGTCCATCATAAGGAAATTTGACACACTGGTGATACGTAGAAGGTACTGCTTGCATTTCATGTATCCAAGGTCATCCTAACAAAATATTGTAGGTTAGATCTATGTCTAAGACTTGACATATAGTATCCTTTTGCACTGGTCCCACTTGAATAGATAGTATCACTATTCGTCTAGAGGACCTTTCCTCATCATCATATGCTTTTATGGTAATCTTCTTGCAGGGATCAATAGACTCTTTTGAGAAGCCTAATGCACGGATAAGCTTTAAAGTACATATATTAAGTCCGGCTCCTCCATCTATTAAGACTCTTTTCACTCGATGTTTGCAAACAATAACTTCAATATGGAGAGGAGTATTATGCGGATGGCTCAAGGAAGTATTGTCATGCTCTAAAAAGGTGAGGTTATGAGGTCCGGTCATATGGGCAACCATGGCTTAACATCTATCTGTATCTAGATTTTGAGGTACATTTGTTTCCAATAGCGCTTGTTCCAATATGTCTTTGTGCTTGGGTGATAGTTTCAACAATTCTAGTATAGATATCTGAGCCAGAGTTTTCCGTAGTTGGCTAACCAAATAATATTGGATTTTTGATGTGGTAGTTGTAGGTGCAGTATGTCCTTTCAATACATATTTCTGAGTTCTGGTTGTTACATTGACAGATTCATGATCATGTCGATCTCGAATGGTGATAACATTTACTTGATGATCTTCAGCTGATATGTGGTTGATGGTGTTGTTGTAGATGTGATTGATACGAGCTCCATGTGTATCTTCTGAGGTTGATGCTCCATCTTTGTTGTAATTTGGGAGAGGATTTTTGAAGGCTCCGTGATCACCATTTGTTTTGAGACCATCCACCGTTAAGTCACCTGTATCAATCATGTCTTGTACCAGATGTTTCAATCTCATACAAGCGTTCGTTCTATAACCCTTGTTACGATGGAAATCACAATAATGTGAATCATTCCACCAAGGTGGTTTGATTGGGGGTTCATAGTTGCTGATTGGAGGTAAAGAAAGAATCTTGTTTGCCAAAAGTTCTCTGAATGTTGATTCTAATGATTGTCCTAGTGGTGTGAAGATACGCTTTTGGAAATTGTTCGTGTTGTTGCGTGAATTGTTGTTAGGTCCTGGATTCATGTTTTTGTTTTGAGTATCGTGGTTATTGTTTGTGTTGAGTTGTCCTTGATCTGTGTTTGGTGCATATGTGTTAGCATTGGGATTAGCATTTTTAGGATTTTTCGTATTTTGAAGATTTCCTGATAATGCAAGTACTGGTTGCTTTGATTTGGGATCATATGATTCATTGTTGCCCTCTTTTTTGTTTCGAGTCCAAAATCAAGATTTGTCAAGGTTGGTGTTGTTCTGATTATTATAGTTTGATGAGTTTGTTCCTTCCTTGTAGAATTTGAGTGTTCCCTTTTTGACACATGCTTCCTCTACTTGAATGCCATTTTCAATCAATTTAGCGAAAGATGGTATGCATTGAAGTTTTAGTCTGTAACTCATTTCACCATTCAAGTTATCGATGAAGATTTCCATTTTCTCCTTTTCAGGAATATCTCGAGGATATCATGATACCATGCATCGCCAGTGTTGAAGGAATAGCATGAATGTTTCATTGTGCTTTTGTTTGGTGTTGCAGACATCTAGCATGGTTATGGCATGTTGAATGTTATAGGAATATTGGGTTATGAATTTGTTAACCAATTCATCAAATGATCTGACAGGTGGTGTAATCTTGGATAACCATTCCATTGTTTGTCCTCCCAGGCTTCTTGGGAATAACCTCATCAGATAGGTGTCATCGTGAGCAAATTCAAGACTCATGGTGCAAAATTCTCGAACATGATCTCAGGGATTTCTTTTCCCATCATATTTATCAAATTTGGGAATATCTGAGTTTGGAGGAAAAGGTACCATGTTCAATCTTCTGTCAAATAGATAAGGACAGATTTCGTTTAAAGAGTACCGCATTGTTGTCCCTTGTTGCATATCTTGTATTTGTCTTTGCAACATTTGCATTTGTTGAGTAAGATCAACCAAGGGTGCATTATTTTGCTGAGGAAAAAGTTCTTCTCTTGTATTTGTTCTTAGCTAAAAAGGTGTAGTAAACGGTATGTGTTGTTCTGAAGTTTCTAGCTCAAGTATACGCATTTCTCGTATATGTTGTTCTGGAATTGCTCAGGTATGTGAGTTTCGTCTTCTCTTTGTTGTTCTTGATATGCATATTGTCAAGACCTAGTTTGAAAAATGTTTGTGTCGAAATCTTTGAGAAGTTTAACACCTTTACTTGTGAGCATGAGCAGATACTTTTCTTTGTCATTTTCCATAAGCCTTTCGACAAGTTTTTGGAATGAAGGGTTTTCCTGACATTCTCGAAGAAGTTCAGTAATTTCAGGCTCTTCTGAGTGTGGAACTTCAAAAGGATTTGACAATCTTCGATTCATACTTGATTCTATGGGTGTTTTGCTTTGTTGGTCCTTTTGAGAGCGAGTAATAGGCATTTTAGTAGAAACTTTCGGTGATGAAAGGGACAAAATCCTCTTCGATGTGTTGCTCGGGGGTGGGTGGTTCTGGTCGAGATGTGTTATAAGTGATGCACTCGTCAGGTAAGAATGTTGGATTGATCTTTCCTCTGCGGTTTATGGTTTGATTAAAAGTAGATTTTTGACAGTAGGCTCTTGTCTTCAATGGTTCTTTGTCAAATTTGTTGGATTTGTTTTGGATATACCGTTTGACATGATGAAAGAATACCCAATGAGATTTGAAGAGTTGACGATTGATGTATCAAAACTTATTTCTCTTGATGAATTTGGAAAAATAGGTTGTTGTTTCTTCAACGTGATGTTACGATAAAGGTTCTTTCTTCTCAGAATAAGGGGATTAGTCATGCATGAGTGATCAATGGTTTCCTTTGATTGGTTTGGATTCAGTTGATTCTTGTTTTTGAAAATTTCAAATCTTACTTTATCAAAGTGAAGGTTTAGATGCCCCTTCATGACAAAGTGTGTCAAATGATATGGATAAAAGCCTCCCGATATGGAAACTTGATTTGACAATTTGAAAATTTTAAACAAGTGTTTTGAGATAAAAATCCGTAAGATGGTAAAGGATTCTGTTGATACTGATGATGAGGTCTCCGGATTATGATAAGAGAGACATTTTTTATCGTGCGATTCATTTAGGATTCTGACAACTTTCATTTCGACACAAATTTAGCTCAAGAAATAGTTTTAGTGGTTTTTTTGTCACTCTGTTTTGATGAAAAATGATGTTGATGGAAAAAGGCTTCTAAAAATGTTTTTGAAAATTTCAAATTTTTGCCTGTTGTTTTTTTGTTTTTGATCACGCGCTAGAACAGAGACTAAATGCGCTACTGAAATGTCTCTATGTGCTAAAATAATAACCACACGCGCTAGGCTGCCCCCAAACACGCGCTAAAGTTTTGGACTGTTTTAAAATTGTTGTCTTTAACTGTTTGAAAAAGCTATGCGCTATCATGGGTCTGTCACACGCTAACTTTTGGACTTGATGCGCTAATGTTTGGTTTCTACGCACTAAGCTGTTGCTTCCACGCGCTAGACTATTTTTCTGATGCGCTAAATGTTTCACCACTGATTTGACCTATGATAAAAACACTACTGTTTGGACCCGACGTGCTAACTTTCTATTTTGATGCGCTAACATAAGTACTTTACACGCTAAGAAGTTGCTCTTATGCACTAAACTGCCCTGATTTTTCTGTTGGATGATTTTTTTGTGATTTTTGAAATTTTGCTGTGAATTTTCAAATTTGATGGATGATTTTCTCAAGTAATAAATGCAAGCACAGCACAAAAAGTACAACCATTTTGCCTAATCTAACAAAAAGTGTATGTTCTATGAGGATGTGTTCAAATCTCCAATGTTTTAACAAGTTTGGATACAAATAATACACTTCAGAAAGACTCTTTAGTCAAGGGTCATAAATAACATCATAGCCCACTAGTCTCGATACTCCGTCAGCTCAAACAGCTGTGTCACCCCCTAGGGGGTGCCCCTTTTTTTTTTTTGCCAGAAATTAACTCAAAGTGAATTGCTTCACAGTTGAGCAGTTATCTTGGGAGATATATGGTGAGTAATCTTGGGGGCGGATTCTTCCCCACCCTTGCACTATGATGTTATAAATGTCTGGTTACTAACTCAGTTCAAAGCTTCTATTTCTATGGTTCGTAATCAGGCTTCCTGTTCAGCCGTCAGTGATAAACTCCCTCAGGAGGCTTCCCAACCTTTAGAACAAAGGCTTTACATATCACGAGGATACTGGGGAAAGGCTAATCACTGCGCGCAATCGTTGAAAAGAACTTTCATCACTATCCACGTTTGATTATAGTGGATTGGAATTCTTGGCGTCAAATTCATTCCCCACTTAGGTCGTTCCCTTCACACCGGCCATAAATGGCTTTAAGAGTTGATTCCAACTCCTCAGGAAGGTAGACCTACTAATGGATTTATTGCTTGAATTAAAGAAAGTTGTAAGAGTGGTCTAGATTTTTGATCACCCAATTAAGGGGAGAGCATATTCCTTCCACTTTCGAGACAAAGCAATCAAGTTGGTTCTTTTTAGCCTTTCAATTCAGTGATTTGCTAAAATCTATATGGAGATGTTGCTCCACAAAAACATGGTGTTTATTTTACCCTTTCAAGGCAATGATTTTCTGATCTATGAAAAGGAATTGGTCAACAAAGTGAATTTGTTGTTTTGTCAACAAAAGAAATCGATAAGGGAAAACTTTCCCTCTTTGATTTGCGCAAAATAAAAATGAGGTTCTTTTAATTTGCAAAAATAAAGTGAATCCTTTTAGACACCAAAGGATGGTGATATTCTTTTTAGCCCTTTCTTGCAAAAATAAAGATTGTGTTGTTCTTTTTAGAACCCAAACTGAGAAATTTTCTCCTAGAAAAGCAAGAAAAGATTGTTGTTGTGGTTCGTTTTACAGCCCAAAGTAAGGTGAGTCCAATTTTATCCAGCAAGAATTAAAATAACTCTAAATTTTAACTAACTTAACTAAGTTAGCAAGAATCTAAAACTATTTGTAATTCTACAAATAATCCAGCTCTACCTACAAGAAATTGTCAGAGTCCTGCAAAATTCCAATCAAATAGTTAGGGAAATCTGGATTTTGGTGGACTTCTACAAGTCTAAATTGTATTTTGGTTTACAATTTTAATTTTTGTCTTCTGTCTGTGATGCGCTATAGAAAGGAATGCACGTGCTACAATATAACCCAGATGCGCTAAAATAATGTCCCAATGCACTATATTGTTTTCTGGATGCGCTACTCTGTGCGTTGAAAGCGCTGCTCTATTTTTCTCCCACGCTAAGACCTACAGGAAAATTAGTTTTTTTGATGCGCTAAAAGATGGTCTTCACGCGCTGGATGATGGAATCCATGCACTAAACAGTGAACTGGATGCACTAGGCTGTTAACCGGATGCGCTGAACAATGAACTGAACGTGCTAATTCATGTTTCCCACGGACTTGCAAAAGTGGTTAAATTCAAAAACCGATTTGATATATGGGGTCTAGCCCCACGGTGGGCGCCAGAAATGTATGCGGGAAAAGTGGTTCAATAAAACTCAATATGTGAAAATATTACATACACACACAGGACTTCTTGGTGCAAGCTATGGAGTAACGAAGTATTACTCAACTTCCCAAGGTGGGTCCCATGGTTCTCTATCTCACAATGTCCCTCAAACCAACATTTTTTCTCTCAGATCACTAAGCAAAATGGTTTAGGGATGGCAAATACAAGAACGAGGGATGTTTTGATAGATTCTGGAATGAAATGTATTCTAAGCTATGCATGATTCTAGAAATGCAATAAACTAGATGATAAGATGACAAGGTTAGTGTGAATACTATCCTAACATGATATATTTAGTCTATGATTGAGCTAAATGATAAAGAAAGTATTCTAAACATGCATATTTAGACTAATTTCTATTCTAAAGAGAGGCTAAATGATGAGCATAAAAATGATATATGGAAGCTTGAATGTATTTGAGCATAAGTGTGATACTACAAATTTGGAGGATGATCAAAATGGAAGAATGAGAGCTCTATTTATAGCAAAAATAGGGCAATGGATGGTCAAGATTGGATGGTTTAATCAAGGGTTGAGTTTGAAAGTTGGGGATCCATGTTTGCAATTGGCACTAATGAAATAGTGACAAGTGTCAACATAGGGTTGGGTTGAGAGAAGGGGTTGGAGACATTAAATGTCTGAGAAGACCTTAGGGTTATCTAGAGATAAGGGTTAAGCTTAAGTTATGTTTACCCAATGGATTAAGAGTTAATCCAAGGATAAACCTTTGTGCAAATGATTAAGAGATAATCATGGTCAAAGCATTAAAGGCTTGATGAGACCCTTGGGTTGGGTGAAGGTTGAGTTAAAACAAATATTTTAACCATGTAAGAGGGTTTGAGTTAACCATTAATGGTTATTGAAGACTTTGGGGATTTAAGTGGTTGGAGGTTTGAAGCCTTTAATGGTTATCAAAGACTTTGAGGAATTAAGTGGTTGAAGGTTGAAAGCCTTTAATGGTTATCAAAGACTTTGAGGTTTTGAGAAGTGACTTCCCTTTGTTTAGGGATGTGACAAAGTTTAGAAGATGGGTTAGGTTAATTTAGAAGTGATTAGAAGGGTCTAGAAGAAATTAGGAATAGGATTTAGGATGCAAGTGGGAGATGTAGGAAAATGCAAGTGGGTGAGGGAAAATAGAATTAATTAAAATAAATTGCTTTATTTTAATTTGGTTGCAACTTGCATTTGTAGGATTTTGCAAGTGGGGGGATTTATAAATAAATTTAGATTTATTTAAATGCAACTGAGATTTTAATTAAATGTAGATTTAATTAAAATGGGAAAGGGGATAAATTGATATCTTTAATTAAATGTAAATTTAATTAAAATGGCTAGAGGAAGGGTATTTAGTTAAATGGCTTAGATAGAAAAAGGGTATATTAATTAAATCTTAATTTAATTAATAGGAAGAATTAAAAATAATTAAATGAATAAAATTCACTTAATTCATTGTGCAACTTTTAGGTGTCTACAGTTTTAATTGCTTTCTTTGAGATTATTTATCAATTTTTAATTTGTTTTTCAAGATTATCTCCAATTGATTTATTTTCTTAATTCTTTTTAATTCCTTCTTGGTCAATTAATTCCTTTTTTGATTTGTTTCTTTTTTGAAGATTTATGGCAAATTGATTTATTTAATTAAATATGCAAAAGATATTTAATTAAAATAAATAAGATAATTGTTTAAAATGATTTACTTGGAATGATTTAATTAATTAAATAAATATTTAATTAATATTGAGTGATTAGTTTGCCATGTGACATTTGATGATTTTAGGAATTAATTGTGTGCTCAAGATTTATTTAATTGCCTTTGGTTAGAACCTTGGTGATGTTGTCGATATTATGGGCCCATGGTTTAGATGACCAATTCTAGGGTATTACATTTGACCCCTCTTTGAATTAATGTGCGAGCAGTGCATTGGTTCAAAGAATAGTTGATGTCTAGGAGATACTAGTTCTGAACTTGATTGATCATGAACTAGATGAAAAGCAAGGTGTTTAGCTTGATTCGAAGCGACAAAGCTAAATGAAGTCTGATTAAAGTGATACCAATCCCGAACTTGATTGAACTTAGGAATGATAGAAAACAAAGATACCGAACTTGAACTTGATTGATCAAGAAGCGGATCTTACTAATCTAGAACTTGATTGATCTAGACATAGTGAGTGATGATAAAAATCGATCTTGAACTTGATTGATCAAGATACGATGAGCGGAGATAAACTGTCTAGCTTGATCCAAAGCGACGAATACTGAACACCTGCTTAGATTGAACATGATCAAAGAACCTCTTTAAACCCTTGATTGAGTTTAAACGAGTAATCAGTTTGATGAAAAGAAATGAAACTTATTAACATTAAGAGATTGATTCAGATGAAGACAAATATCAGCTTGATTTGAAGTGATAAAACTGATATGCCCCTAGCGATTGATTCGATTTAGATGATCAAGAGATCTCAACTTGATATAAAGCGATGAAGTTGAGATGCCCCTAGCGATGAAGATTTGATTGATTTTCTTTAGTTGAAAAATATTTTTTCTTGTCTTTCGATGAAGATTTGAAAATTTTCCTTGACATTTGAAGATGTGAGGTCATAAGGTCACAAGTATGCCCCCTCAGGAGCGAAATCAAAAGATAGCGAGGGTACATGATGATAGGCAATTTTGAGCGATGATAAGTTGTTTTGAGCACAAATTGATTCAGAGGAATTTTTGAAAATTTTGCGTTGATTGATAAGAAATTGAGCACAAAGTTGATTTGTAGAAATTTAATTGAGATTCAATGTTGATTAATGAGAAATTGAGCACAAAGTTGATTTGTAGAAATTAAATTGAGATTCAACGTTGATTAATGAGAAACTGAGCGCAATTAGAAGAGAGAATGAGCTTTTGATGAAAAGCGTTAATTGGTCCAAAAATTGTGAAATTGACTAGCAAAATGATCTCAAATTTTGATTTCGTCCCCGAAAATGGACTCAGGACAGCCGATTTAGCTAAGGGTATAATTTTCGTGTCTATCAGAGCAAGTTGAAAAATTAGGGTTTTTGGCTATATATGGGACAAAAGTGTCATTTTCAATTCATTTGAACCCTCCAAAGTTTAAAAATTCAAAAAGCCTTCTATGAGAAAAAATGGTGGTCCCTACTCGTCAGCATCGATTTGAGCGCCAAAGACATCATAACCAACCTCAAAATTTTGAGCCAGTGGTAAGTGATCTATCTTAAGCCTCTTTATGTTTCCAATTTTGAATTTTTGTGTTCATTTTTCAAGTTTTCCGCATATGTGGGGTCGGGTTTTACGTTTTATCATGCGAGACAGGATCCTGTCTCGTATGATTAACTAGTAAATTGTCTTTTGTTGTTTGAACCCATTAGATTTGTCATTCGGACCCTACCCTTGTGTTGTATGACATGTCAGTAAAAAGACCATTTTGTTGTGTGAAGTCTTATAATTTGTCATTTGGGAATGTTTTGTTGTACGAAAGCCATTCCTGACTCGTACAAGATGCTGCCCTTCTATGTTTTGTCATTCGGGAAATAGTGAGCATTTTTTAAAGTCTAAACTTGAAAATTTGATTGTGCACTTGACTTAGTTGGATTTGCATGATGTTTTATTTCTTGTCTCAGCTTATTTGGAATGTTTTCTCATGTTCATTGTTGGGTTTCTTTGTAGGTTCGATTACCTCCTGTGCTTTTCAAATGCGTATATCCTCCCACCATGGCATTAGTACGACATTTATCTGAGGTTGAGCAAGCTCAGGTTGATTTATGTGGTTTGACTCATCTTTTGAGATTACCTGATATCCATGTTAATCATGGTATGCTCACAGCATTGGTTGAGCATTTTCACTTAGAGCATAACATGTTTCATTTGCCAGTGGGGGAGTTGACTATCACTCCCGAGGATGTGTACAGGATCCTTCATATCCCTTTGGTTAGAGATAAGGTGGATTATGATACTACACTATTACCTGGATTATAGGTAGTTAGGCATGTATTTAGTGATCCAGACATTTTGACCCATTCCATCAGTTGGGACATATTCATGAGCAGATACAACAAGGAGTTTCCACTGGTGTGTGTTCTAGCAGGTTTCATTGGTTGTTTTTTGATGCCAGATAGAGGGCAGCAGGGTTTCCAGTGTGGATGGGGCAAGATGCTGATGAGATTGGTGGAGACCCCTCAGAGGCTTGGCTAGGGTTCTTGTATCCTAGCTCACATGTATCGAGAGATGCATGAGATTGTTTACAGAGAGGGTAGGAGCATGGTTGTAGGTGTATATATCCTACAGGTTTGGGCTTGTGAGCACCTTCTTGTTTGTCGGTCGGTGGTAGATGATAGTAGAGAGCTTGGGAAGCCGATCATATACAGGTATGTCAGTTATATCACTCAGCCTCATCTGGGCCAGACAGATTTTTGGAGATGACAGCTTGATGAGCTAATAGCCATAGTATGGAGACCATACAGGGGTTTAGAGTCATGGGACAACTGGCGGTTGGTGTGCAAGACCTTTTTGTTACACGCCCTCTCATCAGGAGGTCACAAACTATTGTTGAGCGATTTATCGTTTCATGGGTGATGAGGCAATATGGCCATCCGCAGGGGATATCCCAAGAGTATACAGCTTATGCTCGTCATGTAGATGAGGAGAGACAAGGATGGTCGCCATAGTTATCCTATGCCTTGGCTATGCAGGAGTTGACTGGTCTCCAGTGACTTAGATGAGACTATATGGATGATGTGGCAGATGTAGGGGTATTGCCCCAGTTCAGGGATTGGTTTCAGCAGCATCCATTCCCTCGATTCATAGATCTAGCAGAGCAGGCTCCTCATATTGAGGATGTTGAGGATGATGCCCCTACACCAACACAGGGATAGGGACAGGGACAGAGCCAAAGGCAGGGCCAGAGATAGGGCCAGAGGTAGGGACAGGGACAGAGAGCCGAGGCTATAAGGTGGGCAGGTGGTGATCCTGGTGCTAGCAGTAGTAGGGTTCTAGCTGGGGTTGGATAGTAGAGGGGTGAGGGTGGATCCCTAGGGCATGTGGGTGTGAGATTGGGTGGGACTGAGGAGAAGCGAGCAGTACTGAGACAGGTGCAGCAACGGAGAGAGGAGCAAGATGGAGCTAGAGGTGGAGGTGGGGGAGAGGAGCCTACGAGAGAGCAGGGGACAGATGTAGGGCGATCGATGAGAACATGTCTTGTAGAGCTATAGTCATAGTTGATAGTGACTCGAACTCAGCTGGCAGAGCAAGACCAGCAGCTTGCCGAGGTGAGGGTCGAGCATGATCGCCAGATCACAACACTGAGAGCAGAGATTGTAAGTAATGCAAGTGATTATGGATGTCTATTTTTGTTTCTTTTCATATGCAAATAAATGAATTTAAATGAGTAATGCAAATTTTGTCATTTTTTTATGCAATAAGATGAATGCAAATGAGTGATAGTGAATGTATGAATCTATATAAGATGTTTATGTATGCAGCTAACATCTCAAAACACAAGTACTCGATCGAAGAAATGATGAAAAGAAACCACTTAGTGACAAAATGATGAAGCTTCCAATGCTCATTCAGAAAATAGGGAGATCATTGTTACTATACCGACATCACTCTAAATTCACAAGATGTAGAATGAAATGCAAAATGAGATGCAACCCTAAACCTAGTCACTGGATTTTGAAAAGCTTAATTGTCATCATTGAGCGTTTTACAATTATGGCAGGCAGAATAGAGTTCTTTTCTTTTGCATATGCAATATTAATTATCTTGTCCATAATGACCCTTTTTTCATTCATATCCTTGGACAGATTACGCATGAACCCAGATTGCACAATAAAGAAATTCTCTCAAAACCAACAAAGAAATGATGGGAACCTCCCTGTAACATTCAAATAAGCAGAGTCGAGGTATGTGAGGCAATTTCACCTTGATGTGAAGGCTTTTATCACAGACACCCAGCTAATTTAGATGTTTCCAGATCATTGGGATCATTCCTACAAGCAGAAAATAAGAAAATATTATGCCCCCAATCCTTTCTCCTCTTAGTCAAGATAGACTTCCTCGAGTTACTCAGAGGGATAATAATCAAAAACCAATAAAAGATAGCACACAAATAAAAATTTAATGCATAGCTAAAATTGTTCAGTAATTGTTTTCAGTTTTGTTTTGCTTGTGTACTCAGTGATAAAACTCTTCAATAGTCAGGAGATAGGTGACTGACTCAAAGTGGACGACCAGATTTCACTGACGTAAAGTTGACTTGGTTGATATTGGTTAGAACATGTAAAGTGCTCGATTGATTAACCTAAGACTAGGACATTGATCAGTTTCAAGCCACGAGGGTTCCAACGAACCAGGATGTCACAAAGGTGACTAAAATATGTTCAAGTGAAAGCAAATATGTAGGAAAGCGGGAATGCCAATGTTGCATTGATAGATGGAGCGCTTGAGTACAAGAGGCGCCTGTTTTCCAGGTTTTCACCTGCTTGGCAGAGATTCATATATATTTTTTTACCAAGGTGCTTGTTTACCAGGTTTTCACAAGGGCATTTTCTCTCTTTTTCATTTTTTCTTTCCATTTTTTTTTTTTTCTTTTTCTTTTTTCTGTTCTTCAAGACTTTTCTGATTTTTAGGTTTTTTTTAAAGACTTTTTCTAATTTTTAGGATTTTTTTAGGACTTTTAGCTGATTTTTAGGATTTTTTCAGAACTTTTAGCTGATTTTTTGGATTTTTTCAGGACTTTTTTTTATTTTTAGGATTTTTTTCTGGACTTTTTCTGATTTTTAGGATTTTTTCTGGACTTTTTCTAATTTTTAGGATTTTTTTTTTAGGACTTTTTTTAATTTTTAGGATTTTTTTCAGGACTTTTTAGCTGTACAAGCTGCTCCAGCAGAGAATATTTAGGTGAATAATTTCTTCAAATGGATGGTGTTGATCAGTTCACAGAGCTTTTCTCCTTCCAATGTTGAGAGTTGATAGGCACCAGAGCCAAAAGCTACAGTAATGATATAGGGACCTAGCCAGTTGGGTTCAAACTTCCCTTTGTTGTCTCAAAATTGTTGATTTTTAGGATTTTCTCTTAGGACTAGGTCACCAACCTAAAATTCTCTATGTCTAACCTTCTTGTTATATCCTTTGGACATTCTTTTCTGATACACTCTGAGATGATCAAACGTCACTTGCCAACGCTCATCCAGCAATTCGAGCTCTTGCAATCTAGATATTCTATAGTCTTCATCAATAATAAGACCTTGCAAAGAAACTATTAGAGATGGTATTTCTACTTCAATAGGTAATACTACTTCAGACCCATACACCAAAGAGAAAGGTGTGGCCCCAGTAGGTGTTTTGATACTTGTTCTATAAGCCCATAATGCAGGATTGAGGTGTAGATACCAATCCTTCTTGGATTTGTTCATTATTCTATGCAAGATAGTCAGTAAGTTTTTGTTAGATGTCTTTGCTTGTCCATTACCTTGAGGGTAATATACTGATGACCAATGTTGTTTTATTTTGAATTTCTCAGAGAGTTCATCTAGATCTTTGTTCTTAAACTGTCCTCCATTGTCTATTGTAATTGATGAAGGTATACCATACCTGCAGATGATATAATTAAGAATAAAGAGAGCTACTTGTTTGTCGATTTCCTTGATGAGTGGAATCGCTTCTACCCACTTAGTGAAGTACTCAGTGGCAGTGATAATAAATTTGTGTCCATTAAATGATGCAAGATATATTTGGCCAATCAGATCAAATGCCCACTATTGGAAGGGCCAGTGTGTCACAAAGGGTATGAGATCCCTTGCTGGAGCATGGATAAGGTGCCCATGCAGTTGACACTTTTCACAGGTTTTAGAAAATATTATAGCTTCTTTCTTCATTTCTGGCCAGTAGTAGCCAACCCTTAGTAGTTTTCGTGCTAAAGTTAGACAATTCAAATGGGATCCACAAACACCTTCATGAACCTCAGATAATGGACGTTGGGACTCTTCAGTTTCTAGACATCTAAGCAAAGATTATCTAAACCTCGCCTGAATAGGTCATTAGCAATAATGATGTATCATGACACATTTCGGATTAGGTTCACAATACACAAGGATTAGAAAGATATTCTTATTCAAAAGATCCTGGAGAATATATTGTTATTATACTATTTTTGCTCTAGGTTCATTGAGAATATTGCATACATATTTAGATCAATTATCTCATTTATTGCCTAAATCTTGCTAGATTAATCTTGTATCCATCTAGCTTAATATCATGCTCATATAGATTAAAATCCTTCATCTTGGTGTAGTCTAGTCACTGGTATTGCTTATACAAATCTGAGAGCAATCTTATACTCGCATCTTTTAGAAGGAAATGGGTCACTTTGTTATGGTTTTCTTATTCATGCTTATATCTGTCCAACCATACATGTAATGACTTAATTGAAGTGTTGTGTATTGCAGATACAGACCCTTAGTCCACTTTTCACAAAAATTGAAGTAAGAAAGCATAGACTATCCTTCCAACCAAATCAACCACTGACAAACTCTTGGAGTCTATAATCAAACTTATCTCATGTCTTGTTAATCTATCTATCAAACTCTATCAAACATCAACATGTCTTATACATGGAAGGGTACACTCAAAACTAGATAGATCAGTCTTATACAGGGTACTTATTCTTTCAAACCAGACATTCCTATCAATTATCAAATCAAAACAATGACATAGACCAGTATGGTTGCTGAATTTTGTCCAAGGTATTCTTATCTCTTGTACTGAAATGTTGCATCTTTTCTTTAGCTTGTACATATATTTTAGTCACTTTTGTGACATCCTGGTTCATTGGAACCCTCATGGATTGAAACTGATCAATGTCCCAATCTTAGGTTAATCAACAAAGAACATGTCCTAAGGAGTATCAACCAAGTCAACTTTAGGTCAGTGAAACCTGGTCACCCACTCCGAGTCAGTCACCTGTCTCTTGACTACTAAAGTGTTTTATCACTGAGTACACAAGCAAAACAAAACTAAAAACAAACACTAAACAGTTTTAGCTATGCATGAAAATTTTATTTATTTTCTATCTTTTATTGGATTTCACTTATTATTCCCTCTGAGTAACTTGAGGAAGTCTATCTTGACTAAGAGGAGCAAGGATTGGGGGCATAGTATCTTCGTTGTTTTCTACTTGTAGGAATGATCCCGATGATCTGAAAACATCTAATCAGCTGAGTGTCTGTGATAAGTGCCTTCACATTAAGGTGAAATCACCACACATACCTCGACTCCACTTATTTGGATGCTATAGGGAGGTTCCCATCATTTCTTTGTTTGTTTTGAGGGAATTTCCTTATCATGCAATCCAGGTCCCTATGAAATCTATCCAAGGATATGAATGAAAAAAGGGTCATTGCGGACAAGATAATTAATATTGCACATGAAAAGCAAGGAACTCTAATCTGTCTGTTGTGGTTGTAAAACGCTCAATGATGAAAATTAAGCTTTTTCAAATTCCAGTGACTAGGTTTAGGTTGCATTTCATTGTGCATCTCATTTTGCATTTCATTTTGCATTTTGTGAATTTAGAGTGATTTTGGTATAATAACAATGCTCTCTTTATCTTCTGAATGAGAGTTGGAAGCTTCATCATTTCTCAGCTAAGTGGTCTCTTTTTCATCATCATTTCTCTGATCGAGTACTTGTGTATTGAGATGTTAGCTGCATACATGAGCATCTTCTATAGATCCATACATTTCATTTATATTTATTTGCATTCATATTATTGCACGAAGAAAAATAAACATTTGCATTACTAGTTAATATTCTCCTCATTTATTTGCATAAAAAGAAACAAAAATAAACATCCATATTCCATTTGCATTCATTCATCTATACTAAAAAATATATGCATACATATAGAATAAAGCATATAGAACAATATCTCATAATCAATCAACACAAGTATGATGAAATCAAATCAAGAACTCATAAATCGGCTATGCTGAGTCCATTTTTGGGATCAAAATTGAAATCTAACGTCAATTCTCTAATTGAAATTTCATGACGTTGACCACTTAGCACTTTCATCAACTGCTCATTCTCTTCTTCAATTTGCGCTCAATTTCTTGTCAATCAATGCTGAGTCTCAATTTTATTCCTCTGAATCACTTTCGTGCTCAAATCATCATCATCACTAAAGCAATTGCCTATAATCATGTACCCTCACTATCTTTCGATTTCGCTCCCAAGGGGGCATACTCATGACCTCAAAGTCGAGAATTTCTTTCAAAAATCTTTGTTGCAAGTCGAGCAGCTAATCTTTTCTAAACATCAAACAAGACCTCATCACCAAGGGCATCTCAACTTCATCGCTTTATATCAAGTTGAGAATTCTCGACCATCTGAATCGAATCAATCGCTAGGGGCATATAAGTTGCACTGCTTCATATCAAGCTGATATTCGTCTTCGTCTGAATCAATCTCTTAACGTTAATTAGTTTCATCACTTTTCATCAAGCTGATTATTTGTTTAAACTCAATCAAGGGTTTAAAGAGTATCTTTGATCACATGCTCAATCTAAGAAGGTGTTCAGTTTCATCGCATTGAATCAAGCTAGACAGTTTATCTTCGCTCATTTTATCTTGATCAATCAAGTTCAAGATCGATTTTTATCTTCACTCACTGTGTCTAGATCAATCAAGTTCTAGATTAGTAAGATCCACTTCTTGATCAATCAAGTTCAAGTTCGGTATCTTTGCTCTCTATCATTCCTAATTCAATCAAGTTCGGGATCGGTATCACTTTAATCAAACTCTATTCAGCTTCATCGCTTCCAATCAAGCTAAACACCTTGCTTTTTATCTAGTTCATGATCAATCAAGTTCAGAACTGATATCTCCTAGACATCAAATTTTCTTTGAACCAATGCGTTGATCGCACATTAATTCAAAGAGGGGCAAATGTAATACCCTAAAAATGGTCATCTAAACCATGAGCCCCTAATCTCGACAACGTCACCAAGGTCCTAACCAAAGGCAATTAAATCAATCTTGAGCACACAATTAATTTCTTAAATCATCAATGTCACATGGCAAAATTAATCAACCAATATTAATTAAATATTTACTTAATTAATTGATCATTCCAAGTAAATCATTTTAAACAATTATCTTATTTATTTTATTAAATATCCTAGCATATTTAATTAAATAAATCAATCTACCATTAAATCATCAAAAAGAGGAATTAATTTGAAAAATAAATAAAAATTACCATAAATCTTCAAAAAAGGAAACAAATCAAGAAAGAGGAATTGGAAATTATGAGCACAAATCTTCAAAAAAGGAATTAATTGACCAGAAAAGAATTAAAAATTTGAGAAAAGAAATCAATTGGAGACAATCTTGAAACAAACAAATTAAAAATTGACAGATAATCTCAAAGAAAGCAAATAAAACAATTAAATATTAAAATTGAATGAAATAGAGAATAAATCAATTTTATTTTTATTTTTTCTTAATTTTAGTTCAATTTCCTTTAAAACTAAGAAAAGCATCCAATCACATCAATTCACCTAGATTGTGCTTCCTCTTGGAAAATCTTGACCACTCATCATCATTTGATCTCAACCTTTGGTTTCTTTCTGAATTTTCTATAAATTCAGGCTCTCATCTCCCATTCAAAAGATCCTGGAGAATATATTGTTATTATACTATTTTTGCTCTAGGTTCATTGAGAATATTGCATACATATTTAGATCAATTAGCTCACTTATTGCCTAAATCTTGTTAGATTAATATTGTATCCATCTAGCTTAATATCATGCTCATATAGATTAAAATCCTCCGTCTTGGTGTAGTCTAGTCACTAGTATTGCTTATACAAATCGGAGAGCAATCTTATACTCACATCTTTTAGAAGGCAATGGGTCACTTTGTTATGGTTTTCTTATTCATGCTTATATCTCTCTAACCATACATGTAATGACTTAATTAAAGTGTTGTGTATTGCAGATACAGATCCTTAGTCCACTTTTCACATACACATTTCTAAGGATACATTAGTGGCATTAATATGGGTGGATTAGAAAGATATTCTTTGATTTATTTTAAATGTTGTTCACAATATTTATCCCGGTTGTATTGAACTCCTTTCCTTCATACCTTTGTGAAGGGTTGAGCTTTGTCTGCTAGATGGGATATAAAACGCCTTATTGATTGAAGACAACCTTGTAAACTTCTCATTTGACTGATATTCTTGGGTGAGGCATTTCCATTATAGCTTGGACCTTTTCAGGGTCAACCTCAATTCCTTTTTTTGAAATTATGTAACCAAGAAATTTTCCTAATGTTACCCCAAATACACACTTTTTAGGATTTAACCAGAGCTTGAATCTTTCCATTTTATCCAGTATGAGACCTAGTTCTTGAATATGCATAGATCTCTTCATAGTCTTTACCAGGGTGTCATCAACATAATCTTCCATGTTTTTATGCATCATATCATGGAAGATAGTGGTTACCGCTCTTTGGTAAGTTTCTCTCGCATTCTTGAGCCCAAACGGCATAACATTCTAGCAGAAGGTTCCCCATGCACATGTGAAAGTTGTATTTTCTTGATCTTCAGGTGCTATCTTGATATGGTTGTAACCAGAGAATCCATCCATTAATGAATACATCTCATATCCAGTAGTCATTTCTACTATCATGTTAATGTTGGGAAATGAAAAATCATCTTTCGGACATGCTTTGTTGAGATCCCTGAAGTCTGTGCAAACTCTAATGGATTTGTTTGCCTTTGATACAGGTACTATGTTTGATATCCATTCTGTGTAGTCTATAGATCTGATAAATCCAACTTTTAGCATTTTCTCTAGTTCAACCTTGATTAGAAGTGCCACATGAGGATGCATCTTACAGATTTTTTTCTTGACTGGTTTAACTCCTAGTATAATAGAGAGATGATGCATGATGAGATCAGGATCTAGTCCTAACATATCTAAGTATGTCCATGCAAAGTTGATCTTCTTTTCTAAAAAAAGGTTGCTGAAATAATTTAACTCTTCTACTAATAGTGATTGAGCTAAATGAATGATGTGTGGTGTCTCTTGACTCCCAATGTTCACTAGCTGAGTTGGCTTGATCAATATGGAAGATCTCTCCTGGAAGTGACTTGGCAGTAAATCAAGTATCTCACCTTCAGGAGCCTCAGAGAAGTTTTCACCTTTAGGTACATCCTTTATTTTCTTTCTTTTAGATTCTGACACCGCCACAATGTGGTTTTCGCCATCAAATCTTTTATTTTTATTTTTCTTGTTTTTGCAACTAAGATACTTGATATCCACTTCAGTCATGTTTTCATTATGTTCACTACTGGAAGAGTACATGGGTTCAACTGCGTTGAGATAGTAGGCTAATTTATAGTCATTGGCAAAAGTAGGTACATTCAAGGGTTGGTTATAAAGAGTACAATCAATCAGTTCAGGATGTATTAAGGATAAGGTTGGAATAGGCTCAAGGGAGTTCATGGTACTATCATCATGGCTTCGAACCGACCAGTTGAGTTCCAGAAGACTGCTTTCTTGGATCATATCCCAGTCCAGCTTTATCATTGGCAGACTTAGTTTGTAACTAAATAAGTTCAACAATACCTTTTTGATGTTTGCCTAAAGGACCAGTACCTGAATATCCCATGCGTTGAAACATCTTATAGACTGGACCATATTGTGTTGGAGAAATCTCACAATGACGTATTTCTTTATTTGCACTATCTTCTTTGAAAAGTGATTTGAGAACATCATCTTCTTCTATTTCACCTGCAAGAGAAGTAGAGGACTGTATAAAGACACCATCATAAATGACTTTGGGAGCTAAGATTTGTAGCTTCATAACCTCTGATGGTTTTCCCGACTGTCTTGGTGATGGAGGAAGAGACATTAGTGAGAGTATGGGCTCTATCTTGTAGCCATCCATGCTAGTGTTTATGATTTTCAATTTCTTTTGTAAATCTTTCAGCAAAGATTTTGAACTTTTAGCTACAGAAGCTGCTCTATTATGAGGAACAAAGGCATCAACACTTTGCGTTAATGCATTGTAGGTATAACTTGCATCAGTAGGAATGCTGACTTCAACTCTGTTATAATTAAACTTCAAGCATGGATGATACGTAGATAGTACTGCTTTCATTTCATGAATCCATGGCCTGCCTAGTAAGATGTTGTATGAAAGATGAAGATCCAGGACTTGAAAAATGACATCTCTTTCCATAGGTCCTACTCTGATTGGTAATAGTACCAGACCCTTGAAGTTATTTCTTCTTCATCATAAGCCTTGATTGTTATTTTCTTTGTTGGATCAATAACATTTTTAGAGAATCCCAACTATGTCAATAGGTTGTAGGTACAAATATTCAACCCAACGCCTCCATCTATCAAAACACGTTTAACTCGGTGTTTATGGATCATGGCTTCAATTTGTAATGGCTGGTTATGTGGGTGACTCAGTGAGTTATCATCTTCTTTAGAGAAAGTAAGGTAATGAGGTGAAGTCAGGTGACCCACCATAGATTGAAACCGATCTACGTCTAAATCTTTAGGGACACTGGTGGTAAGTAAAGCCTTGTCCATGACCTCTTTATGAGCAGAAGAGATCTTAAGTAGTTCTAAGATGGAGATTTGAGCATTGGTTCTCTTCAATTGTTCGACAATACTATAACTGGGAGAAGATGATGAAGCCAGTTGTTTTGATTTGGCCATGATTGTGTCTGTTTGTCTATTTGGTAGATTCGATGTTGTTTGATCGGAAGTTGAAGAACTAGCTCCTGGGAGAGTAAGCTTCCTTTGAGCATGGGTTACAACATTATCAGTTTGTGCTTGACTTTGGTGATCCTGGACTATGATCACATTGCAATATTCAGGTTGAGTAGATTCAATCATGTTGATCACATTATCATTGTTAGTGTAGGTATAATTGACTTTGGCTCATCCCTTGGATTTTGAGGAATGTCCTTGTTCATAAGTCAGCAAGGGATCTTTAAAGGCTTTATGATCAGCATTAGTCGTGTGATTTCCAACAACGATCTTGCCTACGTCAATGAGATCTTGGATTTCATGTCGAAGTTTCATGTAGTTGTTTATGTTATGTCCCTTGTTCTGATGGTAGTCATAGTATTTGTTTTCTCTCCACCATTTGGGTCTAATTTATGGGTCATATGGTCTAGAATTGTCTAGCAATGTTATTAGATTATTTGCCAATAAGGTTTTGAAAGATAATTCATATGACTCATCTAGAGGAGTAAAATCACACTTAGGCTTTGAAACCCAAGGTTTGTCTTTAAACCATTCTCTTGTTTTCTTTGGAGGATTTTTTGTCGCAATTTCACCTGCTTTGAGTTCTTGTGTTCCATTGGCCAAGTTAAATATTCTGGATTTTGTGTTTGCTTGGATAGTATCCACCACTCCATCACTAACAATGTTTTTGTTGCTATCTTTGTCGTATTTCTAGTACTTGCTCTTTTCTTTAGAGCTAGAACCTTGCGATGTTTCTTTCCAAAGCAATATATCTCCCTTTTTGATAAGCACATCTTCCATTCTGAGGGAGTTATCTACCATTTTGTTGAATGAAGGATGTACTTGCATCTAGACACTGTACTTCAATTCAGGGACTAATTTGTTGACAAAGATATCCATTTTCTCAAGATCTAGGATAGTCTGTGAATATCTAGAGAACATCTTTCTCCATCATTGGAGAAAAGTGAGAAAGGGTTCTCCTGTCTTTTGTCTGGTATTGCAAAGTTCTATAATGGTGACCGGGTGACGAATGTTGTGACTATTGTTGTAAAAATAGTTGGATTAGTTCTTCAAATGTTTTTATCCCTTTGGATAGGCTTGAGAACCATTCCATTGCTTGACCCCCTAAACTCCTTGGGAAAAGGTGAATGAGGTATGTTTGATCATGCATGAATTCCATACAAGCAGCACAAAACTCTCTGACATGATCTTGAGGATTTGAGGTACCATCATATCTGTCAAATTTTGGTATTTCAACTCTTGAAGGAAATGGAGACATGTAAAGGTTTTTGCCAAATGGGAATGGGCATATTGTGTTCAAAGAATATTGTTTTGGCATTTTATCTTTGTTCTGTAGTTTTGTGACCACGGTTTGTCATTTGTTTGCTTATCTGCCTCCATGGTGTTTCTTCCTCTTTAGCGACGAGGGCTTCCACATTATAACCAGTAGGGAGTTTGTTGCCTTGCTTTGCTAATTCTAGTAAATAGTCTTCTTTTTCCCTAGCCATGATGACCTTCATCATTTTCTGGAACTCTTTATCATTCTGACATCTATGTACTTCGGCTTCAGGAGGTTCAGGAAGCTCATATTCAGTCGATAAGGAATCACTATCAGTGGCATGATTGCTAAAGTTGTCATGAGTGTCTCGTTTACTAGCTTCTCTTTCTTGTTTTTCCCTAGACATGGTGGGAGATAAGGGCTGACCAAAGATTGGTAGATCATAAACTAGTATCTATGATAAGGATGGTTTATTATAAAAAGGGTTTTCCATGAAGAATGGATTGTCTTTTGACAAAAAGGGGGTTTCTTTTTCTTTATCTCTTTTGCTACGAGAATTTCTGGTTTGAACAGGCATTTGTAATCGACAGGACCGAGAGCCAAATGTTTTGCAGAAGTCAAGATCAAATTGTAGCTAGTAGTTCATTTAATATAGTGATTGAGAGAGGTAACTAAGATCTGGTCTAGTTTCAGGAATGATCTATCTTGTGTAAGACATTATCTAAGTTAACTTAGGTTTGATAAGATGTTGTTTGAACTAGCTTAAAGATGATCGACAAAATCGTGCTACGCAATGGTAGAGGTACACTATCAAGGTTGTTTATGCTCTGGAGAATGATAACTAGTTTTAGGCTTGCTGTAGACTGTTTTAGACAATTTTGACTATTTTGACTGACAAGATCAGGAATTCGTATGACAGAGGATTGGACAGAGATGAGATTCTGACAGACAAAGTTTCAATGACTGACGACTACTAGTTTTGATAAGGACTAATGTTTCAATGACTGACGATGACTAGTTTTTTATAAGGACTTATATTTATCACTAAATTGTTTGATATTGTTTCATTTGTTTTCTCCAGTTTCAGTATTTCATTTTTATTTTTAGGGATGAAAACAAAGAAAACACGCAAGATATATAATAATTCAATCATAACACGCTAACCCTATGGAAGTTGGCTTAGAGAAAAAAACCTTTGCTTGCTGACTTAGGTACACACCCAATAGCTAATCAGAATACGGCTATTGAGTCTCACACAATGGATTCTCAACACTGTATTAGCCGACTCCAAACACTAATGGGGGCACGATATGGAAAGTGTCTTGGGAGAGTTACTATCTCTCTTGCACAAAGATTATCAACCTTTCGGAGGTGAATCAAGTAGCTTCTCTCTTATAGTTCTTAGTCAGGAATTTCATTTGAAATTACCCTTTGAAGTCATGCAAGCATGATTGAGGCCTATAGCCCAACAAAGTACCAAAACAAGATGTACTCACATAAACGTGATTGAGACCGCAAGGCCCTACAAAATGCTCGATATGAGAGATCTCAAAGAGAAAACTCAAATAATCTCATCCTTTGAGACTTTAATCACCAAAGGCCTATTTATTATAGTGAATTGGACTGCTCAGGTCCAGCTATACTCACTTGGGTCATTCTCATAGGGTGATTACTTTTTTCCCATTGTGACAGGCCCGCTAAAGGTACACAAATCTCAAAACTTAGAAAAAGCTTCGAGGGTCTAGATTTCTGATTGTCTATAAAAAACAAGAGTATACTCTCCTACCTTTTAGATTTTTTTGAAAAACATGAAAGACAGATTTTTTCTTTAACCAGATAGAAATTTAAGTGCCTAAGAAAATACTAAATGAATACACAATATTTAGTTGATTCTCCTTAGGCAACCTGTAAAACCAATATGTCAGTAGTCATTTTCTTGTCGATTCTTTGGTAGGCGTATGTTTGATTGATAGATTCTTTGACAAGCGTTCTGCAAACATTAAAATCCCAAAATTAGTTTCCAAAACAACATTAAAAAAAAATCATGAAAAGAAAATTCTAGCATGCAAACTATAAATTAAACTAATCTAACAACAATTTTCATTATTTATGACTATCCTAGTTATGACAATTTTGATAGTACTGCACTCGGTCGTTTATAACTTTTCAACCAGACCTAATTTAGAAAATCTCTTCAGTGGAAATGTGGAAAACTTGGTTTTACAAAACATATTAAACATTTGTTTAGATCCAGGAGCTAAATAAAAAGTTATGCCCTCTAAACCGAGACTATTGTTTACTGTCACAAAAGAATAAGTAAAATGATAGTACTTATTTCTGTCATTTATAACTTTTTAACGAGAGCTAATTTGAACAATCTCTTTGGTGGACCTATAGAAAACTTAGTTTTCAACAACATATCAAAAATTGGTTTAGATCTAACGGTTCAATAAAAAATTATGCCTTCCAAACAAAGACCCTTTTTGACTGTCACAAAAGAACAAGCAAAAAAGAAAGATTTTTATTTGCAAATTTAACACAATGTCTATTAGTTATAAAAACCAAACATTAAATTTGTTCAAGAAACATTTGAAATATTGTAGTTGTGGGTTCGAGCCCCATGATGGGTGCCAAAGATGTGTGTATGAAAAGTGGACTAAGGATCTGTATCTGCAATACACAACACTTCAATTAAGTAATTAGATGCATGGTTAGACAGATGTAAGCATGAATAACAAAACCATAACAAATCGACCCATTTCCTTCTAAAAGATGCAAGTATAAGATTGCTCTCAAATTTGTATAAGCAATACCAGTGACTAGACTACACCAAGATGAAGGATTTAATCTATATGAGCATGATATTAAGCTAGATGGATGCAAGATTAATCTTAACAGATTTAAGCAATAAACAAGATAAATGATCTAAATAGGTATGCAATATTCCCAATGAATCTAGAGCAAAAACAACATAATAACAATATATTCTCCAGGATCTCTTGAATGAGAGATGAGAGCCTAAATTTATAGAAAATTCAGAAAGAAACCAAAGGCTGAGATCAAATGATGATGAGCGGTCAAGATTTTCCAAGAGGAAGCACAATCCAGGTGAATTGATGTGATTTGATGTTTTTCTCAGTTTTAAAGGAAATTGAACTAAAATTAAGATAAAATCAGAAAAAACTGATTTATTCTCTATTTCATTCAATTTTAAGATTTAATTGTTTTAATTGGTTTCTTTGAGATTATTTATCAATTTTTAATTTGTTTTTCAATATTATCTCCAATTGATTTCTTTTCTTAATTCTTTTTAATTCCTTCTTGGTCAATTAATTCCTTTTTTGATTTGTTTCTTTTTTGAAGATTTATGGCAAACTGATTTATTTAATTAAATATGCAAAAGATTTATTTAATTACCTTTGGTTAGGACCTTGGTGATGTTGTCGAGATTAGGGGCCCATGGTTTAGATGACGAATTTTAGGGCATGTGTGTGTGTGTGTGTGTGTGTGTGTGTGTGTGTGTGTGTGTGTGTGTGTGTGAGAGAGAGAGAGAGAGTGAGATGAGCGGTCAAGATTTTCCAAGAGGAAGAACAATCCAGGTGAATTGATGTGATTGGATGCTTTTCTCAGTTTTAAAAGAAATTGAACTAAAATTAAGATAAAATCAGAAAAAACTGATTTATTCTCTATTTCATTCAATTTTAAGATTTAATTGTTTTAATTGCTTTCTTTGAGATTATTTATCAATTTTTAATTTGTTTTTCAATATTATCTCCAATTGATTTCTTTTCTTAATTCTTTTTAATTCCTTCTTGGTCAATTAATTCCTTTTTTGATTTGTTTCTTTTTTGAAGATTTATGGAAAATTGATTTATTTAATTAAATATGCAAAAGATTTATTTAATTACCTTTGGTTAGGACCTTGGTGATGTTGTCTAGATTGGGGGCCCATGGTTTAGATGACCAATTTTAGGGTGTGTGTGTGTGTGTGTCTATATGTATATGTATGTATATGTATGTATATGTATGTATATGTATATGTATATATGTATGATATATATGTGTGTGTGTGTGTATATGTACATGTATATATGTATATGTACATGTATATATACATGTACATGTACACATATATATACATGTACATGTACACATATATATACATGTACACATATACATATATATACATATACATACATATACATATATATATACATATAATATATCTATATATATACATATACATATATATATATATATATTATATGTATATATATATGTATATGTAAATGTATATAATATATATATATATATGTATATATGTGTGTGTGTATATATGTGTATATATATTTATATATGTATGTGTATATATATGTGTATGTATGTATGTGTGTGTGTATACATATGTGTATATATATGCATATATGTATATACATGTATATATACACATATATGTATATACATGTGTGTGTATGTATGTATGTATGTATGTATGTATGTATGTATGTATTATATGTATACATATACATATAATACATATATACATACATACATACATACATATATGTATGTATGTATGTATGTATGTATGTATGTATTTATGTATTTATGTATGTATGTATGTATGTCAGTATGTATGTATGTATGTATGTATATATATATGTATATATGTATGTATATATGTATATATGTATATATATATGTATGTATACATATATGTATATATGTGTGTGTATATATATATATATATATATGTATGTATGTATATGTTTCCCCTACAATTGACATATCTTTTTCAAGCAGTCTCAGTATCGAGGAAAGGTCCAGAGGGTGTTTATGCATAAGAAATAAGCACGTCGTCCAAGGTCATTACTAGTCAAAATACAAAAAATGGAAGAATTTTCAAAATCATCACAAATTCATGGAAATCTCTCGACATTTAGGATCTAAACATCATTTTATATCGTGTGGCCAACTTTCACCTAAACCCAGTTCATACTTTGTCATATTTTAAACTTTCAATTTTTGGTGTCTATTGCTCCCAAATGATTAAAATATCTCATTTAAGGCATCGTCATGAGGTTTAAATAATTGTGTGGACCTTTTTCCCTTTCATTGACATGTGTTTCAAATTTTAGGACCTAACTTCCTACCGTTTGAAAGATGCCATTTTTCTCCAGCAAAAGCGTTATATTTAAAATATTTAAATTATTTCTCAAATGATAATTTAATATTTTAAATTATTTCATTATGTTTGGTCATTTGCAATAAGAAAGTCAACTTCAAACATCGGTGACATTCTCCCTTGATTCATTCTCAGTGAAAAATGGTTTCCAAGGTGTAAAGGATAGCTTGTTGAAGTACAAGGTTAGAAATGCTCACTTTTTGAGCATTCTTAACCTCGTTTCTCAACCTTTTGTCAAAAAGGTTAGAAATGCTCACTTTTTGAGCATTTCTAACCTCATTTCTTAACCTTGTGGGTCCCACTTTGTCAAGAAGGTTAGAAATACTCAAAAAGTGAGCATTCTTAACCTCATTTCTTCACCTTTTTTTTAATAAGGAGTTTTATAAACAAAAAAAAAAGAGCTTCAAGTAGCAGGTTATGAACATTTATCAATGTATTGAAAGAAGCACGGACATACCGGAAATAGAATATGGATGCGAATTCTAGAAGGCGTAGATTGTCAGAATGAATGAATGCCTTTAGCTGAGGTTGAGTTAATCTATCGCAATATTCATCATAGCATAGAGGATCAAAGAACTTTGTCAAGCGTGGCGTTGCAGCTGTGTGGAATGATTGATATGCAAAATATAGAGGCGTAGCTGTTGTTTTGAGGAAATGTCAATAAACTATTTTGGGAGATCACCACAGTCCACGTGATAATGCAATCATAAACAAGGCATTTACTCTTTGACAAGTCACCACAAAAGAGGAGTATGTCACCAGCGGATGCAAACCATGGCAGCCCAAACAATGCATGTGAACTGTTTGACCAAATCACATAGTAGATTTGAAGGCATCATGGGAGTATAGACCACGCATGTAAACTGTTTGATATAATCTCTCAAAGAAATGTGGTCTCATGTAAACAATGCATGACCACACACGTAAACTATTTGTAGGCTTTAATTCCAGCAATGTGGTCTTATGACATAATGAATACACAGGCAGTGCATGTAAACTGTTTGTCAGAATCCCTCAAAGAAATGTGGTCTCATGGCATGTGAATGAGTAAGGTCATTTTTCACAATATTTTCCAACATCCTCCCTGCCAACGATAACAAGGAATCAATCAATCCATAGCATAATATCAAATAAAAGAGAATGGAATTACATCTGCAGCTTTGGTGAATATGAGTGAAGATCATAAGAGCATCATGCTGGCACATAAACTTTTCTACATGGCATTTTGGGCATCGTGGTATGTGAGCTGTGCAGCATAGATAACACGTGAGCTATTCAATAGAATACTTCTTGCCAAATGTGGAGAGAAGAGTTTACATGTCGTGGATCAAGAAAGTTTGAATGGCGATATGGATATTCAGTCAAACCGTAGAGATAGATAAGTTCTATCAGATGTTGTAGATGCAACTACTCCAGTAGCCGTATATTATGAATCATGGTGAAAGTATAGGAAATCTCACAGGATATAGAGGTATAGGTGATTCTCATGAAGCTTGATAGAATGCCTTTTCTGATAAGCTCGATCCTTTCTATATATCTTTGTATATAGTTGGTTGTAAGTTAAGAAATTATATCATTTATTCTGGTGCATCTGATAATGTAATGCCTTCCAAAGTTGCTCATGCATTAGGTTTATCCTTGAACAAACCAACTGGTAAAGTATTTTCAATGGATTCTAAACAAGTCCCTCTTGTCGGACAAATCAAAGATGCCCAAGTTTCCTTAGCCACTCAACCCCAAAAGAAGTCAAAACTTAGCATCTTGGTTGCTGATATCCTAGCTAGTTATGGAATGCTCTTAAGTCATAGTTTTTGCAAAGATTTAGGTGGTGAAATTCAGCTAGATTGGTCCCATGCTTTGATACCTCTAGGTAGGAAGAAAGTCAGGTTAGATCCAGAGTCTAAAGCAAAATATACAGTCCTTAAAACTGATGACCCAAGGGCAGAGATATTATATGTTGAGACTAGTTTGGGTACTTATATGATGTCATCAAAAGGAGAGAATGTCCCTGAAATCCTAGCTCCTGATATATCTTTTGAACTTTGGAAGATGCAATTTGATGGAAGTTCCTCATCTTCTAGTTTAGGTGCAAGAGTGGTGTTGATTTCCCATTTAAATGAAAAATTCCCTAAAGCTTATAAACTTGCATTTGACACCACAAACAATACTGTAGAGCATGAGGCTCTCCTTTTAGGGCTAGAGTTTGCTAAGGAGAAAGAGATCAAGAAGTTGCAAGTCAAAAGAGATGTTGAGCTGATAGTGAATCAAGTAAAGAATAAATACTTGAGCAAGAACAAGAGGCTAAGATCTTATCAAAATAAAGTGTGGGATGAGATCGAAGGTTTTGATGCTTTTTCCATACAAGCCATTCCAAGAGAGAAAAATACAAAGGCGGAATCTCTTGCTGTCTCGGCTTCTTTGTTACTTCCTCATCCTGAATTTGATAGGAGTGTCTATGTTGTAGAGATGATCTATCAACCTAGTGTGCCAGACAATAATCAGAATTGGCAAGTCTTCGATGATGATAAACATATCATTTCATTCTTGGAAGGGAGGGAAACTTTTTCCAATTTGTCTTTTGATTGGAACCCACCTTCGACTAGTCAATAGACTACTAAGAGGAGAAGGAACCTGAAATTCTGCAGCTTAAAGGCAATACCACTCCCAAAGGCTCGGTTTCTCTTGAGAGTTTGTTTGATAAACATGATCAGTTTGTGATGAAGAAAAGTGAACACAAGTCCTCAGGATCTTCAGAAGTTGAGAAGGTAGACATAGGTTTTGAAAATGATCCTAAACTGGTTTTGCTTGGCAAATGCCTTACACATAAGGAAAGGAAGGTATTCATTGATCTACTCATAAGATACATTGATGTTTTTGCATGGTGCTATGATGACCTCAAATAATTTATGAATGGCGAGTTCAAGCATCAAATTTCCCTCAAACCTAATTCAATTCCATTCAAGCAAAAGTAGAGGCAATTCAACCCAAAGATAGCAGATGCAATCTTCACAGAAGTGGATAAAATGCTGAAAGCCAAAATAATTTATCCAATTCAGCATTCTACGTGGGTAGAAAAAATAGTTCCTGTTAGAAAGAAAAATGGGGAGATCAGAATTTGTGTTGATTTTCGTAATTTAAATCAAGCATCCCTCAAGGATAACTATCCTCTTCCAGTTATGGATCACGTTCTTCAAACCGTTTCTGGATCTGAAATGATGTCCATGCTTGACGGTTTTTTAGGTTATAATCAAATCAGTGTGGATCAAGAGGATCAGCACAAAACTACTTTTACTACTCCATGGGGAACTTTTGCTTACAACCAAATGCCTTTCGGCTTAATTAATATTGGTGCCACTTTTCAGCATGCAATGGATCTCTCCTTTGGTGATCTAAGAAACAAGATTGTCATTGTTTATTTGGATGACCTAACTGTCTTTTCCAAGAAATGAGAAGAGAATGCTTATCATCGTGAATGCATGTTGTAGCGATGTAGGTAACAAGGGATCTCCTTGAATCCAAAGAAATCTATTTTTGGGGTAACCGAAGGGAAGTTGTTGGGTCACATTGTTGCAAAGGAAGGAATTCACATTGATCCTGAGCGAGTTAAAGCTATTCAGCAGTTGCAATTACCTTCTAGTAAGCCAGGAGTTCACTCATTCTTTGGCCAAACCAATTTTATAAGGAAATTTATCCCAGATTTTTTCAAGATCACAAAATCAATTGTTGAGATGATGAAGGGTAATGAGGTTTTCACATGGTCAGAGGAAGGAAAGTGAGCATTCAGTCAAATCAAGTCAGCTATAGCAAATGCTCCCACGTTGATGTATCCAAACTTCAACAAGGATTTCAATGTTTACTGTTATGCTTCAGATTCCACATTGTCTGCAATTTTAACTCAAAATCATAATGATAACGTCGAGGTGCCAATAGATTTTATGAGCATTCCCTTTAAGAAACATGAACTGAAGTATTCTGTTGTCGAAAAACAAGATTTTGTGGTGGTGAAGGCTTTGAAACAATTTTGTTTCTACATCTTGAATTCACACTCTAATATATGTGTTCTAGATACTACTCTGAAGACAATTCTTACTCAACAGGAGATTAGATTGAGCAAGAGAGCTTCTTGGATTGCAAAGGTTCAGGAATATGATATTGACATCAAACCTACGAAGCTTGTCTGAGGGCGAGGATTATACAAGTTGTTGGCTGAAAATACATCAAAAGGAGAAGTTAAAGGAGAAGTCATTTCAGAGTTTGAATTGCCTTTAGTTTTGTTCATTAGCACCACAGACGATTGGTTCACCAATATAGCCTACTTTCTCACATATGGAGAATGTCCGACTTACCTCACCTCTAAAGAGAAACAGACTGTAAAGTTGAAGGCAGCTAAGTATATTATCTGGGGTGATGTCTTGTATAAAAAGGGAATCAATGGTACTTTCCTCATATGTGTGGATAAAGAGAAAAGAGAGAAGCTTCTTATGTTCTTTCACAATGAAGCATGTGGTGGGCATTTTTCTTCCTTAGTAACGGCATACAAGATGCTAAAAAATTGTTACTATTGGCTCGGGATGTTCAAGGATGCTGATGAGTGGGTGAAGAAATGTGACACATGTCATCAATTTAAAGGAAAGGTACAACTTGTTGCTTTGCCATTAAAGCCAGTAATCATAGAGGAGCCTTTTCAACAATGGGGTTTGGATTTCATCGGTCCTATTCATCCTCACTCTAGTGCAAATCACACCCATATCCTGTTAGCTACAGATTATTTTACTAAGTGGGCCGAGGTTGTTCCAGTGAAACAAACAACATCAGAGGTAGTATGTGACTTCATCAAGCAAAACCTCTTAGTAAGATATGGAGTCCCACATAAGATTGTCACCAACAATGCTACCAATTTCTCTTCCCATGAGATATCAACTTTTTGTTACAAATATGTGTAGACACCTAAAATTGTCCAGTCTAATTAAATAAATATCTTTATTTATTTAATTAATTCACTTATCCTCTTCTAGCCTTATTTCTCATTTAAATAAATACATTTATTTATTTAAATTCCCCTTTTCCTAAATTAAATAAATACTTTTATTTATTTAATTATCCCACTTCCTCTATTAATTAAATGAATCTTTATTTATTTAATTAATTCATTAACCTTTTCTACCCATGACACATATCATTCCTCTCTTAATTCCTACACTACCTACCCTTTTATTATTTTCTTATTTTCTCTACCTACCCTTTAATCATAGTCGATCATTTATCTTTTACACCTCTCAATCTTATCCCTCCATTTATTATAGTGTCTTCTATATAAGGAGATGTTTCCTTCATTATCAAGCCCTAGACATATACATTCTAATCAAGCATCCTAGCATTTGATCTTTCATATGCGATCCTACTTGCAACCACATTTCCGTTCTTTGTTGAGCTCTTGTGCACATCAAATCTGAGAGCAAATATATCAAGCAAGATCAATGGAGATAGGAAGAATGGAGATTCAAACCCTATTGGACATGTGATGGTATAATCTTTGTGATTTCATTTGATTTGCATTGTCTTAGGTAATCTTCATATGTTATGGTGGATCTTTGTTGTTGTTAGGCCATGGTTTTGTGGTTGAATTCATTTAGCCTTTCAATATTGTTGTTATCCATTTTCACCATATACATTTTGGCACGCCCGGTGGGATGCTTGTCCCTTATGCATTCAACGTCTTTTGTGCAGATTTTGTGTTTTTGAAGTTGCAGATCTGACATTTCCGACAACATTTTGACATTTTCGCCCCTGTGTACCTTCGGATCATGTTTTTTTATTTTCTGTCGCATTTGTGACATCTGGAATCATGTCTACATCTTTGACATTATTCCTTTTTTTTGTAGATTACAAGAATCAGGTTTGCGAGGCCTCAAGACGCATCTATGTTCGAGAACCGCGTCTGTGTTCAAGAACCACGTCTGCGTCAGATCTAGCGGCGTTTGCATATTTGTATAGCGTTTGTGTTACTGATAATCGCGTTTGTGTTCAGTTTTTGCATTTTGGTTTCTTTGATTCGGTTTTTCGTCATTTGGATTTTAGATCTGGTTTATTTTGAGCTAACATCTTCAAATCTAGCTAACAAAATTGGTGCAGCTTGTCTTGAAAGCAAAATCATTTTGTTGAAGGCCCCTATTTCACAAAGTCTTTTGGATCTAAAATTTACCTAACTTGTGTGCTTGCAGAAAGGGGTGATCATTTGAAACAATCCAAACTACTAACAAATCTTTATTGTAGGATCTTGGCAAGGGTTTTTGATCTCTATTGTGTGCCTTGTTTTCATAGACTAGCAAATACTTCAATTGATGTACTAAAATTGAACCAGTATCTTTTGTGTCTTGAGCAATAGGCTCTTTTTGTTTGATCTCTAGAGGGCCTATCTCCCCGTGTGGTCATTAGGACTACTAGTGAGGAGAGAATGACCCAAGTGGTAGCAAGGAAAACACACCTCTTCCGAACCACTATAAACAACTGTATTCATGGTGAAAACTATGGATAACGTGTGCTGATTAGTTCATACCAACACTATGTCTCCCCATAAACCCATTTGATCAAATTTATTTGATCAGTTGTAGGGCATAACCCCTACCGGCTAGGAGCCTTCTGTATTTACAAAGCTAAAAGTGTCGCATGTATGGCCACACAAGCAGATGCCCTTACTAGCACCTTTTTGTTTTAAAAGCCAAAATCCTTCTAGTTGTTGGGTCAGAAGGTCAGACCTCTGGAGTGACCCACACACATACGGTTCTTAGTAGAGATACAAAGTTCACCACGGGGAGTTTTCATGGGGACTGGTGCCTGGCTGCCCCAAGAAGTGAGTGTCGAGGGTGGAGCTAGTGGGGTCAAGCATCTAAGTATCCACTCTGAATAGCGTAGCCTCGGGGGAAACCCCATGTGAGATCAACAACTATTGTCTTGGCCATCCATAAGAATTGTGCTTGTCTTATTTTGAACAATCAAACATTCAAGATCAAACATCAAAACATTGTGTCTTTTGTGTCTTCAAGTGTATGCAAAACAATTTTACATCAAACAACGCACTTTTCTTTGAGTCATTTTTTAGTCTAAACACTTGCAAACATTGAGTCCTCATCAGCACTGTGTCCTCTTCTCATGAAAAATAGTCAAACATTTAGATTTGGTCACAACAAGTCACTTCACAAATTGAAAAAAAAATTGTACTCATTTTTTGGAAACACGTCTATGTCTGATAGAACCACGTTTGTGTCATATAACCACATCTGTGAAGGGCAGAAACACGTCTGTGTCCTTTTGAACAACATTGCATTTACAAAATCTTAGAAATGTGTTTGTGTCTGACAGAACCACATCTGTGTCATTTAAGCGCATCTATGAAGTATACAGGCACGTCTGTGTTTAGAATTGAAAACTTTCATAATCCAGCAAACAAGAAATAGTCAGTTTCAGACTTATTGAGCTTCCTAGGTATCTCTCTGGGTTTTCATCTAGCATTCAACTTGTCTTTGGGTCTCACAAAGTCCATCATTTCTTTACACCTTGCATTACATTCACATTTTTCTAAACTTGAGTCAAAAGGTCACTTGCTTGTCCTCATCATACTTTGTCAACACATTACATACAACAAAATTTTGCTAAGTGGTCCCTCATCAAGGTCTATCACTGTTGGGTCTCATTTGGTCTTACTTAGAGTCAAGGTCAACTTATCTCATCAAGAGAAACTATCATCTCTTTGGAAGCCACACCTACTCTACTACATACATACTTGGTTTTACACTTTGGACATTGCAAGTACACCTCAAATTCATTTACATTCCATCCAACTCTTGCTCTTCCATACTCTTTCCATTTTCATCTAGTCTCACACATCTTGGTCAATACCTAGTTCATGGTTGAAACCCATTCCCAAAAATCTAGGAGAGAAGTTAAAGAGGCTCAAGAGTCTGCAAACATGAGTTCCTATGAGTATGACAATGATATCTTTTTCAATTCTAATCATACTACATTACATGACATGGATGCCTACAGAAACATTCCAAATGTTGAGAACATGGACACTATAAACAACAATGATACACACAATGACAATATGGACAATATTTCAGTACATTCAGCAGAAATGGAAGACTCCATTATGGATCCCCCTTTCAATAGATTGGTTGAGGAAATAATAAGGAGAGATAGACAATATTTCTTACAAGTGATGGCACAAAGTGTAGCTAAGATCCCCCATGATTTTGACATGTCTCAAATAATGGAAAATCGACCTTTGCAACAACCTCACCTCAACATGGATCAAAGGAGGCCTAATAGTGGAGGCAATAGAGGACCACACCTTGTGCTTGAATCACCATCATCTTTGTTTCAAAAACCTGAGGTCCCACATATATATGGTCAAGCATATGATACTCACCTTCGCAGACCATTATGGAAGCCTTATGCAGAAAAATATACTCAAGCACATACCAATGCTAAGGACCAACCACCAAAGCAATTGGATATCCAAAGACATGTTGAAAATTTGGACATAAGGAAACCCCGTGTCAAATTTGGGGGCAACACACTAGAAAAAACTCATGACATTCCTGTAGAGTATGGTATACATGGAAAAACCAGATATTCCATTCCTCACCATGACTCTATACCACTGGTCCATATACGCAACATCATTATAGACCTCCTCCATATGAACATGTGTATGATCAATACCATCCATATATGCAACATGCTCCTCCACCCGGTGGTTCAGGCATGGGGTATGGTCCAAGAAGTCTATCTCCACCTAAGAACAATTTGGAACGGCAAATTAAGGACTTACAAAAGAAAAGGAGAACATAAATACACCGAAGCCAACTTACACAATGAGAGACATATGTCCCTATCCATTTGACAAAAGCATTCCAATGCCTCATTTTCCTACACATTTTGTGACACCTAAGTTTGATAAGTACAGAGGCAAAGGAGATCCTAAGGCACATATAAGATAGTTTTTCATAGCTTGTATTGAGGTAGCAGCAGAAGAGACATATTTGATGAGATTATTCTCACAGAGCTTAGGTGATCAAGCTATGGAATGGTTCTCCCAACTCCCACCTGGAATTAAGTCTTGGGGTGATCTAGCAAAGGCATTTATCCAACATTTCTCATACAACATAGAGATAGACATATCAGTCACTACTTTGTGCAACACCAAGCAAAAGGATGGAGAGTCTTTTTCATCATTCTTACAAAGATGGAGGAATCTAGCCAGCGGATGCTCTTATGAAATTCCACAAAAACAAATGGTAGAGATGTTCACTCAGAATGTTAACAAAGATATTGGTTATGACTTAAGAAAAGATTGTTTGTCCACCTTCAAGGACGTCATTGAAAAAGGATTAGCAGCAAAGAAGGTCCTAATTGAACAAGGAGTCATCAAAATATTCAAAGAAAATTAATAGGACTTTAAAGGAAAAGACAAGCCAAGATTTTGGAATAAAAACAAGAACACAGTCAATGATGCTGTTGTGGATGCCAATATAGTATGACCCAAAATCCTTTTTTTGGAGTCAAGCTCTACAAACAATCAAGTGAATACTCAAACAACTTCCAAATCACAAAGGAAGTACACCCCATTGGGAGAACCACTAGAGTCAGTTTTCAAAAAGCTAGTGGCAAACAAGATAATCACAATTCCAGATCTACCTCCATATGAGCCAAAGGTCAAAACAAATTGGTGGAATGACGATGAATATTGTGAATTTCATAAAAGAAAGGGACATAAAATAGGAAATTGTCACTGACTAAACAACATCATACAAGATCTCATTGATAGAGGTGACATTGAGATTGAAGGACACTCATCCAATCAAGAACATGAAATGTTTAAGGAACCATTCCCAAAGCATGACAAGGGAAAATCTAAAGCCACAGATGAACAAACCAACTATACCAGAGCATCCTATAACTATGATTCAACTATCAATCACATTTCGATGGACAATTAGGTCTCTACCATTATCATCAAGGACAAAATGCCTGAGAATTCTACCTAGAGACCTAAGATCATCCTGAAAGGAATTGGATCTTCTTCCAAACCTACCTTTGAATGTAATGTTACAACGCGTCGAGGTAAATTCACTTTTCAAGGTGCTCCAGCTAAAAACATTGCTTCCTCATCGACCAAGCCTAAGTATGACCTTGTAGAACAATTAGGGAAGACACCTACACTTATCTCAATCCTTGAGCTCTTACGCATATCCTCTGCACATAAAGCTATTCTTGACAAAATCTTGAGAGATAATTCCATCCCTACTGATCTGAACATGGACCAGTTTCAAGCCATGGTGGGATAACTTTCCATTCCACACTCCCTTACATTCACAGAAGCTGAAGATGCCTCTGTGAGCCAGCCACATAATGCACCTTTACACATTGAAGCCTTCCTACACAAACATCGAATAAAATGAGTCCTGATAGATGGAGGAGCAGGTCTAAACATTTGCACATTGAGCACTATTAAATAATTGGGATATTCAAATAAAGCTATGAACTCTACAAACAAAATTACCTTCAAGGCGTATGATGATGAAGAGAGTTCATCCAAAGGCATAGTCACCTTGCCTCTCAGAGTTGGGCCAGTTACAAAGGATGTGGCTTGTCAAGTCTTAGACCTGGATCTCACATACAATATATTACTAGGACATCCTTAGATTCATGAAATGAGGGAAGTCCCATCTACATATCACCAATGCATTAAGTTTCCTCACAACGGAGTTGAAATAACAGTTAATGGTGATCCTAATCCATTCATATACTGCAATAACTTGAGACCAAAAATTGAGATGATAATTCCAAGTAATAGGGAAGTTGTCCCTTCTTCTACATACATGGATCTTGAATCATTAAAACCTTCGACATCAAAACAAGGTGAGCTTAAAGGGAAATATCAGGACAAGGGCATGGGTGAATATACTTTGAATCAAACCATGTGCTTACAACAAGTTATGAGTTCACCAAAGAATATGAATGACCACATCTTCTAAATGGATATCCATCATTACACTCAAATGGGATCCTACTATCTTCCAAAAGTGGGGTGAAGTGGAAGAAGAAGACTTATACAAAATGCTTTACAAAGACCCTGAAAATGATACACAAGATCACATCAGCATACCATGTGAAAAATATGGCAAAGGATTCAAGATCCTACAAAAATTTGGGTATGATGGCAAAAATCCTCTTGCCTTAAGAAAGGAAGGCATCATTGAACCTTTACAACTTGAATTGACATTCAAAAAGGAACGTTTGAAAGGACTTGGTTTCATGTCTTCCAAGGTAAATACTCAAAAGACAAGAGAAGCATTACAAATCAAAGCTACCAAAATTCAACAAGAGAACTGTTATTCCACAGACTCCAATGAATGGGAATGGGATTCAGACAAATCCTCCATTGATTATGAACTCACCAAGACATTTAGAGAGCTAGGTGAACCCATAGAAGAAGAGGAATTTTATAGAAAATTCAAATTTGGTCAAGAAACAACCCCTAACGATCCCACACAGTCCTTGCCTCTAGGTTCTAGGTCGAAATCACAAAGAATGAGAACACCTGTCCCAAAATGCACTACTAGTGATGACAATTTGGATTCGTTCACGATTGAGACGGATGAGGAGAGTGCCAACGATGACCTTGATAACTACCTTGACATACCTAAATATAATTGCATCTTCACTCTTAGCCCTGCTAACTTTGAAGACATCAAAGGCCTTCCCCTTGTTCACCACCAACTTATTGACTGGGACCACAAAGGACCTACACAGTTCGACACATTCAAAAATGATGAAGCCTTTATTGACTATCTAGGCATACAAGATGATCTTCCCCCTGGGGACCATAAGGTAGGATACACTATAGGACTCAATAGCATGCCATATTTTGGTGGGGGTGTTGGGCCTTCCAGTCGCAAAAACATAAAAATAAAAACAAATCAAGGGTCTTATGGTGAAAACCACATTGTGGCGCTGTCTGACCCCAAAAAAGTAAAAAGAAAGGATGTATCTGAGGGAGAAAACCTCTCTGAGGCACCTGAGGAGGGAAGGCTCGACATTCTCCTAGCATCATATGAAGAAAAATTATCTATGTTAGTAGAAGAGACCATCAAGACAAACATTGGTACAGAAGAAATTCCACATAACATATTCCTAGCTCAATCCCTAACAGAGATAGAAAGACCAAAGTTCATAAGTTTCTTCACAGAGCGACAAATCAATTTTGCATGGTCATATGCTGATATGCCTGGATTGGATCCGTATTTGGTAATACATCATTTGACAATTAAACTGGGGGCAAAACCAGTGAAATAGAAAATAAGAAAGATGCATCCACAAGTGGCATTATTAGTCAAAGCAGAGCTTGAAAAATTATTGGATGTCGGATTCATACGCCCAATTGATTATCCTGAATGGATCTCCAACTTAGTGCCTGTCAGTAAACCAGATCGTAGCATCAGAATATGTATAGATTTCAGAGACATCAACAAAGCTTGTCCTAAGGATGACTTTCCATTACCAAATATTGACTTGATCGTAGATCTCACAACAGGTCATGTGATGTTATCTTTGATGGATGGATTCTCTGGTTATAATCAAATAAAAATTGCATCTGAGGATCAACACAAAACAACATTTAGTTGTCCTTGGGGAACTTTCTGCTAGAATGTCATGTCATTTGGGATAAAGAATGTAGGCACTACGTATCAAAGAGCCATGACTACTATTTTTCATGATCTCATGCACGTTACTATGGAAGATTATGTTGACGACCTCTTGGGGAAATCAATAGATAGAGATACACATTTGGACATACTTTCAGTCATTTTTGATCGGTTGGAAAAATATAAAGTAAGATTAAACCCCAATAAATGTGTCTTTGGAGTAACCCCTAGGAAGCTCCTAGGATTCATTGTCTCAAAAAGAGGAATCAAAGCTGATCCAGCAAAATTCAAGGCCATCCTAGAGATGCAACCACCAAGAAATATCAGCCAACTTTGATCTTTGCAAGGGAGACTCTAGTCCATATGGAGATTCATAGCACAACTTGCAGATAAATGTAATCCTTTTTAGCACCTGCTACACAAAAACATCAAATTCAAATGGGATGATAACTGTCAACAGGCTTTCCAGACACTCAAAGATTATCTTTTGAATCTGCCAGTATTGATGCCACCAGTTCTAGATCAACCCCTATTACTATACATATCCACTACTTCAACAGCACTGGGGGCACTCTTTGCACAACAGGTTGCTGAAGGCAAAGAAAAGGTAGTCTACTACATCAGTCGCACATTGGTGGGATGTGAGCTAAACTACACACCAATTGAGCGTGCATGTCTCGTTGTGGTCTTTGCTTCGCAGAAATTATGGCATTACATGCTAACTCATAAAACTAAGTTGGTCGCAAGGATTGATCCATTGAAATACCTTCTCAATAAAGCAATGCTTACTGGTCGATTAGCCAAATGGGTGATGCTCCAAAGTGAATTTGACATAGAATATGTGGACAGAAAAGCAATAAAAGGACAAGCTATCGCAGATCAGTTAGCAGATGCTCCCATGATAGATGATGTTCCTCTAACTTCAGAATTTCTAGATGAATCCATCTTAACAATGTCACACACAAAGCCTTAGCAGCTATACTTTGACAGCAGGAGCTGGAATCCTCTTCATAACTCCTCAAGGGGATTCCATACCCAAATCATATCAATTATCATTTCCTTGCACTAATAATATAGCAGAATACAAGGCATTAACAACTGGATTACGGATTGCATTTCAGTGGAAAATCCAGGAACTTCATGTTTTTGGGGACTCTCAACTTGTAATTCATCAAGCAACTGATGACTACCAAACAAAGGATGAGAAATTAATGCCTTACAAAAGAATGGTGGATGACCTGAAACAACATTTCATGAAGATTGACTTTGAGTAGATACCGAGAGAAGAATCAATCCATGGATGCCATGGCTATGTTCGCATTTTTGATGTTTATGTTGTGATTGTCATTGATGGACACACACTTGTATTGAGATCCCCTTTATATGTATGAGCTCATGCTCAACCAGTATTTGTTCCAACCGGTATGTTGTATTCTCGTCTTTAGACTAGTGATGATTTTGCAAAATGTGTTTCCTGGTCTGAAGCGGCATGTCGACCCCAAGCGATTCGTAGATCACAAGCGGTACAAGGGAGCAAAGCGGCACAACACATTCTTACCAGTCTTCATTTTTGTCAAACCGGCAACTAGTATTTTGTATGAACTGGTAATACTCTGTGATGAGTTACCAATCGGCATTTTGTGATGAGCTACCAATCCACCAATTGTTTGACGATGTCGACACATTGATAGTGATTCTTGTGTCATGTTACTGAGTATGTCTAGATTCATTGAACCTAGGAAATTGTAATGTAATCCTATTGGACCGACATGAAATTAGATTCCTTTAAAGGACATCATATCTAGGGTTTTTGTGTTGTTGAAGAAGTTGTGAAAAGGGTTTATGTTGAGCTAGGGTTTAAGGTGGAAGTTGAGAACGATCTTATCTAAGAAGATCGAGTTGTAACTAAGAGAGAGATAGAGAAGACTAAAGTAATGCTGGAATGCATTAGCTGTGAGAAATAATGGATCTAACCAAGCAGTCAGCGCTATTAGATAGATCAAACACTTGTTGATTACTCACATCTTTGACAAGTTTGTAGCCTTTAACCAGGTAGGCCTCAAAGCCTTTGTAAAATCCTCTAACAAGGTGGTTCACGCATGTGAATCTAAAATCCTCTAACAAGGTAGTCTTTAATCAGACTTATCTCCTAACAAAGATTGAGATTCCTAATAGGATCTATTCTGGTGAAGAACATTGTAAGACCTTAAGCGGTCTGACCTTAACCAGTCTGGTTTCTATTCTGCAGATAGTGACTTGTGAGTTCCATCTCACCGTGGTTTTTCCCAGTTGGGTTTCCACATCAAATATCTTGTGTTATGGTTGTATTTCTTTTGTGGGTGAATGCTTTATTCACATTTTGGTTTGCATGTGTAGTAACTGGTTTGACTGTCAGACTGCTTTACCGGTTTATCTTTAGATTGTGTAAGTGTTTTAGTGTAGAGATTTTTGGCATACTAATTCACCCCTCCCCTCTTAGTATTCATCAATTGGTATCAGAGTCAATCTTTCTATAAGTTTAACCACTTGGAAAGAAATATGGGGGAATACACCTTGAGGGAACTTACTCAACGACTCACTAAGTCTGAGCAAGCCTATGATGATCTTATGGTCAAATACAAGGCATCTCTAGCAAAAAGAAGAGAACATGTAGAGAGGCTGATGGAACTATCCGAAAGTAGTTCTGAAGATGAAGCTAACATGGAAGCTATGATTGCTGAAGTGAATAAGCTGAATGATTCAAACTCAAATCTGAGAAAGGAGTTGGAAGGACTAACTATTTGGTTTAGTCAAGAGCTTGAGAACTGGAGAAAAGCTGAAGATCTGGTAAAAGACAGAGATCATGAGATCTCCAAGTTGAAACATGAGATTAGTGCACTAACTGCTCGCCTTCATGAGAGTAGAATGGAAAAAGAAGACATGCAAGGAGGACTAAACATTGCCATCTCTGAAAATGCAAGTCTTATGGAGACAAACACTCCTATTTCCAAAGAACTCTTTGAGTCAAAGGAAATACTTGCTAAGTTTGGCAAAAGCATAGTTAGGCTAGAGAAAAAGCTTGAGTCATCTAGAGCAGCAAAGAATACCAATGGTCTTGGTTTTTCTAGACATGAGGAAGGAGAATCCTCAGGAACAAAAGCTGAAGCATCAAAGAAGCAACCGACACTTAAAGGAAAAGGTAAGAAAAAATTCAAACCTGTTTGCTTTAACTGTCTTAAAGAAGGACACACTGCCAATGTATGTAGGAGCAAAGCCTACAATAATTTTCCTTATTTTATCAACAATGTACCTAGATCCAACAAGTTCAATGGTCATTGTTATGCATGCAACAAGTTTGGGCATAGAGAATTTGAATGCAGGTCTGTAATGGATAACACTAGAAGATATCCTCAGAGGACCCAAGGAACTGGTCCTGAATCTTTTATGAACCAAAACTATAGCCGGTTTAATGTCTTCAATCATCAGTCAAGAAGCAGTGGTCATCAAGTAGCAATCAGATGGATAGAAAGTTGTATGATCTATCATGGTCATGGTCACACTACTGCAACATGCAGAAGGAAGAATGGAAACATGTACAATGGACCTTGGAGAGCACCTAGACTTGTTTGCTATCACTGCAACAAACTGGGTCACATTGCAAGATTTTGTAGAAGCTGAAAAAGTATAACTGATGATATATCGGTTACTCAGTAAGGAGAAATAGATGTTGAAAAATTTCAAGGAGACATGAAGAAAACATGGAAGAAGAAACCAATATTGTCAGAGGAGGAACCGGTTTCTGCACCTAGTGTGGAAATATCGGAACCGGCAAACTAAGTCTCAAAGGCTTAGGGGGTGCAAACGGCGAAATGCTTTTGAACCCCCGATTGATACCGGTAAAAGACCTTAACTGGTATGTGATACTTGTCGCTTGGCAGAAGACCGAAAATGGTAAAAAGGCAAATTAGGGTTTACGCCCTAATAGATGAGCATTAATGATGGTAGGTGAGAGACATGTATAAATGCAATTTTCAAATCATTTCTCACTATCTGTTTTTGAGCAAAGAAAAGTTTTCAAGTGCACAGCGAAGAAGGTGATTTGTGCTTAGACTTCAAGAAATTGGATAACCTTGAAAGAGATTCAAATCTAGTTTGCAAGCGGTAGTGGAGAACACAAAGCAGTGATTTGGCATCCGATGGAGAATGAAGTGAAGTAGAATCAGGAAGCCCTAATTTCACGTTAGAAAGGTATTTTTCATGTTCTTGAAATAACTCTTCAATGGCTTCCGCATCTCATACCAGTTCAAGCACATCCACTGAGTCAGAAAGTTTCATTCAGAGGAAGTCCAAGTATAATGCTTTGTCACAAGTCCAAGCTGGAGTCATAGTCAAAGAGGGAATTTCAGATTATATTGATTGCAAGATAGAAGACCTAGGGTCCTTAGCCATTCATACTCAATTAGGTCTATTTTGTGGAAAGGACAAAAGGATCAAACCGGAGTTCAGTATCTTAGAGAAGAAGAAACTCCACAACGCTGTATATTTCCTTGAAGACTTCACAGAGGATCACATCAAGATCATCTTGAGCAGAGTCCATGGTGATAAGATGTACCTGGAGAGAATGCATGATATCATGCCTAAGGCAATTCATGCAGTCACCGATTTTTGCAACACAGGAGAAGTGTCAGCCCTAAGAACGGTAAGCAAAATGGAAATGACCAAGCTCACTAGTTTGACAAGTGATTCATGAGGTATGATAGTTAATTCTATCAAGGATGAACTAGTGAAATACGCCTGCATGGTGATAGGCTATAGAACATTCTCAGCCAATAGGATTAATTTTGTATCTACTGCAGCAGTAAATGTTGCTTACCGGATGATTATAGAGGATAAATCATTTGACTTATGCACCGACATGTAGAGGAAACTCCTGTCAAACCTTAAGGCAATCAAAAAGGACAATTCACTGAAATTTAAGTTTCAACAACTACTAGTAGGGTTTTTTTTCTATTTCCAAGGCTACTTTCTAGGTGTAGGAGATGTCCAGTGATCCCCTGACCAACCGGTAACCAAGTAGATAAAGGAAAGTATGCAAGCCATTGGAATCGGCTACCCTGAGGTACTGAACAAATAATTTGATGAGTTCAGAAGAAAGATGAGTCAGAGGATAAGAATCTCAAGAGACATAGTGAAGAAATACAAAGATGACATCTATTTCACTATTCAGGTGAACAAATGTCTAATGGAGGTTGTTGAGCCTAGAATGGAGGAAGTGGAGCCTATGGGCTATGAGGTCATGTTTGACATGCTAGAAGGGTATGCTTCAACCCTTATTGCCTCGCTTCTTGATCCAAAGGCGAAGAGAACTGGAACCTACTTGGAGAGGATCACACCGGTTGAAGAACCATCAATGAAGAAGGGAAAAGAACCAACAGCCAAGAAAGCTAAGGTAGTGCCTACAACATCGGCACCGGCTACCACTACGACTCCAAGAGTGACCAAGCGATCACCAGCAAAGAAGAAATCGGAGGTAAAACTGGTAAAAGTCTTCGAAAGAAAGAGGAAGACTAAGGCAAATGAACCAGACTCCGAAGAAACCGAGTCTGATGAACAGCCAAAGAAGGCTAGACAGACCAAGAAGATGAAGAAGAATGAACCGGCAGCATCCGCACTGGTAAATATAGATATCTCCTCTTACAAACCTTTGACACATTTTCAAAGAATAGTAAAGAATTAGGAGAAAGATACTTCATGATTTAATTTATTATTATGATGAACTCAATAGTGAGAAAAAAGATGAAGTACTACAGGAAATCATTCTTTATTTATGTAAAAATGACCGGTCACCATCAGAGATTAAATCTCAGACACCGGATTCTTTGTTTAAAGCATTGGATAAAAAATGGTGCATTGCCATTGAAAAGGAACAAGGATAGGGAGACATTTTTTGAATAGTACTTCCCTGAACTCTCAAATTCAAAATTATTTGATGTATTAGATCAAAATAAAGGTCTCTTCTTCACAAGGAGAAGAAGACTCTCATTGTTGGAGGGGAGAGTTGATGATGTAGAAAAGGATACACATCAACACATGGCCCATGCTATCAACTCTCACAAAGCTCGAATGGCCAACCTCCAAGCGGAAAAGAAACCAGTTATTTCCAAACCAGATGAGGTTTTTGATGAGGAAGGCAACCTGGTGGAGGAACCAATCGACACCATAGATGTCAATGCCCTAGATATAGAAGATGTCACTCAAGACATACCTTCTGACGGTACTGAATAGGGGAAGCAGGATGATCAGGGTGGTGAACAAGCTGTGGACACACAGCAAGCGGCAAAAGAACAGGAAGAGAAGAAAAAGAGGGATGAAGATGAGAAATAGAAAAAAGAGGAAGAGAAGAGAAAAGAGGAAGAGGAGAAAAGAAAAGATGAAGAGAAGAAGAAGAAAGAAGAAGAGGACAAGGAAGAAAAGAAGAAGAAGGAAGAAGAAGAAAAGAAGAAGGAAGAAGAAGAAAAGAGGAAGAAGGAAGAGGAAGAGAAGAAGAAGAGGGAAGAAGAAGAAAATGAAGAGCAGAAGAGGAGAGCAAAGGAGAAGAAAAAGGCAGAGAAAGACAAGGAAGAAGAGAAGAGAAGAGAAGTGGAAAAGAAGAAAACTGAAGAAGCCAAGGAACGAGAAGCGGCAAAAAGCTCTTAGGTGGAAACTCTGAAGGCAACCGAAAGTCAACCCTCACCGGTTGATCTCCCTAGTCCTATCGATCTCCAATTTGCAAGTGAGTTGGAGCTTATACAGAGCATCAAGGTTGCTCAAGAGCGCCTTGAGATCATTCATAGGAAAAAGGAACAGGACATCATTCAGGCAGTTGTAGACACACTTACCGGTTTAATCCCCAGTACTAATCTTCCTGACACTGATTCATCACTAGCACAACTCAAACTTCTATGTACTATAGTGGATGATCAGATGCAGGGTCTAGAAGAAGAAGTAGAGGCCAATGTAAAGAAAGAGCACCAAAAGGCTCTTAATGTTGCTCTCATGAAGAAATTAAATGAGCTTAGGACTAAACTGTTAAAGGATCAAAAGGACATAAGGAGTGCCTTGGATGAGCAAAACTTGCTACTCAGCAAAATTTGTCAACCTCATCTATTCTGTGATGATGTGCTAGCCAAGAAGCAACAACTTCAAATGGACTTGCAGTCCTACCTGAGCACATTCAAGACTCCTTACGACTCCTTTGTAGCATATGGGCAAACCATTCACCGGTTCCAGATCCAGTCAGCCAAGATGGAGCAAGAGATCAGCACAAGGTCTAGGGATTTGTAGGAGCTTCAACTGGTATTACTTCCACAACTGCAAATTCTCCAAAAATGTTATCTGAACCTGGATGCCCTAACAGTCACACATGAATTGAGCACAATAGATGCCATGGAGGAACAGGTATCACAAATGCAGACAGAGAAGGAAGTGGCGACCTCCCTACTTGAGTCCTAGTCTCTTTCAATGAAATAATTTTTGTAGGACTATAAAGCTATTTTTGACAAATATTATTCATTATTGTCATAAACTCTTTTATATATATATATGGAAACAGGTTTTTCAGCGGTACTTTGTCATTGTTGGCAAAGGGGGAGAAGTATATGGTTTTAAAAGTTTGAAATTTTGATATATGTTGTGATATATGCTATATGCTCTGATGATTATGCTATGAATGCAAAATTGCTATACACTCTATTGATTAAGGGATAGTGTATATGCTTAGGGGGAGCAATTTTGTTAATGGAAAGTTTTTGTTGTAAAACACTTATATGTCAAAATTTTATTTTCCTAAGTGTTGCCATCAATGCCAAAGGGGGAGATTGTTGGCATTTTGATGTTTATATTGTGATTGTCATTGATGGACACACCCTTGTATTGAGATCCCCTTTATATGTATGAGCTCATGCTCAATCGGTATTTGTTCCAACCGGTATGTTGTATTCTAGTCTTTAGACTAATGGTGATTTTGCAAAATGTGTTTCCCGGTTTGAAGCAGCATGTTGACCCCAAGTGGTTCATAGATCACAAGTGGTACAAGGGAGCAAAGTGGCACAACACATTCTTACTAGTCTTCATTTTGGTCAAACCAGCAACCAATATTTTGTATGAACCGGTAATACTTTGTGATGAGTTACCAACTAGCATTTTGTGATGAGTTACCAATCCACCGATCGTTTGATGGTGCCGACACATTGATGATGATTCTTGTGTCGTGTTACTGAGTATGTCTAGATTCATTAAACCTAGGAAATTGTAATGTAATCCTATTGGACTGACATGAAATCAGATTCCTTTAAAGGACATCATGTCTAGGGTTTTTGTGTTGTTGAAGAAGTTGTGAAAAGGGTTTATGTTGAGCTAGGGTTTAAGGAGGAAGTTGAGAATGATCTTATCTGAGAAGATCAAGTTGTAACTAAGAGAGAGATAGAGAAGACTGAAGTAATGCTGGAATGCATTAGCTGTGAGCAATACTGGATCTAACCAAGTAGTCTATGCTATTAGATAGATCAAACACTTGTTGATTACTCACATCTTTGACAAGTTTGTAGCCTTTAACTGGGTAGGCCTCAAAGCCTTTGTAGAATCCTCTAACAAGGTGGTTCATGCATGTGAATCTAAAATCCTCTAACAAGGTAGTCTTTAATCGGACTTATCTCCTAATGGAGATTGAGATTCCTAACAGGATCTGTTCTGGTGAAGAACATTGTAAGACCTTAACCAGTCTGACCTTAACTGGTCTAGTTTCTATTCTGCAGATAGTGACTTGTGAGTTCCATCTCACCGTGGTTTTTCCTAGTTGGGTTTCCACGGCAAATATCTTGTGTTATGGTTGTATTTCTTTTGTGGGTGAATGCTTTATTTGCATTTTGGTTTGCATGTGTAGTAACTAGTTTGACTATCAGACTGCTTTACCGGTTTATCTTTAGATTGTGTAAGTGTTTTAGTGCAAAGATTTTTGGCATACTAATTCACCCCCCACTCTTAGTATTCATCAAGCTAAAATTGCTTCACTAATTGATCTACCATATAATGAAACCCGCTATGAGTTCTTGGTGGATAACCTGTTGGTTCCCTCGTATGAGATCACTCCTACTAAAATGATATGTGTCATTGGTCCTGGTTCCCATTTATATGGTTCCATTTTCACATACCTTCATGACAATACCCTTCCTCTTGACTTATCCAATAACCAACGTCGCACTTTCATTCGCCAATCTTCTTGATACGTCATTTTAGCCGATATCCTATACCATCGAGGTCTAGATGGCACTCTTCTTAGATGTTTAGAAAGGGATGAAGCTCAGATTGCATTATGTGAAGTTCATGAAGGGATATGTGTTCCACATTTTAGTGGTCCTACCTTAGCCAAGAAACTCATCAGGACTGGATATTACTAGCCAAATATGGAAAAATACTCATATCAGTTTGCCAAGCAATGTAAGCAGTTTCAACTTCATGGAGACCTCATTCATTCACCAACACAAGAACTTCAACCAATTGCGACTCCTTGGCCCTTTTGTCAGTGGGGACTTGATCTCATAGGAAAGATTCATCCTCCTTCCTCCAATGGTCATAAATCCATCATCACTGCTATAGAATATTTCACAAAATGGATCAAACCCGTACCTCTCACACAAGTCACTGGGAAACAGATTGCTACATTCATTCTCAACTACATCATTTGTTGATATGGCATTCCTGTTTCCATCATCATCAATAATGGGCATCCCTTCAAAAATCAAGATGTTCATGAACTCTGTGATCACTTCCATATTACCCATTGTTTCTCCACACCTTATTACCCCCAAGGTAATGGTCAAGTTGAGGCATCTAATAAAACAATCCTTCAAATCCTAAAAAAGACAGTCGACGACACTGGCCACAATTGGCATATCCAATTTAATCCCGCACTTTGGGCTTACTGCACAAGCATCCGCACACGTACAAGAGCTACCCCTTTTTCACTTATCTATGGCATTGAAGCTATCTTTCCTATTGAGGTCAAGTTACCCTCTTTACGAGTCTCTTTGCAAAACATTATCAGTGATGAAGACTACAGGGTATCTCGCTTACAAGAACTTGAACTATTGGATGAACAAAGACAAACTGCTTTTAATCATCTCAAGGCTTATCAACAATGAATGAGTCATAGCTACAATCATAAAGTCAAGCCTCACACATTTGAGGTAGGTGATTTGGTTCTCAGAGAAAATCTTAAAAATCAAAAAGATAGAGAGAAGAAGGGCAAGTTCGAACCAAATTGGCTTGGTCCTTACATCATCACAGCAGCATATGGATCTAGTGCATATCAGCTCTCAACCATAGAGGGTGAACCTTTGGAGGATCCTATCAATAGCATGCACCTTCACAGGTTTTACACATAGCTCTTCAAAGTATCCTAATTCAAAAATACAAAAAAAAAAATTTAAAAATCATAAACATAAAAAATTGTTACTTGGTGAAAACCTAGCAAATAGGTGCCTTGTGACACAAAAAAATTGAAAAATAAAAAAAGTAAAGAAAAAAATTTTGTCCAACAATGAAAACCCCTTTGGTGGTGCCCTGGGCAAGTACCATGGTGAAAAATGGGTCACCAGTGTCATGCGTAGAGACATTGCTCCTCCATCCTTCAGGATTCCATTTCATCCTTTCACTTTTTGCACACACTCACAACCTTTCCATCCATAATAAACTTACCCATTCTCATCATGGCTTGTTATTGATCTACCTAAGATTGGTTAGCCATTCATAATAAACATTCCTTTTCACCCCTTTCCATCCATAATAAATCAGCTCCTATTTGTGGCTAAGGCAAATCCTACATCTAGTAATGGGTGTGGAACTGAGAGCATCGCCTGTTCTGAGGAGTACAGTTTCTTTCAGTTTTCTTCAGTCTATCCACACACAATCTGCAATAAAGCAACATTTGCATCACCAATCTACAATGATGTTCCGTCTTCTCCACAATAAAGTATCAGTTTCATGGATTCAGTCAGTTTCAGATGAGACATAGCTACAATGGGCTTCAACAAATCAAATCTTTCAACAGACTCAGACAACATTATGGTTCAGTGCTATCTATTCTTTTGTGAAAGTAAACATTGTGACCACAATCAAATAGACTTATACAAGTGACAAGAGACACTATACCTAAGGACTATAGTGGATGTTGGTGTCGATTCTTGGTTTTCTTTTTTTATTTTATCTTTTTGGTGACATGTCTTTTAGCTTTTCCAGGATGTCTTTGACTAGAAAGGCGAGGATGGGGTATCGTCACCTATTTTTCTTTTGTTGTTTGTAGATTATCTCTTAGTAATGCTATGACTTGTCCAAGGATATGAGGACACTGTGATTCTAGTATGAACTAGGGAATTCCTTGTTTGCGATTGTCTTATCTCCATGCAAGCAAGTACAATGACTTTTTTGGGTCGAACATATGCCTCAATTTTCATAACCTATTTTTTCATAATAAAGCTCAATGATGATAATGCACAAGAAGCTCTTTCACTTTCATATCGTCTACCTTTCATCCCCTTTTCTTGATTGACCTCCATAGTCCTTCCTGAGTCTGTGTAGCCTGCTATCACATGACTGAGTATAATGACACACCAAAAACATTTGCATTTCATGTAGTTGCACCTACATTACCACATATAAGCATTTCATACATACATAAAGATATCACAATTGCATCACATTCTAGACACAACACATGTTAGCACATTCTACATTCTCATCATATTCATTTGCATTTCATGCATTCACATTTGCATTTGCATAGCATATAAAACATAAAAGAAAAAAAAGTATTGCATTGCATCATGTACATATTTGCATCCATATCATAAGCATCACATAGAAACATACATCACATCGGTACACATGCATATAGTTGTTGCAAGGATGAATCTTATATATATATATATAAAAGTGTCATGATACAATGATGTCCAAATAATATGGCTACAATCACCTGAAGGGGTCTACATCATCATACAAAATGGTACAAAATTGATACATAGGAACCCACTGATCACTCCTGCTAGTACTGCTAGTAGTGCTAATCTTGTTTGTGTCATGGTATCCCAAGCCACGTGTCCTACCCTCATCTCCAATCCTAGATCCTGAAACACTCATCTTAGGGCATCCCTATCTCCATCTCAATCATAGGGAATCAACTCCCCATCGATTGGTATCCATAGTATCTTATACACATCCTCCAAGGTGACTGCCATCTCACCCATCAGCAAATGAAAATTGCAAGTCTCTGAGTGCCATCTCTTAGCTAAAGCAATCAGCAATCCCATGTTCGCCCAAAACTTAGGCACATATAGAATATGTTGCAAGCCCATAACCTTAATAGCTTATCTATCCTCAAATCTTAGCTTCGGTCGTAAGCTCTGAGTCAATGGGAATCTCTCCCGTGACTCCAGCATAGGTAGGTACTCTTACAGTCAAACAAATCAGCTCTGTCAGTCAAAGTGGCATTCACTGTTCATCATAAAATGCTACTTATTATCCTAGTGCTTATATCTATCATATGGCGCTCTGTCCTAGTGACACTCACTGTTCATCACAAAATGTTGTTTTTTTATCCTAGTGGTACTCCTTGTTCGTCACAAAGTACTACGTGTTTTTGCACTCACTATTCATCACAAAGTACTATGTCTTGGTACTCATTGTTCATCACAAAGTGCTACTTTTTTTAGTACTCCCTGTTCATCACAAAGTACTATGTCTTGGTACTCCCTGATCATCAAAAAGTGCCTCGATCTATCCTATCCTAGGGCCTCTACTTGAGTGTATCCTCTTGAGTAGTTTCCTAATTGGCAACGTATGTTCTATCATAGAATTGTCAATCCTAGCCCTATTTGCTATCCTAGTCTTCCCTAGAGGACCTACTTGAGTGTATCCTCTCAACAGCTTATCCAATTGACAATGTATGTTCATTATAGATCTATCGATTCGACCTTGAAGACATAAACATGCATTCATGACACAAACGCGCCTAGCCTACCCAGACGCAGCTTAATGTTTTTACCCTGCTTGACATTTTTTCTATACATACCTAAAATGCATTTATTGCCCTACCTAGCATGCATTAATGACAACATTTATTGCAACAAAGTACAAGGAGGTTTTGTGGTACTTACTAGCTCTCCTGCATCTGTTGGCCTCTGAAATCGGTGAACGCGATTGAATCTGTGAACCAATGCCATCGTTGCTGACTGTTGTTGCTCTATTCTCTCTCTACACTCTAATCTCTTGGATGTGTGGATGACAATGAGGATGTTTTCCCTCATGGTCTATCTTATAGACTGCCCTAGCCCTAGCCCTAGCCCTAGTCTCCCGAGTCAGTCTTCTTTATCCTATGACTTTGTCACTTTATCTTATCCAGTCGGTCCTTTCTAGCCTTTCTTTCTTATCGAGAGATTGTTTGTGATCTTTTTAGACATTTTCATCCAATCTCTTGAGGGGGCATATCATTCCCCTCTTGGGGCAACTTTTTATCAATTCATATTATCTTCTTTGAAACAACGCGACAAGCTGCATTGTCTCAAAGAGGGGCAAAATGTAGACACCTAAAATTGTCTAGTCTAATTAAATAAATATCTTTATTTATTTAATTACTTTAGCCTAATTCTTCTATTAATTAAAGAAATCTTTATTTATTTAATTAATTCACTTATCCTCTTCTAGCCTTATTTCTCATTTAAATAAATACATTTATTTATTTAAATTCCTCTTTTCCTAAATTAAATAAATACTTTTATTTATTTAATTATCCCACTTCCTCTATTAATTAAATGAATCTTTATTTATTTAATTAATTCATTAACCTTTTCTACCCATGACACATGTCATTCATCTCTTAATTCCTACACTACCTACCCTTTTATTATTTTCTCTACCTACCCTTTAATCATAGCCGACCATTTATCTTTTACACCTCTCAATCTTATCCCTCCATTTCTTATAGTGTCTTCTATATAAGGAGATGATTCCTTCATTATCAAGCTCTGGACATATACATTCTAATCAAGCATCCTAGCATACAACCTTTCATATGCAATCGTACTTGCAACCACATTTCTATTCTTTGTTGAGCTCTTGTGCACATAAAATCTAAGAGTAAATATATCAACCAAGATCAATGGAGATAGGAAGAATGGAGATTCAAACCCTATTGGACATGTGATGGTATAATCTTTGTGATTTCATTTGATTTGCATTGTCTTAGGTAATCTTCATATGTTATGGTGGATCTTTGTTGTTGTTAGGCTAGGGTTTTGTGGTTGAATTTGTTTAGCCTTTCAATATTGTTGTTATCCATTTTCACCTTATACAATATGGAATCATTCTCTCTCATGCATCCGACTGTTACCCACAAGGGAATGGACAAGCTAAGGCCAATAATAAGAATATTATTACCATTCTTCAGAAGCTAGTTGATGAAAATCAAAGGACATGGCACAAACATTTGTATCGGGCATTATGGGCTGATCGCACCACAAAGAAAAGAGCTATCGGGTTATCTCCTTTTGAAATAGTTTATGGAATAGAAGCAAAATTGCCTATTCCTTTGGAGTTAGCTTTTCTCAAATTGCAAGAAGTTTTGGAGAATTATGAATTCAAAGATGCCTTAGAAAAGCGAGTGATGTATTTGACCAAGATGGAACAACAAAGAGAGGCGATGGTCGATAGAATTAAAGAACATCAAATGCGAGTCAAGGAGTTATTTGATAGAAGAGCAAGAGAAAGACTATTTTGTGTTGGTGACTTGGTTTTGTTGTGGGATAAAAGAAGACATCCAAAAGGAATGCATGGTAAATTTAATTCCCTTTGGAGAGGACCTTTTCACTTCAGGCAGGTTTGCGGTGAGAATTCATTCTACTTGGCATATATGGATGGAACACAGTTGCCCCTTCCTTATAGAAGGCAACATTTGAAACTTTATAATCAGTAGAGAGGATTGTCATCTGTCCATGTACATAAGATAAATAAGGTTCTTGTCTTTGTCCCAGTTTTGTGTTTATAGTAAAGGATTTTTCTTTCCTTCATGTTTTGTTTTTGTCCTTCTCATCTTCTGCATGTTTTTGTCTTGTGTCTCTCTTGACTCTTTGGCCCAATGAATTGTGCACCAGCTTGCAAAACCAAAGATTTGGGTTCATCCTACATCCTTTTCAATCCTTGTCCCCAGTCAGAGCCAGTTGTTGCCCGTACAATTGCAATATCTTTTTCAAGCAGTCTCAATATTGAGGAAAGGTCTAGAGGGTGTTTATGCATAAGAAATAAGCGCGTCGTCCAAGGTCATTACTAGTCAAAATATGAAAAAAGGAATAATTTTCAAAATTATCACAAATTGAGGGAAATCGCTTGACAATCAGGATCTAAACATTATTTTATATCATGTGGCCAACTTTCACCTGAACCCAGTTCATACTTTGTCATATTTTAAACTTTCAATTTTTGGTGTCTGTTGCTCCCAAATGATTAAAATATCTCATTTAAGAATTTTTGATGAGGTGTAAATAATTGTGTCAACCTTTTTCCCTTTCATTGACATGTTTTTCAAATTTTAGGATCTAACTCCCTACTGTTTGAAAGTTATGCCATTTTTCTCCAGCCAAAGCATTATATTTAAAATATTTAAATTATTTCTCAAATGATAATTTAATATTTTAAATTATTTCATTATGTTTGGTCATTTGCGATAAGAAATTTGTCTTAAAACATCGGTGACATTCTTCCTTGATTCATTCTCAGTGAAAAATGGTTTCCAAGGTGTAAAGGATAGCTCGTTGAAGCACAAGGTTAGAAATGCTCACTTTTTAAGCATTCTTAACCTCATTTCTCAACCTTTTGTCAAAAAGGTTAGAAATGCTCATAGAAATGCTCACTTTTTGAGCATTTCTAACCCATATTTCTAACCTTTTTTGTTCTAACCTTTCACAAAAGGTTAGAAATACTCACTTTTTTAGCATTTCTAACCTCATTTCTTAACCTTGCAGGTCCCACTTTGTCAAGAAGGTTAGAAATGCTCAAAAAGTGAGAATTCTTAACCTCATTTCTTAACCTTTTTTTGGAATAAGAAGTTTAAAAAAAAAAAAGAGCTTCAAGTAGTAGGTTATGAACATTCATCAATGTACTGAAAGAAGCACAGACATACCGGAAATGGAATATGGATGTGAATTCTAGAAGGCGTAGATTGATAGAATGAATGAATGCCTTTAGTTGAGGTTGAGTTAATCTATCATGATATTCATCATAGCTTAGAGGATCAAATAACTTTGTCAGGCATGGAGTTGCAGCTGCGTGGAATGATTGATATGTAGAATATAGAGGCGTAGCTACTGTTTTGAGGAAATGTACATAAATTGTTTTGGGAGATCACCACAATCCACATGATAATGCAATCATAAACAAGGCATTTACTCTTTGACAAGTCACCACAAAAAAGGAGTATCTCACCAGTGGATACAAACCATGGCCACCCAGACAATACATGTGAACTATTTGACCACATCACATGGCAGATTTGAAGGCATCGTGGGAGTATAGACCATGCATGTAAACTTTTTGATAGAATCTCTCGAAGAAACGTGGCCTCATGTAAACAACGCATGACCATGCATGTAAACTGTTTGTAGGCGTTAATTCTAGCAATGTGGTCTCATGACATAGTGAATGCACAAGCAACGCATGTAAACTATTTGTTAGAATCCCTCCAAGAAACGTGGTCTCGTGGCAGGTGAATGAGTAAGGTCGATTTTCACAATCTTTTCCAGCATCCTCCCTGCCAACGATAAGAGGGAATCAATCAATCCACAACATAATATCAAATAAAAGAGAATGGAATTACATCTGCAACTTTGGTGAATATGAGTGAAGATCATAAGAGCATTATGTTGGCACATAAAATTTTCTACATGGCATTTTGGGCACCGTGGTTTGTGAGTCATGAATCATAGATAACACGTGAGCTATTCAATAGAATACTTCTTGCGAAATGTGGAGAGAAGAGTTTACATGTCGCAGATCAAGAAAGTTTGAATGGCGATATGGATATTCAGTCAAACTATAGAGATAGAGAATTTCTGTCAGATGTTGTAGATGCAACTACTCCAGTAGCCGTACATTGCGAATCATGGTGAAAGTATAGGAAATGTCATAGGATATAGATGTATAGGTGATTCTCATGAAGGTTGATAAAATGCCTTTAAGTAATGCAGACTTGTATCTCGCAAGAATCACATGCTGATGTGGATAATCAGAGTAGGATTTATGTCACGATTGGAGATGTCTAGATATTGAAAGGCTTTCAATATACGGAAAGAGTACATGAAATATTTTGACAAAATTATGAATTTTCATTAAAATAGTTTTGAGCAGGTATTATTTTTATTTGACATAATGAAATATAAGTTCCATAACCCCGATTATGCTCCCATTCTCAAATGCTCACTTTTAGATATTGGGGATACCATGCTAGGAAATGTAAGTCTTGCAGACTTCTGGAAAACAATCGAAAGGGAAGATAAAACTTTGACAGCTCAGAGATTATTAGATAGTGGATTAGCTCACGCAACTGGATATCCCACATCAATGCAATGTCTAGAATTAGTCCCGGAATGCATGAAAGCATTTAATCTAGATACAAAAGAAATTAGGATGATAAAAGGTAACGTGGTCGCCAAACTTGATCCAGTCTCCATTGCTATAAATTTTAGGTTACCTTTTAGAGATCAATTCACGAAGGTAAATAGGGAATATGCAGAAAGTTATTTCATCAATAATGAAACCCAGTATTTGAATAACATAGAAAGAAAGTGGTTAGCAAAAACAAGGAAAGGAAAAACACAGCTTCCTAAAATAATCCACAAATCTCTATTGATGGAAGATATCGCTAATGTGGTTATTTTGTTGAATCGGGTCACAAGAAATGAAGACTCAAATGACTTGGAAGGATGGATGTTCTTATTCATTAATATCATATGTGAGGGCATACAATTTGTTAATTGGGCCGAAATTATTAGCGATAATCTTTGCGACCAGTTACTCAAACTAAAGGACAATCATAACTTCTACATGACATTGTATCTCTTCTATGCCATTGTTGGGATGAAGAAAAGGCCAAGATTGAATGTTGAAGGCATTTATGATGATACGACCCAGATTTACAATTATCATCCATAATTGTAGTTGGAGGAAAGTTATCATCACTTCAGGAGGATTAATGATGCTTTCACTATGTTGACAATAAGAGAACTATAGGGAAACATTTGTTGGTATTTTAATGATGTTTTGATTGTCATTGATGGACACACACTTGCTTTGTGTACACTTTCTTGATGTATGAGTTATGCTCAACCGGTAATTGTTCTAACCACTATTATGTATTATAGTCTTTAGACTATCAGTGTTTTGCAGAAGATGTTACGGATCACAAATTGACTGAATACATCAAGCGGTATGGAAAAGCCAAGCGGCATGAAGACCTCAAGAGGTTCAAGGATCTCAAGCTGTACAAAGGAACAAAGCGGTAGTTAACATTTTTCTAGTCTTCATTTTGACAACTGGTAATCGGTAAATTGTATGAACCAGTATTTCTCTGTGATGAGTTACCAACCGGTATTTCTATGATGAGTTATCATCCACCAACACTTTAGCAATGACACTGAACCTAGGAAGATTATGTATCTCAGATGCTGACTAAAAGTGAGGTTGCTACCTCATTACTTGAGTCATGGTCATTAGCCATTAAAACTTTTATGTAGGATTTTAAATCTGTTTTTGACAAGTGTCATTCCTTATTATCATAAACATTTACTCAATTTTAATGATAATGAGAAACAGGGGTTATTCTGCAGTACTTTGTCATTGTTGGCAAAGGGGGAGTAGTATTTAAAATTTTGGTGAATGTTATGTATGCATCCATGTTACCTCTTTAAGGGAGTAGTATACATTGTAATTTCTGCAAAGGGATAGTGTCTATGCTTACAGGGAGTAACTTTGCTTATGGCATATTTTTGTTGTAAAAACACTTAGATGTCAAAATTTTCCTAACAGTTGCCATCAATGCCAAAGGGGGAGATTGTTGGCATTTTGATGATGTTGTGATTGTCATTGATAGACACACACTTTCTTTGTGTACACTTTCTTGATGTATGAGTTATGCTCAACTGGTAACTGTTCCAACCAGTATTATGTATTATAGTCTTTAGACTATCGGTGTTTTGCAAAAGATGTTACCAGTCACAAATTGACTAAAGACCTCAAGCGGTATGGAAAATCTAAGCGGTATGAAGACCTTAAGCAATTCAAGGATCTCAAGCCATACGAAGGAACAAAACGGTAGTTAACATTTTTCCACTCTTCATTTTGACAACCGGTAATTGGTAAATTGTATGAACTGGTATTTCTCTATGATGAGTTACCAACCAGTATTTCTGTGATGAGTTATCATCCACCGACACTTTAGCTGTGATTTTGTGTCGTGTTACCAAATGTTTCTAGATGCACTGAACCTAGGAACATGTAATCTAATCCTATTGGACCGACATGAAATCAGACTCCTTTATAAGGACATCATGTCTAGGGTTTGTAAGTATGAGAGATATATGTGTATGTGAGATAGACAAGGTTATGTGCAATCTTTGCAGAGAAGATTAGGTTTGTGTAGAGTGTTGAAATACTAAAGACTGAAGTAATGCTAAACTGCATTAAAAATGAGCTATCAAGGATCTAACCAAGCATATTGTGCTAGTATCTAGATCACGCACTTGTTGATTACTCATATCTTCGACAAGTCTAAAACCCTTAATCGGGTAGGCCTAGCAAAGCCTTTGTAAATCCTCTAACAAGGTGGTTCACTACTGTGGATCTGAAATCCTCTCACAAGGTAGTCTTCAACAGGACTTATTTGCTAACAGAGATCTAGATTCCTAACTGGATATGTTATGGTAAAGAACATTGTATGACCTTAACCGGTCTAGTTTCTATTCTGCAGATAGTTACTTGTGAGTTTCTACTCACCGTGGTTTTTCCCATTTGGGTTTCCACGTCAAATATCTTATGTTATGGTGATTTTAGTTTTATGGGTGAATGCTTTATTTTCTATTTGGTTTGCATTTATCTTAACCGATTTATTAGTGAATCTGTTATACTGGTTATCTGCTAAATTGTTTAGAAGTGTGAGTTCAGTGTTTATTTGTATACTAATTCACCCCCCTCTTAGTATTCATCAATTGGTATCAGAGCCTACCTTTCTATAAGTCTAACCACTTGGAAGGAGATATGGGGGAATACACTATGAGGGAATTTACTCATTGTCTCACTCAGACTGAGAGAGCCTATGATGAACTCAAAGTCAAGTATAAAGCCTCTTTGGCGAAAAGAAGAGAGCATGCTAAGAAACTAATGGAGCTTACTGAAAATAGTTCTTCTGATGAAGTAGACATGGATGCCCTAGTTGAAGAAGTTGAAAAACTAAATGAATCTAATGCCAACCTGAGAAGGGAACTAGAGGGACTGACTATAAGAATGTGTCAAAAGCTTGAGAACCGAATGAAAGCTGAAGATCTAGTAAAAGACAAATATCATGAGATCTCCAAGCTGAAGCAAGAAATCAATGCCCTTACCTCTCATCTCCAAGAGAGGAAAGTGGAAAAAGAAGAAATGCAAGGTGAACTAAACATGGCTATTTCTGAGAATGCAACCTTGAAGGAATCCAATGCTTCTATTTCCAAAGAACTTATTGAGACAAAGGAGATAGTTGCCAAATTCAATCAGTGTACTACTAAGCTAGAGAAAAAGCTTGAATCAGCAAAACCAGTAAAGAATACCACTAGACTTGGTTTCTCTGGGTATGAGGAAGGTGAGACCTCTACAACAAAAGTTGTAGCATCAAAGAAGCAACCAACATCAAAGGATAAAGGTAACCAAAATTTAAACCTGCTTGCTTTAATTGTCTCAAAGAAGGACATACTGCTAATGTGTGTAGAAGCAAGGCCTACAATAATTTTCCTTATTTTCTAAACAATAAGCCTAGATCCAATAGATTCAATGGAAGTTGCTATTCATGCAACAAGTTTGGGCATAGAGAATTTGACTGTAGATCTATTTTGCACAACACTGGGAGATACCCTCCAAGGACTCAAGGAGTTGTTCTGGAACCCTCTGTGAATAGGAATCTCAACCGATATAATACCTATGACCATTGGTCAAGTGGCTATCAAGTGGCAATTGGTTGGAGAGCAACCTATTTGATCTCTCATGGTAGCTGTCACACCACTGCAACATGTAGAAGGAAGAATGATAGTATGAATAATGGACCATGGAGAACACTTGGAATGATATGCTATCATTGCAACAAACCAAGACACAATGCCAGAACCTAGAAAATGAGAAAGAACCTATCAGATGATACACCGGTCACTCCAGAAGGGAATATTGATGTTGAAACCATTCAAGCGGGAATGAATAAAACTTGGAAAAATAAATCTAAAGAAGTGTCTCAGGATGAACCAATTTCTGCACCTAGTGTAGGAGTCTCTAAAACGGCAAATTGAGCCTCACAAAAGCTTAGGGGGAGCATATCGGTGAAATATTTGAACCCCCAGTTTATATTGGTAAAGATCTTAACTGGTATATGTTACCTATTAATAGGCAGAAGATTTTGAAATGGTAAAAGGCAAAAATTAGGGTTTGTACCCTAGCAGTGGAGCATTTATTATGGTAGGTGAAAGATTGTTTAAAAGTGATTTTTGATGCCATTTTCACTTATCTATTTTCGAGCGAAGAATTTTCAAGTGCAGAGCGACAAGAGCGATTCAACTAGCAATTCAAAGTGAATTTAAAATCTTGTAGAAGAATCTAGAGATTGTTTTCAATCAATCAAGTGAAGAACACCAAGCGGTAATCCAGCAACCAAAGTGGTGTGTTGTGAGCGGCATTGCAAAACCCTAAAGTGTGAAGGTATTTTCTCAAAAAATTTGTCTATCATTTAATCATGGCTTTTACATCACACTCCAGTTTTAGTGCACCTGTAGACTCAGTAGATTTTATTCAAAAGAAGATGAAATACAATGCCCTATCCCAGACACCCATTGGAGTCATAGTTGATGAAGATGTTTCAGGTTATATTGATTGTAAATTAGAAGACCTAGGATCCCTAGTGATCCATTCTAAGCTAGGTCTATTCTGTGGAGATGATAATAAAATCAAACCAAAATATAGCATCCTTGAGAGGAAGAAAATGCACAATGATGTTCATTTTTTGGAAGAGTTCATTGAAGATCACATCCGCATCATCTTGAGCAGAGTGCACGATGATAAAATGTATCTCGAGAGGTCGCATGATATTACATTGGAAGAAATTCATGATGTCACCGGTTTCTATAATAGTGGAGAAGTGCCAGCTCTAAGGAAGGTCAATAAAACTGAAATGACAAAACTCATCAGTTCTCAGAGCGACCAATGGGGAATGACTGTCAACACCATCAAATATGATTTGGTTAAGTATGCTTGCATGGTGATTGGCTACCGGGTATTTTATGCCAACAGAATAAACTTTGTCCCTGTTGCTACAGTAAATGCCACCTACAAAATGATTAAGGAAGATGCCTCTTTTGATTTGTGTACCTGTTTACAGAAACAACTGCTATTGAACCTGAAGTCTACCTATTTTTCTACTTTCAAGGCTATTTCCTAGGAGTAGGTGATATCCAATGGTCTGCTGACCAACCGATCACTAAGAAAATTAGGGAAAATCTCCAAGCGGTGGGAACCGGATATCCTGAGGTTTTGAATAAATATTTTGATGAATTCAAGCGCAAAATGAGCTAGAGGATGAGGATTTATGGAGATATTGTAAATAAATATGAAGATGACATCTACTTTATCATAAAGGTAGATGAATGCATAATGGAAGCGGTAGAGCCAAGAAAGGAAGTAGTAGAAACTATGGGGTATGAAGTGATATATGACATGTTGGATTAGTATGCCTCTACCCTACTTGCCTCACCTTTAGATGCAAAGAAAAAGAAAACCATCGCCTACTTAGAGAGGGTAACACCGGTTGAAGATCCTACAGTGAAAAAGGGCAAGCCAGTACCATCAGTATTGGCACCGGTTACCTCAGCAAGTCCAAAAGTGACCAAGTGGTCACTTGCCAAAAAGAAACTGAAAGTTGCTCTTGTTAAAGTATTTGAGAGGAAGCGGAAGACCAAAAATAGCCCACTGAAGTCAGAGGATACTGAACTAGAAGTACAGCCTAAGAAAACCAGGCAATCAAGCAAGAAGGCAAAATCTACTGGTAATGCACCTGCATTGTCAGCATGGGTAAATATAGACATCTCTTCTTATAAGCCTATGACACATTGTCAAAAGACTTTAAATAATATTAAGAGAAAGGTGCTTGATGACTTAAAAGAATATTTTGATGATTTTTCTGATAATGAGAAAGAAGAAGTAGAACAAGAGATTATTAGATATTTGTGTGTCAATGACAGGTCGCCATCTAAAATCAGATTGGTCACACCTGATTCTTTATAAAATTCTTTGGATAATAAATGGCGCATTGCCATTGCGAAAGTACAGGAGATAAGGGAAAAAGTCTTTGCTCAATACTTTCCAAATGCCTCTAATTCTGAACTGTTTGAGATAATGGACAAGAATAAAGGTCTCTTCTTCATGAGAAGAAGAAGACTCAAGCTACTAGAAGGCAGAACTTCCGAAGTAGAGAAGGACACCCATCTTCATGCAAAAGCTGATGTCCGGTTACACCAAGTGTCTGAGGCTAACAAGAAGGCCGAAAAATAACCTAACCTATCCTCAGCCAAACCGGATGAGGTATTTGATGGTGAAGGAGAAAGAGTTACAAAATAGGTTGAAATAATTGATGTGGATGCATTGGATGTTGAAGATGTCACTCCGGACACAGGGAAGGAGAAACGGGATAAAGAAAAAGCACAAAAGGAGAAAGAGGAAAGGGTTAAGACTGATAAAGGGAAAGAGGAGAAAGAGGAAGACAAGAGGAAACAAGAAGAAGAGAAGAGAAAAGAAGAGGAGAAGAGGAAAGAAGAGGAGAAGATGAAAGAAGAGGACAAAAGAAAGGAAGAAGAAAGAAAGAAGGTGGAAGAAAAGAAAAAGCAAGAAGAAGATAAGAAAAAGGAATAATTGAAGAAGAAACAAGAAGAGGAACAAAAGAAGAAAGAAGAAGAAAAGAAAAGAGCAGCAGAGGAGAAGGAAACACAGAAATCCAAATGAGTGAAGATTCCCAAGGCAACTGGTGGTCAAGCCAAACTGGTTGACATCGCCAATCCTATTGATCTCCAATCTGCAGATGAATTGGAGCTACTTCAAAGCATAAAGCTTGCTCGGGAAAGATTGGAAGCACTAAGGAGGAAGAAGGAATAGGATGTCATTCAAACTGTGGTTGACACCCTTACCAGTTCGATTCCTGGTACTAACCTCCCTAGTACCGATTCCTCTCTGTCTAAACTTAAACTTATGTGTACCATTTTAGAGGACCAGGTACAATGCCTGGAAGAAGTTGCTAAAGGAAATGCAAAGAAGAAGCATGAAAAGGCACTCAACACTGCCTTAGTCAAGAAACTAAATGAGCTTCAATCTCAACTTCTGAAACAATAGAAGGATATAAGTGTTGCTATGGATGAGGGCAAACTGTTGTTGAGCAAAATCAGCCAACCTCATCTATTTTGTGATGATGTGCTCACACAAAAAGATAAACTCCAATCAAATTTGTAGGCATACATAAGCAAATTCAAGATGCCATATGATTCCTTCACTACATATGGGCAAATAGTTCATCATTATCAGCTTCAATATGCAAGGATAGAATTTGAGATCAGTAACTGGTCAAGAGATTTGTAGGAGCTTCAACTAGTCTTATTACCCAGACTGCAAATTCTTTAGAAGTGCTTTCTCAATCTGGAAGCTTTAATGGTAACTCAAGAGATGAGTACCATTGATGCCATGGAAGAACAGGTATCTCAGATCCAGACTGAAAGTGAGGTTGCTACCTCATTACTTGAGTCATGGTCATTAGCCATGAAAACTTTTATGCAGTATTTTAAATCTATTTTTGACAAGTTTCATTCCTTATTGTCATAAACATTTACTCAATTTTAATGATAATGAGAAACAGGGGTTATTCTGTAGTACTTTTTCATTGTTGGCAAAGGGGGAGTAGTATTTAAAATTTTGGTGAATGTTATGTATACTTTCATGTTAACTCTTTAAGGGAGTAGTATACATTGTAATTTCAGCAAAAAGGGATAGTGTATATGCTTAGGGGAGTAATTTTGCTTATGGCATATTTTTGTTGTAAAAACACTGAAATGTCAAAATTTTCCTAACTGTTGCCATCAATGCCAAAGGGGGAGATTGTTGGCATTTTGATGATGTTGTGATTGTCATTGATAGAAACACACTTTCTTTGTGTACACTTTCTTGATGTATGAGTTATGCTCAACCGGTAATTGTTCCAACTGATATTATGTATTATAGTCTTTAGACTATTGATGTTTTGCAGAAGATGTTACCGGTTACAAATTGACTGAAGACCTCAAGCGGTATGGAAAACCCAAGCGGTATGAAGACCTCAAGTGGTTCAAGGATCTCAAGCAGTACGAAGGAACAAAGCGGTAGTTAACATTTTTCCAAATCTTCATTTTGACAATCGATAATCGATAAATTGTATGAACCGGTATTTCTTTGTGATGAGTTACCAACTAGTATTTATGCGATGAGTTATCATCCACCAACACTTTAGCGGTGATTTTGTGTCATGTTACCAAATGTGTCTAGATGTACTGAACCTAGGAACTTGTAATCTAATCCTATTGAACTGACATGAAATCAAACTCCTTTATAAGGACATCATGTCTAGGTTTTGTAAGTATGAGAGATATATGTGTATGTGAGAAAGATAGGGTTATGTGCGATCTTTGCAGAGAAGATTAGCTCTATGTAGAGTCTTGAAATACTAAAGATTGAAGTAATGCTAAAGTGCATTAACAATGAGCTATCAAGGATCTAACTAAGCATATTGTGCTAGTATCTAGATCACCCACTTGTTGATTACTCATATCTTCAAGAAGTCTGAAACCCTTAACTAGGTAGGCCTAGCAAAGCCTTTGTAAATCCTCTAACAAGGTGGTTCACTACCGTGGATCTGAAATCCTCTCACAAGGTACTCTTCAATAGGACTTATCTCCTAATAGAGATCTAGATTCCTAACAGCATCTGTTCTAGTAAAGAACATTGTATGATCTTAACCGGTCTGGTTTCTATTCTGCAGATAGTTACTTGTGAGTTTCTTCTCACCATGGTTTTTCCCATTTGGGTTTTCACATCAAATATCTTGTGTTATGGTGATTGTAGTTTTGTGGGTGAATGTTTTATTTATTGTTTGGTTTGCATTTATCTTAACCGGTTTATTAGTGAATCTGTTATATCGGTTATCTACTAAACTATTTAGAACTATGAGTTTAGTGTTTATTGGTATACTAATTCACCCCCCACCCCTCTTAGTATTCATCAATATTGGACTTTGACTATCTTCAGAAGCAGCAGCATTGATTCAAAAATATGGTAGTTACTTTATACAGTTTCTGAAGTTCACATACATTCAGGTAGGGGATTATTATGGTTGCCCTCTCATGTTGCCAAGGTTTGTTGAAGATAAGTTGATCCTTATCAAGGTATGCCGATAGATTGCACAAGTCAACAGATTTTTTTGGAATAAAAGAAAGGGTATCATTTCTTTTCCCATTGGACTTGGTTATTATAGCTATGAGAGCCATCCAAATGCTCAAAGTATCGAGAGGTTTATAGCAAAGATTCACCTGTATCCTTATGAAATGAGATTTCCCTTTGATAGCAAAGGATATGCTACAGGGGAGTTAGAGCTCGGTGCCGGATTTAAACACTTTCCTGATATGGAAGATTTTTGGCAAGACTACGAAGATGATTTTGAAGTGCAGAAAAGAGAGTGGATGAGATTTTCTATCAAGCAGATAATTGATTATAGAATTGAAATAAATGTTAATGGCATTGAGGATGATGAATCTGATTTGATCAATGGTTTTTACTTTGAAAGGATCCATCTTCTTCCACTTCCACCTATCAATTGGTAAATTTCAGAAATAAGGAGTATTCAAGAAAGATCAGCTTATGTGGTTTGAAGGACTCTCAAATGGGTTAAAGGTAAGAGGATTGAGTCTACGGCAACTAGAACTTCAAATAAAGCTAATTCCTCAAAGGATAGAAATGGGGCATAGGGAAGTTCTTCCATTCCAACTAATTCACAAAGATCTAATCCAGTGATGGGTTCAAACCAAAATATTTCCAAAGGAGGCAACGATGGAGAAGATCCAAAAAAAGGGAAGGATCTTACCAAGGCATGTGAAGTCAGCTCTATCACTAAGAAGAAGAGATCAAAGACAAAGGGAAAAACAATGAATCTTGTCCAAGAGCTTGAAGATGAATTAGAAATTGTTTCACCCCAACATCCTCCCAATATTGAAAGTCAACAATTTCCTTCTATCTCACCAACTATCATTATTTCTTCACCCCAACAAGATGATTTTGCTATTCATGAGGAAGTTGAAATAAATGATGCTCAAGCTGAAATTCAATCTCCACCCTTCCCAAATAATTTAGCATCTTTAACCTCTGCATATGTGAACAATCAAGAATCATTACCATCATCTTCATCATTATGGTTACATTAGAGTTTGTAGAATAAGAAGATAAATGTTCAGCTAATAGCTCCTAGTTTTGATGCAATCGCAAATGTACTTCACAGGATAGCAAAATCCAAGAAAACCAAAGTCGCATCTAGATTGGGGGTTAATCCATCCTCAGGAAACTTATGTGTTGAAATATCTCATCCCATTATTGAAATGAAGCTAATGAGGCCGATTTTAGTATGACATAGTTGGATCTAGGTCCTACAACACATGAGGGATTTGTTCATAATTTTTAGATTTCAGCAGATATCCTTATTGATAAAGCAAATAAAGATAAGGAAACAAAGGATCAACTTAAGAAGCAAATTCAAGTTCTTTCATCCTACATCAAATCTATTGTGGATTCTTCAGATACACAATTGGAGTCGGCCTCAACTTCTACATTGACACACACTGGAAGAATTATTGAGAAGAAGGTGATGGAAGATATACACAAATGCAGGAAACAGAGGAGGATACTAGAAGATTGAATTAATCAAATGAAGTATGAAGCACAAGATTTTATTGAGAAGGCCAAAGATATTCACATTAAGTTGGATGCATAGGAACAAGAAATTGCAGCAGAATTGAAGAATGCTAAAGAGCAAGAGATGTCTTGGCAAGATACTTTATAGGAATTCCAAAAGATAGCAAAAACAGACATGAATGTACTCATTGTTGAGAAAGTCTTCTCTCATAAAGAAGAAAATCAGTCCCATACATGGTGCAAAAGTATAAGTTGGAAAATGGAGAATATCAAGCAATGCTTGGATGAATATCAAAAACTCTTGATAGCTTGTGAACAAACAAAGATGAAGATAAAAGAAGATACAATGAATATCATTGGTGATGTATTGGTAAAAGAGCAATTTCAGCAAATGGACAAGCAACTGCTCTTAATCAAGTTTCATGATAGAATTAATACTGAGTTAATAGATGTACAAGTGTCAGATGCAAATAAGATGAAGAGACTCAGTGTTGTTTTAGTTGTCTTAGAGGCTTGTGACATGCCTTCATATTTTCAGGATTTAGCCAATATTCAAGATAACCAAGCAACTACCAAACTAAAAATGGATAATCTGATTATTCCCAGGTACAAGTTCATGGTGGACACACTCAAAGCATACAAGTCATTCAAGGCCAAAGCACCAACTCAATAGAAGCAAATAATCAGCTAGCACACTTTTTTCGTGATTTCAAAAAATATTTCTCTGTATATTCTCTTTTGTTATGTGTTGTCTGGTTAGTCTTGAGTTTATCTATGGTTCATTGTGTAGGTTGTGATTTTGTCTCGCATAGAGTCAAGGTTAATAGGTTGACTTTTTATGTGCATAAATTTGCTAGTTATTAATTCATTGTAATTTGCGTAGAAATGAGTTAGTTGTTAACTCAGAATCAAGTTAACGAGGTAGTTATTTTGAGAGACTATAAATATTAGAAAGGTAGATGATAGAAGGACTTTTTTTGGATTTTATGATTTTGGGACAGCTAAAAATTTTGGATTGAATTATTTCATCTTTTTTTAATACAAGGAAAATTGGGAGTGCTCCTATGATTGTTAAGTGTTCATTTGCTTGATGTTATGTGATTATCGTATGATATTGTAATAGCAAGCCTACAAATTACTTTCCCAATTTCATGAAGACAATGGTCATATAACGTTACAAATTTCTTTGGTATCTCATAAATATATAAACGTTGTGCAAATTAAATATTTTGTATCACTCTCTCCTCATGTGTAGTCTAGAGTTGATAGTGACAAGTTTAAAAAATGATGGAATCCAAGTGGCAATCGTATGCTTTTTGTGAAAATTCCCTCTAAATCTATTCGTAGTTAAATTCTATGTTTTCATTTGCAAAGTTAATTATTCTTAAAATAATAAATACCCCTATCATACGAGGGAGCTACCCCTCTCAAACGCAGAGGAAGATCGTGTTCCACAGAATGATCTCTCCAACTGTTGGGAACTTTTTGTCACTCCTCCATTGGGCACATAGTAAAATATTTTGAAGTGAAAAATTTGTTTACCAACAGATTTTTGGCGACTTTGCAGGGGATTGCAACAAGAAGACGGTCGCCTTGATATTTTCTTTCTTTTATCTTGCCATGAAGAAAGATGGTTCTTCCGCATGAAAATGTGTTTCCTTTATTGCAACCGAATCTTAATTGGGTTCAAGATGAGCAAGAAATAATAGTGTCACAGATAAATACTTTAGCCTGGAGAAATAGAAGAAATCGGGTTGAATACAAGAGAGTGAGTTTAATTCTTGAAGAAGAACAAAGACAAGTTAGAAATCCAGTGGTGGTGTTCGAAAGAGTAGTGGAAAGATTTCCTCCTATGTTCTTAGGAATAAACCCAATTGTTGAATTTAATCAGCCTCAAGTTCAAAGACAACCCAGGAGATAAGACATTGTGTTTTGTGACTAGTTATGGTTCTGAATCGTCATAACCCACCTATCCTACAACCAAATCTTAATCAAGTGCAAGCTGAACAAGAAGACGTGATACTACAGTTCAATAGGATCATGTGGAAGAGTCATAAAAGTGATCAAGAATATCACCAAGTACATCAAGTGTTGGTTGAAGAAGGAAAGTTTGGTGACCTTCTTAGGAGAGTACCTATTGGACAAGAGGTGATCGTCATCGAAAGAATCATTGTAATTCCAAGGTGCAATAGGCAAAATTTTCAGCACATACAAGATCAACTAGAGCAAAATAACCAATAGGTACATTGGAAAGCAAAAGATATACAAGAGGTGATAGGAATAAGCGTATTTTTTATCTTCATTTTTCTAAACTAGATAAGATAAATTTTTCAACACCTTTCATAACTCATAAAAAGAAAGTTAAGTCTACTAGTAGACCTTCTTCTCCAAAGAAAGAAAGTATATATTCACCATCTTTTCAAGCTTTAACCTTACTTCCTCCTCTTGTTATCAATTTTATACCACCAATCATGCAACAAAATCCTCCACCAGTTCCCTTGGGCACTGCCATAGGTCCTTCGGCTTTGGGAAATCAGTTACATGACTTGCCAACTGGCTCAAGAAAGCATCTTCCAAAATTTTTAGGAGATGGAAAAGTTTATGCGGAAGATCACATCAGTGCTTTCTTTATCGCATGTGCAATCCTTGGAGTTCAATATGAAGATGTTTTTGTTCGACTCTTTGTTGAAACTCTTATCGACACCACAGCTGAATAGTTTAATCAGCTCTCAGCGGGTTCTATCCATAATTGGGCAACTCTGATACAAAAATTTGAAGACAGGTTCAAAACTGTCAATGATGGACACTTGCTTCTAGCATAGTTGACTCAGATGAAGAAACAAGTGCATGAACCTATGAGATAATTTATGGCACGATTCAACAAACTTGTCAATAGACTTGTGGTCGATAAGAGATCCAAAGAGGAAAATCAAAAGTGTTTCTTTCTTAATGCACAACCTCCTGATATAAGTTTCCAAATAAGGTGAGGATGAGTTGCTGATCTTGCAGCAGCACAAAGGCTAGCTATTGAGGTCAAAGATGACCTATTACGTGCAGGAAAATGGAATAAGGAATTACAAAAAGGAAAGACACAGCAAGCCAACCCTGCAACCACTGATCCAATGGTTCAAAAGTTGGCCATTGATTTGCTCCAATTGAGGAAACAATTGCCACAAAATCCACCACCTTTATATTAGGATATTCCTAGGAGAAATTATCTTCCTTATCAACAAAATTGGCAACCAAAGCTTCCTGCCCCACACCAAGGTTGGCCATCAAACATCCATCCACAAGTAATTGCCAAACTACTATGATGTGTGACTTTCACCTCACAATAGATCATGATGGAAGTTCATGTCCTGAAATGACTCGGTTTATGCAAATGAATCTAACCAATGAGAAGATTGAAGAATATATTGAAGATGAAATTGATCAGTAGTTTGGTTCATCTACAATTAACTTTTTAGAATATGAATCTGGTGAGGAATATGAGAAAGAGAGTGACATCAACAATCATTCTTGTAATGTCTTTACAAAGAATTGGCACCAGAAACTAGAGGAAAAAGCTCAAACTACTACTAAAGATAAAGAAGCAGAATATATTCCTAAGTGGATCTTATCTAGAAAGCAAAACAAAGAAGAGCTAGGATCATCAAGCAAAGCTGACAAAGCTATTGAACACAATGAACCTTCCCTTGAAGATTCTTTTGATTTTCTAAAACATTGTAAAAAGACCAAAGTGCAAATTTCTCAGTTGAGTATCTCAAGAAGAATCCGCAACACTTGGATAAACTTGTGTATTGTATTAAAAAGGATCTTAAGTAGTCTCATTCTGATATACACCAAGAATCAGGTAAGAACTTTGATGATGATGATTAAGAGGAATATATTGTAAAGGAATCATCACTTGCAGCTACTTCCTTTTCTGATAAGCCTAATCCTTTTAATATATCTTTGTATATAGCTGGTTGTAAGTTAAGCAATTGTATCATTGATTCTAGTGCATCTGATAATGTAATGTCTTCCAAAGTCTCTCATGTGTTAGGTTTATCCTTGAACAAACCAACCGGTAAAGTATTTTCAATGGAGTCTAAACAAGTCCCTCTTGTCGGAAAAATCAAAGATGCCCAAGTTTCCTTAGCCACTCACCCCCAAAAGAAGTTGAAACTTAGCTTCTTGGTTGTTGATATTCCAGCTAGTTATGGAATGCTCTTAAGTCATAGTTTTTGCAAAGATTTAGGTGGTGAAACTCAGCTAGATTGGTCCCATGCTTTGATACCTATAGGTAGCAAGAAAGTCAAGTTAGATCTAGAGACTAAAGAAAAATATATAGTCCTTAAAACTGGTGACCCAAGGGCAAAGATATTATACGTTGAGACTGGTCCGGGTACTTATATGATGTCAACAAAAGGAGAGAATGTCCTTGAAATCCTAGCTCTTGATATATCTTCCTAACTTTGGTAGATGCAATTTGATGGAAGTTCCTCATCTTCCGATTCAAATGCAGGAGTGGTGTTGATTTCCCCTTTAAATGAAAAATTTCCTAAAGCTTATAAGTACGAGGCTCTCCTTTTAGGGCTGGAGTTTGCTAAGGAGAAAGGGATCAAGAAGTTGCAGGTCACAGGAGATGTTGAGTTGATAGTGAATCAAGTAAAGAATAAATACTTGAGCAAGAACAAGAGGCTAAGATCGTATCAAAATAAAGTGTGGGATGAGATCGAAGGTTTTGATGCTTTTTCCATACAAGCCATTCCAAGAGGGAAAAATACAAAGGCAGATTCTCTTGTTGTCTCGACTTCTTTGTTACTTCCTCATCCTAAATTTGATAGGAGTGTCTATGTTGTAGAGATGATCTATCGACCTAGTGTGCCAGACAATAATCAAAATTGGAAAGTCTTCGATGATGATAAACATATCATTTCATTCTTGGAAGGGAGGGAAACTTTTTCCAATTTGTCTTTTGATCGGAACCCACCTTTGAATAGTCAACAAACTACTAAAGAAGAGGAGAAAGAACCTAAAATTTTGTAGCTTATAGGTAATACCATTCCCAAAGGCTTGGTTTCTCTCGAGAGTTTGTTTGATAAACATGATCAGTTTGTAAAAAAGAAAAGTGAACAGAAGTCCTCATGATATTTAGAAGTTGAGAAGGTAGACATAGGTTTTGAAAATGATCCCAAAGTGGGTTTGCTTGGGAAATTCCTTACACACAAGGAGAGGAAGGTATTCATTGATCTACTCACAAGATACATTGATTTTTTTGCATGGTGTTATGATGACCTCAAATAATTTATGAATGGTGAGTTCAAGCATCAACTTTCCCTCAAACCTAATTCAATTCCATTCAGGCAAAAGCAAAGGCAATTCAACCCGAAGATAGCAAATGCAATCTTCACAGAAGTGGATAAAATTCTGAAATCTGAAATAATTTATCCAATTCATCATTCTACATTGGTAGCAAATATAGTTCCTATTGGAAAGAAAAATGGGGAGATCAGAATTTGTGTTAATTTTCGCAATTTAAATCAAGCATCCCTCAAGGATAACTATCCTCTTCCAGTTATGGATCACCTTCTTCAAACCATTTCTGGATCTGAAATGATGTCCATGCTTGACGATTTTTTAGGTTATAATCAAATCAGTGTGGATCAAGAGGATCAGCACAAAACTGCTTTTACTACTCCATGGGGAACTTTTGCTTACAACTGAATGCCTTTCGGTTTAATTAATGTTGGTGCCACTTTTCAGCATGTAATGGATCTATCCTATGGTGATCTAAGAAACAAGATTATGGTTGTTTATTTGGATGACCTAACTATCTTTTCCATGAAATGAGAAGAGCATGCTTATCATCTTGAATGCATGTTGCAGTGATGTAGGCAACAAGTGATCTCCTTGAATCCAAAGAAATATATTTTGGGGGTAACTGAAGGGAAGTTGTTGGGTCGTATTTTTGGAAATTAAAGAATTCACATTGATCGTGAGTGAGTTAAAGCTATTCAGCAGTTGCAATTACCTTCTAGTAAGCCAGGAGTTCCCTCATTCTTTGGCCAAATCAATTTTATACGGAAATTCATCCCAGATTTTTTCGAGATCACAAAATCAATTGTTGAGATGATGAAGGGTAATGAGGTTTTCAAATGGTAGGAGGAAGGAAAGCGAGCATTCAATCAAATCAAGTCAGATATAGTAGATGCTCCCGCGTTGATGTATCCAGACTTCAACAAGGATTTCAATGTTTACTATTAGGCTTCAGATTCCACATTATCTGCAATTTTAACTCAAAATCATAATGATAACACCAAGGTGCCAATAGATTTAATGAGAATTCCCTTGAAGAAACATGAACTGAAGTATTCTGTTGTCGAAAAACAAGATTTTGCAGTGGTGAAGGCTATGAAACAAATTTGTTTCTACATCTTGAATTCACACTCTAATGTATATGTTCTAGATACTGCTATGAAGACAATTCTTACTCAACAGGAGATTGGATTGAGCAAGAGAGCTTCTTGAATTGCAAAGGTTCAGGAATATGATAGTGACATCAAACCTACCAAGCTTGTCCGAGGGAGAGGATTATGCAAGTTGTTGGCTGAAAATACATCAAAAGGAGAAGTTAAAGGAGAAGTTATTTCAGAGTCTGAATTGCCTTTAGTTTTGTTCATCAGAACCACAGATGATTGGTTCACCAATATAGCCTACTTTCTCACATATGGAGAATGTCTGGCTTACCTCACCTCTAAAGAGAAACAGACTGTCAAGTTGAAGGCAACTAAGTATATTATCTGGGGTGATGTCTTGTATAAAAAGGGAATCGATGGTACTTTCCTCAGACGTGTGGATAAAGAGAAGAGAGAGAAGCTTCTTAAGTTCTTTCACAATGAAGCATGTGGTGGGCATTTTTCTTCCTCAGTAACAGCATACAAGATGTTAAGAAATTGTTACTATTGGCCTAAGATGTTCAGGGATGCTGATGAGTGGGTGAAGAAATGTGACACATGTCAGCAGTTTAAAGGAAAGGTACAACTTGTTGCTTTGCCATTAAAACCAGTAATCATAGAGGAGCCTTTTCAACAATGGGGTTTGGATTTCATCGGTCCTATTCATCCTCGCTCTAGTGCAAATCACACCCATATCCTTTTAGCTATGGATTATTTTACTATGTGGGTCGAGGTTGTTGCAGTGAAACAAACAACATCAGAGGTAGTATGTGACTTCATCAAGCAAAACCTCTTAGTAAGATATGGAGTCCCACATAAGATTGTCATTGACAATGCCACCAATTTCGCTTCCTATGAGATATCAGCTTTTTGTTACAAATATGGAATCATTATCTCTCATGCATTTGACTATTACCCACAAGGGAATGGTCAAGCTAAGGCCAGTAATAAGAATATTATTACCATTCTCTAGAAGCTAGTTGATGAAAATCAAAGGACATGGCACAAACATTTGTATGAGGTATTATGGGCTGATTGCACCACAAAGAAAAGAGCTATCGGGTTATCTCCTTTTGAAATAGTTTATGGGATAGAAGTGAAATTGCCTATTCCTTTGGAGTTAGCTTTTCTCAAATTGCAAGAAGTTGTAAAGAATTATCAATTCAAAGACGCCTTAGAAAAGTGAGTGATGTATTTGACCAAGATGGAACAACAAGGAGAGGCGGTGGTCGATAGAATTAAAGAACATCAAATGCAAGTCAAGTAGTTATTTGATAGAAGATCAAGAGAAAGACTATTTTGTGTTGGTGACCTTGTTTTGTTGTGGGATAAAAGAAGACAGACAAAAGGAATGCATGGTAAATTTTATTCTCTTTGGAGAGGACCTTTTCACATTAGGCAGGTTTGTAGTGATAATTCATTCTACTTGGCATATATGGATGGAACACAGTTGCCCCTTCCTTATAGCGGGCAACATTTGAAACTTTATAATCTGTAGGGCAGATTGTCATTCATCCATGTACCAAAGATTTGGGTTCATCCTATGTCCTTTGCATTCCTTGTCCCCAATCAGAGCCAGTTTCCCCTACAATTGACATATATTTTTCAAGTAGTCTCAGTATCGAGGAAAGGTCCAGAGGGTGTTTATGCATAAGAAATAAGTGCATCATCCAAGGTCATTACTAGTCAAAATACGAAAAATGGAAGAATTTTTAAAATTTTCACAAATTGAGGGAAATCGCTTGACAGATAGGATCTAAATGTCATTTTATATTGTGTCCAACTTTCACCTGAACCCAGTTCATACTTTGTCATATTTTAAACTTTCAATTTTTGGTGTTTGTTGCTCCCAAATGATTAAAATATCTCATTTAAGTCTTTTTCATGAGGTGTAAATAATTGTGTGCACCTCTTTCCCTTTCATTAACACATGTTTCAAATTTTAGGACCTAACTCCCTACCATTTGAAAGTTATGCCATTTTTCTCCAACCAAAGCGTTATATTTAAAATATTTAAATTATTTCTCAATTGATAATTTTTATTTTAAATTATTTCATTATGTTTCGTCATTTGCGATAAGAAAGTCATCTTAAAACATCGGTGACATTCTTCCTTGATTCATTCTTAGTGAAAAATGGTTTCCAAGGTGTAAAGGGGTTTCCAAGGTGTAAAGAATAGCTCGTTGAAGCACAAGGTTAGAAATGCTCAATTTTGGAGCATTCTTAACCTTGTTTCTCAACCTTTTGTCGAAAAGGTTAGAAATTCTCACTTTTTGAGCATTTATAACCCATATTTCTAACCTCATTTCTTAACCTTACGGGTCCCACTTTGTCAAGAAGGTTAGAAATGCTCAAAAGGTGAGCATTCTTAACCTTTTTTTAGAATAAGAAGTTTTAAAAACAAAAACAAAAAGAGCTTCAAGTAGCAGGTTATCAACATTCATCAATATACTGAAAGAAGAACGGACATACCGGAAATGGAATATGGATGTGAATTCTAGAAGGCGTAGATTGTCAGAATGAATTAATGCCTTTAGATAAGGTTGAGTTAATCTATCACGATATTCATCATAGCATAAAGGATCAAAGAACTTTGTCAGGCATGGAGTTGCAGCTGCGTGGAATGATTGATATGCAGAATATAGAAGCATAGCTGTTGTTTTGAGGAAATGTACATAAACTGTTTTGGGAGATCACCACATTCCACATGATAATGCAATCATAAATAAGGCATTTACTCTTTGACAAGTCACCACAAAAGAGGAGTATGTCACTGGCGGATGCAAATCATGGCAGCCCAGACAATGCATGTGAACTGTTTGACCAAATCACATGGCAGATTTGAAGGCATTGTGGGAGTATAGACCACGCATGTAAACTATTTGATAGAGTCTCTCAAAAAAATGTGGTCTCATGTAAACAATGCATGACCACACATGTAAACTATTTGTAGGCGTTAATTCTAGCAATGTGGTCTCATGACATAGTGAATGCATAGGCAGCGCATGTAAACTGTTTGTCAGAATCCCTCAAAGAAATGTGGTCTCGTGGCATTTGAATGAGTAAGGTCAATTTTCACAATCTTTTCCAGCATCCTCCCTGCCAACAATAAGAGGGAATCAATCAATCCACGACATAATATCAAATAAAAGAGAATGGAATTACATCTGCAGCTTTGGTTAATATGAGTGAAGATCATAACAACATCGTGGTTGCACATAAACTTTTCTACATAGCATTTTGGACATTGTGGTATGTGAGCCCAGAAGCATAGATAACACGTGAGCTATTCAATCGAATACTTCTTGCCAAACATGGAGACAAGAGTTTACATGTCACGGATTAGGAAAGTTAGAATGGCGATATGGATATTCAGTCAAACTGCAGAGATAGAGAATTTATGTCAGATGTTGTAGATGCAACCGCTCCAGTAGCTGTATATTGTGAATCATGGTGAAAGTATAGGAAATGTCATAGGATATAGAGGTACAGGTGATTCTCATGAAGTTTGATAAAATGCCTTTAAGGAATGCGGACTTGTATCTTGCAAGAATCACATGCTGATGCGGATAACAAGAGTAGGATTTATGTCACGATTGGAGATGTCTATATATTGGAAGGCTTTCAATATACGGAAAGAGTACATCAAATGTTTTGATAAAATTATGAATTTTCATTAAAATAGTTTTGAGCGGGTATTATTTTTATTTGACATAATAAAATACAAGTTCCATAGCCCTGATTATGCTCCCATTCTCGAATGTTCACTTTCAGATATTGGGGATACCATGCTAGGAAATGTAAGTCTTGCACACTTCTGGAAAACAATCGAAAGGGAAGATAAAACTTTGATAGCTCAAAGATTATTAGACAGTGGATTAGCTCACGCACCAGGATATCCCACATTAATGCAATTTCTATAATTAGTCTTGGAATGCATGAAAGTATTTAATCCAGATACAAAAGAAACTAGGATGACAGAAGGTAACGTGGTCGCCAAACTTGATCCAATTTCCATTGCTATAACTTTCAGGTTACCTTTTAGAGATTACTTCATGGAGGTAAACAGGGAATATATAGAAAGTTATTTCATCAATAATGAAACCCAGTGTTTGAATAACATAGCCAGAAAGTGGTTAGTAAAACCAAGGAAAGGAAAAATGGAGCTTCCTAAAATAATCCATAGATCTCTGCTGATGGAAGATATCACTAATGTGGTTATTTTTAAGTATAAAACCTCTCTGGCAAAAAGAAGAGAGCATGCTAAGAAACTAATGGAGCATACTGAAAAATAGTTCTTCTGAGGAAGCAGACATGGATGCCCTAGTTGAAGATGTTGAAAAACTGAATGAATCTAATGCCAACTAGAGAAGGGAACTAGAGGGACTGACTATAAGAATGTGTCAAGAGCTTGAGAACCGAAGGAAAGTTGAAGATCTAGTAAAATACAAAGATCATGAAATCTCCAAGCTGAAGCAACAAATCAATGCCCTTACCACTAATCTCCAAGAGAGGAAAGTTGAAAAAGAAGAAATGCAAGGTGAACTAAACATGGCTATTTCTGAGAATGCAACCTTGAAGGAATCCAATGCTTCTATTTCCAAATAACTTACTGAGATAAAGGAGATACTTGCCAAATTCAATCAGAGTACTGTTAAGCTAGAGAAAAGGCTTGAATCAACAAAACCCGTAAAGAATACCACTGGACTTGGTTTCTCTGGGTATGAGGAAGGTGAGACCTCTGGAACAAAATTTGTAGCATCAAAGAAGCAACCAACATCAAAGGATAAAGGTAGGAAAAAGTTTAAACCTGCTTGCTTTAATTGTCTCAAAGAAGGACATATTGCTAATGTGTGTAGAAGCAAGGCCTACAATAATTTTCCTTTTTTTCTAAACAATAATCCTAGATCCAATAGATTCAATGGAAACTACTATGCATGCAACAAGCTTGGGCATAGAGCATTTGAATGCAGGTCTATTTTGCACAGCACTAGGAGATACCCTCCAAGGACTCAAGGAGTTGTTCTGGAACCTCTGTGAATCAGAATCCCAACCAGTATAATACCTATGACCATCGGTCAGGTGGCTATCAAGCGGCAACTGGTTGGAGAGAAACCTATTTGATCTCTCATAGTAGTGGTCAAATCACTGCAACATGCAGAAGGAAGAATGGTAGCATGAATAATGGACCATGGAGAACATCTGGAATGATATGCTATCATTGTAACAAACTGGGACACACTACCAGAACCTGCAAACTGAGAAAGAACCTATCGGATGATATATCGGTCACTCCAAAAGGGAAGATTGATGTTGAAACTGGTCAAGCGGGAATGAATAAAACTTGGAAAAATAAATCTGAAGAAGTGTCTCATGATGAACTAGTTTCTGCGCCTAGTGTAGAAGTCTCTAAACCGGCAAACTGAGCCTCAAAAAATCTTAGGGGGAGCATATCAGTGAAATATTTGAACACTCGGTTTATATTCGTAAAGGCTTTAACCAGTATACATTACCTATCAATCGATAGAAGATTTTGATGTGGTAAAAGGCAAAAATTAGGGTTTGTACCCTAGCGGTGGAGCATTTATTATGGTAGGTGAAAGATTGTTTAAAAGGGATTTTTGATGCCATTTTCAATTATCTATTTTTGAGCAAAAAAATTTCAAGTGCAGAGCGACAAGAGTGATTCGACTAGCAATTCAAAGTGAATTCAAAATCTTGCAAAAGAATCCAGAGATTGTTTTTTAATCAATTAAGTCAAGAACACCAAGCGGTAATCCATCAACCGAAGTGGTGTGTTGTAAGCGACATTACAAAACCCTAAAGTGTGAAGGTATTTTCTTGAAATTTTTGTCTATCATTTAATCACTGCTTCTGCATGGCACTCTAGTTCTAGTGCACCTATAGAGAGCGGATTTTATTAAAAAGAAGATGAAATACAATGCCATATCCTAGATACCCACTGGAGTCATAGTTGAGGAAGATGTTTCAAGTTATATTGATTGTAAATTGGAAGACCTAGGATCCCTAGTGATCCATTCTCAGCTAGGTCTATTCTGTGGAGATGACAAGAAAATCAAACCGGAGTATAGCATCTTTGAGAGGAAGAAACAACGCAATGATGTTTATTTTCTAGAAGAGTTCACTGAAGATCACATCGTTGTCATCTTGAGCAGAGTGCACGGTGATAAAATGTATCTCTAGAGGTCACATGATATTACACCGAAAGAAATTCATGTTGTCAACGGTTTCTATAATAGTGGAGAGATGCCAGCTCTAAGGAAGATCATTAAAATTGAAATGACAAAACTCATTGGTTCTCAAAGCGACCAACGGGGAATGACTGTCAACACCATCAAAGATGATTTGGTTAAGTTTGCTTGCATGGTGATTGGCTACCGAGTGTTTTATGCCAACAAAATAAACTCTGTCCCTACTGCTGTAGTAAATGTCACCTACAGAATGATTAAGGAAGATGCCTCTTTTGATTTATGTACCTGTTTATAGAAAGAACTGCTATTTAACCTGAAGTCCATCAAACAGGACAGTGCTCTAAGGTTCAAGTTTGGACAACTTTTGGTCGGCCTATTTTTCTACTTTCAAGGCTATTTCTCAGGAGTAGGTGATATTCAATGGTCTGCTGACCAACCGATCACTAAGAAAATTAGGGAAAGTCTCCAAGCGGTATGAACTAGATATCTTGAGGTTCTGAATAAATATTTTGATGAATTCAAGTGGAAAATGAGCTAGAGGATGAGGATTTATGGAGATATTGTAAAGAAATATGAAGATGACATATGCTTTATCATAAAGGTAGATGAATGCATAATGGAAGCGATAGAGCCAAGAAATGAAGCAGTAGAACCTATGGGGTATGAAGTGATGTATGACATGTTGGATGGGTATGCCTCTACCCAATATGCCTCACCTTTAGATGAAAAGAAAAAGAAAATTGACACCTACTTAGAGAGGGTAACACCGGTTGAAGATCCTACAGTGAAAAAGGGCAAGGCAGTGCCATTGGTATCGGAACCCGATTACCTCAGCAAGTCCAAAAGTGACCAAGCAGTCACCTACCAAAAAAAAACCGGAATTTGCTCCCACTAAAGTATGTGAGAGGAAGAAAAAGACCAAAAATAGCCCACTGGAGTCAGAGGATATTGAACCGGAAGTACAGCCTAAGAAAACCAGGCAATCAAGCAAGAAGGCAAAATCTACCGGTAATGAACCTGCATTGTCAACACCTATAAATATAGACATCTCTTCTTATAAGCCTATGACACATTGTCAAAGGACTTTAAAGAATATTAAGAGAAAGGTGATTAATGACTTAAAAGAATATTTTGATGATTTTTCTGATAATGAGAAAGAAGAAGTAGAACAAGAGATTATTAGATATTTGTGTGTCAATGACCGGTCGCCATTTGAAATCAGATCGGTCACACCTAATTCTTTATACAATTCTTTAGATAATAAATGGCGCATCACCATTGAGAAAGAACAGGAGATAAGGGAAAAACTCTTTGCTCAATACTTTCCAAATGCCTCTAATTCTAAAATTTTTGAGATAATGGATAAGAATAAAGGTCTCTTCTTCATGAGAAGAAGAAGAAGACTCGGGTTGCTAGAAGGCAGAACTTTCGAAGTAGAGAAGGACACCCATCTACATGCAAAAGCTGATGTCTGGTTACATCAAGTGTCTAAGGCTAACAAGAAAGCCGAAAAAGAACCTAACCTATCCTCAGCCAAACCAGATCAGGTATTTGATGGTGAAGGAGAAAGAGTTACAAAACAGGTTGACACTATTGATGTGGATGCCGTGGATGTTGAAGATGTCACTCTAGACATAGGGAAGGAGAAACGGGATAAAGAAAAAGCAAAAAAGGAGAAACAGGACAAGGAAAAGACTAATAAAGGGAAAGCAGAGAAAGAGGAAGAGAAAAAGAAAAAGGAAGAGAAAAAGAAAGAGGAAGACAAGAGGAAACAAGAAGAAGAGAAGAGGAAAGAAGAGGAGAAGAGGAAAGAAGAGGAGAAGAGGAAAGAAGAGGAGAAGAAGAAAGAAGAGGAGAAGAAGAAAGAAGAGGACAAAAGAAAGGAAGAAGAAAGAAAGAAGGAGGAAGAAAAGAAAAAGAAAGAAGAAGATAAGAAGAAGGAAGAACTGAAGGAAAAACAAGAAGAGGAACAAAAGAAGAAAGAAGAAGAAAAGAAAAGAGTGTAGCGTCGTAAATTGTACGCACTTGCTAGGGTGGTACAATTTCACACCTAGTTTAGCACCTGCCTTGGCGCATTTTGCATTTTGCATCGCATTTCCCCTTTAGCACTTAATTAATCAAATTAATTTGGTCTAAGGTTCTATTTTATCATCTCCCACATCATAAAGTTGGGCCCTTTCATTAAAGTGTGCCCTTTTCATTTTATTCCTCCTATACATCATTTAATCAAAAACCCTAATTAGGTCCTATTTTGAACTTGGGGGCTTGGTTTTGGGGGTCAAAACATCTCGAAATCACCTGTAACTTCGGGATTCTCTCTAAAATCATCATATCTGACGGCCCTAAAAATTTGGTGAAAAGTTGTCGGGACCGTGGCGCTCGAAGTGCACATGGTCCCGGACATTTTTCTTGAAATTTTAGGAGCGCGATCCAATCATAAAATAAAGCTTAACCTCAAGAAATTGGCGGGATATTCAATCTCTAGGTCAGCCAAAAGTTGAAATTAAGACCTAGGGTTTCATACATAAAGCTCTCTTTCTTCATTTGAAAGGATCAGAAATTTTGGCTTTCAAGGACCTTCTATGTAGCGAAAGAGCAGATCTTTGAAGACTTCAACAAACATTCAACATCCCTCTATCAAGCACTTATCAAATTCATTCATCCACTTAGGGCTTGGACGGTATTGAAGAACAATAAGAGATTACCGACTGAAGATTGGCTTGTACTCCTCCCTTGAGGGTTGGGTATGATTTCATGTTGTTTTCATGTCTTTGCATAAGCTTCAATATATCCTTTATTCATGCTTTAGATCACTCTGCATCTTGATTTAGAGCATTTACATTATCATTTACAAGCAATTAGGGTTTACTTTCTAGGTTTCTCTAGTTTGCTTTCTTGCATTTAAGGACCTTGCACACACACTAGGTCTGCACACACAATACATTTTACAATACAACTTGGCTATTCGTGGAGGTGGAAATCACCAAAGCAGGGGTTTGACTAAGGCAAAACCCTATATAGCCGCCCACCACACCTTTTCAGATATAAGTGCAGGTTTTGGAATTCGGACGATGCCGCAAGTTACAGATCTGGAAGAAGCAGACTGAGACCGACCTTCACACCAAATTTCAGAGAAAAAGACCAGGACAGGGGCGTGGGGCGCCCTGGTCCCTGGGACAGGGGCGCTGGGTGCCCTGGTTCTCCTGATAGACAACATTTTCAGCATTTTTGATAGCTTTTCTAGGTTGCAAAACAGCAGTTTTCGGAGCAGTTTCAGGGGCAGAATCAGGACAGTGGCGCCCGCGCCCCCGTCCCGAACATTTTCAGTCAGATTTTAACTCCGGGTATGCATTTGCATTCTTTTCTTGTCCTTGTGTTTACAGCTTTCCATTGTTTAAGTTCAATTCTGCAATCTTGTTATTAGTTCATACTTGCACTTTGGGGTTAGGGATTGAACTTGCATCATTTCATCTTTCAATTGCAACAAAGGAATAGAAATCCTAATAGGAGCCCGTGGCTCTCTCTTCCACAAGAAGAAGTAGCCAATTGAGTGATACCTCTAGGCTCTTTCGTATTCCGTAATGTGTGTCAAAAGGTAGGATTAGGGCATGTTAACCTAGTCTCGCTTTTTCCCCTACACAAAGAGTAGCAGAGAAGAAGGAAACAAAGAAAGCCAAACAAGCGGAGACTCCCAAGGCAACTGGTGGTCAAGCCAAACCAGTTGACATCACCAGTCCTATTGATCTCGAATCTGTAGATGAATCAAAGCTGCTTCAAATCATAAAGCTTGCTCAGGAAATATTAGAAGCACTGAGGAGGAAGAAGGAATAGCATGTCATTCAAACTGCGATTGACACCCTTACTAGTTTGATTCTCGGTACTAACCTCCCCAGTACCGATTCCTCACTGTCTAAACTTAAACTTTTGTGTACCATTGTAGAGGACCAAGTACAATGCCTAGAAGAATTTGCTGAATCAAATGCAAAGAAGAAGCATGAAAAGGCACTCAACACTGCCTTAGTCAAGAAACTAAATGAGCTCCGGTCACAACTTCTTAAACAATAGAAGGATATAAGTGTTTCTATGGATGAGGGCAACTACTGTTGAGAAAAATCAGCCAACCTCATCTATTTTGTGATGATGTGCTCACACAAAAAGATAAACTCCAATCAGATTTGTAGGCATACATAAGCAACTTCAAGATGCCATATGATTCCTTCACTACATATGGGCAAACAGTTCATCGTTATCAGCTTCAGTCTGCCAGGATAGAATTGGAGATCAGCAATCAGTCAAGATATTTGCAGGAGCTTCAATTAGTCTTATTACCTAGACTGCAAATTCTTCAGAAGTTCTTTCTCAATTTGGAAGCTTTAACGGTAACTCAACAGATGAGTACCATTGATGCCATGGAAGAACAGGTATCTCAGATCCAGACTGAAAGTGAGGTTGCTACCTCATTACTTGAGTCATGGTCATTATCCATGAAAACTTTTATGTAGGATTTTAAATTTGTTTTTGACAAGTTTCATTCCTTATTGTCATAAATGTTTACTCAATTTTATTGATAATGAGAAACAGGGGTTATTCTGTAGTACTTTGTCATTGTTGGCAAAGGGGGAGTAGTATTTAAAATTTTGGTGAATGTTATGTATACTTTCATGTTACCTATTTAAGGGACTAGTATACATTATAATTTCTACAAAAAGGGATAGTGTATATGCTTAGGGGGAGTAATTTTGCTTATGGCATATTTTTGTTGTAAAAACACTTAGATGTCAAAATTTTCCTAACTGTTGCCATCAATGCCAAAGGGGGAGATTGTTGGCATTTTGATGATGTTGTGATTGTCATTGATAGACACACAATTTATTTGTGTACACTTTCTTGATGTATGAGTTATTCTCAACCGGTAAGTATTCCAACCGGTATTATGTATTATAGTCTTTTGACTATCGGTGTTTTGCAAAAGATGTTACCGGTCACAAATTGACTGAAGACCTCAAGCGTTATGGAAAACCCAAGCAGTAGAAGACCTCAAGTGGTTCGAGGATCTCAAGCCATACGACAGAACAAAATAGTAGTTAACATTTTTCCAATCTTCATTTTGACAACCAGTAATTAGTAAATTGTATGAACCGGTATCTCTGCGATGAGTTACCAACCAGTATTTATGTGATGAGTTATCATCCACTGACACTTTAGTGGTGATTTTGTGTCATGTTACCAAATGTGTCTAGATGCACTGAACCTAGGAACTTGTAATCTAATCCTATTGGACCGACATGAAATCAGACTCCTTTATAAGGACATCATGCCTAGGGTTTGTAAGTATGAGAGATATATGTGTATGTGAGATAGACAAGGTTATTTGTGATCTTTGAAGAGAAGATTAGGTCTGTGTAGAGTGTTGAAATACTAAAGACTGAAGTAATACTAAAGTGCATTAAAAATGAGCTATCAAGGATCTAGCAAAGAATATTGTGTTAGTATCTAGATCACCCACTTGTTGATTACTTGTATCTTCGACAAGTCTAAAACCCTTAATCGGGTAGGCCTAGCAAAGCCTTTATAAATCCTCTAACAAGGTGGTTCACTAATGTGGATCTGAAATCCTCTCACAAGGTAGTATTCAACAGGACTTATCTCCTAATAGAGATAAACATTCCTAACAGGATCTGTTCTAGTAAAGAACATTGTATGACCTTAACCATTCTGACCTTAACTAGTCTAGTTTCTATTCTGCAGATAGTTACTTGTGAGTTTCTGCTCACCATGGTTTTTCCCATTTGGGTTTCCATGTTGAATATCTTGTGTTATGGTGATTGTAGTTTTTTGGATGAATGCTTTATTTTCTATTTGGTTTGCATTTATCTTAATCGGTTTATTAGTGAATCTGTTATACCGATTATTTGCTAAATTATTTAGAAGTGTGATTTCAGTGTTTATTGGTATACTAATTCACCCCCCCCCCCTCTTAGTATTCATCAATATTGGACTTAGAATATCTTCAGAAGTAGCGACATTGATTCAGAAATATGGTAGTTACTTTATACAGTTTCTGAAGCTCACATACATTCGAATAGGGGGTTATGATGGCTGCCCTCTCATGTTGCCAAGGTTTGTTGAAGATAAGTTAATCCTTATTGAGGTATGCCGACAGACTGCACAAGTCAACAAAATTTTCCAGAATAAAAGAAAGGGTATCATTTCTTTTGCCATTGGACTTGGTTATTATAGTTGTGAGAGCCATTCAGATGCTCAAAGTATCGAGAGGTCTATAGAAAAGACTCACCTATATCCTTATGAAATGAGATTTCCCTTTGATAGCAAAGGATATGCTATAGGAGAGTTAGAGCTCGGTGCTGGATTTGAACACTTTCCTGATATGGAAGATTTTTGGCAAGATTGCGAAGATGATTTTGAAGTGTGAAAAATAGACTGGATGATATTTTCTATTAAGCAGATAATTGATTATAGAATTGAAATAAATGTAAATGGCATTGAGGATGATGAATCTGATTTGATCGATGGTTTTTACTTTGAAAGGATCCAACTTCTTCCAATTCCACCAATCAATTGGTCAATTTTAGAAATAAGGAGTATTCAAGAAAGATCAGCTTATGTGGTTTGAAGGACTCTCGAATGGGTTAAAGGTAAGAGGATTGAGTCTACAACAACTAGACCTTCAAATAAATCTAATTCCTCAAAGGATAGAAATGGGGCACAGGGAAGTTCTTCCATTCCAACTAATCCACAAAGATCTAATCCAGGGATGGGTTCACACCAAAATATTTCCAAAGGAGGTGACAATGGAGAAGATCTAGAAAAAGGGAAGGATCTAGCCAAGGCATGTGAAGTTAGCTCTGTCATTAAGAAGAAGAGATCAAAGACAAAGGGAAAAATAGTGAATCTTGTCCAAGAGCTTGAATATTAATTAGAAAATGTTTCACCCCAACATCCTCCCAATATTGAAAGTCGGCAATTTCCTTCTGTCTCACCAACTATCATTATTTCTTCACCCCAACAGGATGATTTTTCTATTCATGAGAAAGTTGAAATAAACGATGCTCAAGCTGAAATTCAATCTCCACCCTTCCCAAATAATTTAGCATCTTTAACCTCTGCATATGTGAACAATCAAGAATCATTACCATCATCTTCATCATTCCGGTTACAGCAGAGTTTGCAGAATAAGAAGAGAAATGTTCAGCTTATAGCTCCTATTTTTGATGTTGTCACAAATTTAGTTTTGTAGACCTTTTCCTAAGGTATATTGAGACTTCTTATAAGCTTATTATATGTCTTGGTGTCTAACTCCTTCACTTGTGTGTTGTCGCATGCCAATAAGTTATCATAAGTTAGAGGTTTGGGATAATGAACTTCCACATGTTGCATGTGATTAACTCATTTGTTTCAAAAAAAAAATCTAGGTTTATTTATGTTTGAATAGCTCATATTCTTTGAGGTTCCTTGGTGAGTCATTAAAAATGTGTTGTAGAACTGGCATAATCTAGCTTGGGAATAAGCCTAGAGAAGCAACAAAAATCCAACAAAAGACAGTGAATAAAGAGGAAAAGAATACCCAGAGAAAAAAAAATTGGGTGATGAGGATCACACGTGTACCTGAATGCTCTTACACTAGAAATATCAAGTGAGAGGAATGCTCCTTGAGTTTGGAACTCATGAGCATTCTAACCAATATTGAATGGAAATTTCATATTTAGCCAATTTTGAGTTCTTCAACTATGATGCCTCATTTTCTAATTTTTCCTTCTAATGGACCAAATATTTCATGTATTCTTTCCTCTAGTTTTCTTTGCAACCTAAGAGGCAATTATTTGATGAGATTCCTTATATTTATTTCTTGTAAGTTGGTTAACCTATTCTAATTCTTACAACAAATTTACTAGTAGACTCTCTTGTGCACTTGTCTACCCTTCATAATACTCATGAAGATTCACAATATTGAAAATCAAAGAGATATAAATCTCCTTTGGAAGGTCAATCTCATAGGCATTAGCTAAAAAAATTCTTAAGAACCTATCTTTTTCCATTTTAATTTATTATAGGTTTCTTGTGGAAACCTCTCCTTACTCAAATGAACCAAAACCAAATCTACAACCTGGAATTCCTTCTCTCCTTTATGGATATCAACATAGTCCTTATATTTTATAGTTGTCTTCTCCAATTTTCCTTGTACCTCCCCATGTAAATATCTTATGTATTCAATAAAATATTTAGCTACAACACTCTTTTTCACCAAGTTCACATTGTCTCTAAGTTCATCTACACAACTAGAACTATACCAATATAACACACTGAATAGACTATTTCCCACACTTTTATTTACAAAATTATCGTAGGCACCTCAACAAGTTACCTAAACTTATGTTTACAATCTTTGTTTGACCGCTAGTCTATGGATGGTGGACTATATTGAAACCAAGTTATGTTCCCAATTTATTCCATAAGTGTGGCAAAAATGACCTACAAACTTTGTGTCTCTATCTTGAACTATAGTTTTTAGTAGGCCATGAAATTTAACTATGTCTTTGAAAAATAATGTAGCTACATGAGATGCATCACTTCTCTTTTAACAAGGAATGAAATGTGCCATTTTTTACAACATCAAAGACAAAATTGTTACCTCTTCTTATTTTGGATATTCTCAAAACAAGTCCATACTGACTTAATCCCAAGGCGTCTTTGTTATTGACAAAGGTCAGTACAACCCAATGTTCTACTTGTTTACTTTAGCATAATAACAAATTCTACATCTTGTACCATCCTATTTACATTTGTAACCATGCTTGGCTAGTAATATACTTTATTCAACAATGTTGCTATCTCTTCCACTCCAAAATGTCCACTCGGACCTCCATTGTGTTTCTCTCAAATCATATTCTCCCTCATGGAGCCTTGAGATATGTATAACTTATTTCCTTTGAATAATAATCCTTCTTGGAAAAAATAATCTAGCCACAAAGCCCTATCCTTCTCTATTGGACTCTAATATGCTCTCCAAGCCTCCTAAAATCAGTATTCTCTTCATAAAATTTGTTCATGGCCTCAAAACCTACAACATTTACATGCATTTAATTCAACAACATACATCTTATAATTCATGTATTTTCTACGCTATTTAACTATCCACTTATATAAATAACTTTGTAAAAATTCAACCCATTTTAGGTTCCTCTAATTAAGCTAACCTCGGTTACTAATAAAATGAAGCGCATGAAGATCTATGTAAAACAAAAACTCTTTGTGTAGCAAATAATGTCTTCATTTCTTCAGTTCTTATACAATTGTATAAAACTCTTGATCCTAATCTTAATATTTTTATTTGGCTTCATTCAACTTCTTAATTAAATATGCTATGGGTATGCTTTCTTGGGTTCATACACCTCTTATATCTATTCCACCTACATCACAATCAACTTGGAATACTTTTCCAAAGTTTGAAAGTGTGAGTATTGGTTGTGTAGCCACCTTACTTTTCAACAATTGAAAACTCTTCTTTTCTACGCTATCAACACAAACTCTTTTGTACTCCATGTCATTGGTTTTGTAAAGGGAGCACAAATCACATTAAATTTTTGAATGAACTTCATATAGAAGCTTTACAATCGATGAAAACTTCTTACTTCAAATATACTTCTTGGGGACAACCAATCAACATTGGCCTTAACATTTTCAAGGTCCATCTTCAACCATTATTTAGAAATTGCAAAACCTAATTATACCAACTCTTTCTTCATACAACTAAATTTTTTTAGATTTACCATTAGTTTTTGTCTTTAAATCTCTATAAGTCTTCCCTAACATGTTGCAAATGTTCTTCTTTAGTTTTACTAAAAATAAAAATATCATCAAAATATACAATAACAAACTTACTAGATAGGACTTCAACACTTGGTTCATCAATCTCATGAATGTGCTTAAAGTATTTGTCAAACCAAACAACATCACTGGCCATTTGTATAATTTATCTTTTGTTTTGAAGTTTTTTTTCCATTCATCACCCTCATGAATTCTTACTTGATGGTACCCACTCTTCAATTCAATTTTTGTGAAGTCTTGTGCTCCACTCAAATAATCCAACAAATCATCCATTATGCTCAATAGAAGTATATATTTAATGGTGATTTTATTTATTTCTCTAGAATGGGTGCACATTAGACACTCTCCATCCTTCTTTGGTGCTAGTACAATAGGGATTACGCATGGACTAAGGGTCTCCCTAATCAATCCTTTATCTGGAAATTCTTGAACTTGCCTATTTATTTATTCACCATAGGTGTCATTTGATATGGTGTATTTTTGGAAAACTTACAATCGAATCAAATCCATACAATGACTTGTTTCCCTCATACGAGATAATTTTCTAGGTTACTCTTTCATCATTGTTTATACATATTCCTCCACAAGTTCTTGTATTTCTATCAAAACATCCTCCTTTTTCTCTGCCTTCCCTACCTTTGTAGTCTTGACAAGAGAGTGCAAGAAGTTTTTTTCTTAAAATCCTTTTTGAAATCCTTTTCTTGAAATCAAACAGATCCATGGATTCTTTTCAACCTTTTATTCCTTGTCCTTTATTAGACTCAAGGTATACTCTTTAGCATCATTTTTTATGGTATAACAATTTGTCTTGCCATCATGTGTGGCTTGTCTATTATATTTCTAGGATCTACCTAGTTAGATGTAGAAAGAATCCATTGCCATTACATCACATAAAATTGCATGCTTATAGCTACACAGATGGACATTAACAGAACATTTTTTACTCACCAATAACTGATGTCCCTTCTACAACCATGACACCCTGTAGGGGATCAAATGTTCCATATGCTTCATCTATATATTTTCCACCATTTCTCCAAACACAAAAAACTTGTACCATTATTGTCAATAATGACCTTAGAACATTTGCCCCTAGATTTACACTTGATTTTATACAAATTTATTCCTTCTACTAGTTCTTTCCCCTTTTCTTCCTAGTATAAATTTGTCTTGCCATCATGTATGGGTTATATGTTATATTTCCAATATCTACCAAATTATATGTGGAAAGCATACATTTGCATTGCATCACAAAAAAAATCATCCTTATAGCTACCTAGATGGAAATTAACACAAGATGTACCTAGCTAAATATGGCAAGCATTCAGTTATATTTTTTCAACCATTTGACCAAATGCCAAATTCTTTGACTATCATTGTCAATAATGACCTTGGAACATTTTCCCCTGGATTTACAATTGATTTGAAACAAATTTCTTCCTTCTACTAGTTCTTTCCCCTTTTCTTCCTTGTACAAATTTGTCATGCCATCATGTATGGGTTGTCTATTATATTGCCAAAATCTGCCCAATTAGATCTTGCAAACAACCATTGACATTAAATCACACAAAATTTCATCCTTATAGCTACCTAGATGGAGATTAATACAACATTGTTCACTCACCAATAATTGATATCCCTTCTGCAACCATGGAACCTTGTATGGGATAAAATGTTTCATCCACTTTAGTTATAGCGTTTCTACCATTTTTCTAGAAACCAAATTATTTGTACTATCATTGTTAATAATAACCTTGGAACATTTGCCACAGATTTACACTTGATTTGAAACAAATTTCTTCCTTGTACTTGTTATTTCCCCTTTTATAGTTTGAATAGAATTTTTATTATCATCAAATATCCTCATCTTCAAGATCCTCTTCATGCTTTGGAAAATTAAAACCCTCTTCCTCTACTTGGGATATAATAATTATAGCCTCTTATCCTTTAATACTATTTTATTGTACTTGTGAACACTCAAAGGCTCTTTGTCCAACCTCTCCACTCTGATAACACGCATCATGAAATCTCTACCCCTTCCTCTACCAAAATTTCCTCAAACTTTGAAAAATTATTCTCTTCCTCAATAGGTTCCTCCTCTACCTCTAATGAGGAGTATCCATGGTGTAAGAGATATGTTGTATCAAACAAAAATATTTTCTTCTTTTTAATTTCATAGAGTTTAGCTAAATAAATATTGAAGGTGAATAATTTGAAATAATTTGACCAAATATTCTAATAAATATTTTGGTCACATTTTATGTATCAACCTCATTGTAATTTGAATTTATTTTGGTGGCAATTTCAAAGAAAAATATTCAAATATTCCTTCTTGGTCATGGAAATTGGGAGTTACCTACCTTACCCAAGTTTTCAAATTGAAGGGTACAAATGTAAGCACATCTTAAGAGTGTTCAAGCAAGAAAAATTACGTTATACCACCAAACCCAAGTATATTTCCCCTTTTAACCTCTCAATTGCCTTCCCCTCCTTTTTTGAAGGCCTCTCCAATAAAAATTTTAAGATTTCTTGATAAATGACTCAATTACACAACTATTAAGCCCATTTATACTCTAATAAATTGCATCCCCTACACTATTAGTTTAGAGACCTTCTCAACTCTATTGTCTATAAACTAGTATGTTCTTCTGGTACCCCTACATTAAAGAGAAAATTCATTAATAAACACAAAGTCAACAATAATTATACTAAAATAAGGCGTGATCATGTCCTAAAATATGCCCTTGCAACCTTTAAGTCCAAACACCACATCCCATTGTAACACACTAAAATCATAGTCAAATAAGATAACTACTTTAATAAAAAAATCAAAGAGGCCATAGTAATTATCTATCATACATCCAGGCTACATTACCATACTAATTATAATATGATCTTTTCTTAACTACCCTTGCTCAACCACCTCAAAACATTATCTCCCCATTCCTAATCTTTTCCTCTTCTCTTATCTCATTCTTTTCTATTGTCAGTTGCCTTCCCTCCTCTTCTCTCCTTATAATGTCTCATGTCCCATACCTTTTAATCGTTATTTATTTCTCCCCTCCTTTTGTGATTAACCTTCAATTCTATGCCCCTAGTAATTCACCTCTATTTAAGGAAGTTGTAGTAGGGAGACTACTTCCTACGCTACTCTTGAGAGTAGGGTAATGCAAAAAATTTACAAATCTTTACAATAGTTATGGAGACTTAATAGAAATAAACATAAATATAATGCGGACCACAACACGGTGATTTATGTGCGGAAAACCCTTTTGGGAGAGAAACCCCACACTCCAAAAGCCTCCCAATATTTTATTCAGAAATCAATAATATGTTACAATATACTTGCAGAGCAAGCTTCTCATAGGAGTATCACCAATGGAGATCTAAAGGCAGTACAACAACTATCAAACTCTCAGATTACATCACAACATATTTCTATAATACAATGCACTCATGATATAGGGTTGCCTTCTAAGGAAAATAAAGCACACAAAATATCCACCATTAGATCTATGACCTAATGATAAAAGGTCGAGATTCATAATGATAAATTATAAATAAGATTTTGTTTTGAGGGCACTGACCCCAAAAAATCCCACCAAGTCATGCTACCCACAAGGCGGTACCCCCCATGTGACACCCAATTCTCATGTATCAATAGTAACCTTTTATCAATGGTACCTTAAATTATTATTGCAAGGTTGAGACACCATATTCCTAACACTCTATGTATGTTGTCTCCCTTACTTTGTTTCATTATTTCCATGTTGTATGCATGTGGTTGTCAACTTACTTAATGATCCTTGTCTAATCTCTCTTCCCCTTCCCATTCTTATTTTGGCTATCATATCCCTTCATTCACCCTAATCCTTTGATGCAAGAGCATACTTGTCTAGAGGAAATATCATGTCACCCAAAACATATTTTATTTCAATTTTTAACTAATGTTGGGTGATTAAAAATAAATGCAAGCATTTATAGGTCTTCATGTACATAGGAAAGTGTTGAAAAGGACATAGGAGGTTGAAATTATTTAATATTTATGGTTCATGTTCAATGCCAATTATAATTTTCAAGAAGGGGGCATCTTTTTTCTATCATTTATAATACTAAAATCATAAAAATACCTTTCTTGGTGTGGGAACAAGTTGTTGGCAACAACAATGCAGCAAAACTAAGAAGGGAGGTGAATCAGTTTTCACCAAACTTCAACAAATTAACCTCAACTTCAGATTTGATCAAGAATAGTAATAAAAAAGACAAACACCACATCAATAGCACACATAACATAGATTTTCGATGTGGAAAACCTGATAAAGGGAAAAACCACGGTGGGATCCTACCCACAATATAATGATACTATGCAGTAGTATGTGTAAATATTACAATGGGGAATGCACATGCATTCACACACACTACCTAGAGCTCAAGTTTCTCAAACGCAACAAAGGGCTACAACCTTGGGAAAGCTCATTGCCTTACAAAGATCGGACAACAATCCGGATTACACGAATTGAAAGAATAGCATCTCCAAATGCCTGATCAACGTTCTGATTAAGCACACTGTCTGCACTACAACACTTCTATGTTGATCCACATACTTATGAAAGATCAATTCCCTTGTTTGCACATACAACACTCTCAAAAAATGCAAACACAATTGCAGACATACATCTTACATGATTACAACAATTATTTATACAAATCATCAACCTTAACCTCAGGTCGACTCAACAGATAAGACCTAATTATAAAATTGCACCACATGATACATATATCAAAATGTGGACCAATACAATATCGGTAAAGACATAGCATGGACCCAACTCAAAACCTTGAACATGCAACACCATAGAATTGTTGGTATTATGGATGACTTTGTCATGTGTTGCATTGGTTTTGTCATTGATGTCAACACTTGTCTTCTTGGAGGTTTACATTATGTTGACCGGTATGGTTAGTGGCTTATGCACATTCATCGGTATGTGTTCACCAGCAGGTTATATGGTTCACCGCAGCGATGATAACTTGGAGATCATTTGGTTATATCAAAGACATGGATTGGAAGTTTGGTTTTGGTGTTTTGCTTATTGGTCTAATTGGGTTGACAGATTTTCCTTTATCAGTAGATAAGTCTAGGTTATGGACCAGTACATGTTATCTATTCCAGATCAGCACAGCACATCATGGAGATTGTTTATTGATTGGTTATTGTGGTAAATGTACTGAGCCAACATGTTGTATCGCATCAAGACTTATTTGTAATTGATTTAAATGTAATATCTTTAGTGAGCCGACCTATTCAATTGGTCTTAGGTTTTGTATAAATGATTGTAAGATCTTATTGAAGATTGTAGATATGGTTATGGTATGAGTGTGTTCAAATATTGAAGAGCGAAAATAAGTAGATCCTTGTGCGAATCACCAATTATTATTCAAAGATTGAAGGAAGGTTATGAAGGTGTTTTGACACTCATGTTTAGAGCTTAATCAGTACTAAATCCAGCATTGGGAGATGCTATTTTGAGAAGTACATTATCATTGGATTTAATCATCCAATTATGTAGTCAGTGTGACTCCTAATTTATGATTGAGTGGTGAGCTCTAGGCAGTTGGCCTTTCTACATGTGCAAACCCCATTTGTATACACATACTATCTGCAGTAGTATCATTTGATTGTGGGTAAGGTTGTTGAAAATATGCCTCGAATTCTACTGACCAGTGTTCGGGTTGATCAGTGTAACTTACCCTGATGGAACAGCTTGTGGGAAGGTATCGGGTTGTGGATTTTTCCTATTGATGTAACTCTGGCCGAGAACATGTCGCAAACAAGTATCGAGTTAGGTCTACTCAATGTATCCTCCTTGTTTGGTTATTGAGAAGCAGTGTTCGGATCCTCTTTTGTGGTCATCAGGTTAACATTGCCTATCGGGTTAGCCATATTGAAGTCTTGTCGATGTCCCAATGTAGCTTGCTAGATGTTGTCCTGATCACTCGATGAAGTCACCTTCACATGCTTAACCTATCAGAGGAGCACTATTGGAGTCTGGTCGATGACCTGATGAAGTCGCCTTTGGCAATTGGGTTGTCATCAGCTATCGGTGGAACAAGTTGGAAGCTACGTCGATGTCTAATGATTTCAACTTCTTTTGACTTGGAGTGCATTTCTCATTGGGGAAATAGTTCAGGGTATGTATCGATGACCCGATGAAGCAGCTTTAGGTGATCGGGGTAACTTTGCAGTACTATTGCCGATGGCTGATAGGGCCAATCTGTTTAGAACCGCTTTGATGAAGTCATCTACTAGTTTATGGGGATCGAGATTGCTTGTTTGTAGTTATGTCGATGGCCAATGGAACCTTCTTCCTGTGATCGATTAATAGGTGAGAAAGTCTAGGATGATCAAATAATTATCGCTATATCACTATGGCGAGATGCACGAAGGTTATCCATCGCCGCTTGGCGACCAAATGGTGGGACCCAGCAAGAGAGAAGCTCAAGCAAGTTAACGAGTGAGCAAGTCTGGGATGATCAGATGATTATCTTTGTACCACTATGGCAAGATACATTAAGTTTATTCCCCACGACTTGGTGACCATGGTGGGACCCAATGACAAAAAAGAGATTCATTCCGGGTGATTAGTGAGGTCGTGCTAAGGTGATAGGACAGAGACCCTGGAGCCAATCAGGGGGTGCCACGTGGCAAAGCACAGAAAGAGATCAAGGAAGATCAAACGATCGGGATAGCTGTTTGGTTATCTTCCCGATGACCCAATGGAATTGCCTTTAGTGATCGGGGTATCATCAAAAATCAGGAGAACTGGTTGTTTGCTACACTGATACCTGATGAGGTTGCCTTTAGCAATCGGGTTGACTAGATGAAAGTTACGCCAAAGTCTGATGAAGTCATTGACTATTGATCAGATATCGAGGTAAATTTTCAGTGCTGGTTTCAATGGCCGATGGGGAAGTATCTGACTATGGATGGTCGCCTAGACTGAAGTCCAAAAGACTAGTAGGCGGACACTGGGAATGTTTCTATCGATGTATTTGAATATGAACCGACCCAACTTCTAGATGAATGTGGGATAATATGTTTTCCATGATTTCATGAATGGACAGGTTGTTACAAGATGGTTACGTTCCAAGACCATTATACAAACTGACAGAGGAATGTTTGGTTGGACAGATGGCAATTGCTAGAGATGTAACCGATGAGCAGAGCGAAGAAGGGTGTGCATGAAGGTTTTGTGGAGGTGATGGTTTATAAGTATCCAAGTCGATGTGTCTCCATGTGGTGAGAAAAGAGTTCTGAGATCAGAGTCTAGAAAGAAGGATCTGATAAATTCATTGTAATCATGTTGTTTACTGAATAAATTGATCTCTCTTTGGTGGTGGGTTTTTTACCCGTAAGGGTTTTCCCACGTATACCTTGTGTCTTTCTCTGGTGCTATTCTATCTTGTTCATCTTAATCTTTTGTCTGTGTTTATTTAATGTACTACAAACTAAAATTGAAATACTTCCTTGCTTGCTTATCCCCTTAGAATTAATGATAGGAGAGCGTTTTATGTGCATGTCTTTTCTTACAAGTGGTATCAGAGCCATTTAGTTGTGTTATCCTTGTCAGGTAGGGTTGTTTTGTGTTAATTTTGTTTTCAGTGGGAGTCTGATAGAGTATCTAGTTTGCAAATCGAGATGGCACACACTTCTAGACAAGTGGAGATTGAGAAGTTCAATGGTTCAAACTTTGAGTTGTGGAAACTCAAGATGAAAGATTTTCTAGTTGATCGAGATCTATGGGTTTCTATGTCTGGACAAAAACCTTCAGGCATGAAGCAAGAAGACTGGGATCTTGTAGATAGAAAAGCCAGAGGATTGATCAGACTCTATTTGGCAAACTCTGTTGTGTTAAACATTCCTGAGGAAAATACTGCATATCTTTTGTGGAAGAAACTTGGAGATATTTATCAGGGGAAGTCTCTGGTAAACAAGTTGTTCCTGAGGAAGAAGTTGTATTCCTTGAAGATGGACAAGGGTACATCTATTGCAGATCATCTGAATGTTTTCAACATGATGGTTGCTCAGTTAACTTCCTTGGGAGTCAATATTGATGATGAGGATCAATGTATGCTTCTTTTATGTTCTCTGTCTGACACATGGGATCATCCGGTAATGGCTATTAGTAGTACAACAACTACTTTTAAGATGGAAGATGTGGTTGCTTCGTTGTTGTCAGAAGAAACATGAAGGAAATCTTCTAAGATGGTCAAGGAGGCCCTTGTTGTTCATGGCAAGACAGAGGACAAGAAGTCTAAATCCAAGTTAGAGGAAATTTCTGCTCCTGGAAAGAAGTCCAAAGCAAAGTGTTGGAATTGTGGGCAGACTGGTCATATCTTAAAGGATTGTAGAGAGAAGAAGAAAAATAAGAGTTCTTCAGATTTTGGGTCCTCTCAGAATGATGATGGAGATGCCTTCTGAGCTTCTTTGGCAATTCAGACAACTATTGATGTCTATTTCAATCTTCATGAAGAAGATGTTTATCACGATGCCATGTGAGACTAGGTACCATGGGTCTTCGGCAGTGATGCAGATTCATCATTTGATGGTGAATGTTCTTCATGTCATATTTTGACATATTTTCCTTAGTTAGGATGTGTTATATTATGTCTTGTTACACTCTTGAGATGCATTTAGATTTTTGACATAATATGGTTATGTTCATACAGAGCATGTAATCTCTTTGGAAGAGATGTTTTAGATCATGTTTGTCATGTTTATATTCCTGATTCTGCAGTTGGAAGTTTGACAATGATCTAGTTTTTGTTTCTGTATTTTGAGTACATTGATCATATTGTTTGATACTTCATGATAATGTGGTTATGCATTTGGAGGTTGGCATGTGTTGATCAATTACAAGTGCTCATGGATACATGGAAACATAGATGGTGCTATCTTTATCTTGTGGCTAGAGATGTATGTATTTGAATGATTAATAGGTCCAGCTAAGATGCATTCATCTGTTATAACATAGTTGACATTTAAGAGGTGGGTGTAGAAGGGCATGATATAGGGTATTGTGAAGACTTGCTTGCAGGTTCTTTGTTTCTAGTCAATATTTGGAAAGCTCTTGGTACAAAGATTTATTCACTTCTATGTGATGTTGTAAATGGTTATTTTTAACTTTGACATTACCTGTGCAGTGGGAGCTCCTCGGTGTGTATTGCATGTGAAGCTTGAGACTGTGAGTAACAGGCTGTACATGTTAATGTTCTAAAATTCATTTTGGTATATCTTAAGGGTATGTGTAGTTGGATGTGCTAGCACTTGCTGTGGGTGTTATTCTACCTATGTCTGTAACAAATGTTTGTACATTCGGTTAGTTTTTAGATCATGAGTTTTGTGTGCTCAGGAGACAGAGTTGTAGTTTTCTCAGTGGATAGCTTCTATGTACGTCCAATGGCAGTGGCATGGTAGAAGGTGGAAGTGTTCATGAATGAGATGAGACTGCTCTGCATAGGTGCACATGTTAATTTCTTTTCTTGATGTTTTTTGATCGAGTGGTATATCAGCATTGATGGGCTTTAGAGTCCATGGTTCTCAGTGAAATATGTAAGTGTTCGACAAGGTAGACAGGTTCAGTAAATTCCTCGGCAACTTGGAGATTGTTGGAAATATGCCTCGAATTCTCTTGACTAGTGTTCGAGTTGATCGGTCTAACTTACCCCGATGGAACAGCTTGTGGGAAGGTATCAGGTTGTGGACTTTTCCTATCGGTGTAACTCTGGATGATGAACATCTTACGGACAAGTATCGGGTTAGGTCTACCCGATGCATCCTCCTTGTTTGGTTATCGGGAAGCAGTGTTCAGATCCTCTTTTATGGTCATCAGGTTAATATCGCCTATTGGGTTAACCATATTAAAGTCTTGTTGATGTCCAAATGTAGCCTGTTGGATGTTGTCCCGATCACCCAATGAAGTCACCTTCACATGCTTCATCTATTAGAGGAGCATTGTTGGAGTCTGGCCGATGACCTGATGAAGTTGCCTTCGGCGATTGGGTTGTCATCGGCTATCGGTGGAACAAGTTGGAAGCTACATCGATGTCTGATGAGTTTGACTTCTTCTGACTTGGAGTGCATCGCTCATCAGGGAAATGGTTCAAGGTATGTACCGATGACCCAATGAAGTTTCTTTAGGTGATCGGGGTAACTTTGTAGTACTATTTTCGATGGCCGATAGGGTCGATTTGTCTAGAACCACTTTGATGAAGTCATCTACTAGTTTATCGGAGATTGGGATTGCTTGTTCGTAGTTATGTCGATGGCCAATGGAACCTTCTTTCTGTGATCGGTTAATAGATGAGAAATTTTGGGATGATCTAATGATTATCGCTATACTGCTATGGTGAGATGCATGAAGGTTATCCATCATGGCTTGGCGACAAAATGGTGGGACCTGGCAAGAGAGAAGCTTAGGCAAGTTAATGAATGAGCAAGTTCGGGATGATCGGATGATTATCGCTATACTGCTATGGCGAGATGCACAAAGTTTATTCACCACGACTTGGCGACCATGGTGGGACCCGGCAACAAAGAAGAGTTTCATTCTTGGTGATTAGTGAGGTCATGCTAAGGTGGTAGGACAGTGTGAGGCCCTACCCCGATTCAGTTTGACATTTTCAGTTATTTGCATATTGAGACTATTATGGATGCTTTATTTTATGCTTTATGGACTTAGAACTTATATGATTCCATGATTTGGATCACACTGACATATATTGATGATTTATTTCATGCATGATGATTATGAAACTTTAGATATGTTACTAGAATAGAATTACCTTATGGTGGTGAATGTCATTATTGGAAAATTGCAGGATTTTATTTTGATGATAGAAAAATGATGCATATTTATGAATGGTTCATTTTTGGGAAATTATGTTAATTGCATATGTGAAATTGAATTTGAAACAAATGAGATATCGAAATTATTGATTGCCTAATGTATGAGTGTTTGATGTGCAATGGAATCCATGTATTTGATTATGTATAAATGTGATTATTTGGAATTACTAATGTGTTAATTGAGATGCGCAGGAAAATTATCTATGTGACCATGGAATTTATATGGAGAACCAAGCCTAGACCAATGTGCGTTTGTTAAGCCAGGAGTTGTCTATTTGGAGAGACAACACCCCATTGTAATGTGTTTTATTTGTGAAGTGTATGATGCTTGAGTGTTAAAAAAAAAAAATTAATTTATATGTATATGTGTAATCCTACAAGAGACAAATTCCATGTGTGATTTTTATATTGTATTTTTATTGTGTCACTTGACACATGTGCTGATTAGTGTCATTGATTTTGACTTGTCTCTTGGAGGGAGTTTTGTTTCTACCAAAGCCATTCAAAAACATGAGTGTGGCCCCAAATTTGTCTTGGGTAGGGAGTCTTGGGAGTGGTCAACTCAAGCTTGACCCGTAGGTAAACTTCAGTTGGGTTTCCAAAGGGTTTAATGGACTCCTAGGGTAAGTTTTAAGGCTTTTCCAAAGGTCCAAAGGGTATACCTATGGGTTAGGGGTATTTTGAAACATGTGGCTTCTCCCATGTGACTATGTAGTCACTTCAAAAAGTGATATTTCCAAGATGCACGAAAATTCAACTTAGAAGGTTCCTCCTAGGATAGACAACCTTCTCTTTTGATGTCAAACCCTCTTCCCCATCTTCTTCCACCTTTTCCCTTTCCAATTTTGGTAATGTGTAAGAGTTTGGGGAAGGGCAACCAATGGGAACTCACACCTCACCCAAGGGGTTGGGAAGTGTGTGAGAGGCCTTCTTAGGCAAGAATTGGAGACTTAGTGGGTAATCACCCACTCTCCATTCTTGGAGATTATGCTTGTTTTGAAAAAGTTAGTAGGAGAATTAGCACTTTTGGTGGAAATTGGAGAAAGTTAGTGTGGAATTGGGCAGCTCATCCCCAACTAATTTTAGCAAACCTATTGGCAGAATAAGGTTGGTTACTTCTTACCTCCTCTTGTTATGTTGTAAGTGTTAGTTTATGTTGTTTTGTAAAAGAAAAGGAGTTGCTTGTAAAGAATGTGTTTTAGGAAGTTTGTTTTTTGTTGTAGTTAAGATTGTGTAGATTTCTTTTCTATGTGTTTTGGTTTTGTGTTCTTGTTGTTTGGGAGTGTCCAAGATCTCCTACTCTTGGGAGGGTAGGAAGATCTTGGGGTGGAAGGAGTATGACAGCCATGGGTGAGAGGCTCTCCTTATGGAGAGTGTTCTCAAGGGTGTCCTTGGTGACCCTTGATGCATAGCCTTGTGTATGCATTTGGGAGTCATAAGGGGAGTAAATATGGCCTTGAGCCTTTTTGGGGGGGCATAAGGATTGTGGAAGTATTTGTTGCATTTGTATTGCCATGAGGTGGCTTGTGTTGTTTTTTTTTTGCATGCATTCTCCCCATTGGTGCTTGGTCCACTTCCACCCATGGAAGAGTCACCATGAAAGTGGTGAATGTGTAGCTTGGGAAGGGAAATTTGAATGTAAGTGTTTTCCTATGTTTGTGAAGAGTTTTCTTGTTTGTAACCCGTCTAGTGCTTGGTTCTCCAAGCTCGGGGGTGGCTTCTAGTAAGCCTAGGCTGGGAGGTGAGCTTCCCATGGTCAAAAATGTGTTTTATTGCAGGTTGCATGGGAATGGGAAAAGAAGGATTAAAGAACTATGTTGTTGTTTGGTGTTGCAGAAAAGTGTTTATTTAAAAAAAAAAGAGAAATGGATAGATTCAATGTTGTAGTAGAAAAAAAGAAGAAAAGTGAGCATGTGTAGTATTTACTCTCAAGAAAGGGAAAATGTTGTATTATATTCAAGTTACTATGTAGAGAAAAAGCATTGTTGGGATTTCATCCCATTTGTATTAATGTTTATTTTGTATCCATATCTAGTTTGTATTTACATTTGTCAATGAATACACATGTTTTTCCCTACTTGGTAGTTTTGCAAAAGAAAATGAAAATGTTAGTTTGCATCTAGATTCTTAATGTTTTGCATTAAAAAAAAAAGAGAGAGAAATGTATGCACTTTTGAGTAAACTGAAATTTAAAGATTAGATGTTACTCCATTTCTTTTTAAGTTGAATATGCTACTGTATATTTAATTAAAAACAGTCTTTTATTTTGCTGTTTATTGCAGAAAAAAAAAAATTAATTATTTAAAAGTTTATTTCTTGTATTTAGACTTAGCATTTAGCTTAGTATTTTGTTACAAGGAAAAATAATGTATGTTAGGAAATCCCTTAAATGCATTTTGCTGTTAATTCATAATATACCCACAAAAGGTCTATTTGAGTTATAGTTTACAAAATAGGGGGTAAAAATTAAGAGCAAATAGCATAATACATATATGTATTTATGTATGTGAATACTCATTTAAACATTTTATCTCATTAACTATCATTCTGATATGCTGTTTAAAAACAAAAAAATAATAATATGCTTACTTGAGTAACAAATAACCATATACAAATATATATATATATATATATATATATAAACATTGAGTATCATTACAAGAATCTGTTCCAAAAAATATATATATATATTTACAGATCTGGTTTTAATACAAAAAAAAAGGGACTGATATAATGCCAAGTCTTTCAAAATATATATATATATATATATATCCCTTTTATAAAAAAAAAAAAGGAACCTGCTAGTTTCAATATAGAAAACTTTATGTATTTACTTTACCAAATTATGTATATACATATATATATATATATATAAATGTTATTAAAAAAAAAACATAACACAGATTTTTTTCCCACGAAATATAATTTTTAAACCAGCAAACAAAGAAAAAAAGAACAACGCAGCACATTAAGCATCGCTCGGGGCCACAACCACCGGCGGCGGCGGCCGCAGCCTGCGGCACCCGCAGACTACGGGCGGCGACGCCGCAGCCTACGGGAGCCGCAGCCTGCGGCGGCGCCGTCCGCAGCCGGCGGTGCCGCAGCTGCGATGGCCGCTCCGCCCCTCCCTTCCCCTCCGTCGTTTCCCCTCCTTCCACGCCGTGTTGCATACAATAATAAAAAAAAATGAGCGTCGGGGGGGGGGTTTCAAACACAAAAAAAAATAAACTTAAACCAACGCCCCTGCGCGCTGCTTGCTCGGCCGCGACTCTCCTCCACACACCCTGCATACAACACCCACGCACAGGGTTAAAGGATAAAAGAAAATAATAACGGACCCAATACACACACAGCACAAAGAAAGAGAATGCTTTCAAACTCGCCCTAACCCTAGTTCGGGTTAGGGCAACACAAACACATTGACTTTTAAATAGGTATGTTTTGGTGGGAGGAGTATTTTAAAAGGGGTAATTAGTTTAACAAATTAAAAACATCTTTTTTATTTAAACCTTTTTTATGAGCCCTTAATTTACTGTTTACATATAAAAGAGGATTTAATTCCTTGAGAAGTTTAGCTTCTATATTTAATTGGAATCATAAATTGATTTTAAGATTAAGAAATGTTATTTTTCTTTTTAAACTATTAATGAATGCAGGAGAATCTTTATAAGAAGGTTTTTTTTTTTTTTTAGAGGAAGGGGGTTTATACACCAAATTATTTGTAGGGCCAAGAGGGCCAATTAAGTCTAAAGTTATAAAGTATTTTAAATGATGGGGGTTTTATTTTAATAAGGTGTTTTAATAACGAGGATAATTAAGCTAGGAATCCTAGTGGATTAAGAAAAATAAGATAAATTTTAAAACGTTTATATTCGAGATTTATCGTTGTATTTGAGATTGTAATTATTTATTAATGAAGCTTAGTGAATTTCCTTTTTGGGAGAAATTTTAGCTCGTAGGTAACTCAGTTATCTTCATTACTAAATTTAATTTAATTACCGGATCGACACAAATGTAGTAAGACCAAACTAAGTTGCATCATTTTAATTAAGTAAATCGTTAATTAGTTAAGTATTTTAAAAAAAAAAAATTATTCCGTTCGTGCCCAAAAGTTGGGCATGACAGACAGGGACCCCGGAGCCAATCAGGGGGTGCCACGTGGTGGAGCATAGAAAGAGATCAAGGAAGATCGAACGATCAGGATAGTTGTTTGGTTGTCTTCCTAATGACTCGATGGAATTACCTTCGATGATTGGGGTATCATCAGAGATTGGGAGAACTGGTTGTTTGCTACACCAATACCTGATGAGGTCGCCTTCGATGATCGGGTTGACTAGATGAAAGTTACACCAAAGTCCAATGAATTCGTTTACTGTTGATTGGATATCGGGGTAACTTTTCAGTGTTGGTTCCAATGGCTGATGGGGAAGTATCCGACTGCAGATGGTCACCTGGACCAAAGTCCAAAAGACTAGTAAGTGGACACTTGGAATGTTTCTATCAGTGTATTTGAATATGAACCGACCTGACTTCCGGATGAATGTGGGATAATATGTTTTCCATGAGTTCATGAATGGATAGGTTGTTACTAAATGGTTACATTCCAAGGTTGTTATACAAACTGACAGAGGAATGCTTGGTTGGACAGATGGTGATTTCTATAGATGTAACTGATGACTAGAGCAAAGAAGGGTGTGCATGAAGGTTGTGTGGAGGTGATGCTTTTATAAGTATCCAAGTTGATGTGTCTGCATGTGGTGAGAATAGAGTTATCAGATCAGAGTCCAGAAAAGAGGATCTGATAACTTTATTGTAACCATATTGTTTACTGAATAAAGTGATCTCTCTTTGGTGGTGGGTTTTTTACCCGTAAGGGTTTCCCACATATATATGGTGTCTTTCTCTGGTTCTATCTATCTTGTTCATCTTAATCTTCTATCTATGTTTATTTTAATGTACTACAAACTGAAATCAAAATACTTCCTTGCTTGCTAGTCCCTTAGAATTGACGATAGGAGAGCATTTTTTGTGCATGGCTTTTCTTACAAAGGTTTCCCACCGTGGTTTTTTGTTTATCGGGTTTGCACATCAAAATCTATGTGGTTATGTGTTTTGGATGTTGTTTGTCTTTATGTTTCATGCATTAAGTTAAACCGGTACTGCTATATCTGTTAATTTGTTTTACTGGCACTTAAGTTTGATTTACTGGTATTAAGGTTAAATTGGAATAACTTGCATTTGGATTACAATTTATTGACAACTGGTTCACAACCGATTCACCCCCCGCCTCTCAGTTGTCCTTCTCGGGACCTAACAAGAATATCTCGCCAAGATCATCCTCAACATGCAAGAACCATCAAGTCGGCCAGAAAGTCATATAACACAAAGAATACCACCAAACCAATAAAATCTTGAATAAAGTTTACCAAAATTAATGCGGACCACCAAAACACATAAAACACAATCAAAAAACATCAACAAGGAACGTGAATTCCTCTGCAACAACCACAACAACTCTAATTACTAGAATCATTGTCATTTCATCATCGGAGCACAAGAACACCAACAACAAACTAAAAGATATGTGTGTGAAGTTCCAAGTCAAGAACCACTTGAACTGAGGACACACATGATCGTCCCAAACACTCTCCAAAATCTGCACAACATAAAAAATCAATTCCAAAGCAGTGCAAACCTGAAATCACAACTCTACAATACAGAACCAACACTAAAACCAATGATCACACCTGATCACATAACTTAATCAAATCACCTTCCAGAACACTGAAACTCATACAGAATCAACTAGAGATAAGTATCTCAAAACCCATTAATCCACATCATCATATCTACAACCAAACCAACTCTCTACAACACCGTGTTACTCTCCTCATTTTCCTAAGGCATATTTTTTTTCTCACGTTATTTAAAATGAGTGTTTATTTAGTCTGGGTTTGTGTAATTCTCCATTTTGGTCTTATTAGATTTTGTCTTGAATTGAACCTCTCAGTTGAACCTTTTCAAAATTTCAAGTTTCAAGTTCAAGCGGAGCATATTGTGTTGCGGCTTTGTTGTAATTAAAAGATAACGGACATAGTGTCAATTGTCATTGAAGAACTATTGAACCTTTTCAAAAGTTCAAAGTTGAGAAAGTCAAGTCTTGTCCAACTCCTATCTTTGTAACACGTAAGTCGCAGCCATGTGGTGTCTTTATCTTGGTTTGTCCTTGTTTTGTTCTTTTGAACTCCTTCTCAGAGGGTTCAAAGTTCAAAGTTCAATAATTGATTAGCTCTCAACATAAAAGTGGTGGACATGAAAATGATGAGGCATCAACATGGAGGAAATATTCTGGATTTAAAAGCTAAACTTCGAGGGAATTAGTCGTGATGAAGAGTCGTATTTGAAAATAATTATTTTAGGGAAGGATTGGTGGGAAAAGACTTATAATTAATGAATTGTCATAATTAAGTCTTTTCAGGATAATTTGGCACAGATAAGCATGCGGTTATCATTAATCAAATCGTATGACCAATTTTTAACCCTGTTCTCAAGATTTCCTTTATTTTAAAAAAAAAAAAAAATACTCGCCTTCTTCAATTGCCTAATTTGGTAAGGGATTTGCATAGGCGATATTTTTTGTTCTTTTCTCTTTGGATTCTGAGCTTTGCATGAAAGGTGAGTTCAAAATCTTCTTCTCATACCTATGATTTTTTAAATTGGAAGCTTTGCTTGGTTGTTCAGTTGGTTCGGTTCATCTTCCTTGTTGTGTTTTCTTTCTATTGGTAAATTTAAAATGAGACCTAAATTTCCCAAGATAGACCAAAAGTCCTGGTTAGTTTGTACTTGTCAGAGTTAGGGGACATTTTTCTGCCATCAGTAGACCTAGATGAATTCCATGAAAGGGCACAGAATCCCATTGGCTCTCCCTTAATGCAAAGGATTTTGGATAGTGGGTTAATGGAAGCGGCAGCTTTCCCTCTTGCAGTGTCATGTCCTGAGTTGGTTCTAGAATGCATGAATGGATACGACCCTATTGAGAGATGTGTAAGAAGTGTCGATGGTGAGGTTTTTCTTAGGGTTAGTCGAGAGATTGTTGTTTTTGTTATGAAAATACCTAAGAAAGAGAAATATGAGGATTGGACGATGTGTTAGTCGCAAGGGCTTTTCTCAGAAAAGAAATCATTATATAGGAACGTTATTGCAAGGAACTAGTTGTTAAAGTTTCAAAGAGGAGGTTCCCAACTGCCAAATCCATTGACCAAGGAACATCTGATCAAAGAAGTTGGGACATAGTCATTTTGTTACATAGAGTGAGAGGGAACCAAATTGCCTTTTATTGGGACGATTGGATGTATTTCTTCATATAGGTTATTTTTGGTGAGAAAAGATATATTGACTGGGCAGAATTAATTGCAGATAGGTTGCATGAAGGTTTGAACTGCTTCGGTAACAAAAATTTCTATATGTCATCATATCTTTTGTATTGCCTGGATTGTGTTAGACCATGGCCTATTTTGTACCATCAAGCATGGGTGGATAATATGACAATATTTGAATATCATCTGCATCTTCAACAACAAAGGTCTTGTGAAAATTATTGTAAACTGCATGACATATTCCTAGGCAGGATGGTGTATGAACTAAAGGGAAACATTCATAAAATATTGTCAGATGAAGCAATGCAATTGATTGGTACTTATGGCATCTTCTTCATATAGTTTCCCAAGTTTACTTACCTAAGGGTAAGGGTTTTGAAGGAGAACCATATAGGTTGGCTAGATATGCATTTGAGAGACAAATTTTAATGCAGATATGCAAGCAACTAGGTTATATTGATACAAATTATAGAGCTAGACATCAGTAGGTGTCTCATTTCTAATTGAATTAACTTATTTTATTTGTAGTAGTATTTATGATGCCTTGAACTTGGGACTTGAATTTAAGAAATTGAATTTTCCATTAAATGGTCCACGAGCAAATTTTGATGCTAAAGGGTTTGTCGCTACCCATCTGACATTGAGAAAACATTTTTCCATGTGCCAAGTATTGAGGATTTTTGGGTTGATTGTTGCGATGAGTTTGAAGTTAGGAAGAGGACACACCAAAGGTTCACCCTATAGCAGGCCGTGGTATTTGAGTTGAAAATGAACATTGCTAATGTCAAGGATCATGAGAGTGAACTGATGGATCCTCAATTTGTGGATGATAGGCAGAAGGGATTCATTCAAGAAGTGGACTGGGAAAAAGATGAGGAGGACCATATCCATATAAGGACATTCCCAGTTATCAAAAGAACTGAAATATGGCTAAGAGAGGGAAGAATGGGAAAGTGATCAAAGAAAGGTTCAACCTCATCCTCTAAAGTCCCATTGGCTAACTCTCATGTTACATCTTGTGTTGCAAGATCATCCAGAACATAGACTAAAGTTAGTCAGAGTGTTAGGCCAGTGGAAATCAAAAGAGAACCAGTTCCTACCAGGATTACCAGGGCCAAAACCAGAAGCAGAGCTAAGAAATCTCCTATGTATTCAGTAGTAGTTGATTTAAAAGCCTCTCCTAATATGGAAGATCCTTCAACTCATCCAGACTTGGAGGTGCTAAATGTTGATGATACAAATGGCATTCTACAGGTGAATATTTTGGCAAACACTACTACCACATTGGTAGGAAGAAATGAAAAAGAAACTACCATCGACTCTAATGAAACCTCTATGCGCACTAGGCCTCTTTAGCTAGAAAATATCATAAACAGAAAGAAAAGGAACATAGTTCTATTTTCAGTCCCTTTGGAAGATATGGTAAGCAAATGCTTGGGGAAGAGTCCCAAAGTGAAGAAATTGAAAACCATTTCAAGAATTGACTTTGATGTCGATAGTGGGAATTGGACTGCAGAGATAGCACATCCATTAACGTATAAGAAAACAGATGACCCTACAGTCCAGTATTTTACTATCAAAAAGGTGAATATTGGTACTTCTTTTTGGGCCACGAATGTTCTTCATCTTGAATCTTCCATGAAAAAGATCATAACTAGGACCTAGAAGGATGAAAAAGATAAAAAATAACTAAAAGAAACCTTGAGACAAATAGAAAAATATATTGATACAATCCATGGGCCAGATCCCCAACCACTGTCTGCGCAACCAGCACTCTTTGATCCTAAATCCCCTAGCAATCAAAAACTGCTCGCGGAAGTATAAAGGAATAAAATAGTGCATGGAGTGTTCCTTGAATTGTTAGATATGGTCAGGAAAGAAGGGAAAGAATACATTGGCATTTGAGCAAGGTGTGTGATGACGCTGCTAAAGTTATCCGAGAGTTGGGAAAGGAAAACACAACCTAGAAGAACAAAGAAGCCAAATGGGCCTGAACAATAGCTCACATGGAAGAAGTTCAAAAGCATGGCATAGTGAAGTTCCTTGTAGAAAAGCCTTTATAGGGATTCTATCACAATGTTCTGTACATTTGCAAAAAGAACATTGAATGGATAAATTCAGTAATAAAACAGGGCTATGAGAAATTTGTTAAACTTGGGCAAGAATTGTTTGAATTGATACAAAACATGCTTAATGATCTAAAATGCATTGGACTAAAATATATTAAGGAGGATGGACAAACCATTGACACTGCTGATGCCATAAGAAAATCTTATGAAGTGTAAATTGATATGGTCAGGAATGCAACAGTGGTCACAAAGAAAGATTTCTCCACCATTTCTAAAATTGAATCCTTATTGTTTTTATGTATAGATCATTTGAACAACCATGTTGATAAAGTAAAATAGGTGTGCCGTGATAAAGAGGTTTGGAAACAATGGATTTTACACATAGGCATTCCAAATGAACCTATCATCCAACAATTCACAGAGGCATTCACAGAGTGGAAGAAGGATCAAACTGGTCGCCCGTTTCCATGAATTGAATAATTGTTCCCGTGTTTTCTTTCCTTTCTGTTGTTTTTAGTCAAAAAATGGTTTTATAAGTTACTTTTAAAAATAGACTGTTTAACTTACCCTCTAGGAGAGCGGTGTAGCTTTGCGGTTACCGAGTGGTTAGGGTAGAGAGTTTAGCAATATATTTCTAGAAAACAACTTTAAAAAGGTTCAAGAAATTTTGTAAATATTGACAGACTTTGTTTTAGATACTTGTGGATTTTTAGTGAAGGCATTTTATTAGTGAATAAAATTAGACATTTTTCAGAAACTTTCAAATCTGTGTATTTGAATGCAGAAAATAAAATCTCTATTGGGATGAATCTATTTGTGTTGAATTTGTTGCTTCTTTCATTATCCACTTTCATATGTCTGTGAATCAATGTAATAAGTAATTCTTTTGTTAACTTTGTTTGGATCTAATTCCCCTTGTCCTATGAGACATGAGAGAGACTCAATCAGAGTCCATGATTTTATCATTTCATTAATTAAAAGATCTAAAAGTAAAGTTTTTTTGTTTTTTTTATTGTAAATTTGTGGGTTTACATATAGAATGTTTATCTTCTTGGCATTCATGTGGTGTTGATTAATGAATGTGAAAAGCCTTTTCTCGCTTTCTAGTGAAAAGTGAAGTAAATATTTTTGTGTGTTTAAAAATTCATTGAATGTCATACAGGAAGTTGCACCCTTATGCAAAGGGTAAACAATTCTTTGGATTACCCAACTATTGATTCTATTTGTCTTTCACATAACTAAGAGCATACATGAGTCATTTATTATAAAATTATGAAAGGCTAAATCTGTTAACCAACAAATTTTTGGTGACTCTACTAGGGAGTCGGATGATAAGAATGGATGCATCATAAACAGGTTGGAGTTGACAAGATATACGAGATCTCAGAGGCGTGAAGGAGTGATTGATTTTGTTTTTCAGGAACTCCAAGACTCCAACTTCCTAACCTCCTTTACACCTAGAAGAAGAGCCAAGAGTAGACCTCCAACTCCCTCTTTTGTATCCCCATATCTCCTCCCTGTCAAGCCCTAACATTACATGGTGTTCCTTTCCCTAGTGTAATCAACCCTACACCTTTAAATATCATTCTAGCCATGGCTCTCAACAATCCCTCGGGCCCTGTTGCATGACCACTTGCACTTGGTGCAAATATTAATCATTTTCCCAAAGGAGCAAGAGACCATTTGCCTAAATTTAGTGGTGATAGAAAGGTTTCAAAAGGTGAGCATTTGAATGCATTTAATGTTGCTTATGGTGTTCTAGTTGTTCAGCATGAAGATGTGGTTGTGAGATTGTTTGTACAAACATTGACTGAGGTGGCAGAAGATTGGTTTTATCATTTACCAAATGGTGCAATTACTAATTGGCAAGATCTTAAAACTAGGTTTGAGGCTAGGTTTAAATTAGCTGAAGATGAACATTCTCTTCTAGCCCAATTATCCCAGTTAATGAAAGAAATTCCTGAGTCTATGAGAGATTTTGTGGCTAAGTTTGATAAAATTGTTCATAAGACTCCAATAAACCAAAGGCCTTCTAATGATAATTTGAAATGTTTTTTCATCAATTCTATGTCCTCTGAGATTGGTTTCTTGATCTGTAGGCAAAGAGTAGCAGCCCTAGCTAATGTGAAAACATTGGCAATATAACAAGAAGATGATTTGATCACTACTGGAAAGTGGAAGAGGGAAGTTCAAACTTCCATGATATAGGCAACAACTACATCTGATCCTATGATTCAGTGACTAATGAATGACATGATAACCTTGAAGAGGCAATTACCCAAAACAAATACTTCTTATATGCAACCTTACTAGGATATTTCAAGGAAGGTCCCTAATCATTCAATAGGAGCTGGAAGTAGAGCTTTACAATTTCCACCTATGCAACAAAGACTAGCAATTGAGGCACCCCCTGACAGTATGATGAATCAATAAGGATTTAGAGAACTACTGAGAGGGGGGTGAATCAGTAGATAGAAAACTGATTAAACTTTCACCAAACTCAAAAACAATCTCACAAGTCAATCTCTGAACTAACTGGTTCAAACAATGAACTACAAACTTCAATAGCACTGACAGTTTACCGGTTTGATTGGCATATCAAAATAATAGTATAATAGCTCTGAAACTTCCAAACCATTTAATGAAAACATCAAAATACTTTACTAACAATAGTAAAACCACATTTTAGATTAATGTCGGTCATCTTAACATATCTAAGTGGATTTAACAATTAATAAAATTAACCATATCAAACATAACCTCAAAAACCATTCACCACTTGACACAATGATTTTTGACGTGGAAACCCAAATGGGAAAAACCACAATGGGGATGAATACCCACAACTATTTTGAACCCTTCTGAAGTTCGCCCTATTAGGAGCCAAGCCTATTAAAGCTTTACAAAATTCATGTTAAGAACAGATCCTGTTAGGGACCACCTGGTTAAGGGATTGACTATAATGCCATGTTAGAAGCAATACCCTATTAGGAGTAACTTCGGTAGAGGATTTGAAATCCAATCTAATGGATCACCTGGTTAGAGGATTTAGATAGCACTAAGCCTGTTAAAGCTTACCTGGTTAAGGGATTTGACTGTTGTAATTGTTAGAGAACAATAGGGGTTTGTTGATCTGGTAAATAGCACTACTCTTCTTGTTCAGATCCTTTTCATGCTCCTATCTACATTCACACAAACTATAGATACTCCTTCTAGTTTGGAAACCAATCACACTGATACTTAACCAAAATCACCAACACTACAACAAAACAACTCATCGACCTTATAAGCAAAACAATACGTTGGTAACACATCACAAACCTAAGATCTCATAAAGATTACAAACAAATCAGTTCAAGTATGACCATTATATTACATAGCAATCATTTCACACTATTCAAGACAACCTCAACACTCCTTGATCACTACTTCATCAAATCATGTAACTCATCATGCAATTTCCTCTTCATGCAATGTACTTGCTCATTCCCAAGATAAAAACCATTATCTCTATGCGCCAAAAACCATTTGAAACTCATCACATAAAACATGCATACATGGCATAATCATTATCATTCATCATTTTATCATAAACCAAAACAACTGACTCACCAAGCTCCATCGGTTAGGGTTTGGCACATCAACAGGTAGGGTTACCGGTTGATCTCAATGCTTCTTAAGTAATACCAGTTTCCTTCACTTGTTCAACTACCAATTGAAAAACAACATCATAACAACATTATTATCAATTACAATTGACATTAATGACATCATAATAGTTCATCAATGCAATCTTTAATCAAATACTAATGGGATGGGGTTTGGGATAGACTAGCCTAGCCTATGCTCTTGGATCCTTCCCTTGGATCACCTGGTGTTCTCTTAACACCCTAGGGTCTCTAGGACTTTCCTTTCTTGAGGAATCCCCTGACCTTTCCCAATCCAACCGCCAATGAGTTGCAATGCTGCTCCTAAGGTCTCATCTACTCATGAGACTCAAAACCCCTTACTTTGGCTAATAAGGGTTATGCTTGTTCCACACCTTTCTAGGTCTTAGAAAGGTTATATCAAGTCTAATTCATGGTCTTCCCACCCATTCATGTGCCCCCAAGAGGTTTCAATCTTTCAACCCCTTACCGATTTCACTATTCTGTGTTTTGCCTACAAAATAGGGCTACAAGGATTAGGACCAATTAGGCCTCCTACCCGATCCTTTAGGGCTCCCTCTCACAAACGATGCACAAAATACCCAAACTCATAAAATGGACTACCATTAATTTAGAAAGGGATCAAGGATTTCTCTTTTTTAGGGCCTCCAAGTGGCCATACAGTGCCTTGGGCGAATTTTGGGGTTTTAAGGGTTTTGTGAGGGTTTTTAGGGTCTGCCTGGGTCACAGTGTATGTTTTGTGTTTTAGCCACCTTGTCTGGATTGGTGGAGGCTCCTCCTTCACACTAGTGGTTCTTTACACACTCCTCTACACCTCCTCCAAAGGGTGCACTCTCCTCTGATCAACCTTGCTCTCCAAGACCAGTGCAACTTGACCTCTCCTAGTCGGGCATTGTCCAGTCTCACCTAGGAGTGGGTCTTTGTATGGCCTCCTTTCATTTCCAAGGGCCCTTCTTGCATTTAACTATGGTACAAGGTCTTCACTCCCATTCCCCATGGTTTCATGGTGATTCCACAATGGGGAATGGAGTTATGAATCCATTTACACAAACCAGTCCAAAACTGGACAGTGAGAAGGCAATTTACAAACTATTTACAAACACACACAACCTACAAATAAAAACCTAATCTAGTTTCTCACAATGAAATTATTTACACCATATAAGACACTCCACACATTTGTGCATGCAAATCAATCCATTAACTTGAGCAGTAGCTTCATTCAAATTGACTGGTGACCAACAAAACAGTCACAGTCATTCAGTTTGCTTGGGCCGTATAATGTCTGGCATCCAACCCATTAACTTAGGGTTTATAAAATCTTATACTACCCATACCTCAATTGGTGTGCCAAAATTAGGGCTCTCCATGCTCAATAAGGGTCTTTGACCTTTTGGGTTAAAAAGTTGTTTGACAACTTTTAAAACTTGTCATGCAACTTTTGCATCTTTTGAGCAACTTTGCCATTGTTGATTTTCATGACTCCTAGGCCTATTTTGGGCTATCCTAAGGACAACATTATTCCAATAAGACCTAACACACATCAAAGGCACACTCAACCTCTCCTGCACAAGAAATCACAACAAAAACACTAAGGACCTAAAACTAGGACCTAGTCAAGAACAAATGAGCTCATGGCTCTTATTACATATACAATGGCTTCAAAAGAAGCATATCACCAACAAAAAAAAGAAAGAGGATGAGCTTGGAAGGGTGCTCCTACACCATACTCACCCTCTGCACACAACTAAGAAAAAGAAGAAGAGATGAGAGTCAGGTCTATGCCAAGTGTCTTGAACTTGCTCTCCTCCATAATGTTTGCCAAAAATGGCCCACAAACTTGTTGGCCCTATTTGAAACAATTCTTAAAGGGAGTCCATGAATCCTAAAAATCTCTTTGAAGAAGAGATGTGCAACATAGCTAGCATCATGTGTAGTCTTACATGGAATGAAATGACTCATCTTGGAAAATCTATCTACAACCACATAGATGTTATCCATACCTGTTTTTGTCTTGGGAAGTCCTACTACAAAGTCCATGCTTATACATTCCCAAGGCCTATTTGGGACCGGTAATGGTTGATAGATACCAGCATTGCTTGACCCTCCTTTTGCTCTTTGACACACACCACATTGCTCCACATACCTTTTCACATCTCTTGGCAACTTTGGCCAATAGTAGTACCTCTGTACTAAGTCCAAGGTTTTGTTGACTCCAAAGTGTCCACTTAAACTGCCATTATGTTTCTCTTGGATGAGGTTTTCCCTCATGGATCCTCTTGGTACACACAACTAATTACCCTTGAACAAGAGACCATTATGGAGAGTGTAATCTGCATACTCGCCATGGAAATGGTTCTCAAACTCCTTGCAAACCTTGTAGGCTGATGAGAAGTCTTCATCTCCTTCATAAAGGTCCTTGAAACCTTCTATTCCTATGCTCTGCAACTGTAATTCTTGAACTATCAACAACTTCCTACTTATTGCATCTTCCACCTTGTTGAGTTTCCCCTTCTTATGCTTGATGGTGAAGGTGAAGGATTGGAGGTATTCCATCCATTTAAGATGTCTATTGCTAAGCTTCTCTTGAGTGTTAATGTAACTCAAGGCTTGGTTGTCTGTGAACACCATAAATTCCTTTGGGAGTAGGTAATGACTCCATTTTTTAAGAGATTGAACCAATGCATATAGCTCAAGGTCATAGGTTGAGTACTTCTTCTTTGCTTCATTAAGCTTCTCACTGAAAAATGCCACAAGTCTTCCCTCTTGACTCAATACACCCCCTATTGCAATTCCACTTGCATCACACTCTAATGTGAATAGCTTATCAAAAGTAGGTAGGAGAAGGATAGGTTTTGTGGCTACTTCTTGCTTTAACAATTGAAATGATTTGTTAGCCTGCTCAGTCCATTTAAACTTAGTTTTAAGGCCTCCTTTTATGGCGTCAAGGACTGGTGCACATATGCCACTGAAGTTCCTCATAAACTTTCTATAGAATTGGGCTAAACCATGGAAACTCCTTACCTTAGTCCTTGTTTTAGGTGCAGGCCAATTCAAGATTTCCTCCACTTTGCTTGGATCCATCTTTAAGGTTCCCTTAGACACCACAATTCCTAAGTAGACCAGCTCTTTCTTCAAGAAGTCACACTTCTCTAGGTTGATGGATAACTTCTCTTCATGCAACCTCTCTAAGACTAACCTCAAATGCTCAAGGTGCTCCTCTTTGGTTCTACTATAGATGAGAATGTCATCTAGGTACACCACCACAAATCTACCTATGAAGTCCTTCAAAACTTCATTCATCAACCTCATGAAGGTGCTTGGAGCATTAGTAAGCCTAAATGGCATCACAAGCCATTCATACAACCCCTCTGTGGTCTTAAAAGTAGTCTTCCAATCATCTCCTTCCTTAATCCTAATCTGATGATAACCACTCTTAAGGTCCAATTTGGTGAAGTACATAGCACCCCCTAAATAGTCCATTAGATCCTCTATTCTAGGAATAGGAAATCTGTACCTTATGGTGATCCTATTGATTTCCCTTGAGTCAGTACATAGTCTCCACTTACCTCCTTTTTTGGATGCTAGCACTACTAGAACTGCACATGGCTTGATGCTTTTCTTAACTAATCCTTGGTCCAATAACTCCTGCACATGCCTTGCCACTTCCTTATTTTGATCAGGTGTGAGCTTATATGCTGCCTTGTTAGGAAAGGATGCACCAAGGACAAAGTTTATTTGATGGCTGATAGACCTTTTAGGTGGGAGAGTTGCAGGTGCTCCATCACTTACTATGTCCTCATACTCTTGCAACATCTATTTGACCTCCTTAGGTACCTCTATCTACAACTTACTCTTCTCCTCCTTAGGCTTCACAAAAATGGCACATCCCACTGTCTCTTCCTCATGTAGTGAGTGTAAGAACTCCTTACCAGTGTTTAACAAGACACTAGGTGTTCTTCAGCTTCCTTCATCATCCTCTGTCAAAGACTGAATCTTGAAGGTTTTGTCATCCTTCTTGAAAGAAATGGAGTTCTCTCCTCCATCATAGATCATCTTCCTATCAAATTGCTAGGGTCTTCCTAGCAACAGATGACAAGCATCCATGGGCAACACATCACAAAGGATCTTATCCTTATATCCTCCAATAGCAAACTCTACCCAAGTCTATTCATTGACAAGCACACTTTGTCCTTTGTTCAACCAAGTCACCTTGTAAGGGCTAGTGTGGGGTATTCTTGTGAGTTTCAACTTCCTAACTGCCTCTTCTGATATGATGTTGTCAGTTGAGCCTGAATCAACTATCACCTTGCACACTTTACCAAGAACTTTGCATCTCACCCTAAACAATGCTCTCCTATGTTTGGGTTCCTCCTTAACTGGCTATCTAATCAAAATCCTATTGAACATCAGATTCTCACCAATTTCTAATTCAATCTGGTCCACATCTAGTGCTTTGTTTCTTGATGAGTCTTCATGAGCATAAGCAACCCTCTTTCCACTGTTTGATGAGGTAGGCTTGTCAGGACATATATAGGTCGGGTGTCCCAATTGTCCACAGTTGTAACATTTCATAGTTGCAAAGTAGGAGTTACCCCTGCCGGTACCTCTACCCCTACTTGGACCACTGTGTGCCCCTCTTCCTCTAGAATGGCCTCCTCTAAGATTGGTTTCACTGCTATGCTCAATCAACTTGGCTTCTCCTTGGTTCCTCTGCTCATTTACCTTGCTTTGGTAACCACCTCGGTGATTCACTTGATCTCTACCTCTGCCTCTAACCCTATTATTGGAGTTTCCTTTCCTTTTGTTCCTCTCTTCCACCTTGATAGCAAGCTGATGACATTTTTGAACAGTAGTAGGATTCCATAGGCTTATCTCCTCCTGAATGTTCCACTTTAGGCCGCTTAGATACCTAGCCACCTTAATAGATTCATCTTCTTGGACTTTGGATCTAAGATAAAGTTTTTGAAATTCTTCGATGTAGGAGGTCACATCAAGGTCTTTTTGCTTCAATCCCTATCTCTTCTTATGAAGTTGGACTTCATAATCCTCTGGTAAGTAGTTCTCTTTGATCTTACTCACCATGGCCTTCCAATTGGCAATAGGTAGCTTTCCCATGCTAACTCTCTCTTCTTGCAGATGCTTGCACCATGTTAAAGCTGCTCCCCTTAATCTTGATTTGGAAACCTTAACCTTTTGAGCCTCTATCACTCCCTCACACTCAAAGTGGTTTTCCATGCCCTCAATCCATTCCATGATAGTGTCAATGTCCATCCTTCCACTGAAATGTGGCAATCCTTCAAAAGCTTTAGTGTCCAAGGCCTTAATAGCCTTTACAAATGGTTCTTCATTAAACAAGGGATTTGGTTCAGGTATAATGTCATCTATGTCTATATTTCTCTTGCCTTTATCCTTGCTGTCTTCACCCCAAGGTCCTTATGTCCTCTGATCCACCACTTCGTCCAGCTTATCCCTTATCTCGCTCATAGATTCTTCAAGGAGTCTATTTTTCTCCTTCTGTTCTTCTACCTCCCTAGCCAACTCTGCATTAGTGACCATTCTGCTCTCCCCTATTGATTCACTAGTATATAGAGACATACACAGTCCAATATATCTTTAACTTGCTCTGATACCAATCAAATGGGATGGGGTTTGGGATAGACTAGCCTAGCCTATGCTCTTGGATCCTTCCCTTGGATCACCTAGTGTTCTCTTCACACCCTAGGGTCTCTAGGACTTCCCTTGCTTGAGGAATCCCCTAACCTTGCCCAATACACCCACCAATGAGTTGCAATGCTGCTCCTAAGGTCTCACCTACTCATGAGACTCAAACCCCCTTACTTTGGCTAATAAGGGTTATGCTTGTTCCACACCTTCCTAGGTCTTAGCAAGGTTATATAAAGTCTAATTCATGGTCTTCCCACCCATTCATGTGCCCCCAAGAGGTTTCAATCTTTCAAACCCTTACTGATTTCACTATTTTGTGTTTTGCCTACAAAATAGGGCTACAAGGATTAGGACCAAATAGGCCTCCTACCCAATCCTTTAGGGCCCCCTCTCACAAACGATGCACAAACTACCCAAACTCCCAAAATGGACTACCATTCATTTGGCAAGGGCTCAAGGATTTCTCTAGTTTTGGGTCTCCAAGTGGTCGTACAATGCCTTGGGCAAATTTTGGGGTTTTTAAGGGTTTTATGAGGGTTTTTAGGGTCTGCCTAGGTCACAAGGTATGTTTTGTGTTTTAGCCACCTTGTCTAGATTGGTGGAGGCTCCTCCTTCACACCATTGGTTCTTTACACACTCCTCTACACCTCCTCCAAAGGGTGCACTCTCCTCTGATCAACCTTGCTCTCCAAGACCACTGCAACTTGACCTCTCCTAGTCGGGCACTATCCAGTCTCGCCTAGGAGTGGGTATTTGTATGGGCTCCTTGCATTTCCAAGGGCCCTTCTTGAATTGAACTATGGTACAAGGTCTTCACTCCCATTCCCCATGGTTTCATGGTGATTCCATAATGGGGAATGGAGTTATGAATCCATTTACACAAACCAGTCCAAAACTGGGCAATGAGAAGGCAATTTACAAACTATTTACAAACACACACAACCTACAAATAAAAACCTAATCTAGTTGCTCACAATGAAATCATTTACACCATAAAAGACACTCCACATAGTTTTGCAAGCAAATCAATCCATTAACTTGCTTGGTAGCTTCATTCAAACTGACTGGTAACCAACAAAACAGTCACAATCAATTCAGTTTGCTTGGGCTGTACAATGTCTGACATCCAACCCATTAAATTAGGGTTTGTAACATCTTATACTACCCATACCTCAATTGGTGTGCCAAAATTAGGGCTCTCCATGCTCAATAAGGGTCTTTGACCTTTTGGGTGGAAAAGTTGCTTGACAACTTTTAAAACTTGTCATGCAACTTTTGCATCTTTTGAGCAACTTTTCCATTGTTGCTTTTCATGACTCCTAGGCCTATTTTGGGCTATCCTAAGGACAACATCATGCCAATAAGGCCTAAAACACATACAAGGCACACTCAACCTCTCCTGCACAAGAAATCACAACAAAAACACTAAGGACCTAAAACTAGGACCTAGTCAAGAACAAATGAGCTCATGGCTCTTATTACATATACAATGGCTTCAAAAGAAGCATATCACCAACCAAAAAAAGAAAGAGGAAGAGCCTGGAAGGGTGCTCTTTCACTAAATACCAACACCCCATCCAAAGCCAACATGTGTATTTTTCACCTAACTATTGATCATTATGGAAATTCTTGCCCGGAAATGGTACGGTATGGTCAACTGGTTGGTTCAAAGGAGACACTACTAGAGTCAAGTGAAGAAGAATCCCCTAGGCAGCTTGGCAACTCTGAAATCCACTTCCTAGAGTATGAATCTGATTCAAAAAGAGGAGGTGATATCTTGGTTACCTTGGAGGATCCTTCATGTGTTGTGCTGGCCAAAAATCAACAGAATGTCAAACCTCAAGTTGCTCCTTCGTCTTTTGTTGTGAACCCCAAAGGTAAGGAGATCATTTCCCGGTTTCATAATAATGATTTCAAACCTCAAGAACCTCAGTTGAAGTCTATAAAGATGAGGGTTCATTTGATATTGGTGAATTTTGTAAATCCTCTTGGATTCAAATTACACCAACTGAATATCTTAAATTAAACCCTAAAGAGCTTGATAGGTTGGTTAAGTTTGTGAAAGGAAATAATGCATATGTACAAGTTGATATGATACAGCAATCAGGCAATGCTACATTGTCCTCCCAAGGAGGTGTGTCAACTTGTCCTGCTACTCATGAAGCTTCCCTTGAAATAGTTGCCCATCAAGCTGATGACATGTTTGTCCTTGAATCAAAACCTAAGCCTTTTTGTATATCCTTGTTCATAAATGGTCATAAACTGAATAATTATATTATAGACTCTGGTGCCTCAAATAACATCATGCCATCTATTGTAGCCAAGGCCTTGGGATTATCCTTAACAAAAAACTTTGGTAGATTTTACTCCATGGACTCCAAACAAATACCCTTGTTCGGACAAATTAAAGATGCTCAAGTGGCCCTTCCAGCTCATCCTGATAAAAGAGTTAGGTTAACTATTTTGATAGTTGATATTCTTACAAGTTATGGCATTTTACTAAGCCGCACATTTTGTAAAGACCTAGGAGGTGAGATTAAAATGGACTAGTCTCAGGCCACCATTCCCATAGGGAAATAACAGGTCATTTTACAACCAGAGCCCAAATCTAAGTTCACTGTTTTTCCTTCTGATGATCCAAAGGCATAAATATTGTACCATGAATGTGAATTTGGGAATTATATGATCCCATCTAATAATGAAGTTGCGGGAAATTTGTCTCAGTCTAAAGCACTTGAGGAGCTATGGATAAAGGAGTTCAATGGAAGTTGTTCAGCATTAGGATCTGGAGTCGAAGTAGTTCTTATTCCTCCTTCTGGAAAACATATTCCTTTCTTCTTCAAGTTGGACTTTAAAAATACAAATAATACTATTGAGTATGAGGCCTTAATGTTGGCAATAGCTAAAGCAAAGAAATTGGGAGTTAAATTGTTACGGGTAAAAGGAGATGTTGAGTTGATTGTAAAACAAGTAAGAGGGTTATTTGTTGTAAAGAATGAAAGATTAAAGAACTACCGGAATAGGGTATGGGATGAAATTGAAGGCTTTGATGCCCTTTCTATTGAATCCATCCCATGTGAATTCAATTCTAAAGATAATTCTTTGGTTGTGTCAGCTTCTCTCTTGATTCCTCATCTTGAATTCTCAGTAGATACTTACCAAGTGGAGTTAGCATATAGACCAAGTGTCCCTGATAACTCAGAATTTTGGCAGGTCTTTGAAAATGAATAGCACATTAAAAGCTTTCTACTACATTGCGTTGAAATGTTCATAACTACATTCTTTGAAGGATCTGAAACTGAATGTAAGGAACTCTCACCAAATCTAGGAGAAAAATCACAAGATGAAATTTTCCGGTTGAAAGGAAACAAAATTACTAGAGGGTTAGTATCTTTAGAGCACCTTTTTGACCGGAATGATGCTTTCATCAAGAGAATGGATGAATGATTGCCAACAACTCATGATTCTGGTGATTATGAGAGGATTAATATTGGTGAAGAAGAAGATCCTAAGTTCATCAATTTGGGAAATTGGTGTACCCTTGAGGAGAAAAGAAGATTCATTAATTTGCTAATAGAATATAGGGATGAGTTTGCCTAGTGCTACGATGATCTGAAAATTTTTAGAGATGGGCAGTTTCAACACCATATTCCTATGAAAGCAGGAACAAGTCTATTTAGGCAGAAGTTGAGAAAATTTAATCCCAAGGTTGCAGAGGCCATCTTCAAGGAGGTGGATAAAATGTTAAAGGCAAAAATTATATATCATATTCATCATTCCACCTAGATAGCTAATATAGTTCCATTTCATAAAAAGAATGGAGAAATAAGGATTTGTGTGGATTTTAGAAATTTGAATCAAGCTAGTTTCAAGGATAACTATCCGCTGCTTGCTATGGATCATATTTTACAAACAGTCTCAGGTTCTTAAATGATGTCAATGCTAGACAGGTTTCAGGCTACAATCAGATTAGTGTCTCAAAAAAGGATCAGCATAAAACAACTTTCATTACTCCCTGGGGTACCTTTGCATATAATTGGATGTCATTTGGTCTAATAAATGTTGGAGCCACCTTCCAGAGGGCTATGGACTTGTCTTTTGGTTACTTGAAGGATAAAATAATTGTTGTGTACCTAGATGATTTAATTGTTTTCTCGAAAAGGAGAAAGCATCATTTGAGAGATTTAAGGAAAGTTTTTCAAAGGTGCAAAGAGCATGGAGTATCTTTGAATCCAAAGAAGTCAGTGTTCAATGTTACTGAAGGTAAATTTCTTGGTCACATCATTTCCAAAGAAGGTTTCAATGTAGATCTGAAGAGGGTGAAGGCAATCCAGCAGATAAGTTTACCATCAAATAGAAATGGAGTTAGATCCTTCTTTGGTTGAGTGAATTTTTTGAGAAGGTTTGTTCTTGATTTTGCAGAGATTACCTGGTACATAGTCAATTTGATGAGTGAAAAATAATTGTTCAGATGGAATGACAAAGGGAAGAAATAATTTGGGGCAGTAAAAGAAGCTATAGCGCAGGCTCTTGTGCTCATCAATCCTGAATTTAAGAAGGATTCCATCATCTACTATTATGCTTCTGAGCATACTATGTCAATAATTTTATTGCAAAAAAATGAGGAAAGTGAGGAAGTTCCAATTGCCTTCATGAGTATACCACTCAAGAAGCATGAATTGAAATATTCACTAATGGAGAAGCAAGCATTTGCAGTGGTAAGATTTGTTAAACATTTCAGGTATTATATTCTTCATTCTCATGGAATAGTGTATGTGCCACTCTCAGTTGTTAAAAGTATTTTGACATAGCAAGATATTGGAATAAATAGCAAAGCTACATGGGTATCAAAAATATAGGAGTTCAATCTAGATATTAAGCCAACCAAGTTGGTAAGGGAAAAGTGCTTATGTAAATTGATTGCAAAAAGTAAGAATGAGGTTCAAGAAGAGTTACCTCTAGTTCTGTTTGTGGGTCTTCAAGATTATTGGTTTGTAGATGTTGTATTTTACCAAACCTATGGAGAATGTCCTGAGCATTTATCACCTAAGGAGAAATGCAATTTGAGATTGAAAGCTGCTAAGTATGTCATCTTTGGTGATATTTTGTACAAGAAGGGATTGGACGGGACTTTCTTACATTGTGTCAATAAGAAACATCAGGAGACTCTTCTAAAAACATTCCATAATGAAGCTTGTGGTAGACATTTTTCTTCAATAGTGACTGCCTATAAAATTTTGAGAAACTGCTACTATTGGTCAGGCATGTTCAAGGATGCTTACACCTAGGTGGCAAATTGTGAAAAATGCAAGTTGTTCATAGGAAAGCCATAGCTTGCAGCGTTACCCCTTAGACCTGTTGTTATTGATGAACCATTTAAACAATGGGGGTTAGATTTCATAGGCCCATTGTCACCTTTTTTAAGTGCTAGACATACACACATACTTATTACAGTCAATTACTTTACCAAATGGGTGGAAGTTGAACCTGTGCAAAAGACTATATCTGAAGTGGTTTGTGATTTCTTAAAAGAAAATATTCTAATTCACTTTGGAATTCCTCAAAAGATAGTGACTGATAATACTATGAATTTATCCTCTACAGGAATCTCTATGTTTTGTTATGATCATGGGATTTCTCTTTCCCACTCACCAAATTACTATCTACAAGGCAATGGTCAGATAGAATCCAGCAATAAGAATTTGATAAACATTATGAAAAAGTTGATGAGTGAGAATTCAAAGGATTGGCACAAGAAACTTTATGAGGCTCTCTGGGTGGATAGGACGTCTCCTAAAAGGGAAAAGGGGATGTCTCCATTCGAATTGGTGTATGGTGTGGGGGTATAGTTATCCTTGTCTCTGGAACTGGCAGCTTCGAAGTTACAAACAGTGGTTGAGGATGCTTATTTTCAAGATTCCTTAGAAAAATAAATCATCCGTTTGATGAAGATAGAGGAGGAAAGGGATAAACTCATTGACTAGATCACTGAGCATCAACTACACATCAAGAAAAAATTTGACAAGAGAGTCAGACCGAGAAGATTTATGCAGGGAGATCAGGTCTTACTCTAGGATAGAAGAAGAGAACATAAAGGGGCACATGGTAAATTTGAATCACTGTGGAAAGGTATGTTCTTCATTCAGGTAAAAGGGTCTAATTATTTCAAGCTTGCCTATATTGATGGTATTGTTCTTCCCCTGTCTTACAATGGATAGGATCTTAAGCTTTATAAGTTGTAAGAAGGTGTCCCCTACGTGTTTTGTAGGTTAGTTATGTTTTCTTTTTGGTTGTGTCAATTTTGGTGTATTTGTTTTGTTGGTCTTGGTCTTATTTTTCGTCTTTTGTGTGAAACCAGAGATTCAAAATTCCTCCCTAGTCCTTTATAGTCACAGTCCCCAGTCAGAGCCGATTTTACCCTCCTCATTTTCCTGAGGCATATTTTTGTTCTCGCGTTATTTAAAATAGAAAGTGTTTATTTAGTCTGGGTTTGTGTAATTCTTGATTTTGGTCTTATTAGATTTTGTCTTGAACTTAACCTTTTCAAAAGTTCAAGGTTCAAGTTCAAGCGAAGCATGTTGTGTCGCGGCTTTGTTTTAATTAAAATTTAATGGACTTAGTGTCAATTGTCATTGAACTTGAACTATCAAACCTTTTCAAAAGTTCAAAGTTCAAGTTCGAAGTTGAGAAATTTGAGTCTTGTCCAAGTCATGTCTTTGTAACATGTAAGCAATAGGCTTGTGGTGTCTTTGTCTTTGTTTGTTCTTGTTCTGTTCTTTTGAACTTGAACTTTTGAACTACTTCTCAGAGGGTTCAAATTTCAAAGTTCAATAATTGATTAGCTTTGGACATAAAAGTGGCGGACATGAAAATGATGAGGCATCATCATGCAGGGAATATTCTGGATTTAAAAGCTGAACTTTGAGAGAATGAGCCGTGATGAAGAGCTGTATTTGAAAATAATTATTTCAGGGAAGGATTGGTGGGAAAAGACTTGTAATTAATGAATTTTCCAAATTAAGTCTTTTCGGAATAATTTGGCACGAATAAGCATGCGATTATGATTATATCAAATCGTGTGACCGATTTTTAAGCCTGTTCTCAAGATTTTCTTTATTTTAATAAAAAATGAAATACTTTCCTTCTTCATTTGCCTAATTTGGTAAGTAAGGGATTTACATAGGCGATATATTTTGTTCTTGTCTCTTTGGATATAGAGCTCTACATGAAAGGTGAGTTCAAAATCTTCTTCTTATACGTGTGATTTCTTAAATTGGAAGCTTTGCTTGGTTGTTTGGTTGGTTCAGTTTATCTTCCTTTTAATGTTTTCTTTCTACTGGTAAATTCAAAATGAGACCTAAATTTCCCAACATAGACCAAAAGTCTTGGCTAGTTTGTACCTTGTCGGAGTTAGGGAACACTTTTCTGTCATAAGTAGACCTAGATGAATTCCATGAAAGAGCACGGAATCCCACTGGCTCTCCCTTAATGCAAAGGATTATGGATAGTGGGTTAATGGAAATAGCATCTTTCCCTCCTGCAATGTCATGTCCTGAGCTGGTTCTAGAATGCATGAATCGATACGACCCTATTGAGAGATGTGTAAGAAGCGCAGATGGTGAGGTTCTACTTAGGATTAGTCGTGAGGTTGTTGATGTCATTATGAAAATACCTGAGAAGGAGCAATATGAGGATTGGACAGTGTGTAAGTCATAAGGGCTTTTCTCATCAAACAAATCATTCTATAGGAACGTTATTGCAAGGAACTGGTTGTTAAAGTTTCAAAGAGGAGGTTCCCGACTGCCAAGTCCATTGACCCAAGAATATCCTTTATTGGGAAGATTGGATGTATTTCTTCATATAGGTTATTTTTGTTGAGAAAAGATATATTGACTAGGTGGAATTAATTGTAGACAGGTTGCATTAAGGTTTGAGTTGCTTCGGTAACAAAAACTTCTATATATCATCATATATTTTGTACTGTATGGCATGCATTAGACCATGGCCTGGTTTGTACCATGAAGCATGGGTGGATAATATGAGAATATTTGAATATTATTTGCATCTTCAACAACAAATGTCTTTTAAAAATTATCGTAAACTGCGTGACATATTCCTAGGTAGGATGGTGTATGAATTGAAGGGAAACATTCATAAAAGATTGTCAAATGAAGTAATGCAATTGATTGGTACTTATGGAAGCTTCTTCATACAATTTCCCAAGTTTACTTACCTAAGGGTAGGGGATTTTGAAGGAGAACCATACAGGCTGCCTAGATATGCATTTGACAGACAGATTTTAATGGAGATATGTAGGCAACTAGCTTATATTGATACAAAGTACAAATCTAGACATCAGTCAGGTGTCTCATTTCCAATTGAGTTAACTTATTTTATTTGTAGTAGTGTTTTTTATTCCTTTAACTTGGAACTTGAATTTAAGAAATTTAATTTTCCATTATATGATCTGCGAGAAAATTTTGATGCTAGAGGGTTTGTTGCCACCCATCTGACATTCAGAAAAGATTTTGTCCATGTGCCAAATATTGAGGATTTTTGGGCTAATTGTTGCGATGAGTTTGAAGTTAGGAAGAGGACACACCAAAGGTTTGCACTGCAGCAGGTCATGGCCTTTGAGTTGAAAATGAACATTGCTAATGTCAAGGATCATGAGAGTGAACTAATGGATCCTCAATTTGTGGATGATAGGAAGGAGTCATTCTAGAAGTGGACTGAGAAAAAGATGAGGAGGACCAAATCCAAATAAGGACATTCCCAGTTATCAGAAGAACTAAAAGATGGCTAAGAGAGTGAAGAATAGGAAAGGGCTCAAAGAAAGGTTCAACCTCATCCTCTGAAGTCCCATTGGCTAACTCTTGTATTACATCTTGTGTTGCAAGATCATCTAGAACATAGACTAAAGTTAGTCAATGTTCCAGGCTGGTGGAAATCAAAAGAGAACCAAGTCCTACCAAGATTACCAGGGCCAAATCCAGAAGCAGAGCTAATAAATCTCCTATGTATTCGATGGTAGTTGATTTAGAAACCTCTCCTGATATGTAAGATCCTTCGACACATCCAGACTTGGAGGTGCTAAATGTTGATTATAGAAATGACACTCAGCAGGTGGATATTTTGGCAAGCACTACTACCACATTGGTAGGAAGAAATGAAAAAGAAACTATATTCGACTCTAATGAAACCTCTATGCACACTGGGCCTCTTTGGTTAGAAAATACCCTGAACAACAAGAAAAGGAATGTAGTTCTAATTTTGGTCCCTTTGGAAGATATGGTGAGCAAATTCTTGGGGAAGACTCCCAAAGTGAAGAAATTGAAAACCATTTCAAGAATTGACTTTGAGTCGATAGTGGGAATTGGACTACACAGATAGCACGTCCATTGATAGATGAGAAAATAGAGGACCCTACAGTCCAGTATTTTACTTTTGAAAAGGTGAATATTGGTACTGCTTCCTGGGCCACGGATGTTCTTCATCTTGAAGCTTCCACGAAAAAGATCATAACTAGGAACTGGAAGGATGAAAAAGATAAAAAAGAACTGAAAGAAACCTTGAGACAAATGGCAAAATATATTGATGCAATCCATGGGCCAAATCCCCAACCACTATCTGCACAAGTAGCACTCTTTGATCCTAAATCCCTTAGCAATTAGAAGTTTCTCGTGGAAATACAAAGGAATAAAATGGTACATGGAGTGTTCCTTGAATGCTTAGATACGGTCAGGAAAGAAGGGAAAGAATACATTGGGAATTTGAGAAAGGCATATGATGACACTGCTAAAGTTATATGAGAGTTGGGAAAGGAAAACACGGCGTGGAAGAACAAAGAAGCCAAATGGGCCCGAACAATAGCTCACATGGAAGAAGTTTGAAAGCATGGAATAATGAAGTTCCTTGCAGAAAATCCTTTACAGGGATTCGATGGCAACATTCTGTACATTTGCAAAAAGAACATTGAATGGAGAAATTCAGTAATAAAACAAGGCTATAAGGAATTTGTTAAACTTTGGCGAGAATTGTCTAAATTGATACAAAACATGCTTAATGATCTGAAACGCATTGGAGTGAAATATATGGAGGATGGAAAAACCATTGACGCCATAAGAAAATCTTATGAAGTGCAAATTGATATGGTCAGGAATGCAACAGTGGTCACAAAGAGAGATTTCTCCACCATTACTAAAATCGAATCCTTACTGTTTTTATGCACAGATCATTTCAACAACCATGTTGATAAAGTAAAATAGGTGTGTCATGATAAAGAGGTTTCGCAACAACGGAGTTTACATTTAGGCATTCCAAATGAACTTGTCATCTAGCAATTCATGGAGGCATTCACGGAGTGGAAGAAGGATCAAATTAGTCACCTATTTCCATGAATTGAATAATTGTTCCTATTTTTTCTTTCCTTTCTATTGTTTTTAGTCAAAAAATAGTTTTATAAGTTAGTTTTAAAAATAGACTGTTTAACTTACCCTCGAGCATTGCGATGTAGCTATGTGGTTACCAAGTGGTTAGGGTAAAACATTTAGCTATATATTTCTAGAAAAACACTTTAAAAAGGTGCAAGAAATTTTGTAAAGATTGATAGACCTTTTTTTAGATACTTGTGGATTTTCAATGAAGGCATTTTATCAGTGAATAAAATTAGACATTTTCAAAAACTTTCAAATCTATGTATTTGAATGCAGAAAATAAAATCTTTGTTGAGATGAATCTATTTCTATTGAATCTATTTCTTCTTTGATTATCTACTTTCATACGTCTGTGAATGAATGTAATAAGTAATTATTTTGTTAACTTTGTGTGGATCCAATTCCCCTTGTCTTGTGAGACACGAGAGAGACGCACTCAAAGTCCATGATTTCATCGTTTCATTAATTAAAAGATCTGAAAGTAAAAAATTTTATTATTATTGTAAATCTGTGGGTTTACATATAGAATGTTTATCTTCCTGGCATTCATGTGGTGTTGACTGATGAATGTGAAAAGCCTTTTCTCGCTTTCTAGTGAAAAGTGAAGTAAATATTTTTGTGTGTTTAAAAATTCATTGAACATCATAGGTGAAGTTGCACCCTTATGCAAAGGATAAACAATTCATTGGATTACCCAACTATTGGTTCTATTTATCTTTCATAGAACTAAGGGCATACATGAGTCATTTATTATAAAATTATGAAAGGCTAAATCTGTTAACCAACACACCGAAGTACAAGAAACACAGGAATATATTGATATCAATGACAACAACACATTCCATCAACTCTAATATCCAACACAAGGAAGGGGAAGATTCATGCACTCATATTTATTGAATGGTTACATAAAAAATGGGAAAATACACCTTTTTTAGGCACCCACTTGGGAAAGTGAAAAGATACCTCTTTAGGCGGCCTCCTGGGGAAGTTGAAAGGTCATCTATTGTCTATGTGTTGCATCTATTAATTTTCATGTGTTTCTCTCTTAGAGGGGGAATGATAATTGCAAGATACATAGAAGAACTATAAATTGGAGCTTGGGATAGAGGTTTAGGCATTTAAAGTTGATTCCTTCAATACAGAGCATAAGTAGGAAGGCTTCTAGCTCTAAAGTACATATTTGTAAAGCCAATTTGGCTAATATTTTGTAGAGATTGAAATATTGTATTTTCATTGGAGTAATACAAATATAGTGTTTTCTACTATATTTCCTTTTTTGTTGTTGTAGGGTGGATTATCCCTTCATCATTTTGTATTAGAGCTAGTGATCCTAAGTGTGTGGATAGGTCATCGAACGTGAGGTAGTTTAACGTAAGGTAGTCTACACTAAGACCTAAGGGTGGAGTTGTGTAAACAAATCGTTGATCCTAAGGCAGTTTGCACTTGAAAGAAATAAGAAGTTTTTTGTGGAGATCTCCAAAGAATTGTTGCAGGTGTGTGAAGTCTTGAGTAATTGAGATATGGGAAGCCATGAAGGAAAGTGTTTTGTGAATTGTAGAGAGTAAAAAGTGATGGTGAAATATTGTAGAAAATGAGATGACGATATACGCATGGAAGCCCATAATTTGGGAGGGTTGGAGGAACTATGAAAAAGGGAATATTTTGGAGATGTTGAATGAGTTGGAAGATATAAATGCAAGATTGGATAGGTTGGAATCCTCACAGCATGAAAAAGTTGTCAAAAACAAGGAGAAGAAAGGAGTTACAAAAAAAGCTTATCTTTTGGAAGACATGAAAGGAAAAAAGAATGAAGATGACAAGAAGAATGAGAATATATAAATTTGTGGAGGTCATGTATTTGACAAAGAACCTAACAAGGAAGATTCAATGCTTGTAAAATAGATTACAAAGATAGAGAAGATATTTAGAATGAGTGAATTCTAAAGAGTTAGAAAGTGCATCAGTGAACATGGTGAAATAAATTGCAGCCAATGATATGAGGCAGAGGGTACAAAGGTAAATTTTAATTTTTCTACATTGTTAAATTAAGTTCATTTGCATGTCATTGAGAGCAGTCAAAACATAGTGGATACAAAAAGTTGTTCAATTGCATATTGGTATAAAGATATTGTGTGTTTGTATGTCAAAGTAGTAGAGGATGTTGTAGGTGAAACTTGGTCGAGGTGGTCAATTTGAAGTGGGTAAAAATCCATGAAAGATGAGAGAAGTGGAGAGAGTATTTGGAGGAGGAGGTCAATACATGCAAGATGTGATTCTATGAGGGAGGGAAAGAGAGAAGAAAGCATTTGGTGGAGGAGGTAGAACTATTATGGATTTAATTCCACACAAAGAAAAGAAAAGAATTGTTGGAGAAAGATGGCAAATTCTCCAACAAGATTTTGGAAGAAGAGGAAAAATAAATGAATTCATGTGCACTTGTCAAGATTTTGTTGTAGATTGTTTGCAATCTCAAAAGGGTGATTCTATCACTCAACTCCAGTTTGTGATCTATTCTCACAAACTTCTTACCCGAATGTCTAATTCAAGAGCATCTAAGTCCACAAGTGATCCTCCATCACCCCAAAAATATTCTATTTTGATTTTCACTTAAAGCTAGGTGATTAAATATAAATGAAAGAATTTACAAGTCTCTATGTACCTATTAAAGTGTCCAAAAGGACATATGAGGTTGAAATTATTTAATATTTGTGAGCTATGTTCAATGGTAATTGTAATTTTCAAGAAGGAACACCTTTTTATTCATTTATAATGCTAAAATCATAAAAATGCCCTTTTTGATGTGAGAGAACCGAAGGGGAAGAATCATGCACTCATATTTATTGGATGGTTACATAAAAATAGGAAAAGACACCTTTTTAGGCACCCACTTGGGAAAATTGAAAAGACGCCTCTTTAGGTGGCTTCCTGGGGAAGTTGAAAGGCCATCTATTGGTTGTGTTGCATTTACTAATTGGCATGTGGTCCTCTCTTAGAGGGGGCATGATAATTTCAATCTGAGGCATACGAGAATTATAAATAGGGTCTTGGGAAAGAGGTTTAGGAATTCAAAGTTGAGTCCTTCAATATAGGGTATAAGTAGGAAGGCTTGTAGTTTTAACCTACATATTTGTAAAGCCAATTTGGCTAATATTCTTAGAGATTTCAATATTGTATTTCTTTATTCCATTGGAGTAATAAAAATAAATATTGTATTTCTTTATTCCATTGGAGTAATAAAAATAAAGTATTTTCTCTTTTATTTCATGTGTTGTTGTTGTAGGTTGGAGTAGCCCTTCATTATCTTTTCTTCTTTCTTCATATTCATTTCGTTTTATCTAGTTTACTTTTTGGTTTGTTCCTTTTTATACATTTCCAAAGGCACATTCTTTCTTATCCTTTTATTATCACCCTTTTATTTCCTTTTCTTCTTCCTCTTCTATTATAATATTTTATTAATTATTCACAAACACACACACACACTTTATATATAATATACTCTCGTATGTATAGTTCCCCTTACATTGTCACTTGTATCATTTTGTTTCATGTAGATTGTTTCTATATATATAATAGCTCTCTTATTTCATTACAAGCATGTTAATTGTCTTTCTCATATTTCCACACAAATAATTTTTTTGTGTGTGTATATTTATTTCCATCATTTATCGCTACGTTTATATGAATTTGCACTCATACTCATGCTCATTTTTGTTGCCTTGTTTCTATATTATGCTCTCTCAAGTTAGCTCTATTATTGTATTATTCTACTCCCTTCTCACTTTATTTGCATACAAAATGTGTTGGCCTTTCCTTTTTCCTTTTCCCTTGCTATTTTTCTTTGTTCTCAAGTCACCACACTCCCTTCATATTTTTAGTTGACCAACTTGTTCAGCTCGTATTTCTCTTCTCTTGCTACTTTATCTTGATGATGGATCATGGAGTGTGATCTAAAATAATGAAGAAAAAAGTTTACATAGTCTAATAAAAAAATTTGCAAGATAATATTTTTTACTATGTTAATTTTATGTATTTTAAATGTGACTACATTGTTGATAAGTCATCAATGTCTAATATCAATCCAAACAACCTTTGTAATGGACCAAATCATCCTAATACATGTTTGCATTATGTCCTCCATCTCAAACCTTAGAATATTAATCTTCATCAAAGGGGAAATGAGGGACCTCTACAAGCTTTATATTTGAATATTTATTTAAAGTAATGGGAGTGTGCCACATAAAATGAGATGGCATGTGCATAGAAAAATTTAGTAATTGAATATTCTACCCCATCACATGCTTGCATGTTGAATGTACCCACAACAATCCCCGACCTTTTACTATCACTAGTATTTATCTTTCCTCTTGTGGAAACATCACTACTACCACTAGAAACCATGGATAGCATAGACATATTTGATTGTACAAATTCTAATCACATCAACATGTTGGATATCATTGGCATATGATGAACTAGTATGTTGATATGATGATAATGTATGTTTTCATTTATGTCAATAAGTGTAAGTGAACCGATATGCAGATTGAAGAAGTTGGTGAACCGGTATGAAGAGGCATGAGGAGATTCAGTGAACCAGTGTTGGGGTTTCACTAAGTGTGATTACTGGTTGGTAGTCTCAGCTCTATGGTTATCGGTTTGGTGATCCAGCTTGTGCAATGAACTGATGATACTCTATGATGAATTAGTTAAGAGATGTGATCGAAGGTGCCATGTCAGCTTTATGTGCGTGAAGGATTGAGGCATAAGAAGATCGACTATGTTTGAAGTCTACCTCAGGAATGATCATTCTTCTTAGTGGTATGAGAAGAGAGTGTGATGGGTTACTGATTCCCATGTGCAATGATGAATGAATGATGCAGATTGTCTTGTGATCTGTTTGAAATTGTAATGCTTTATGCAAAACATTTGGACAGCTAGGATTGGACCGCCTATGTTGTAAACCTAAGCATCTTAGGGTTTAGGGTTTATGTTACTGACCTATCTATTGTCTATATGTTCGATGATGATTGTTATTGTAAAGTTATTGGCAAATGTTGTGTGTATGTATCCGAGTGAAGAGATACTTGATACTTGCCAGACCAGTAAGAGTAAACTGCAGAGTGTGATTGTAGAGTAGAGGATATGAAAAGGATTTGCCTTGGCATGTAGTATTGTTATCAGATCATATTTTTTCCTGTTGTCTTCTAATCCTTTCAACAGATGGAAAATACCTTTACCGGGTAGTTGTAACAAGCTTATTGTAAAACCTGTAACCAGGTAACTCAACATCATTGAGTTCTTTAAATCCTCTAGTGAGGTAAATTTTAATAGGGTTTCAACCTTTAATAGGGTATATAGCCATCCCTTAACCGGGTGATCTCTAATAGGATTGGTTCCTAGCAGAACCTTATTGTAAAGTCTTTAACCGGACTAGGCTCCTAACAGGGCGAGCTTCAAAAGAGTTCAAAAGAAGCTTGTGGGTATTCATTCCCACTGTGGTTTTTCCCATTTGGGTTTCCACATGAAAAATCAGTGTGTTATGTCTTATGCATTTTTCATGTGATGTTATGAAGTATTTGGTTGAAGGATTATGCATTCAGGGTTAATAGGTTATGGTATTTTTAGTATACCACATGCATATGTTTATGGGTGAAGTTGATGTTGCATAATTGATCATATTTGAAGTATTCAGAACTATCAGTTTATGGTGTCTGGTGTTTTACTGTGTTTAACTTGTATTACCATGGTTAAGTTTAGTAATGGTGATAACCAGTTGGTTTTTCTTTAGCTAGATAAGTTGTTAAGAGAGTTTTTACCTATGTTGATTCACCCCCCCCCCCCCCCCCCCCCCGCTCTCAGTACCACTTGGGGTATCTTTTGTTCATCATTATTCATCAATTGGTATCAGAGAACCTCTAGGTCCTCGGTGATATAAGCTTAATCGCTTGAGGTAAAAGATCCTACTGTAATGAAGAAGAGGGAAGGTCCTAAGTTCAATAGAGATAACTTTAAGATATGGAAGGAAATAATGAAGATTTACATTAAGAGTATGGGTGCTCAACACTAGAGCTATGTTGAGAATGCATTTGTAACTCCCACTGGCACTTTGACTGATGATCAGAAGAGAGAAATCCAGGAAAATGGCCAAGTCATGGAAGCCCTTATCAGCAACATGTCACACATTGAGTTTATTGATGTGCAAGATAAGGACACTCCTAAGGAGGTATGGGATGCACTGGAAACCATTTATGGTGGTGATGATCATGTAAAGAAAGCTAAGGAAGAAAGCCTTAGAGGTAAATTTGAGGATATGAGGATGGTTGAAGGAGAGACCATTCAACAATATCGTATTAGGATTAAGATTGTGGTTGGTGATATCAAAAGCACTGGTGGAACTATTGATGATACCATTATTGTTAGTAAAGTCCTTAGATCATTGTTACCAGTCTATGCAATCAGAGTTATTGCTATCCAGGAACTGAGGTCTATTGATAAGACCAAGGTATCCTTAGATTATATTATTGCAAAGTTAATTGCATATGAGTTCAATAGCTATGATAGTAGTGTTCAGAAGACTGAGTCGGTCTTTAAAGCATCTACTTTACCATTCAGAAAAGGAAAAGAAACTGGTACTAGTTATGAATCCAGACAATGCAGAGATATGGATGATGAAGAGATTCTGATGGATTTCAAAGCTCTTCTTGCTAAAAGACTTCCAAAGGGAACCGAAAAATATAGAGGTAAACTTCCATTGAAATGTTTTTCCTGCAATAAGATAGGACATATAGCTATAAATAGCCCTAACAATGACAATAAGGATAAACCGGAGAAGTTTGAAAAGTTTAAAGGAGGAAACAAAAGAAATTGTCTAGTTGTTGTGTATGAAGGTGTCACTGATGAAGAATCAGAAGATGAAGAAAATGAAGACATAGTGTTTGTAACAGTAAAGGAAGAAGTGTCTGACAAGAAAGCTCTTGTCTCTCACATTGAAAACTCCAATGAGTGGATAATTGATAGTGGTTGTTCTCATCATATGAATGGAAACCAGAGAAAGTTTCTGTCTCTGGAAGAATATGATGGAGGCATTGTCAGATTTGGCAATGATGCACCATGCTTGGTAAAAGGTAAAAGATCCATCTCACTGAATGGAAAAAGAAGTGCAAATGTTGTCTAATGGATAGAAGGTCTTAAGCATAACCTGTTGAGTGTTGCTCAACTGAATGACAAAGGATTAATTATGGAATTCAAAGGTGGAATTTGTAGTATAATTGGGAAATGTGGTGAAGTTATTGTGACTGGTAAGCAGACCAAAGGTAACTTATTTTAGTTGAATGCCAAGATAAGTTGGTGTCTTATGGCTAAGTTTGATGATAGTTGGATATGGAATAGGAGACTATGTCATATGAACTTTGACAACATTGTTAAAGCTGGTAAGATCAAGGTGATAAGAGGATTACCATTGTTGGACAAACCAGAGAATTCTTTGTACAGAGAATGTCAACTTGGGAAGATGTCTTCCTCAACTTTTAAAGGTAAGTCTTTCTCAGTAGAAAATTTACTTGATCTTGTGTATACTGATCTGTGTAGTCCTATGAAAACTAGAAGTATTCAGGGAGATAGGTATTTTATGATTCTTACTGATGACTACTCAAGAATGATGTGGGTCACATTCTTGAAAGACAAGTCTGAAGCATTTGGAAAGTTCAAATCTTTCAGAGCATTAGAAGAGAAAGAAAGTGGTAAAAAGATAAAATTCCTGAGAATTGATCAAGGCGGAGAATTCACCTCTGATGAATTCAATAAGTACTATGAAGATAACGGTATCAAGAGATGGTTGTCTTCCCCAAGGACACCACAACAGAATGGCATAGTAGAAAGAAATAATAGGATTGTAGTTGAAGTGGCTAGAACAATGTTGATCCAAGGAAACGTTGCTCACACTTTTTGGAGGGAAGCGGTGAGCACTGTAGTCTATACTATGAACCGGGTACTCATCAAGAAAGGAAAAGATAAAACTCCTTATGAGTATTAGACCGAGAAAACTCCCACTGTGAGTTATTTTAAAGTGTTTGGTAGTAAGTGCTATATCAAGAGAGGTGAGCATTTGACCAAATTTGATGCAAAATGTGATGAAGGAATAATTCTGGGATATTCCACTAAGAGCAAAGCTCTCAAGTGTTACAACAATAGAACTCAAAAAATTGTTGAAAGTATCAATGTCAGGGTTGATGAATCCCTTGAGGAACCTGAGGTAACATGCAGTGAAGAAGTAGAAGATGAATCGGGTATAGCCTTCTGGGAACCGGTTAAGAAAGAAACTTGTAAAGATCTTAGTGTTCCTGTACCAGTTAAGAAAGAAACTTGTAAAGATCTTAGTGTTCCAATACATGCTTCATCCAAATTGCTTGAGTGCAGATATATTCACTAAGCCCTTACAAAAGACTACATTTACCTATTTGAGAGGTGAATTAGGGGTTCTACCCCTTCATGAAGTCAACTAAGGTTTTGTGCTCCGCATCAATCAAGTACTATAGCGTCAAATATTTTAGGATTGATGTGTTGATGGAAGCTACTCCTTAGGGGTAGCAACATAGTAGATTTTGGAAGCTTATGCCTCCACTTTGGTATTGTTGTCAAAGGGGGAGAAGATATATGATAGATGTATGGGGGAGAAGATATATGATAGATGTATGGAGGAGAAGATATATGATAATGCAGATACATTGGTCTATGAGGTTTTTAGTTGCAATGCTACACTGAGTATTGCCATCAATGCCAAAGGGGGAGATTGTTGGATATCGTTAGCATATGATGAATCGATATGTTGATATGATGATAATGTATGTTGTCATTGATGTCAATAAGTGTAAGTGAACCGGTATGCAAATTGAAGAAGTTGGTGAACCGATATGAAGAGGCATGAGGAGATTCAGTGAACTGGTGTCGGGGTTTCACTAAGTATGATTACTAGTTGGTAATCTCAGCTCTATGGTTATCGGTTTTGTAATCCAACTTGTGTGATGAACCGATGATACTCTGTGATGAATTAGCTAAGATATGTGATCGAAGGTGCCATGTCAGCTTTGTGCACGTGAAGGATTGAGGCATAAGAAGATCGACCACATTTGAAGTCTACCTCGGGAATGATCATTCTTCTTAGTGGTATGAGAAGAGAGCATGATGGATTACTGATTCCCATGTGTGGTGATGAATGAACGATGAAGATTGTCTTGTGATCTATTTGAAATTGTAATTCTCTATGCAAAATGTTTGGACGGTCAGGATTGGACTATCTGTGTTTTAAACCTAAGCATCTTAGGGTTTAGGGTTTATGTTACCGACCTCTCTATTGTCTATAAGGTCGATGATGTTTGTTATTGTAAAGTTGTTGGCAAATGTTGTGTGTATGTATCCGAGTGAAGAGATACTTGATACTTGCAAGACTAGTAAGAGGTAAACTGCAGAGTGTCATTGTAGAGTAGAGGATATGAAAAGGATCTTCCTTGGCATGTAGTGTTGTTATCAGATCGTATTTTTTCCGGTTGTCTTCTAATCATTTCAACAGATGGAAAATCCCTTTACTAGGTAGCTTTAACAGGCTTATTGTAAAACCTGTAACCAGGTGACTCAAGATCATTGAGTTCTTTAAATCCTCTAGCGGATAACCTTTAACAGGATTTCAACCTTTAATAGGGTATATAGCCATTCCTTAACCGGGTGATCTCTAACAGGATCGGTTCCTAGCAAAACCTTATTGTAAAGTCTTTAACCAAACTAGGCTCCTAATAGGGCGAGCTTCAAAAGAGTTCAAAACAATCTTGTGGGTATTCATCCCCACCGTGGTTTTTCCCATTTGGGTTTCCATGTGAAAAATTTGTGTTATGTGTTATGCATTTTTCATGTGATGTTTATGAAGTATTTGGTTGAAGGATTATGCATTTAGGGTTAATAGGTTATGATATTTTTAGTATACCACATGCATATGTTTATGGGTGAAGTTGATGTTGCATAATTGATCATATTTGAAGTATTCAGATCTATCAGTTTATGGTGTCTGGTGTTTTACTGTGTTTAACCGGTATTTCCATAGTTAAGTTCAGTAATGGTGATAACCAGTTGGTTTTGCTTTACCTAGATAAGTTGTTTAGAGATTTTTTACCTGTACTGAATCACCCCCCCCCCCCTCTCAGTACCGGTTGGGGTATTTGTTGTTCAACATTATTCATCACAACACACCTTTAGACATTGCTTCTACCTCCATAAGAAATATACTAGCATTTACCTTGTTATTCTCTTTCATATATAGATAAACCTTAACCCTCTATCTTATAATGTCTAAGAGATGAAAATATACCCTATTGCACCTTCCTTTAAAAAATTTGTTGCAAATATGACACAACCACACTTTACTCCCTCGATATATTCATGTTTCTATTTATCTATTGTTGTCACAAATTGGAGAAGAGGTTTCTTTAGAATTGAAAAGGTCCTTTGTATAAGTCTTAAAGATAGTGAAAGGCACTCAAATGGTTTATGTCATCTTTCTCCTTCACCCACAACACTCGCCTACCTTGATGAATCCCCAAGTAGAGCTAAAAATCTAAGAATTATTTCTTCCATTTCATGTACATTGTTTGTTGTTGATACTATTGTTTTTTGAAAACAAACTACACATGTAAACTAAAATAGAAAATAAAATATTCCTTAAAAATTTGAAAAAAAGTAATAATAGAAATAAATGAAAGATCACTTACTTATGCTATTAGTTTTTTAATATTATTTCTCACTAATGTTGCCCTTTTTTTTCTCCAATTGCACCTTTAAACCTTGCTCATTTTTTTGCTCAACTTAGCAACAAATTTGTTGGTATGTAAAAAATAATTTGAAATGGAAAAAGGAGGTTTCTTTTAGAAACTTAAAACAATGTGTGAAGTAGGGGCCTACAAAAAGAAATTAAAGGACCTAATTAATAAATAATTAGATAAGTGTCCTGAAATTACTCCAACACCACCCCTAGAGATTAACTTGGGGATAAGATAAAGAGCTAATAAATATGTGCAAAATGCATGCATGAATGAGTCCCAACAACTAGGCTTGATTAGGTCCTCATGTACAAACCAATGCAAAGCAATAAAACTCTCACAATTAGAGAAAAGGAGCAAACCCAATGGGACAAAAATCCTCTCCAATAGAGAGAAAATAAAATGAGAAGATGATTCATAGACAACTCAATCATACCCGCCAAGAACTACATGCATCATGCATCTACAATCAAATATGTCTCCATAGGAAGGAAAGAGAGACTACATAACCCCCCAATAATTTGTATCTCCAATCATTGTTTGTGCAAAAATAAATAATTTTCTAATTTTATAGAGCATATTATCTTTTCTTGATCTCTTTTGTGTGATGGTTGTTTTGCTTGCAGATGATTCTTGGCTCCTATGGTTGATCATCAACTTCTACAAAATTTTGAGGGTTACCAAAGGAGTTGTTCCTCTAAAACTTTTCAATAAAATTTATCAGGACTACTACTAATTGGTTTCAATACCTTGAAAAAGGATGCATTATAGATTGAGATAAAATAAAATAAAAAATTTTATAGGTAGATTTGAACTAGTCATAGACATATTTTCATTGTTAATTCAATGCTTCCAAGTAAAAAATGTAAGGTTAGAAGATGAGGGAGTTTGTAACACACTTGAGTAAATTACTAAGATTAATTGCCCACATAGATCAACCAAGTTTGAGCAATCAAATTTGTGTTCCTATTAATGTTGGATGTACCTTGATGTGGACAAAGGACCTTTAACATGACAAACACTCAAAACTTGTAAAGGTTCTCATTAACCCCAACATAGGTGTAGCCTATGTACACTTTCTTAGACGACTACTCTTGGCCTACTTAGGGCTCTTTGAACATGCATGCCTTGGACTCTTCAAAATTACATGGACAAGATTTTTATGTGGCCTAAAATAACAAATGCAACTCCCTTTTATTGACCAAAACAATATAATGACTTTTCTTGACAAAACCCTTCATTCATTGTCCTACAAACTGTCAAACACAGTTTCAGACGAAACAGTCAATTTTAACATGTGCAAACCTTAACTCAAGACCCTCCAACTTGGAAATATTTAATAACATGTCAACATAGACCTATCCACAAATTTTTTAGAATTTTCAACCGTACTAATCAAGAGAAATGAATTTTCTAGTGTTGTCAGAAACCCTAGGCAGGGTTCAGGACAATTTTCACTAAAACGGTCATAACTTCTTCAATTCTCCAAGAAAATCGATCAAACCACTTGAATTTGAAAGATAAATCAGTTTTTTTAACTTTCCCTCATGTGTTCAAGTTTTTTCTATTCACTTACAGGCTATACAAATCATGTTTTCAGACTACAATGTAGAAAAACAAGTCCTAACAATACCAAAATTGCTATATCTTTCACAATACTCAATGAAATCATATAAAACCACTTTAAAAATAAATTTAATTCATTTTTCTAACAACTCCGATCATTTTTTCATCAATTCACAGACATATAGTCCATACAAAGACAAGAGAATGTGTTGCAAAGTGTGGAAACGTGGAGAAAAGGATGGCAAAACAAAAATTCCTTGTTTTTTTTCCTTCAACCCCTCAATTTGAGTTAGGAGTCCATATTTATGCATTAAAATCAATTTTTAACTGTCCAACTGACCATAACTCCCTTTGTTAAGACTAATAACACTTCTTTACAAAAATATGTTACAATTTGACAACTTTAACGCTTGACAATTTTGACAATTTTTTGACAACTTTGCATGAAACTTTCCAAGATATATCAACATGATCTCAAATGGCCTCAAAAGACCTGATTAGACTCAAAAAAAACCAAAACAAGAAATAAATCAAAGTTTTGCAATGAATCAAAATGAGGTGGGATGCCCCTGCATCACACCTCAAAATCAAATTTATTTCAAAGAGTAAAATATGCAAATTGGACACGACACAAAAAGAAACCACAACATTAAAGACTATGACTTTGTCAAGAAGTTTATTGAAAATGGAGTTGAAAAGTATAGAATGGAACACATCATGAAATGAAAACAATACAAGCGTCAAAATCCTTGTCATAAAAAATAATATTCGAGAAAGAAAACGAAGAAACATTACTATATATCATAGATGGTTATTTTGATTTCATGACCTTCAGCAAAAAAAGAGTTGTTGAGCTACAAATAATGGAATATGTTTAAATACATCATATGCATTATGAGGATACCAATAAAGCACTTAATAAAGATTTTCAATGTGGAGGAAGAAGGAATTTCAAATTGATTGTATGTAGTATGGGGAAAGTGTTCTATCAAGAAGAAAATGATTTGATGAACATGGAATTTGTTAGTTAAGTGGATGTAAAAGAAAAGCAAGTAGATACTCACCCACAGGGTACAAATTAATTTGAAGGTTCTTTCATGAATTTGTGGGTTAATAAAGATGTTCAAACATTGCAAAAGGATAAAGTTGGAACAATTTAGGGAGTTGTGTTAGCATGCAAGGCAACATCAAAGAGGTTTTAAAAAGTTCAAATTGTCCCCCAAAGATTAGAAAAGATGTCCCCCAAATACTAGAAAAGATGTTGTGAGGGATTGTCCATGAAGCCAACAGCTTTGAAAACTTTCATTTCCTCATAGATTTTACAAATTGGCTTGCGCTCCACAAATTTGATCCATTATTTCGCACAAGTATCTACTTTTAAAATGTTATCAATATAGTTGCATATAAAAATTAATGGCAAGTTTTCCCTACCATGTACATGGGTGACTTGGGAATTTTGTTGAGTTCAACTTTATTTTTGATGTGTTAGTTTTTGTTTTATCTAGTTTATTTGTTGTCAATAGTTCTTAACCATTTCCAATAATCTTATATTAAAATGCCTCAACTCTATGGACTAATCAATAAGTAACTATTTAAAATAGGATTATAAAGTTCACTTTGCATTCCCAAGGTCATAACCCCTAGTCAGAGCTAATTGTTGTTCTCATTTTTTTACTATACAATTTTTAGAACCAAGTCCAGGTTAAAACCTATTGGTCATATGCCTTCTCTAAGGTAGTATGAATATTTTAATTTTCTTACAAAGGCTCATTGCCATCTATTTTGAATCAAGTAAAATCTATTGATGTAAAATCATCTTGGTCATGGGCACTTTAGGAATAAACTTTGGTCATTAAAGCTATTGTGTCAATTTGGCTGCAATAAAAATGAAGAAGCTACAGAAAAGGTGTTTGACAAGAAGTAAGTTTGGTTTCATCAATTGCATTGATTGCAAGACATGTTCAAAATGGATTTGTTGAAAGAATGTTGTAAACTTTCAGCAAATGTAAATGTTAGGTATATAGTTTCTATCCACAACTTTTACTAGATTCCTTCACAACTTAAGCTTTGCTTAGATGTGTTGAATTAGCTCTCAAATATATTACACTAGGTTGTATCCAAGACATTAACTATTTTACAAAATATATCTTTAAAATATTGTCACAAGGACTATGATAAATGATGGATATGCAATGCATGGTTACAATATTATTCTTCTGAAATTATTGAACTACTAAAAAAATTTGGAACCAATATCAATGTTGTGAGCTTCATTTGTGTTTTTTTTTGCATAAAATCAAGCAACTTTAATGCATGAAGGCAAAAGGATTTACCTTTGATATAAGAATTGTATTGAAATGCGAGTATGAGGATTGTGATCAACCTAATTATTCGATACAACAAGACAACATCTCTTTATCTTTGATGATGTCTACCAATATAACATGATATGAGTGTGTGATTTTAGTGTAAAGAGGACTCACAAACGATGCTTCCAACAAAAATAAAGGTGAGCAAATAATTTGAGTGTGAGCCTTATATATGTTGTTTCCTTCTCATCTCTTGACTTCACATGCATTGTTATGTGATGCCATGTACATAGTAACATATTGTTCAAAGGATAAATCAATATAGACTACGTTGAAGGTTGCAAGGTATATACTATATGGATTGGTTGCAAATGCCATGAAAACTATAAGGAAAATATAGTAGCTACAAAAGCCAAGTTTCATAACCTTTAATAACACCCATGTAGTCTATACAAAAATTTGAATTGTTTAAAAAAATAGCAACATCCATCAAAGCATAAGGGAAAGAAATTTTAACCAAATGTTATAGATACAAATGCCTTGACAAATGTAAAAAGCAAAGACAAGGTCTCAAATCATCTAGAATAATGCCTCATTGTAGCATCATGGAAAGCAATGATTGTAGGATATGTACAAAAGGGGCATAGGAATATTCATTAGAGCATAATTTAAAATGGATTTTTGTCAAAGGTTGTTGCAGCTACTCGCATGGACATGCACACAAAATGTGAAAGCATATACAATACATGTAATATGTTTGACAAAATGTCTATTTGATAAAATCCCTAACCAAAATATCATCACCTGGAATGCCATTACAACTTTGTATTATAACAATGGATAGTATGGAAATTTGTGAGGCCCTTTTGGGAAATGAAACAAAAAGAGGACAAAGTGAATAAGTCTACCTTCTATGAGCCTTCTCAAATTGTAATGATAAACATGTTGAGCTTGGGAACTTCTTTGCACTTAGTGAGATGTACTCATTTTCTAGCATCATTGATGACTATAAATGTAGACGTATAAAAATGACCACTTTCCTAAGTGAATATTTTATATTTATTTTAACCTCATTCCTCTATTTAATTAAATTTTGTTTAATTATATTATTCACACTCATCTATTTGATTAAATAAGTTATTCAATTTATTTAATTAAATTAACCTAAGCCTTTCATATCCTTTAAATTAAATAAATCACTTTATTTAATTGATTTCCCTTTCTCCCCTTTTAATTAAATCTACATTTAATTAAATTGCTTATGGTAAATAAAAAAATCTCAATTTATTTAAATCCCCCACTTGCATCTATTTTGTTGAAATAAAGCAATTTATTTTAATTAAAATTACCCTCCATCCACTTGCATTCTCCTACATCTCCCACTTGCCTCTCTAAACCCCCTTCTAGATTCTTCTAATCCCTTCTAAATTAACCTCACCCATCCCCTAAATATTGTCACATCCCTAAGCAAAGGGAAGTCACTTCTCAAACCCTCAAAGTCTTTGAAAACCATTAAAGGCTTTATGTCTTCAATAAGTTAACTTTGAAAGTATTCCAAACCATTAATGGTTAACTCAACCCTCTTGCATGATTAGAGACTTTCTCTCTAACTCAACCCTCATCTAACCCAAGGGTCTCATCAAGAATTCATGGCTTTACCCTTGGTTATTCCTTTAACCCTTGCACAAGAGTTTATCCTTTGGGTAAAATCTTTATCCATTGGATAACCCTAACCTAACCTTAACCCTTACCTCCTAAGGTAACCATGAGATCTTCTCAATCATTTAATGCTTCTTACATCCCCTCTCAAGCAGTCTTATGTTGACAATTGTCACCATTTCATTGGTGAGAATTGTAAACGTGGATTGATAACTTTCATTCCTGGCCCTTGATAAGATCATCCAATCCTGACCATTCATTTGCCTTGTTTTTCCTATAAATAGAGCTCTCATTCCTCCATTTTCATATCCAAGTTTCATGCATCTAATCTATACTCATTTTTATAAAGCATTTAGTCTCTCTTTGAATAGAAATAATCTAATAAACATTTTAGAAGTATTTCTATTATCATAGTAATAATATCAAGCTAGCATATCATGTTAGGATAGTTCTTTTACTAATCCTTTCATATTATCATCATATACATGCTAGTTTAAATCATATTGGTTAATATCATGCACATTTAGGATTGCATTCATGTTAGATTGATCAAGTATCCCTCATTTTCATGATTGCCATCCCTAAGTTACTTTGCTCAGTGATCTGAGAGAAAAGGCATTGGCTTGACGGATCTTGTGAGATAGAGAACAATGGAACATCCCTTGGGAAGTTGAGTTATTCAATATAACTCTATAACTTGCACCAAGAGTCCCAATGGTGTGTGGACTAGTCTTGAATTCATATTTTTTGTTTCATCACACCACTTTTCCCACACACATTTTTGGCGCCCACTGTGGGGCTCAAACCCATTTATCAAATCATTTTTAATGCAAGACTAACATTGAAAGTACGCGGAAACATGAATTAGTGTATTGGTACCATCCTTTAGCGCATCTGGTTTGTCTTTCGGTGCATACCGCTCACTGTTTAGCGCGTTGAACCCAAAACTTAGTGCATTTTGCAGTAACCTTAGCACATAACACTTATGTTGATTCCCAATAAGCATCAGCGCTTTGAAACATCAATTCAGCACATCCAAGTCTTTTGTTAGCGCATTGGTCTGATTCTGTAGCACATAGGGTCTGCAAATTAGCGCATAACAGAAACAGAGGGTAAAACATAGTTGTAACAGAGACATAAAACTCGACTTGTAGAATTCCACCTATAGAATACTTTTTTCTAAATAGTGTTTTGATTGCAGGTCACTAACATCTGATTTGTGGGATTTGGAAGATTTGTCATTTTACCATTTTAGGCATTTGATTAGTTTTCTTGTTTCTAACTTTGCTAAGTTAGTTGTTTGAAATTTTTTCATTTTCCTTATTGGTAACAATGAACTGATTTTCCTTTTGGGTTATTTAAAAAGAACAACAACAAAAAAAATCTTCAATCCTGCTTTCATAGGGAGAAAAACACTTCATTTTTGGGACTTAAAAAGAACAAGACAAACATTACTTTTTGCAAAGTATAAAACGAACCTCGCCATCCTTTGGTGTTTAAAAGGATCCACTTAAATTTTTGCACAATTTAAAGAACCTCACTTCCAAATTATAGATAAAGCAAAAAAGGGAAATCCTTCCCCTATCGAATTTATTTTTTTGTTGACCATATCGAAGAATTTGCTTTGTTGACCAGGATTTCTTTACTTAGATATAAAAAAATCATTGATTTGAGAATTAAAAAGAACACCATGCCTTTTTTGGAGCAACATCTCCCAATAGAAGTTAGCAAATCACTGAATTGAAGGGTTAAAAAGAACCATTTTGTGCCTTGTCTTGAAAGTGGAAGGTATATGCTCTCCCCTTAACTAGGTGACCAAAAAACCAATCCACTCTTAAGCTTTCTATAATTCAAGCATTTACATCCTTTAGCAGACCTGCCCACCCGAGTTGCTCTTAGAGCGTGTTGGTAAACAGATTTGTCACTACGATTGTTTACCTGAAACTGACCCTGTTTGCCTAATGAGCAATGACAAACGTTCCAAAAGTTAAAGAGATCATTCTGTGAAACACGATCTTCCTCTGCGTTTGAGAGGGGCAGCTCCCTCGTATGATAAGGAGAGTTTATAACGTAATATACTTAGCCATGAGATGATGATAAAAAAGAATGGCAAATCTCAACATATAGAGAGATAAGATACTTCAAAACATTCAAACTGAGATACCAAAGGTTGCTTGTGCATCATCACATCAATTGTACAAATCACATATCCATAAAAAGACTACCAATTTGACATACGAGAAATCAACAACAATAACACGTGAATACATTTAGAACTCACGAACTAAGACGTATTCTTCATTATCCTTTTGAAAATATACAAGTCCAAAATCCTTTCTATACATAGTGCAAATCAAAATGTCATTACAAGTTTCTCCTAGAATTCCAGCAGAGTTTTCCCCTCTGTAAAAAGTCTCTCTTTTACATTACAAAAACCTTGTATTTATAAGCTCACCTTGACAACTAATTTGTAATCACTTAGAATAACCTCTTAGCATAACTACCTAAGACACAAGCTTAAAATAACTACCTAAATTATTACTTCATGTAACTACCTTTTTAAAGACAAGTTAGTATTTGCCTAAATTTTATAAAAAAAATAAAATTCTAATTCTAACTTGTAGTTACATGAGTGAAATATGTCACGTTTACAAAAACAAGCCTATAACATCAAAGAGAAAATACAAATGTTGGCTTTGTCCAAGTGGCGACATGTTTCCTTGCAATCATGAAGAACCTAGTCTCAAAGAAAATATACTCACATTCTAGCTTGGAAAGTTGGTCATGTTTGTACAATAAATAAATAAAAGAATGTGTTGATTGGAATCATTTCACGCATTTTAACCCATGTCACTTTGGGCTTTCATTTTTCATCTCCTCCTTAAAAGCACGAGCACCACAAACCATTAGGTTTGATTCCATCAAGATATGATCCATCTATGAGGGTAACCCACATAGCAGTATTGAATACCTTAGATCTTTTTGAAAGCTCCAGAGGCATATAGAATAAACCATCAATCTTCAAGAAAACTTGTTGATAATTCCATAAGCTATCCCAACATTTATCCCATACTGCACTAGCTCTTTCCAAGTATCACCATCTTTGGATTGGTCTTTTCCTTCAAATGACATAAAGAAGACCACTATCGAGTATTTTATGTTCCAAAATAGATGTTATATCGGTCATCATAAAAACCCCACTCTTATCAAATGGAAGGTCAAAAATCAAGTTGAATTGTGTTTAGGATATCATGAATCTTATCTATCTGTAGAAGTTATGCCTTGAACAAAGGTCATTTTCCTTGTAGGTTTTCCTATCATTCCTCTGATAATCCCCTTTATGATACAATACCAAAGTGTCTAGTATTTGAATTGAGGTTGCTCAAGAGTTTCTAAAACCTATCAACATGTTAATTTTGTGCATCTGCAGCTATTCAACTATTTGAGATATTATACCAAACACTTATCTTGATTTTCTTGGTCTTCTTGGCGCACCAATCCACTAGGTCAATTTCTCCAACTTTGCATTGATCTTGTGCATCTATAGATGAGATCTATATCCAAATCCATTTTCTTTGTGGGAGAGTTTTGAAAGATTTTTTTTACCAAAATGATTTTGCATGAATGCCTACAAGCATGGTATCCATGAGGTGACTTCTCCATAAGGCCTTCGGTAAAACACATTATTGTGAGTTGTTTCTGCAATACCAAGTATGTCACTTCATAGTTGGAGAACCGACTTGCCAAATGATATTCATTCTCTCCACATTTTGTAAGCATATTTGTTGTAGCAGTTGCAACTACAACATCTGGCCAAAATCCTCTTTCTCTGCGGTTTGCTCCTATGTATATCTTGAGATCATCGCTGCGTGAAATGTGACCATCCTCCTTGATGCATTTAGCCAAACAATTCATATGCCATGACTCAGCCTTTCAATCATTGTATGTTACGTGGTGGACTGTCAAACACTTCACATCTTGCCTTCCATTCTATCAAACAAATAACACAAGCTAATTCCATGAGTACCAGAGGCTATGATTCTAACCATTTTTAAACAAATCTTCATTTATTAATCGCGCAATTTGTGGTTTCCACTTGCCAATACATCGCTTTAAAGCATTATGTTGAACAGTTTGCTCAATGTCTATGCTTTATGAGTTGTTATCCCGTGGTGCCCATATCGCTATGTAGAATAGTTCGCATACCAACATGATGCTCCCTTTCTCTGCGGTTTTTGCTCTAAACTATTTAACATTTCTTTGAGGCATCTTATCAAACAATTCATTTGTTGTTTTGAATCCTCCACTTATGTCATTTCACATGGTACCCTGTCAAAAACTTCACATGCATTGTTTGCATCATACATGGCGTTAAATGACTCCAGCTAGTGACGAGAATAGAGATTGCAACAGAGTTAACTGGACATTAATTCTGGAGGCTTGCATTTTGTGATGAGGTAACATCTGCTTGAGGCATTTTGTCAGACAATTCACAACATGCTTATGCCCCATATTCTGCATGCAAGGCTACCAAAGTAATTACAACTATCGGCTAGTAAAACCACTCTAACCTTTACAATTTGATAAGTGCCTGAGACAATGTGGTGCATATGCTGTGATCATTTCACTTGTCTCTCCTCCATTTTCTCTGCGATGTATGGCTTGTTTACATTTACCATATTCTGCAATCATATGCATTTAAACTTTATTAATTGCAACCTCAGATGTGATTCGATGTAATTCATCTATCTTTATCCAACAAGGAAAAGGTGTTGTGTGAGGGTGTGAGGTTGAATTCATCAAACAAATCTCTACAAATCTTCATTGTGTGCAAACAATTCATGTGCCCTGACTACACCTCCCACACTTTTGCATTGATCTCCAAAATTCGTGGCATGTTTGTGTTTCCATTCTACAATTATAAGAGGTTAAGAATGCTCAAAAAGTGAGCATTTCTAACCTTCTTGACAAAGTGGGGCCCGTGAGGTTAAGAAATGAGGTTAGGAATGCTCACTTTTTAGCATTCTTAACCTTTTTTTTGTTTATGAGAGGTTAGAAATATGGGTTAGAAATGCTCAAAAAGTGAACATTTTTTACCTTCTTGGCAAAAGGTTAAGAAATGAGGTTAAGAATGCTCAAAAAGTGAGCATTTCTAACCTTGTACTTCAAAGATTGTGATTTTGACCTTGCAAACCCTTGAGCAGGGAGTGGAACCAAGAAGGAATGCAACTAGTGTTTTTAGACAACTTTTTATCGCAAATGACCAGACATATTAAAATAATTTAAAATATTAAATTATTATTTGAGAAATAATTTAAATATTTTAAATTTATTGCTTTGGCTAGAGAAAAATGACATTACTTACAAATGGTAGGGAGTTAGGTCCTGAAGTTTGAAACATGCGTCAATGGTAGGGAAATGGGTCTACACAATTATTTACACCTCATGACAAATCCTAGGATGAGATATTTTAATCATTTTGGGGTAACAGACACCAAAAATTGAAAGTTTAAAATATGAAAAAGTATGAACTAGGTTCAAGTGAAAGTTGGCCATGTGATACAAAATGAGGCTTAGATCTTGACTGTCAACTAATTTCCATAAATTTGTAGTAATTCTCAAAATTCTTTCATTTTTCATATTCTGACTGGTAAGGACCTTGGATTGTGTGTTCATTGTTTATGAAAAAACACCTATTGGATCTTCATTCAACATTGAGATTGATTTGAATTTAAAATTTTAGGTATGCCAAATATGGGGGCAACAGCTGGCTCTGACTAGGGACAAGGACTGTAAAGGACGCAGGATGAACCTAAAATCTCTGGTTCACAGGCTAGTGCACTATCCATTGGGCAACAAAGTCAAAGAGGAAACAACATAGGGAATAGTGGGAGAAACTAGACATAAACCAAAAATGCGACGAACACAATAAAACTTCTAACTAAAGTATGTACATGGTAGGCAAATCCCACCTCAAACTTCTCTAGGATTGTCATACAAAACCATTCACAAGCTGAGAGAAATAGGCACCTTTGCAGATAAGTGGTGTGCATCCATGTGATACCTCTAAGCTCAGCAGGAAGGCAAAATCAACATGTAGAAGATGAGAAATATCTTTGAGCAATGAACCAAACAACCATATCTCATTATAAATCTATGAGCTCTCTTGAAGGATTTGGGTACCACTTTGAACATTATTGGCAATTTGTGTAATATTCTCAAGTATACCTATATCCTCTATCTAAAGACCCCTCTGATAGTCTGGTTTGCAATAAATTAACCCACGAATTGGACAACCTTTATATAATCTGTAATGTGAAGAAACATGAGTTGACACATCCATCAAATCCTGTTCATGACTATCAGCTTGAAAAACACCTATAGAAATACACTCATCTGAAAACAAAGGATTGCGACACACACTTTCACCATAGGAGAATTCATTATCTAAAGCCATCAAACACTAATCTGAAATACAAATATTATGAGAATTAACTTCATTGCTTTCCTTCGTTAAATCATCCATCACCTCATTTATCTTTGCATTCCTAGTATAGTTCCCAAAACTATCCTCTTTGATAGGGGTGTCTTCTTGATCTAAAGATTCAAAAGGAGGATTGCTTTGAACCTTTCATACTTCATAAGGCATAGATTGAAATTCCATCAAGATAGGGACATTTGTTGATAAACCTTCATAGATTTCATTTTCAACCTGCCCAAAGACATCTACATTACTTATTGTATTCTCTTGTCCCAATGATTCCTCTTCATCACACTCTTCATGAAATTTGAAAACTTCATAGTCAGGTGGCATGCATGATAAGGAGTGGATACTTGATGGTTCATCTTCTTTCACTTGGGGCTGATCTAAAAGTTCAGTAAAGGTCTCCAATTCTTTGATTTGCTCGGAAAAGATTTCATCTTCAGCTATCAGTGTTGGATGATTGAGAATATCCTCTCCACATAAAAAGTCATCGTCAAAAGAATTGAGACACCAAGTTGGAATGAAGACTATAGGGGATTCTTCTTTACCCCTCTCCTCTTCACCATTTTCTTTAAGCTTGGGCTTCATGGAAGTCTTGAAATCATTTATTTCTCCTTCAAACTCTTTGTTTTCAAGTTCATGGAAGACTTCATCATTGGAAAACAGTCTTCTTTTTCTTCCTCACACACTTCATCTTGATCTTTCTTTTGACATGTATCCTTATGAGCTAATACGGCTTCATCTTCCTTAACACATGCATAATGTGATGGATCTTTTTCAAAACTTGGATCATAAGACATCTCATCAGGAGCATGCACATATTCAAGAAAACAATTTTCTCCTTCTTTTTGTTTAATCTCTTGCAATGTTTGAAGAAGAGAAGGATGCATTTTGTCATGATCAAGTTTCCTATTTCCATAGAAGCTTTTCAAAAACTTTATATGTGAATCATCGAGAATCTGATTTTGTTGAGAAATGGCTGGAGGAGAATGAGAATCAGCATTATTATCCATTGTTGATTCAAGAATACAATCATGAGCAAAAATTTGGTTCTCTCTTCCATCCTTTTCCTCAATATTTTGTAGAGTCTGAAGTAGAGAAGGATTAATTTTATGAGGATCAAGTTTCTTTCCACTGTATAAACTTTTCAAGAAGTTGACTTGTTTTGGATTATCAAGACTTTGATTCAGTTGAACAATTTGTACAGGAACAAGGTCACTTTTGTCTTCATCTTTCTTGATTGTTAATTTGGGTAAATGATCGCAATCGAGAAAACTAATCTCCTTTCCATCTTTTTCTTCAATGTCTTGCAACACTTGACATGAGGAGGGATGAATCTTATCCAAAGTAAACTACATGCCACCATTAAAAAATTTCAAGAAGTCGACTTGTATGGGCTCATCAGGAATTGGCCTCTTTGGATATATATAATCTTCATCATCACTTTCACTGTCACTTTCGATTTTTCCTTTGTACCAAACCATTCTTCTAAATTCAATCTTTCAGACAGAGTCGCCAACCTTCATTCTGAAGAAGGTACCTTGAAATTTTTGAGGAACAAAGCACATTGTAGTTCGCTCCCTAGTTGAGTCACCAAAAATATGGTGGTAAACAGATTTGTCACTACGGTCATTTACCTGAAACTGACCCTATTTGTTCGATGAGAAGTGACAAATGTTCCAATAGTTGGAGAGATCGTTCTGTGAAACACGATCTTCCTCTGCGTTTGAGAGGAGCAGCTCCCTTGTATGATAAGGGGAGTTTATAAGGTAATATGCTTAGCCATGAGATGATGATAAAAAAGAATGACAAATCTCAACATACAAAGAGATAAGATACTTCAAAACATTCAAATTGAGATACCAAAAGTTGCTTGTGCATCATCACATTAATTGTACAAATCATATATCCATAAAAAGACTACCAATTTGACATACAAGAAATCAGAAATAATAACACATGAATACATTTAGAACAAATGAACTAAGATATATTCTTCATTATCCTTTTGAAAATATACAAGTCCAAAATCCTTTCTATACATAGTGCAAATCAAAATGTCATTACAAGTCTCTCCTAGAATTCCAGCAGAGTTTTCCGCTCTGTAAAAAGTCTCTCTTTTACATTACAAAAACCTTGTATTTATAGGCTCACCTTGACAACTAATTCGTAATCACTTAGAATAACCTCTTAGCATAACTACCTAAGACACAAACTTAAAATAACTACCTAAATTATTACTTCATGTAACTACCTTTTTAAAGACAAGTTAAGATTTGCCTAAATTTTATAAAAAAATAAAATTCTAATTCTAACTTGTAGTTACATGAGTGAAATATGTCACGTTTACAAAAACAAGCCTATAACATCAAAGAGAAAATACAAATGTTGGCTTTGTCAAAGTGGCGACATGTTTCCTTGCAATCATGAAGAACCTAGTCTCAAAGAAAATATACTCTCATTCCAGCTTGGAAAGCTGCTCGTGTTTGTGCAATTAAAAAAAAAAATGTGTTGATTGGAATCATTTCACACATTTTAACCCATGTCACTTTGGGCTTTCATTTTCATCTCCTCCTTAAAATCACGAGCACCACAAACCATTAGGTTTTATTCCATCAAGATATGATCCATCTATGATGGCAACCCACATAGTAGTATTGAATACCTTAGATCTTTTTGAAAGCTCCAGAGGCATATAGAATAAACCATCAATATTCAAGAAAACTTGTTGATAATTCCATAAGCTATCCCAACATTTATCCCATACTACACTAGCTCTATCCCAGTATCACCATCTTCAGATTGCTCTTTTCCTTCAAATGACATAAAGAAGACCACTATCGGGTATTTCATCTTCCAAAATAGATGTTATATCGCTCATCATAAAAACCCCACTCTTATCAAGTGGAAGGTCAAAAATCAAGTTGAATTGTGTTTAGGATATCATGAATCTTATCTATCTTTAGAAGTTATGCCTTGAACAAAGGTCATTTTCCTTGTAGTTCTTCCTATCATTCCTCTGATAATCCCCTCTATGATACAATACCGAAGTGTCTAGTATTTGAATTGAGGTTTCTCAAGAATTTCTAAAACCTATCAACATATTAATTTTGTGCATCAGCAGCTATTCAACTATTTGAGATATTATACCAAACACTTATCTTGATTTTCTTGGTCTTCTTGGCGCACCAATCCACTAGGTCAATTTCTCCAACTTTGCATTGACCTTGTGCATCTATAGATGAGATCTATATCCAAATCCATTTGCTTTGTGAGAGAGTTTTGAAAGATTTTTTTTACCAAAATAATTTTGCATGAATGCCTACAAGCATGGTATACATGAGGTGACTTCTCCATAAGGCATTCGGTAAAACACATTATCATGAGTTGTTTCTGCAATACCAAGTATGTCACTTCATAGTTGGAGAACCGACTTGCCAAATGATATTTATTTTCTCCACATTTTGCAAGCATATTTGTCGTAGCAGTTGCAACTACAACGTCTGACAAAAATCCTCTTTCTTTGCGGTTTGCTCTTATGTATATCTTGAGATCATCATTGCATGAAATGTGACCATCCTCCTTGATGCATTTAGCCAAACAATTCATATGCCACGACTCAGCCTTTCAATCATTGGATGTGACGTGGTGGACTGTCAAACACTTCACATCTTGCCTTCCATTCTGTCAAACAAATAATGTGAGCTGCTTCCATGAGTACCAGAGGTTGCGATTCTAACCATTTTTAAACAAATCTTCATTTATTAATTGTGCAATTTGTGGTTTGCACTTGCCAATACATCGCTTTAAAGCATTATGTTGAACAGTTTGCTCAATGTCTATGCTTTATGAGTTTTTATCCCGTGGTGCCCATATCGCTATGTAGAATAGTTCGCATACCAACATGATGCTCCCTTTCTTTGCGGTTTTTGCTCTAAACTATTTAACATTTCTTCGAGGCATCTTATCAAACAATTCATTTGTTGTTTTGAATCCTCCACTTATGGCATTTCACATGGTACCCTGTCAAAAACTTCACATGCATTATTTGCATCATACATGGCATTAAATGACTCCATCCGGTGATGAGAATAGAGATTGCAACGCAGTTAACTGGACATTAATTTTGCAGGTTTGCATTTTGTGATGAGGTAACATCTCCTTGAGGCATTTTGTCAGACAATTCACAAGATGCCTATGCCTCATATTCTGCATGCAAGGCTACCAAAGTAATTACAACTATCGGCTAGTAAAACCACTCTAACCTTTACAATTTGATAAGTGTCTGAGACAATGTGGTGCATATGTTGCGATCATTTCACTTGTCACTCCTCCATTTGCTCTGCGATGTATGGCTTGTTTACATTTACCATATTCTGCAATCATATGCATTTCAACTTTATTAATTGCAACCTCAGATGTGATATTCGATGTAATTCATCTATCTTTATCCAACAAGGAAAAGGTGTTGTGTGAGGGTGTGAGGTTGAATTCATCAAACAAATCTCTACAAATCTTCATTGTGTGCAAACAATTCATGTGCCCTGACTACACCTCTCACACTTTTGCATTGATCTCCAAAATTTGTGGCATATATGTGCTTCCATTCCACAATTATAAGAGGTTAAGAATGCTCAAAAAGTGAGCATTTCTAACCTTCTTGACAAAGTGGGGCCCACGAGGTTAAGAAATGAGGTTAGGAATGCTCACTTTTTTAGCATTCTTAACCTTTTTTTTTTGTTTATGAGAGGTTAGAAATGCTCAAAAAGTGAACATTTTTAACCTTCTTGGCAAAAGGTTAAGAAATGAGGTTAAGAATGCTCAAAAAGTGAGCATTTCTAACCTTCTACTTCAAAGACTGTGATTTTGACTTTGGAAACCATTGAGCGGGGAGGGGAACTAAGGAGGAATGTAACTGATGTTTTTCGACAACTTTTTATTGCAAATGACCAGACATATTAAAATAATTTAAAATATTAAATTATTATTTGAGAAATAATTTAAATATTTTAAATTTATTGCTTTGGCTGGAGAAAAATGACATCTTACAAACGGTAGGGAGTTAGGTCCTGAAATTTAAAAAATGCATCAATGGTAGGGAAGTGGATCTACACAATTATTTACACCTCATGAAGAATCCTAGGATGAGAGATTTTAACCATTTTGGGGCAACAGACAACAAAAATTGAAAGTTTAAAATATGACAAAGTATGAACTGGGTTCAAGTGAAAGTTGGCCACGTGATACAAAATGATGCTTAGATCCTAACTGTCAACTAATTTCCCTCAATTGGTAGTAATTCTCAAAATTCTTTCATTTTTCATATTCTGACTGGTAAGGACCTTGGATTGTGTGTTCACTGTTTACGCAAAAACACCTATTGGATCTTCATTCAACATTGAGATCAATTTGAAATTAAAATTTTAGGTATGCCAAATATGGGGGCGACAGAGCACTATTTAAATGGTCGGTGAGAGAGGAACGACCTAAGTGGGAAACGGCTTTATCGCCAAGTGTTCCAACCCACTATAATCAAAAGTGGAGGATGACGAAAGTCCCTTCAACGGTTTTGCTCAGTGATTAGCCTTCCCCCAGTATCTTTAAGGTATGTAAAGCCTTTGTTCTAAAGGTTGGGAAGTCTCCCAAAGGATTTTATCACTAAAGACCGAACAGAAGCTTGATTACAAACTTTAGCAATAGAAACCTTGAGCCGACTCAGTATCCAAACATCCTCAATATCATAGTGCAAGGGTGGGGAAGAATACTCCCCCAAGATTACTCACCATATATCTCCCAAGATAACTACTCAATTGTGAAGCAATTCACTTTGGGTTAATTTCTGGCAAAAGGCAAAAAATTGAGCGCCCCTAGGGGGTGACACGATTATTTGAGTTGGTGGAGTATCAAGACTAGTGGGCTATGGTATTATTGATGACCTTTGAATAAAGAGTTTGTCTGAATTGTCTTATTTGTATCCAAACCAGTGAAAACATTGGGGATTTGAACATATCCTCGCAGAACATACACTCTTTGTTTAGAATAGGCAAAAATGGTTGTCTCTTTCGTGTTGTGTCTTCAGTTTATAATTCATAAAATCATCCATCAAAATTAAAACAAGTGTTGAAAATTTCCAAGAAAACCAAAAACAAAACAAATAGTGCAGATTAGCGTGTAGGAGCAATCTCCTAGCGCATCTAGATCACACTTTAGCGCATACAAGCTGAAACTTAGCGCACTCATTCTTAAAACTAGGGCATAACAGTCTGAAAATTTGACAAACTTTTCACTAGCGCTCTGGGACACCATATTAGCGCTCTGGGACACCATATTAGCGCATTGGGAGCAAACTATAGTGCTTTGAGTTTAAAAATTAGCATGTACTAAGGACATATTAGCGCATAACCTATCCAGATCAGTCAAAATTCAAAACTCTAGTTTAGCGTGTAGCACAAGCAGCTTAGCACATTGGTGGCTTTTGATAGCCCACCTAGATCACACTTTAGCGCATCCAGTCTTTGTCTTAGCGCATAGGTAAAACTTAGAAAAACAAAGAGCAAAATTGAGAATTTTTGAAAAATTTTATCATCAGTCTCAGATACCCTTTTGGATCCTCAGTTGACCTTGCCAACCAACACTTGAACCAAAACATCAGCGAAATATTCCAAACAATCAAGCGAGTCAATCTTAGAACAGCATTTGTCAAAACCAAAACTAGCTAGAGATAAAACTTTATTCTATCAGAATCAGGTAGTATCATAACATTGATCAAAAGGTTTGCCATCTAAAGGATTTCATCAACCAAACATACCTACTTTAAGCTTAAGTCGTCAAATCGAGTCTCCATATCGAAAACTCTTATTCCATATCATTTGACACACTTTGTCATGGAGGCAAATCTAAACCTCTACTCGATAAAAGTAGGCTTAATTTTTCAAGAAAAATATCTCAATCCAAACATCAAAGAAAACCATTGATCACTCATGTATGACCACTCCTCATATTATGAGAAGAAAAAGTCTTCATCACAAAACTAAGTTGAAGAAACGACAACTCAATTCTCAGAAACTTGTCAAACGAAGAAAAAAAATTTCTACATAAATCATCAAGTTTTCAAATGACATCGCACGTTTCTCCGTCATATGCGGTTATATCTTCAAGATAAGTCAAATGAATTTGACGAAGAACCATTGAGAAGTAGAGCCTTTTGCCAAAAATCAGCATTCAATTAGCGCTTGAATCGTGGAGGAAAGATCAACCCCGCTTTCTTCCCAAAAGTCTGCATCACTTATAACATAGCTCGATTTGAACCACCAACCCCCGAACAACAAGAAGAAGAGGAGTTTGTCCCCTTTGTCACAGAAAATTTCTAAGAGATGCCCATTGTCACTCGCTCTCAATGAAACAAGCAAAGCGAACCACAACTAGAGTCCAATATGGGTCAAAGATTATCAAACCCTCTCGAGTATCCAAATCTAGAGGAAACGGAGATCACTAAGGAGCTTCTTCAAGAATATCAAGAAAACCCCTCATTCCAAAAACTTATGGAAAGACTCATAGAAGCTGACAAAGAAAAATGTATGTTCATGCTAACAAGCAAAGGAGTTAGGATTCTTGAAGACTTCGACGCTGAAATCTTCAGGACAAGGTCTCAAAATGACGCTTATCAAGAACAACAAAGAGAAGAGGAAAAATGTGACCCTGAACAAAACATACCTAAAGAACATAACATACCAGAACACACCCATACCTGAACTAGGAATAACGAAAGAGAAGAACCTTTTCCTCATCAAACAAATGCGCCCATGGTTTCTCTTACACAAAAAATGCAAATGTTGTAGAGACAAATGTAGGACATGCAATAGGGGACCACAATACGATATTCCTTAAATGAAATTTTTCCTTACCCCTTTGACAGGAGATTAAACATGATACCTTTTCCCCCGAATTCAGATATACCCAAATATGATAAGTATGATGGTAAGAGTGATCCCCAAGATCATGTTCAGGAGTTTTGTACCATGAGCCTTGAATTTTCTCATGATGACACTTATTTGATGAGGTTGTTCCCAAGAAGTTTGGGAGGGAAAAAAATGGAGTGATTGTCTAAACTTACACCTCCCGTCAGATCCTTTGATGAGTTGGTCAATAAATTTATCATGCAATACTCCTACAATATTCAACATGCAATCACCATGCTGGATGTATGTAATACCAAACAAAAAAACAATGAAACATTCATGGTGTTTCTTCAATGATGGAGACGTATGGTTTCAAGATATCCTCGAGATGTGCCTAAGAAAGAAAAGATGGAAATATTTATCGACAATCTGAATAGTGAGATGAGTTATCTACTCAAGCTCCAATGCATACCATCTTTTGCCAAGTTAATTGAAAATGGAATCCAAGTAGAGGAAGCATGTATCAAGAAAGGAACAATGAAGTTCTTCAAAGAAGGAACTAATTCATCCAACTCTCATTTTAACAACCAGAACAACAACAACACCTTCGACAAATCCAGATTCTGGACTAGAAACAAAAACGTTGTTCATGAAGGAGGAGTTGACGCTAATGATATGAAGTCCAAACAACCAGTTTTGGCTTTATCAGGTAATCCCCAGGCTACCAAGAATCAAAAGGGTGTTAACCAAGGCACTAACACTTATCCCCCAAATACCAATCAAGGACCTTGAAATCCAAATACCAACAACAATGCCCAGAACAGCAACACAAATTGAGGAACTAATCCAAATCAAAGGGGTAACACTAACAATTTTCCAAATAGACGCATTTACACACCATTGGGACAATCCTTAGAATCAGCATTCTGAGAACTCTTGGTGAACAAGATTATCACATTACCGGTCATAAACAACTTTGAACTCCAGGTCAAACCACCTTGGTGGAATGACTCACACTTCTGTGATTTTCATCGAAACAAAGGACATCAAACAAATGATTTCATGAGGCTTTAAAAAAATTGCTCAATACATGATTGATAGAGGTGATTTAACAGTTGATGGTCTCAAAACAAACGGTGATTGTGACACATTTAAAAATCCTCTTCCAAATTACAACAAGGAAGGAGCTTCATCATCAAATGATACCAAAGGAGCTCTCATAAATCACGTATACAATAACACCATCAATCATATATCGACAGATGACAACCAAGCAAATGTCATTAAATTCAAAGACAAACACAAACATGAGTCAATCAATGTAACCACCACAGCTCAAAAATATGTCTTGAGAGGACATACATCAACAACAACCATTCTCCCCAAGACTTAGTATAACTTAGTTGATCAACTACGGAAAACTCCTGCTCAGATATCCATACTCGAGCTACTAAAACTTTCACTGAAACATAAGGACATCTTCGAACAAGCACTAGTTGAAACAAATGTGCCTCAAGATCTGGATATTGATAAATTTCAAGCCATGGTGGCTCACATGATAGGGCCTCATAATCTCACCTTTTCCGAACATGATAATATCTCCTTGAGCCATCCACATAATACTCCCCTTCATATTGAAGTCTTAGTCTACAAACATCGAGTTAAAAGAGTATTAATAGATGGAGGAGCTGGTCTCAATATTTGTACCTTAAAACTTATTCGTTCATTAGGATTCTATGAGCACTCAATTGATCCTAACAAAAAGATCACCATCAAGGCATATGATGATGAAGAGAGATCATCCAAGGGTACAGTGATATTGCCTATTTGAGTAGGACCGATACAAAGGGACACTATGTGCCAAGTCTTAGACATAGACTTGACATACAATATTTTATTGGGTCGTCCTTGGATACATGAAATGCAAGTAGTATAGTCAACCTACCATAAGTATGTCAAATTCCTATATAATGGATAGGATATTTCTATATCAACAGATAATAACCCCTTTCAACATTGCAATGCTATGGGGGCAGCCCAAGATAGCTTAGTTCCACACAACAAGGAAGCTCAAACTTCCTCAGTGTTAGATCATCACCAAGAAAATCTCACATCTCTATCCATGGATTTCAAACAAAAGATGAAAATCAAAGAGCAATGCATGGGAGAATACTCTTTCGAAACCATATGTCTAACCAAACTACCAATATCGCCAAAAACTCACGGGTAGCCTTCTACAGTGACACATCAAGCAACACAACCTATCACCAAGTTTAATGGAAAATTTATCCAATCGGGCACACTAGCACATGAATCAGAAGAGAAAGACATCCTTAGTTAGTTGTACAAGGATGAGGAATAAGTCTGAGTTGATACTATGAAGGTAGCCATACCAACACAACAGTATGGAAAAGGATTCTTGATCATGCAACGGATGGGATACAATGGCAAAGGACCTATAGGCAAGCGTCAAGAAGGCATTACAGAACCATTGGACCCTCCTTCACAGTTTTCTAGAGACAAAACAGGATTGGTATATGGACACAATCTACCCCCAAGGCAAAAGAAGAATAAATATCAAAAACCTCAATGGAAAGCAAAGAAGAGATCATCTGAGGACTCGTGACAAGAGGCACTACACCAAGTAGCAGAAAAAATAAGGAAAGAGCGAGAATGCCAAGAAAAAGAGAAACAACAAGAGGAGTTGGCCATTCAAAGAGAAGAAGCATCTTATGAGGAAGTACACCATGTCCAAGAACCCATTCAAAACAAGGCAGAATCACCTCCTGAAGAAATTACTCCTCTTCAAAGAGAAACAGTATATGAACAGATGCAAAGAGTACAAGCAGGTTCTGATACGGAATCAGAGAAAACTACAAGACTGGTATCAATTATTAGGGATCTCTTTTCACCTCACAACATACCTGTCAGGAGCACTGAAAGACTCTGGGACAATACTTCTGAAACTGATTCTAATGACTATGAATGGGGCACTTGTTCAAATGTTACTGAAGATATACTTGAATATGCTATTCATACACCCCTTTCTCAAGAAGGATAAGGCACAGAGTCTAGACTACTTGAATTTGGTCCACAACATATCTACGAAACTAAGGAAAACGAGCAACGGCACTACGAGAAAGTCTACACGGAAGATGATACCATCGAAGACCTCGACAATATCATTAACTTAAACAATATCCCAAATAATTTTAACGATACCTCTATCATGACACTTACCACAGCCGACCTTGACCCACCCAATGACTCTTTACCACTCGTATTTTCTAATCTCATAGACTGGGATAAACCTGAACACCATGACTTACCCATATTTCTGTATGATGAATCCATTATCCATTACCTATGTACAGTCAATCCGGAAACAGACTCTACCAGGAAACAAAGTAACGATATCTGCAATCAGGAGGGTGCTAAGTCTCTCAGTTGCAAAAATGAAAGAAATAAAGGATCTCCTACTGAAAACCAGTCAATGGCAGCACTAGATCACAAAAAAGTCAAAATAAAGGACACATCTAAGGGTCAAAACCTTTTTAAGGTACCTAAGGATGGGAGACTTGACACTCTTCCTAAACACTATCAGGAGCGATCACGCATATTGTTGAGCCCACTCAATCAATCAACATTGGTACAGAAGAAGCTACTAAAAACATACACCTAGCAGAGTCTCTGACAGAAGAAGAAAAACCAGAATTTATCAGATTCTTCAAAGAAAATCAAATCAATTTTGCTTGGTCCTATGCAGATATGCCCCAAATAAATCCACACTTAATCATGCATCATTTATCTATTGCTCCAGAAGCTAAGCCAGTCAAGCAAAAACTAAGAAAGATGAATCAGCATGTAGCATTAGTGGTCAAAATTGAACTAAAGAAACTATTACACGTCGGATTCATTCGACCTATACACTATGCTGAATGGATTTCAAATATTGTGCCAGTTTCAAAACCAGATGGAAGCATCAGGATATGCATAAATTTTAGAGATGTTAACAAAGCATGTCCAAAGGATGACTTTCCTTTGCCCAGCATCGACATAATTGTAGACCTCATAGCAAGCCATGCAATGCTCATTAATGGATAGTTTCTCTTGCTATAATCAAATCAAAATTGCTCCAAAGGATCAAGACAAAATAGCTTTCACTTGTCCTTGGGAACGTATTGTTTGAATGCCATGCCTTTTGGCTTGAAGAATGTTGGGGCAACTTATCAAAGAGCAATGACAATAATCTTTCATGATATGATGCATACCTTCATTGAGGACTATGTGGATGGTTTACTAGCTAAGTCATTTACCCGAGAAGAACACCTGGGCATATTAGATAAAATCTTTCAAACATTGGAGAAATTTTAAGTCGGGCTAAACCCTAAGAACTGTGTCTTCAGGGTGACATCGGGAAAATTATTAGGCTACATTATGTCATCAAAAGGCATTGAAGTAGATCCAGTGAAGGTACAGACCATCATGGAGATGCCACCTCCCAAGAACATTACCCAACTCAGATCTCTACAAGGATGACTCGAGTCAATCAGGTGATTCATAACCCAACTAGTAGATAAAAGTCTACCATTCAATCATCTGCTACATAAGAACATACCATTCATATGGGAGGCCAAGTGTGCAAAATCATTCTATCAAATCAAGCAATATCTAATGAATCCACCAATTTGGGTACCACCAATAACAGGAAAACCGCTCATCCTCTATATATCAACAACTGACATATCATTGGGGACATTGTTAGCACAAGAAGATCAAGAAGGCAAGGAATGAGCTATATATTACATCAGCGGGACATTAAATGGCTATGAACTCAATTACACATTCATTGAGAAGGCCTTCTTAGTTGTAGTCTTCGCCTCTCAAAAGTTCTGACATTACATGCTAGCTCACACAATCAAGCTAGTAGAAAAAATCGATCCTCTCAAGTATTTACTCAGCAAAGTAGCTCTTACAGACAGATTAACTAAATGGGTCATAATTCTCAGTGAGTTTGATATCCACTACACAGAGCGTCGAGCTATCAAGGGACAAGTAATTGCAGATCAATTAGCTAAAGCATCCCTACCCAATAAACAACCAATGAAAGTGGAATTTCCAGACAGGGATGTTCTTATTGTTACACCCAAACAATGGACCTTGTATTTTGATGGTTCCTACACTCAACATGGCTCAGGTGTTGGCATATTGTTCGTCACTCCTGAAGGGCACACCATACCAAGATCATATAGACTCATGTTTCCATGAACAAATAACATTGTTGAGCATGAAGCACTAGTCACAGGAATCAAAATGGTCATGGAATGGAGAATCACGAAACTGGAAGTCTATGGAGATTCCCAACTGGTTATAAATCATATCAACAATGAATATCAGACAAAGGATGACAAGTTGTTGCCATACAAAAGAATGGTAGATGACTTTAAATAGTATTTTGTACACATCACCTTCGATAAAATACCAAGGTTGGACAACAGAGAAGTCGATACAATGGCTACTATCGCTTCACTACTACAAATTTTAGAGAAACATATTCGTTATGAGTTTCTAGTAGAGCAATTGTTTTCCCCAGCCTATGACAATTTTGCATCCCATGTTAGCTATGCCTTAACCGGTTCAGACTCTCTATTATACAGAACAATATATGAATATCTTAAAACCAATATCCTACCCATTGACCTATCACGTAACCAAAAACGCAACTTTTTCCGGCAAGCCACCCATTATACCTTAACTATTGATACCCTTTACCGTCGAGGTCTAGATGGTACTCTTCTTCATTGCCTTGATCATAATGAATCTAACTCTACTTTACACAAGCTTCACGAGGGTATTTTTGGCACACAATCAAGTGGTCCTACTCTCGCTAAAAAACTTCTGATAATGGGTTATTACTAGTTGACAATGGAAAAGGACTCTTATCATTTTGCAAAAAAAAGTCCTGAGTGCCAAATCCATGGCAATCTTATCAATGCACCAGCACAAGAATTGCAGTCATTTACAACATCTTGGCCTTTTTGTCAGTGGGGACTTGATCTAGTAGGAAAAATACATCCTTCCTCTTCAAATGGACACAAGTTCATAATCACTGTGACAGAGTATTTCACAAAATGGATTGAAGTAGTCCCACTAACCATGGTAACTAGAAAACAAATTGCCTCATTTATTTTTAATTATCCAATCTGCAGATATGGCATTCCCAGTTCCATCATCACAGACAACGGGCGTCCCTTCAAAAATCAGGAAGTGCGAGAACTATTTGAACAATTCAAAATCCAACATCATTTCTCTACACCTTACTACCCACAGGGGAATGGTCAAGAAGAGGCATCAAATAAAACAATATTGAAAATCCTAAAGAAGACAGTAAATGATGCAGGAAAGGATTGGCATGTGCACCTCAATCTGGCACTCTGGGCCTATAGCACTAGCATCCAGACACCTACAGGAGCTACACCATATTCATTGGTGTATGGATCAGAAGCAATTTTACCTCTTGAGTTAGAAATCCCATCACTCAAAGTATCTTTAAAAGGCCTCATTCCAGATGAGAAGTACCGGGTCAACAAATTGCAAGAACTAGAGCTTCTGGATGAAAAATGGCAACATGCCTATGATCACCTCAAAGCATACCAACAACGCATGTGCAGAAGCTACAACCACAAAATCATCCCTAGGATTTTCAAAGTCGGTGATCTTGTACTCAAATAAAATCCCAAAAATCAACAGGATCGAGAAAAGAAAGGGAAGTTTGAACCTAACTGGTTGGGTCCCTATGTCATCATATCAGCCTATATCTCAGGCGCATATCAACTTACAAATTTCGAAGGCGATGTGCTCAATGAACCAACCAACAACATCCATCTGAAGAAATTCTATACTTGAGTGGTCTAATGCACAGAAAAAGTGAAAAACACAAAAAATTTAAAAAACCAGAAAAATGCAAAAAAAAGTGCAATAAAAACAAGTGGTGAAAACCTAGCAACAGGCGCTATTTGTGAGGGAATAGCTCATTTATCTATCATTACTCATATCTTTTACATCCTAAGTCAAAGCTAATGGCCATCGCCCAACACTTTATACACAGCATTATCCCGAACATACTTAGCGTAGTCATTGTCCTTGCTTATCTAAAGATCAGTTCATCATATCCCACCATGGCTTGGTAATCACTATAAATATCCACATTGATCGGTATCTATACCTAGGGGCAACATTCCTCTGACTTCAAGCATTCCAACAAAAAGAAAACAAGAATCACAGCATGCCAAGAAAACAAAACACTGATCCTATTAACAATTTCAACACACACATGATGGATGATTTTCTGAATTATAATTTTTTTACATCTCGCATGAAGTTTTGACTATTTTTGCACTTAAACTTTTTGAATTATTGGATCTCCTAAATTTTCTCAACGATGTATCGAGCTAGAGAAAGTGGCCGGAGGGTCTGATAGTTTTTGGTTTTCTATCTGTGAGGCGATCACTTGTACTCTGCAAATTTTGTCTTCAGACGTGATTATGAACATATCACTGAAGACATTGTTCCACTTTGCACATACAAATGGTCCAATCTTGTATGTTTATACGCAAGCAACACTCGAGTCATCTTGGTTCAATTATACCTCGACGCTTGTGTCATCTTGCAATATCAAAATCCATGTAAGTTTTTCTCAGGTCATTATGGTTCAATTATACCATTATGCTTGTATAAAATTCCAGCATATCAAATTCTCAATGATGATAAACAAAAATGGAGCAAAAACATTTGACTACAAAGGAATGACAAACGACAGAATGAGGATGATCAATTAGTTGCATATCATTTTACAAATAGTTTCATATCATGTAAATTTGCATTTAGTTGCATATCATTTTCATACATCTCATTTTCAAGATACATCTCACTTCATATCATTATCATACATCTCATTTTCAAGACACATCTCACATCATATCATTATCATACATCTCATTTTCAAGATATGTCTCACATCATATCATTATCATACATCTCATTTTCAAGAGACATCTCACAAATCAGTCATCACAACAAACATATCATTATATCACTGCATCTTCATCATCAACCATCATCAATCAATATCAAATCAAAAGTATTTATCTAAGCATCACATCATCATCATAGAAACGTCATATCAATGCATAAATCATCATCCATAAACATATCACACGTGGATCAGAAAATCGATGTCATATATATATATATATATATCAAAAATGGTCAAAATATACAAAGGATGTCATGTCTGTCAAAATACAACACAACATACAATACAACGATCAAAATATAATAGAGACAAGTCTCTCAGGTATGACTATCTCCTGAGGCTGATGGTCTCGTAGCAGATGTCTCAACTCCTGGATCTCCAGGTGGATCACGTCGAGAAGGCCCTGTAACACCTCTTCTCTTTGTCCCCGACTAACTCTGAGCTGATTCACTAGTAGTAAAACTAGGAGCCCTCTGCTCTCTAGGGACTAAATCCTCATACAGCCGCCTATAGTACTCAACCGCCATGGTAGTGTATTGTATCTCTCTCAAAGTGTCCCGCATCGAGGCACTAGTTGTCGCTCTCTATAGTCTCTCTACAAGCTCCTCTGCTCGACCTCGGTGCTCTCTTTGTATCCTGCTCTACAGTAATCTGCATAATCTGGTGTTGTTGAGCCAATACCTGTGCCCGAAGCTATTGCATGGTGATTTGTAGGGACCTAATCTATGCATCTTATTAGTGGGTGGGTACTAGGACCTGAATGGGTACCTGTTTCGTGGTCCCACCCATCCCTTTCCTTGTCATAGGCCCCGGTGGAGGTAATACATATGATCTCCTCCTCTGGGTCGGTCACCTGAACTCCTTCGTCCCACCCACAGCTGCTAACACCTCGCCTTCTCTGCCAACCCCGCCAGCTCCGAGAACCAAACCTCCCCTACCTCCATCACCACCCGGTCATCTAAATAATCCAATCCTCCCCCCATCTCCCCCTCTATCTCCTCTCCTCCAACCCTCTCCTCTCCTCCCCCCATCACCTCCTCTATCTCCTTGTCTCCCTCTACCACCTCCCCTCCCATCTCCCCCATCATCTCCTCCATCATCCCCATAACCCTCCTACATCTCCTCTCCCTCCTCTCTCTGCTTCACCTCCCCTAGCCTCTCTAGCAACTCATCCTCATCATCATCAAAGGCAAGAATCATCTCTATCGGATATGATATCCGTGCCACGGCATGGGCCACAAAGAGCGCTCAAAACTCCTCCGTCATCACAGCATCCACCACTCTGAACCCGTAATCCCATATATGTTTAGCCAAATGCATGTACTCCTCCACAGTCACTACATTATCAACAATCGGACCCCACTCTGGCACATCCTATCTCCGACGAGCATATAGGCATGGTCTTTGTGGTATACCATGTTGTCGACCATACTATCGTTGAACTCGGCTATGCAAGAACCTCTCAATGATAAAAGGTGTCCGCCCTATCAAGTATCTCGACATATATATATAGGGCATCTCTAGCCCATCCTCCGCCCACACCTCACAGTCCATATACGGTCTCCAGATGACCGTATCAATGTCATCCAGCACCCTCCTCCAATGCTCTAGTTTGTCCATCTTACGCTGGACAACTATACTTGTGTACCCATATGCATAAGCCCGACCAACTAGCCTATCCCTTTCTACAAGTGGCCTTGCTGCGGGAATGTGCTCCCAAGCCCACACCTATAATAATGTGACCCCATCTAATAAACTCGAGTATCCCATATACACCACCTGGTGCAACTCTCTGTAAAGATGGGTCAACATACAGGACCCCCATGCAAACTTGCGACTCTGTGTCGCCATATCCTCTAGCACCAATCCCCAACCCAACGTCGGTCCCTTCGACCTACGGTTGGGACACAAGAAGCCACCTACGAAGCTTGCCAGTACAGACGATATTGGAGCATAATCAAAATCTATAAACTCCTGCCAAGGGATCTCATATCCGCAAATCTGATCATCGTGGAATATCCGACGAAGAGCCTTTGTCCCATCCTCCTCTATCTGCTCATGTGGCAATAGTGCTCCAATCACTGGAATCCGTAAAATCCGATAACAGCCCCCTGGAGTAATTGTCATCTCACATGTAGCCAAATGAAATGTGTTTGTGTCACTGTGTCACCTCTTTGCCAAAGCTGTCAGTAAACCTTGGTTAATAATATACCGAGGCACATCCAACAAAGAGGATAACCCACACCTCTCAATAATATCTCTATCTGCCTGTGTCAACCAAGGAATTAGAGACCATGGTCTAGGAAATCGTTCTCGCGACTGAAGTATGTGAAGTCGTTCCTGTAACAGCAAAAAAATGTCCAGCATCAGTTCCCACATCTATCTGATATATCCAATCAGAACAAAATCAACTTGAAACAACGCAAGTATCAAATCAAGTTACATATCAGAATTCCAAAATTCCATATCAACATCAAAATCAACTTGAAACAACGAAGCATTAAATCAAGTTCCATATCGAACATCGAGACCCATAATGCAAGCATCATATCGAGAAATCATATCAAAAGATCCATATCAAAAATCAAACACCCATATCGAGAAATCACATCAAAGACCCATAACGCAAGCAACTCATAGATCCATATCGCAAAAATCATAACAGGAACCATATCGAAAATCATGAATGGAAACTCATATCGAACATCAAATTCAATCGCACGACAAAAATCAAAGATCCATATCAAATAACAAATCAGGATCATCATTCAATCAATCATCTTGGTACTTCAACAGCAAAAGCAATTTCACAATCTATCAAGACTCGGACATCATCACAGCAGGCACAAAATTGACTAAAAATCCATCCCAAAGCACTTGGCGGACACCTATTTACCCCTAAAATCATCTTCCTCATCTATTTTTCCCCCGCAATGTCATCTTCCCACTCCTTTCTAGCTATTTTCCTGCTCACGTGCTAAGATAACCCTCCCATGCGCTAGGCTGCCACCCATGCGCTAGCTAAACTCACCTATGGGCTAAAAATTTTGCCCTATGCGCTAGTTTAACCCTATGCGCTACCCAAATCCTCCATCGCGCTAAGACCTTTACCCTACGCGCTAGGTTAACCCTACGCGCTACCATGTTCCCTACATGTGCCAAACTGTGCAACCTATGCGCTATTCTGTCCTATGCGCTACCCTAAACCTACGACGCACTGCCAAATGACTCCTAGACGCTACCCTAGTTGACAAACCCTATGCGCTAACTGTTGTATCATATGCGCTAGGCGATAGACCTGGCATGCTAAAACGTGAAATTCACAAGCAAAAAATTAAAAACGTGACCAAACTCAACAAAACAAAAAGCAAAAAGGACAAAATTTGGATAACTTACAGGTGGACCATACGTAGCGGGCCTTCGGTATTGACAAACACGCTCAAATTGGTGCGAAGCATAGGGAACCAACATCTTGTCACTCTCCAAATGTCACTCTCACAAAAAGTCAAAAGGTGCAAATGATACAAATACAATCACTTTTTACCTTTTTATAGGGTAAAAGTAAATTAGGGTTAGTAAGTGGGGCATGTATTTTGCTCGTTCTCTCACTTTTAACCCTAGCAAACATCCTTTTCGGGAGATGAATCAATTAGCACGCATTAAACACAGACAAAATTTAAAAATGCGATCAAATCCAAAACGATTATCAACTCAACAAAATTTTCAATTTTTTTGATTCATCTCCCGAGGGGGCATCATCAATATCATTTATCAAATCTAGGGCACGACATCGACATCTCGACACATGACATCACATCGATCAAATTTTGACGACACATTAAATTTTTCTTTGAATTAACATGTGCACACACATCACTTCAAAGAGGGGCAAAATGTAGACGTATAAAAATGACCACTTTCCTAAGTGAATATTTAATATTCATTTTAACCTCATTCCTCTATTTAATTAAATTTTGTTTGATTAAATTATTCACATTCATCTATTTGATTAAATAAGTTGTAGTCACATAAATCTGTCCACTTAATTAAATGAATACTTAGTATTTATTTGATTATTTAACCATCAATTAATAATTAATTAAATTAATATTTAATTAATTCATCTTAACCCTATTCTCCTATTAATTAAATAAATTATTCAATTTATTTGATTTAATTCACTTAACCAAATTCAGACCATTAATTAAATAAATAAATCATATTTATTTAATTAAATCTTCTCTCACATTTAAATAAATTAATATTTATTTAAATTCCCCCAAAATCCCACCTCTCACATTTAAATAAATAAATCATTTATTTAAATCACCTTTATCCTCCACCCACTTGCATTTTCCTACAAATACAAGTTGCACAATTATTTTAAATAAATCATTTATTTAAATCACCTTTATCCTCCACCCACTTGTATTTTCCTACAAAAGCAAGTTGCACAACTATTTTAAATAAATTATTTATTTAAAATCCTATTTATCCTCACCCACTTGAAACCTTTAATGGTTTCCCTTAAAGTAGTCAAACTTGATGGCTTTAAAGCCTTCAAACTTGATGGCTTCCTTCTATAGTCTTCTTAAGACTTTAATGGTTTTCCTTAAAGTCTTCAAGCCTTTAATGGTTTCCCTCAAAGTCTTCAAGCATTTTAATGCTTTATCTTCATTTTTCTCATTTAAATAAATTAATATTTATTTGAATATTTATCCAAATGCAAATTACACCATTTAATTGAAATAAATGATTTTATTTTAATTGAAAATACCAAAATTTCTCCCACTTGCATTTTCCTACAAAATCCACTTGTATGCCTAAACCCCTTCTAGATTCTTCTAAACCCTTCCTAATTAGCCTAATCCATCCCCTAAATATTGTCACATTCCTAAGCAAATTGGAGTCACTTCTCAAAGACTCCAAAGTCTTTGAAAAGCAATTAATGCTTTGTGTGTTCAACAAATTAACCCTCAAAGTCTTGGATAACCTTTGAAAGCTTCCAACCTTCAACCACTAAATGGCTCAAAGTCTTTGATAACCATTGAAGGCTTTCAACCTTCAACCACTTAATCCCCAAAGTCTCCAATAACCATTAATGGTTACCTCAAACCCTCCCACATGGTTAAAACATTTGTTTTGACTCAACCTCTACCCAACCCAAAGGTCTCATCAAGACTTTAATGCTTTGACCATGATTATCTCTTAATCATTTGCACAAAGGTTTATCCTTGGATTAACTCTTAATCCAATGGGTAATCTTAATTTAGACTTGACCCTTACCTTCTAGATAACCATGAGGTCTTCTCAGGCCTTTAATGCCTCCAACCTCTTCTCTCAACCCAATCCTATGTTGAAACTTGTCACCATTTTATTGGTGCCAATTGTGCACATGGATCCCCAACTTTCAATCCTAACCCTTGTTAAGATTGCTCAATCTTAACCCTTCATTTCCCTATTTCTTCTATAAATAGAACCCTTCTCCTCAAGCAAAAGGAGAAGCATTTTAGAGTATTGTTGTTATACTGGCATTAGCATAGAGCTTTTTCATAGCATCACTATCTACTCTAGCATAGTATTTAGCTTTTCATTTCATATTTGAAGCTTAGTATTAAATCTCAATCCCCCATAAGCATCCATAGTGCAAAAAGCTGCTGAGAGCTACACTCATTTGGGACTTGGAGAGGAGAGGAACAAGGGAGGAGCAACTATGAGCATCTTGATTAGCTATTTCATTTTATGTTTATATGCTTTCTATTTCATGCTTAATATCTCTCTTGATATGCCTGTTTAGGATAATCTTTTGTTGCTAACACTAACGTTTGTTTCTTGTGCTCTTGTGTGTGTTGCCATCAAACAGATTTTCTAATCCTTTTTGCAGAGCATCATTTGGTGAACCCGACGTGAATCCAAACACCAAAAAGATCAATTTTTTTTTTTTTCACCAATAACATGTTTGAATGTTGAAAATGTCACACAGGTTGTGATTTTGACACTGTTTTGGTGCGTTTGGCATTATTTTGGCGCTATTCCCCCTGTTTCAGTGCTTTTCCCTTCTCTGTCTTTCTCTTTCTTTTAATACGTTTGTGTTAAATAGTGCCTCTGTTCAAACGCAGACTAGCGCTATTGTAACAAAACGTTGTACAAATCACCTTGTAACCAAAAAAAAAATAAAAAAATTTAGGCTTGTAGAAGCCCACCAAATAGGCAGATTTTACTAACTATTTTTCTCTTTTGTGCAGATTTAAATTAGATTAAAGAGTAGATTTATATTTTTTACTAACTTGTTTTTGAAGTTGGTTTTAAAAATGAATTCACTTTTTATTTTGGTTTAAAATTAACTTCACATTTCAAATTTGGGCTTTTGAAAAAGAATCACACATTTGTTTGGGGCTCTTAAAAAGAATTTCATTGTTCAAAGGTAAAAAGAACCACAAACTTATACAAAAACAACTTTTTTTTTTTTTTTTTTTTGCAAGTTAGGAAACAAACTTCGTTTTGGTGCTTAAAATCAACAAGGCAAATTTTATTTCTTGCATCAAGATAAAACTCACAATCCACACTTCCATTTTTGGTGCAAATAAAATTCACAATCAACTTGTCTCATTTTTAAAGCAATCTTACTTCATGCAAACGTGTTTTTCATTAAGTTGACCAGGATTTTCAAATTCTAGTTTACTCAAACAATTGCCTTTGAAAATTAAAAAGAACACCATGATTGTTGGAGCAACATCTCCAAATAGTTAGATCACATTGCAATGATAGATTAAAAAGAACAGGTGTTTTTCGTGCTTGGCACACTTGTGCAAAGAGTTGGTCGAGTGGTCCTACTTCTAACACACACTATCCTCTCCCTTGGCTTTCGTGGTCCTAGGTGCAAGAGAAAAGTGTTAGTAACACTCACATTTTATCTTTTTAAGAGAGGCCTGCCAAGGGATCGATACTCTTGGGAACGACCTCGAGCGGTAAATCCTTCGAGCCGCTATAGAAATCAGGTGAGAGCGAAAGCTGTAGCCTTGGGTATAGCTGTTCCTACAGTGTAACTGGCCGAAAGGACAAATGGGCCCCACCACCAGTTACAAGGCTCTTAAGTGAGTCACTGCAGAATGAACTTATGTCCAAAGCCATCGAACATGACTAAACACCTTTAAGTAGTAGCCCACCTGTTCTATTGATTGAGGATATTTGAGGTATAATTTAGTGCAAGAGCATAGATGGTTTTGCTCCCAAGATACTCACCATACATATTTCCTTGAGTAGAAACATAGCTTTTTGAAAAGTCACTTGTGGCTTGATAAAAGTGGTGACTCCCCCATCATAGGGATCATCTATTTGTTATGCTCGTGCAAGACTTAGTATATCACATCCTTACCTGCCATGGCGGGATTCATAAGGTATGTAGTACCAAAGTCGAAGAAATATCAAGATGTGGGCTAAATTTATCACAACTGGCCATTTGACCTTAGGGATAAAAAGTGTTTGAAGTGTGTTCGTTTTACAGACCTAGTGCGAATTGAGCCGACTTCAGGCTTTGGAAATACACCTTAAAATAAATCTAAAGGAAGGGTCAAAAACAAGTCCAAGGATTGGGTTGATCTAGACCCATACTCATTTGTGCCTTTGAGGCTACAATCTTGTGTTTGTGTGCTTGCTTTGTTTTCTTGTCAAAGAAAAATCAAAAAATCAATCCCAAAAACAAAGTATTCATCCAACATCTGTCAACACAACCAAAAATACCAAAAACAAAGTGCAAACAAACAAAGAGTCAAAAATTTATGACCATTCTTCACATCTTGCGAAAGAAGAAGTGTCATCAGAATATTACCTTGAAAAGAAGACCATTAAGCTCAAAGGCTTTGATCAAAAGGAGGAAATTCTTCTATCTCAATAGACAAATCTTTGTCTCACATAGAGTCTTTCTACATCGCATGCGTCTCTATCTTCAAGGTAAAACAAACGAGTTTGATTCCGAATCATTGAACCGCAGAGCTTTTATGCAATATAGAGCTCTGAGTTATCACAAAAATCAAGGAGGAAAGATTAATCCCAACTTCTTCCCAAACATCTGTATCACCTACAACACAGCTCGAGAAATGCCACCAACGCCTGAAAGGGAAGAAGTAGAGTTTGTTCCATTTGTAACACAAAGTTTTTATTAAAGTTGAAAACAAAACATCCATCATCTCATTCATACATCATTTTTCCATCATCAATTCATCCCAAAACTCTCAAAACATTAAGAGGTTCTTGTCCCAAGATTCCTTTTTTAGATATTGCTTGAAATCAAACACATCACATCACTTTTAGATTGTTTCTACATCTAGGATAAGCTCATCCTAAGAGACACATCTACGCAGGTTAAAACTAGTTCATGAGTGAATCCTCTCATTGCTAGGTAGTCAAAATCTGTAACACATCTCAGATTTCTCTACACCTTATCACATCCAAACTCATCAAAACAAACAAGCAATTCAAAGAAAGAATTCTGGTTACATTTACCTTTAGAGTGATAGAGATCTACAATCCACTAATCATCCATCTTTCATCGAACAACTCATCATCATCTTCAATCAACTTCAACACAAACTTGCAAACAAAATGGCTCAAACCCGATCGCGATCAAGGCAACGAGAAATAGAAATTGAGGAAGAAGAGGACAACCTCAATGAATTTCAAGAAGCACTTGGAGGAAATGTAAATGATGAAAACCCAAGTAGTCCCACTCCTTCAACAATCGAAAGGGTTCAGCATAACCCTCACTTTAACAGATTATTTGATGAAATTCTCAGGAGCAATGCGGATGCTCACTTCTTAAGACTTGCTCAAGAAGGAGCCAAACTCCCCTCAGACTTTGATCTTGCCCAATTAAGACAAGCATCAGAAAGACAAAGTCGCCATGAGGAGGAAAGACGTAGAGATCCCATCAGATATAACATCCCTCGAGGTAACCCACCACCTCCTCCTCCAAATGAACTGGAGATGTTGCGGCAACAAGTCGCGAATCTCGCCCAACAACTTCATAGTGGTGTTAAGACCAATCAATTCTCACTTAACGACATCTGTCCCTATCCGTTTGATAGGAATCTTTATATGCCACCCTTTCCACGCGGGTTCGAAACACCAAAATTCGAAAAATATAGAGGAAAGGGAGATCCCCGCGATCATGTCCGAGAATTTCATTCCGCTTGTCTCGAAGTTGCATATGAAGACACATACTTAATGCGCCTTTTTCCCCAAAGCTTGGGAGGAACAACCACATCATGGTTTTCCCGACTTCCAGGAGGCATTAGAACATTTGAGGAACTCATCCAGAAGTTCCTATCTCATTACTCTTATAACATTGAACGTGACATCACCATGGCTGATCTATGCAATACCAAACAAAAACCAGGTGAACTATTCTCAGTATTCCTGCAACGATGGCGCCAAATGTCTAGCAGACGTTCTCTTCAGTTACCTGAACGAGAACTAGTGGAAATTTTCATTTCCAACTTAAACGAAGAAATGGAATTTCACCTGGATGTCAAAGACACAGACTCTTTTAACGATATGATCACCAAGGGTATAAAATGTGAAAGGGCACTCATCAAAAAAGGACTCATCAAAATCTTTAATGAACCAAAAGATGGTCCTCGCCCGCGCTTCAATAGCGATAAACCGAACTTCTGGAACAAGAATAAGAACATCGTCAACGATGGAGTTGTGGATGCTCGGACTGTCCAAAATGCACAACCTGTGGTTCGGTTTGCAGGACAAAATCCTCCACCTCAAAATAACACAAATGTTCCTCTTAATCAAGGTCGCATCACATCTCATGATGAACCAAGACCTCGTCCACAAAAACAAAAACGCACATACACTCCCTTAGGGGAACCCATTGAAACAGTGTTGCGACAACTCCTCTCTCAAAATTTGGTCACTCTACCTAAGCTATCAAACTATGAGCCTCAAGTCAAACCAGCATGGTGGAAAGATACTGAACACTGTGAGTTCCATCAAGGAAGAGGACACAAGACAAGTAATTGTCACCGATTGAAAGATCTCATTCAAGATCTTATTGATCGAGGAGAAATTGAGATTGAAGGACATGATCCAAAAACGACAAATAATGATCACCTGATGTTCAAGAATCCACTTCCATCACAAGATCAAAGGGGTCCTTCCACTTCCAGGCGAGGCACCGATACCACTGACTATACGCAGGCTGCGTATAACTACACTGTAAATCACCTATATGATGCCAGTGAACAAATTGCAACTATAACCTTCAAAAATCCCACCTCAAATTGCAATGTTGTTACACGTCGCGGCAAAGTTACCATAAAGGCAGCTCCACAGGGCACCACCTCTGTCCCGAAGCAATACAATCTTGTGGAACAATTAGACAAAACCCCTGCACTTATATCCATTTTGGAGCTTTTGCGTCTGTCACCCTCTCATAAAACAATCTTGGATCACGCACTCCAAGAGGCGTCAGTCCCTGCAAACCTGAACACGGACCAATTTCAAGCCATGGTTGGAAATCTAAAGTCATCACCTTGTCTCACTTTTTCCGAAAGTGACAACTCTTCATTCCAACAACCTCATAACGCCTCACTCCACATTGAAGGCTTTGTCAACCAACACAGGATCAAGCGAGTCTTGATAGATAATGGAGCAGGCCTCAACATTTGTACACTACAGTTGGTCACAGCATTGGGATATGCAATAGAATCAGTGGATCCTCGTAAGAAGATCACCATCAAAGCCTATGATGATGCAGAGCGTTCATCCAAAGGAGCTGTGGTACTACCAATCCGAGTGGGCCCTGTGGTAAAGCATATCATTTGTCAGGTTCTGGACCTTCCTCTGCCATATAATCTATTATTAGGGAGACCTTGGATACATGCCATGCAAGCTGTTCCATCTACCTACCATCAATGTATCAAGTTCCCACATAATGGTGCAGAGATCACAATCCTGGGCGATGCAAATCCCTTTGCATTTTGCCATAATATCAGCCATCAACCAGAAATTACTGTTCCTAATAATAGGGAAGCCATTTCCTCCACATCATATGTAAATCCGGCCTCTCTTGCTAGTTCAAACACCCCTATACCCAAGCAAGAAAAGCGTAAGATGAAAATCGCAGAGGAAGGTCCTGGAGAATACAACTTGAGTCAGCTCTTTTGTGTGGGACAAATGCCCACTTCTCCTAGAACACATGGTAAACCACAACAGTTGCTCCAGCAACCACTAATCACGCCTCCATGTGCCTTAACGCCTTTCATTCTTGGAAAGAGTCAAGAGGAAGAGACACAAGATGAGGACCTGGCGGACTGGATCTATAAAGATCCCATCACCACTGACAAACCGCAAGTTACACTTCCTACGGAACAATATGGCAAAGGCCTCCTCATTATGCAAAGAATGGGATATGATGGTCAGAGTTCTTTGGGATACTACAAACAAGGACGACACGAACCTCTGCTACCAGAATTCAAGCCCAAAGGTAATACAGGCCTAGGCTTTGAAAAGGAAGTCCTTCCTAAACTCAGATTCAAAGGAAAACCCAGCAAACCATTTTGCCCACCTACTACAAAGAGGACACCTTTTATAATCAAAGCACCATCAAGCAATATTGCCATTGCCCCATCGAGGCTCACAACCCCACCGCAACCATCACCAGTGCCAAACATACCACCAATCGAACCAGTAATCCCGTCAATAACACCAATAGCAGCAGCAACTGTATCAGAACCCGCAACAACATCTATGGCGCCAGTAGTTCTAGCAGAAGCCACTGAGTCACCATTACCAATACTTCCAGTAACAAATCCTTTAAACCCCATCATGGTTCCTGCAGCACCGATCACTACAAAGATACATAAACCAATCACACCTGCCGTGTTTAACTCCAACGACATCCCAGTATGGTATAGCAATCGGATGCTGGAGAGTGATTCAGAGACTGACTCACATGAGTGGGAATTCGATTCAGTGCAACTTAACACTTCAGATGAGGAAGACACATCACCACCTCCACCCCGCAAAGACATCCCTGTTTACGGAGAAGCACAGATAAAGACCACTTGGGTACCTGAGCTGGAAACATCTTCCACAGACCCTACGTCTCATCCTACGCCTGATTCTGACAGGGAGAGTACCATCAACAACCTTCACCACACCGTCTTAACCCTCACTGATACATCTCCCGCACTTAACTTAATCGATGAAGTAATGCCCATTATCCACCCTGAACTCATTGAATGGAACCAACCAAATCCCCCATGTCTTGACCTCTTCCAGAACGATGAGGCTATCATTGACTTTTTGGAATTAAGGGATAATCTACCAAGCGGGGATCACAAAGCTGGATTCGCCATTGAACTTAATAGCGCAGCATACTTCGGGGTGGATGCCAAACCCTTCAGCTGCAAAAATATAACAATAAAACATGGATCTTCCAGTGAAAACCACACTGTGGCACTATTTGATCCGACAAAAGTAAAAAGAAAGAGCGTATCCAATGGTGAAAACCTCTCTGAGGCGCCTGAGGATGAAGGGTTTGACATCCTCCCTGCTAGTACACAACAGGAACGATCAACGATTCTTATCGAGGAAACCAAAGAATACAATGTGGGGACTCCTGAAAATCCTCATATTATACATCTGGCATCCCTTCTCACTCCAGAGGAACAGCCTAAATTTATAGAGTTCTTCCAGAAGCGTCAGATCAACTTTGCATGGTCATATGCAGACATGCCTGGGCTTGATCCTGATTTAGTCATGCATCATCTCACAGTAGCAAAAGGAGCCAAACCTGTCAAGCAGAAGCTTCGTAAGATGCATCCTCAGATTGTCGTGCTAGTCAAAACAGAACTCAAGAAACTCCTGGATGTTGGTTTCATTAGACCAATTGATTATGCAGAATGGATCTCCAATATTGTGCCAGTTGGCAAACCGAAAGGGGGCATCCGCATTTGTACAGACTTTAGAGATCTAAATAAAGCATGTCCTAAGGATGACTTCCCTCTACCAAATATTGACATCATAGTAGATTTGACAGCAGGACATGCCATGCTTTCACTCATGGATGGCTTTTCAGGATACAATCAAATAAAGATCGCACCAGAGGACCAACATAAGACAGCCTTCACATGTCCATGGGGCACATACTGCTGGAATGTAATGCCTTTTGGTCTAAAGAATGCAGGAGCGACCTATCAAAGAGCAATGACCACCATCTTCCATGACATGATGCATACTATGATGGAAGATTATGTGGATGATTTACTAGCAAAATCACTTACTAGAGAAGGACATCTTCACATCTTAGATAAAATCTTTGATAGACTGGAACAATACCATGTTCGACTCCACCCAAAGAAATGTGTCTTCGGAGTGACCTCCGGGAAGCTTCTAGGATACATTGTCTCAAGCAAAGGTATTGAGGTCGATCCAGCAAAGGTTAAGGCAATCATGGACATGCCACCTCCAAGGAATATCAGTCAGCTAAGGACACTACAAGGACGGCTTCAATCCATCCGTAGATTCATTGCACAATTGGCTGATAAGTGTCACCCATTCACACACCTGCTACACAAGAACATCCGCTTTCAGTGGGATGCCCGATGCCAGCAAGCGTTTCAGGCGCTTAAAGACTATCTCATGAATCCACCATTGTTGATGCCACCAGATCCAAGTAGACCATTGTTACTTTATATTTCAGCAACAAGTACAGCATTAGGTGTATTATTGGCACAACATAATGCAGAAGGCAAAGAGTGTGCTATATACTACATCTCTCGCACACTGGTGGGCTATGAACTCAATTACACACCTATTGAGCGAGCTTGCCTAGCAGTAATCTTGGCAGCCACTAAACTGAGGCACTATCTGTTAACACACAAGGTACAACTCATTGCAAAGATTGATCCACTCAAGTATTTACTCAGCAAAGCAGCATTGACAGGTCGCTTGGCCAAATGGGTGATGATTCTAAGTGAATTTGACATTGAGTATGTGGACCGTAAAGCTATCAAAGGTCAAGTTATTGCAGATCAGTTGGCTGATGCACCTCTCATAGGCGATCATCCTCTCATTTCCAATTTTCCAGATGAAGAGATATTCATGATTACAGAAGCACAGTCATGGAAATTATACTTTGATGGTTCATACACTAGGCACGGCTCGGGGGCAGGCATTCTGTTTATCACACCTCAAGGTGATAGCATCCCGAAGTCTTACAGGCTCACATTTCCATGCACAAACAACATAGCAGAGTATGAGGCCTTGATCACAGGACTCAGGTTAGCCGTACAATGGAAATTAAAAGAATTGCAAGTATATGGCGATTCCCAACTAGTCATTCGACAAGCAACAGATGAGTATCAGACCAAAGATGATAAACTCATGCCATATAAGAAAATGGTGGACAATCTAAAGACATCATTTACTACTATCACTTTTGAGCAGATACCAAGAGATCAGAATCGAGCTGCTGACGCTATGGCTACCATCGCATCTCTACTAGATCTTCCACAAAATTCAACACGCTACGAGTTCTTGGTAGAACAGCTTTGGATCCCCGCTTATGATATCCCTGAATCCGAAATAATATGTCGCCTTGTCGGTTCCGAATCCCCATGGTACGGTGAGTTCTACACCTATCTCCGCGATCACACCCTTCCTCCCAATCAATCAAATAACCAACGTAAAACCTTCATTCGCCAAACTGCTCGATATACCATTATTGCCGAAACCCTATACCGACGCGGTCTTGATGGTACTCTCCTTCGATGTCTGGAACAAGGTGAGATAACAAAGGCTTTGGAAGCGGTACATGAAGGAATTTGCGGGACTCACTCAAGTGGTCCATCACTAGCCAAGAAGATCATGCGAGCTGGATACTATTGGCCATCTATGGAAAAGGATTCCTACTACTTTGTCAGGAAGTGCAAAAAATGTCAAGTTCATGGCGACCTAATACATGCACCAGCTCAAGAACTGCAACCAATCACAACACCATGGCCTTTTTGTCAATGGGGTCTTGATCTTGTGGGTAAAATCCATCCATCTTCATCCAATGGCCATAAATTCATTATTACCGCCACCGAATATTTCACCAAGTGGATCGAAGCTGTTCCACTTACCCAAGTCACTGGCAAGCAGATCGCCTCATTCATCCTCAATTACATCATCTGCCGGTATGGTGTGCCCATGTCCATTGTCACAGATAATGGTCTTCCTTTCAAAAATCAGGATGTCCGTGAGCTTTGTGATAAATTTCATATCCAACACCGCTTTTCCACTCCCTATTACCCACAAGGCAATGGTCAGGCCGAAGCATCCAATAAAAACATATTGAGAATCCTAAAGAAGACAGTCAATGATGCCGGTCGTGATTGGCATGTTCAATTGAATCCAGCATTATGGGCATATCGAACTAGCATTCGAACCCCTACAGGTGCAACTCCTTATTCATTGGTCTATGGTGCTGAAGCTATCTTACCTATTGAGGTCGAGATACCATCCTTACGAGTTTCCTTGCATAATCTCATCGATGATGAAGCCTATAGAGTATCCCGTCTTCAGGACTTAGAGTTACTTGATGAGAAGCGACAAGCTGCATACAATCACCTCAAAGCCTATCAGCAGCGCATGAGTAGAAGCTACAATCACCGAGTTAGACCTCGTACATTTGAGGTAGGTGATCTTGTTCTTCGAGAGAATCCTCGTAACCAACCAAACAGAGAACATCAAGGCAAGTTTGAATCAAACTGGCTGGGCCCATATGTTGTCACTGCTGTATTTGGGTCCGGGGCATATCAGTTGGCTACATCAGAAGGAGAACCACTTGCAGATCCAATTAACAGCATGCACCTCAAACGGTTTTACACATAAGCTGTACAGAGCATCAGGCTCCCCTGCCTATCAGAAAATACCAAAAAACATTCAGAAAAATGTCTTGAAGAAAATATAAAAACATTCAAAAAAGTAAAGAAAAATCATGCATCCAAACGGTGAACAACCACTCCGGTGGCACCTTGGGTAAGAACGATGGTGAAAACCTGGCAAACAGGCACCACTCGTAAAGGCTATGGCTCCATTATCTTTCAGACTTGTGGCGATCACATCTATTTCATACATACATCCATCCATCCATCAACCATGGCTTGTTATTCCTCTGCAATTATGATAGTACTCCATACATCTTGCATCCCGCTTTTTCATAGTCATGTCTAAAACCGGGGGCAATGCCTTTAACCTATTGATGGAAGTGGATTCTACATTGTCTTATGATTCATTAAGTTCTTCATTCAAACAATCATCAAAAATCCAAAAACATTCAAAAATATCTCGCAAAAATACCAAAAACATTCAAAATAATTCAAAATCCAAAAACATCGACAAAACCATTGAAAAATCACACAAAAACATGACAACACCTTGTACATACTCATCCATGCAGATACCAAAACAAACATTGCGACAAACTACTCACACAATGACCATTTACCAAACAACCACACAATCCACATCAACAATCCAAAACTGTCTTTAAAACAAGGATGCATCCTTCCTTACCAAAACAAAGACAAGATGATGTTTTCTTTGACAAGAAAATTCTGTTAGGCTGTCAAATACTTGGTTGATTTGTGAGTAATTCATTTGTTTATCTGTATCGGGATCTTTTCAACATTGTTTTGTATCGTTTGTGCATTATTTCCGATGAAGTACTGGGGCATGTACTAATGGTGTCTACGTGGGAAGTTCACCAAGCTACATGATCTTATGCAAAATGCAGTCATAGATCATTACGGCTTGCTGACTACAGCGTATACCTCGACCATATGGGCATGAACCATTACCAAGGATCCTTATTCTTTATTCTTTATGTATATATTGTTTGTTTGCAGGTACAATGCTCATTCTTTGGTTCCTCTTCCTCCAAATTGGATAAAGGTTTTATTTCTTAGTACGGTATGCACTTGTCTCAGGATCTGATCAACCTAAGATCAAGGAGGACGATCCAAGTCATGCACGAAAGGAGATAATCCTTGTCTGTTCCGCAAGCAATACTCAGGTCAACTTGATCCATTATATCAAGTTGCTTGTATTAACTTGCTATATCAAAATCCATGTAAGAAAGACTCTGGTCATCTTGAATCTTTATGTCAAGTTGCTTGTATTTTCTTACAACATTTTAAAGCTCAATGATGAAAAATAATGCACCATGGATCATCATTCCATCTCATTTGTATATATTGCATTCCGTTGCATTCCATCCATCCATACATTCATAAATAGCTGCATATCATTCATACATAGTAATGACAATGGATACTCTATTTTCCTCTTCTTCCATAGGAATGTAATAGGTCCTCCATTTCTTCTATCTAACATTGCACCCCCCCCACCCTCCCCATCTCAATAATCAGCATCACATACCCTACATCGTGTCCCAATCAGCCTAATCAAGCCACGTTCATCACCATCCATCTCTAACTAGGAGGGATTGTGTTTCCTATCCTAAGTCATCCAATAAGTCAAGAAAGTTACTCTATCTGCACAGATACATCGTCTCACACACACCTAGACTATCAACAGATACTCTGATCAAGTATCTTCGGGTCTCAACAGGTAATCGATTATGGTAATCCTAGACTACATCAGGCATTTATCACAATGACCTAGTCTCAACGGGGTTGCCATGATTCCCCACAACCATCCATCACACGCACATACTATCAATTGATCAACCAATCAAACACAATCCAACGGACAATTACATCAATTGTCTAAGTCTCAACGAGTATTTTGCTTCATATACCTTGACTTCATCGGGCAATTACATCAATTGTGTAAGTCACATCAGGTCACTTTGATTCACTTACTCAGACTTTATCATGTCCAAGTGACCAACTGACATCAACTGTCACGCTTTGACTTGACCGGGGCAATTAAACCAATTGCACCAGATTGTCCAAACAATTTTGATCAATTGTATAGCATCAATCCAAACCCCACACTACATCTGCTATGTATCTCTTGCATGACCTCAGGGTATTCGTTGGCTTGTTGTTTCTTCATATTCACTCCATTTTCTCCCATTCTTTCATCATTAGTTCTAATTTCTTCTATTCTACCTCCCCTCCGCTTTTCATTCTTTTTCGAGAGATCGCCCGATTTTTCAAAAAAAATTCGGCCCATCCCTCGAGGGGGCATACCACCCATTAAATTTACATTTTATGGGGCATTTCTTCACACCTATTTTTCTTTCTTTGAAACGACGCGATAAACCGCACCGTCTCAAAGAGGGGCAAATGTAGTCACATAAATCTGTCCACTTAATTAAATGAATACTTAGTATTTATTTGATTATTTAACCATCAATTAATAATTAATTAAATTAATATTTAATTAATTCATCTTAACCCTATTCTCCTATTAATTAAATAAATTATTCAATTTATTTGATTTAATTCACTTAACCAAATTCAGACCATTAATTAAATAAATAAATCATATTTATTTAATTAAATCTTCTCTCACATTTAAATAAATTAATATTTATTTAAATTCCCCCAAAATCCCACCTCTCACATTTAAATAAATAAATCATTTATTTAAATCACCTTTATCCTCCACCCACTTGCATTTTCCTACAAATACAAGTTGCACAATTATTTTAAATAAATCATTTATTTAAATCACCTTTATCCTCCACCCACTTGTATTTTCCTACAAAAGCAAGTTGCACAACTATTTTAAATAAATTATTTATTTAAAATCCTATTTATCCTCACCCACTTGAAACCTTTAATGGTTTCCCTTAAAGTAGTCAAACTTGATGGCTTTAAAGTCTTCAAACTTGATGGCTTCCTTCTATAGTCTTCTTAAGACTTTAATGGTTTTCCTTAAAGTCTTCAAGCCTTTAATGGTTTCCCTCAAAGTCTTCAAGCATTTTAATGCTTTATCTTCATTTTTCTCATTTAAATAAATTAATATTTATTTGAATATTTATCCAAATGCAAATTACACCATTTAATTGAAATAAATGATTTTATTTTAATTGAAAATACCAAAATTTCTCCCACTTGCATTTTCCTACAAAATCCACTTGTATGCCTAAACCCCTTCTAGATTCTTCTAAACCCTTCCTAATTAGCCTAATCCATCCCCTAAATATTGTCACATTCCTAAGCAAATTGGAGTCACTTCTCAAAGACTCCAAAGTCTTTGAAAAGCAATTAATGCTTTGTGTGTTCAACAAATTAACCCTCAAAGTCTTGGATAACCTTTGAAAGCTTCCAACCTTCAACCACTAAATGGCTCAAAGTCTTTGATAACCATTGAAGGCTTTCAACCTTCAACCACTTAATCCCCAAAGTCTCCAATAACCATTAATGGTTACCTCAAACCCTCCCACATGGTTAAAACATTTGTTTTGACTCAACCTCTACCCAACCCAAAGGTCTCATCAAGACTTTAATGCTTTGACCATGATTATCTCTTAATCATTTGCACAAAGGTTTATCCTTGGATTAACTCTTAATCCAATGGGTAATCTTAATTTAGACTTGACCCTTACCTTCTAGATAACCATGAGGTCTTCTCAGGCCTTTAATGCCTCCAACCTCTTCTCTCAACCCAATCCTATGTTGAAACTTGTCACCATTTTATTGGTGCCAATTGTGCACATGGATCCCCAACTTTCAATCCTAACCCTTGTTAAGATTGCTCAATCTTAACCCTTCATTTCCCTATTTCTTCTATAAATAGAACCCTTCTCCTCAAGCAAAAGGAGAAGCATTTTAGAGTATTGTTGTTATACTGGCATTAGCATAGAGCTTTTTCATAGCATCACTATCTACTCTAGCATAGTATTTAGCTTTTCATTTCATATTTGAAGCTTAGTATTAAATCTCAATCCTCCATAAGCATCCATAGTGCAAAAAGCTGCTGAGAGCTACACTCATTTGGGACTTGGAGAGGAGAGGAACAAGGGAGGAGCAACTATGAGCATCTTGATTAGCTATTTCATTTTATGTTTATATGCTTTCTATTTCATGCTTAATATCTCTCTTGATATGCCTGTTTAGGATAATCTTTTGTTGCTAACACTAACGTTTGTTTCTTGTGCTCTTGTGTGTGTTGCCATCAAACAGATTTTCTAATCCTTTTTGCAGAGCATCATAAGTTATTCAATTTATTTAATTAAATTCGCCTAAGCCTTTCATATCCTTTAAATTAAATAAATCACTTTATTTAATTAATTTTCCTTTCTCCCCTTTTAATTAAATCTACATTTAATTAAATTGTTTATGGCAAATAAAAAAATCTAATTTATTTAAATCCCCCACTTGCATCTATTTTGTTGAAATAAAACAATTTATTTTAATTAAAATTACCCTCCATCCACTTGCATTCTCCTACATCTCCCACTTGCCTCTCTAAACCCCCTTCTAGATTCTTCTAATCCCTTCTAAATTAACCTAACACATCCCTAAATATTGTCACATCCCTAAGCAAAGGGAAGTCTCTTCTCAAACCCTCAAAGTCTTTGGAAACCATTAAAGGTTTTATGTCTTCAACAAGTTAACCTTGAAAGTCTTTCAAACCATTAATAGTTAACTCAACCCTTTTGCATGATTGGAGACTTTCTCTCTAACTCAACCCTCATCTAACCCAAGGGTCTTATCAAACATTCATGGCTTTACCCTTGGTTATTCCTTTAACCCTTGCACAAGAGTTCATCCTTTGGGTAAAAGCTTTATCCATTGGATAACCCTTACCTCCCAAGGTAACCATGAGGCCTTCTCAAGAATTTAATGATTCTTACATCCCCTCTTAAGTAGTCTTATGTTGACAATTGTCACCATTTCATTGGTGAGAATTGTAAACATGGATTGATAACTTTCAATCCTGGCCCTTGATAAGATCATCCAATCCTGACCATTCATTGTCATGTTTTTCCTATAAATAGAGCTCTCATTCCTCCATTTTCATATCCAAGTTTCATGCATCTAATCTATACTCATTTTTATAAAGCATTTAGTCTCTCTTTGAATAGAAATAATCTAATAAACATTTTAGAAGTATTTCTATTATCATAATAATCATATTAAGCATATCATGTTAGGATAGTTCTTTTACTAATCCTTTCATCTTATCATCATATACATGCTAGTTTAAATCATATTGGTTAATATCATGCACATTTAGGATTGCATTCATGTTAGATTGATCAACTATCCCTCATTCTCATGATTGTCATCCCTAAGTCACTTTGCTCAGTGATCTGAGAGCAAAGGCATTGGCTTGACAGATCTTGTGAGATAGAGAACAATGGAACATCCCTTGGGAAGTTGAGTTATTCAATATAACTCCATAACTTGCACCAAGAGTCCCATTGGTGTGTGGGCTAGTCTTGAATTCGTATTTTCCGTTTCATCACACCACTTTGCCCGCACATAATAAATATAGCATATTGGTTTCCTATATTGTGACATTTTATTTCTTAGAGCTCCATACTTAAGAGTTATGGATAGTATAACTTTGAGGTTTCCAAGATATATTGAATACCTTAAATTAACATTTCCTAGAGAAAAGGAAATTTTGTAGAATGTATCATAGGAATGCAAGCCATGTTCAAAAGTGATAATTTTAATCATTAATCCTTTAACATAGTCAACTTTCTCTCTTCTAACACAAATTTGAGTTCAAATGTTGAGCAACGTTAAATCATATATTCTATATTGGCAAATACAATAAATCATCATAGGGAAATATTCAATGCAATTCATTTTTGTAGAAATTCTAAGAATTAGGTCATTAAAAGACGAGAATTTGAAAACATTAAAAAAAATTAGAAGTTCATAGAAAGAATGAAAAGTTATTAGTGTCTCCAAAGTGTAAAATTAGAATATTTTAGAGGACTTACCCCTCTCAAACGTAGACTAGTATAGTAACCAGCATTTGGAGTTACCCCTCTCAAACGTAGACTAGAATAGTAACCAGCATTTGGAGTTACCCCTCTCAAACATACACAAAAGTAAAAAATTAAAAAAATAAATAAATAAATAAATAAAATTGGAGTTACCCCTCTCAAACGTAGACTAGAATAGTAACCAGCATTTGGATATTTGCTCCCCTTGTTTCAAGAATATGTCACTGCTTGTTGGGCAAGACGTGAATAAACACATAAACTGCAACAAGTTTACTTAATAACAACACTAACTATAATAACATGACAATCAATTTAGGCAGCACTAGTTTACATGCACATATGTATATAATCCAAATTCTATATTGAGAATCGAGATGCATTATAACAGATCACGATATATCGAGTGATACATTAAGAACTATATTCTACTAGGAGAGTCTTACAATCATATCGTATGCGATTTTTATAATATATGTATGGGTTGTTAGCACCTATCACTAGTTGTAACACGGAGAAGATGAAGCGTAACAAGCTCAATGTGATTTAATGAAAGATAAGAAGATTTGTTAATACTCATGAGGTCACAAGCATTGAACCTTTGATCATCACATAAGAGAAATGGCTAAGAAATGTGTGCATTTGTCAATTTCACTCTAAAGCATACAAATAATATTACTATCCAAAAGTTAGGAAATGGATTTTTCATTTTAACACACCTCATTAGTGATGGTTTACGAATTAAGATTACGTGAAACGTGTTGTTGCAATCAGTGAATTAAGAATTTTGATGTCTATAGTGGAGCATTAGTGCAATGAGTTTTTCATTTCCTCAAACACTTCCCATTAGTGATGGTTTTGAGAATGAAGGTTATACAGAATTTGTTTTTGATTAAAAAGCACCGTTGGCTAGGACATTGACCCTTTACATAGTCCAGAACTATCCACATAACCAAAAATTCAAAACTAATCCAATAGACGAAGAAGGCTTGCAGACACTATACTAACCTAGCCCCAATCAAGGGGGGACAGAGACATCTGGGCCAAATTTGGGGGAAAGAGTGGGGAGAAGGAGAGGATTTCCTCTTCCGTCGTCGATGAACCACCATCCAAGCGATGGAAACATTAGGGTCCACAAGTTGTGGATTATCTGGAATGGTATCAACAGAAAGCGAACCAGTAGGAGTCTCTATAGGCTGCAAGGAGGTTGCACAAGATTGGACATGAGCTACATCATGTGAGATACCAGTAGCGTTCAGAAACAAGGGAGCTACAAGGTCATACCACAAACTTCGCTGAGCACCAAGAGATCCCTCACTCGAACCGTCAGAGAGTCCCAAGTGTAAATCATTAAATGGTCCAAAGTAGCATCCTTCCACCAAGTAGGGACCCCTCATCGACAAGAAAACAAGCAATCTGAGGCAAGGTGGCCATTGGCAAATCATTTTTGACAACGAAAGGGGAGGCCCTCAAAATTGAGCGACTGTGTCCATGGCCTATCTCCAACCATGAGGACCACATCACCAGGGAGTTGTGAAGCAATATCAATGTCAATCAAGATACGAGCGAATGTAGAGGGGCCAATAGAGATGTCCTCATCCACCATCAAGAAGCTACCAATAGAGTTGCCAATAACCTCGTAGCATGACTATTCCCAAAAGTGAAGAGGGAGATTCAAAAGGCGAACCCATACTGGATGCACATTCAATGGTTTAGTGAGAGGGTTGAAAGCAGTGGTCCAAACTTTAATAGAGAGAGGGTGGGCATCCCAAATCCACACCTTACCCAGAATCAAATCCCTATCCTTCAAGGAAGTAAAGGAGGCAATGAAGAATCCTTTAGCACATGGAAACAATTCAATGTTGTAAGCAACCAAGGTCCAATGTTATCCACCACATCCTACCCACAGACAATCATAGGGGATGTCTACACCATTGGAGGAGGGAGCCCCAGATCGAGCCACTCAAGTGAAGCTACATTTCCCACAAGTGGGAGCAAAGCAGCATCCGAAGTTTGTTTACCAAACATGGCCGCCACACCACAAGCCATAGCAAAGGCCATCCAGCCCATGGGGTTCACAAGAGCTACAATAGCACCAAGAGAGGCGACCAAAGTGGTATCCTCGACGGGAGGGAAGCTTTCACCGTAGCCACCGAAGCAGGAGGGGGTAGACCAAACGAGTAGGGGAGGGAAGAATTCAAATGAGGGTGCGAGAGAGCCGTTGAGAGCCATTTTTGTTGAGAAGGCTACAAAATTTGATGTCGTGACGAATTGAGAAAGATAATGTCTATAATGGAGCATTAGTACAACTGCTCTTTTGGATGAAGGTTATACAAAATTATTTGTTGTGGCGAGTTGAGAAAGATAATGTCTATAATGGCGCATTAGTACTATTGCTCTTTCTGTTTCATTGATATTATGGTTGTATTTGGTTTTTAAGTTGTTGGATGGACAAAGACCCCAATATAACCCTTTGCATTAGTACAATTGCTCTTTTGGTTTCATTGATATTATGGTTGTATTTGGGTTTTAAGTTGCTGGATGGACAAAGGCATATAATCCTCTCTAATCACTACCAAAAAAGTGTTTGAACGCATCTCTCAACATTCCAATTGTTCATAAACAGTATTTTTTTTATTTCTTGAACTATATTACGCAATCCTCGCACTTGCTCTTTATCGCTATATTACAATGTTGAAGTTCTGTTTCGTTACATGAGGCTATCTTGTTATTTCTTTGAATTTTAAAATCAATTTGTAATTTCTGGAGTGAAGGAGAAAAAACATACTAATAACATTTAGTGTTAGGCAAAATACTGGCTATTCCTAAAAAATGAAGAGGCTCAGGTTTCGAGCATAAAAGTAACAAACTAACCATTTCATCTCCCTTCCATGATAGGATTTTTAAAAGCAACAAACCTAGTTGAAAAATACCTTGACAAATATATCTACCTTATTAATTTTGACTAACTATTATTACATCAAATCGATTGGTTAAAGCAATCCATGACACATTAAGCTATAAACGAGTCTCCAAAAGGCACATCTGTGCTTTAAAAAAAACTTAATTTGACTTTCAATGTCTCAAAGAGAGGCATAACTAAAATATTTACTTTGCACGGTAAATTTGTTTTCAATCGTCTTCATCACACATGTTCAACCTTCATGACCAACACTATTTTCTATTTTGTTTTGTAGATAGGTCTGATCCCATTCTCACAATAAGCACAAATGTTTTATAGGAATGAATGAATGTATGAAAGCAGATTAGTTACAATTTAATATTTATCAGTCTACCGTGAAATAAAATATCCTTTAAACCATCCCTTAAAACCTAACTGATGCAAAGTTCATTTTATGCTTAATAAATCCACTTATTGTTGAAAAAATTGATATAGTGCCATCCTATTATTTAAATCTACACCATTTTTCCAGAATACTACACATAAGATTGACTTCGATAAAGTTTCTCTTCAGCAAGAATTTTCCCTGAACATCTCACTTCAGCAAGAATTATCCCTCAACATCTCAGCAGCTTACTTCTAATAATGCAATTAACAAAATCAGTATAAAGAAATCTCTCACACAGTACCAGCCTCGTGAAACTAATGGTCTTTTCATTCCACAAATGGGAATCACATACATCTACAAAGTGTTGTTGTATCAAAGATGCTGCTTATAAAAATCAATCAACTGCGCATACTGTAGATGATTTAAAAATGCAAATCTAGTAAAGTTTCCTGTTCAGCAGCAAAACTCATAGATAAATTAAAATTGTTAAATAAATTTTTCACCAACCACCTTCAGGACAAATCGTTGGTAAGAATTCATCCAGGCAACAGGTCAACAATTGCAGCCAGGGCTACAAGAACCAAGGAAAATTACACAATTTAATGGATATAAAATTTAAAACTTAAACAGTGCTTCAAACTTCCAGAACATAATAAATTTGCCTATGGCTAACAATTTGACCATGTACTGGGAAAAATCAATAGCCAATTCAATTTTCAATGCCTTGGAGTGATACACAACACCTAGGATCTGGCATCAAAATTAAACAAGACGTTGATGCTACTCTGCGTGCTAAATCTGTTCAACTCTCTTGATCAAACATTTACACCCTTCACAAAAATTAAAATGTCCATGCACACCACTATTTTGTTTTTTAGGATAAGCCTCATCCCATTCTCACAATGAGCATAAATGTTTATAGCCATGGTCTTGACTTACAAGAAAATATATGTTGACATAAAAAATACATGCAAAAGTGAAAATCCACATTAGTTACAGTTTAATTTTGTAAGACTAGAGTGAAATAAAATATCTAAACCATACATTGAAACCTTACTGATGGCAAGTTTATCATATGCATACATACTGAGAAGTGAATAAACCCGCTGATCACTGAAAATAATAATTTAGTGCCATCCTATGGTTAAAATCTGAACACAATTTTTTCCAGAATACTACACATAAGATTCACTCTCTTTAAACTTCTCTTTGGCGAGAATTATCCCTGAATATCTGAGAACCTTAGTTTGAATGATGCAATTAACAAGATCAGTATACAGAAATCTGTATCATAGTACTTGATGGTGAAACTAATGGTTTTCTCACTCTGCAAATGGGAATGGTACACCTCTACACAGTGTTGTTGTATCGAAGATGCTGCTCATAAAAATCAATCAACTGCACATATGGTACTAAGATGAATTAGATGCTATGAAAATGCAAATCTAGTTAAGTTTTATGTTAAGAAGCAGACTGGTTGACAAATTGTTAAATAAAAGCAGATGATAATGCAACAATCCACAAGCCATTGCAAGAAAATTGAAATCACCAATAAAAAATAACTTCTAAAGTATCAATACAAAAGGTCACTTACCAATGAAGGATAATTGGACCTCAAGAATTTGTTATCTACGACTACCTCAGAACCATCAGCTCTGTCCATTAAACATTTAACCACATTGTCAAGAAAAAATACTTAATATAATAGCAAATGCATTGTAAACAAGGTTTAAAATCACATTATTATGAAGAAATATTTAATTTGCCAAGTACTATTAGGTGTTCATTGGTGTGAGAATTAGCTTTTCCACATTTCAGTAACATCCAAGCCCTACCTACATAGTGGCAAATGCCAAGTTTCTCTTCCCCGATGTTTCTTCTTAAAGGGTTTCCCACTATGCTCCCCCAAGTTTTCAGAACAGAGAGAGCAGAGAAAGGGGGGACATTTTAGCAGAGCAGTTTTGTTTTTTAAGGTCGTCATTAGGGGAAAGCTACAAAAAAATAGGGAAATTTATAATATAAAGAAATTTCAAATATTTATATGAGAACATTGATCAGCATTCATCATAGACATTAAAGAACCTTTGTGAGCATGGATAATTGAACAGGAACTATGATGTTCTTTATATAAATATATATGAGAGCATGAGTTAATAAAGACATGCCTGACGGCAACTGTCTATATTCTGATGAGAGATTTATTATTGAAGTTTTCTTGAAGCCTTAAGGACTACATGTTCTGTTGTCAAACACATTAACAAAGAGGAACAGTTTTAAGTAAAAGGATAACTGGTCATGTGCCAGTTTGACATCAACTGGGATACTAAATAAATGGGATTGTTTTGAGTTGTCCATGCAGGGCATGATTGATACAATTTGCATTATGAAGTGACATTTCTTGCTGACTATGACTAACTCGTATTCAGTAATATAATGACTGTAGCATGCCAACTTTGTCTATGGCAGTCCTTGTATGCTGAACAGGTTGTCTAATGTAAGAAACAAAATAATCCTTGACTGTGCCTTCAACTGTGAAGATACAGAGATCTGCAACAGGGGATATGTAATATGTATATTTTGTGATAATTATTAAGCATTGGTATATTCCTCGGTCAAGTGCCCCCGGGAGGTCAAGTGGCAGTGCCCCTAGTGAGGACTTGGAGGCAGTGCACCTCATGGGGATCTGGGGAAAGCATGCACAATTTTCATAAATTTTGTAAACCTTCAATGGACATGCCATAAACCAAACAAGCATTTTAAGTAACAAAAATGCTCCTGCATACTCTTCCATTGTCATACTAACCAAGATTTTCCTGGTGAATATAAACAATCACAAACAACAAACTTCCTTCTGAAGAAATATATTGAATGATAATGTTTTCTTTAATCAATGTCATCCATGAATTTGTACTCAATGTACTGAACCAGCACTGACTACAACAACATGCTAGAAGTCATAATGCGGAGCATGAAATGCTATTTACACATTTCTGAAATGTAATTATATTGAAATATTGATAACTAGTTTTTTTTAAATGCCCTTGGACTACTTGCATTTTCTTTACTTTTCCTTGTATTTTATGCATTTTGTAGAGTGAAACTTTCCATTCTTGAGACCAGCGTTGGTGCATAAAAAGTAGAAATCATAAGTTACCCTTGACACAACAAAGATGACAAGAATTTATAAAGTAATCACATTAAAATAGGAAAACAAGTATGAAGAAGAAAAAGAAAAACTTAGCAGGCATTACCATGCACAGATCGTGTACTGATAGTTGACTCTCTTTAAAGCTTATATACACATGTTTCATACAAATTTCCAGCTTTAACAAAGATTACATTGTGGTTTTCTATATTTCTTTTCATTATACAACTTTCACTAATAGGAAAAGTTTTGAGACTGAAATAATCTTTACTGATGATGAAAATTTGTAAATGCAATTATGCTGCACATTCTCTGGTCAAATTCCTTTTGTCGAATGATACACTTGCAATTCAAGTTTGAACATGAAGGAACTTTCAGCATGATGGTTTTAATCACGTCCATCCTCTAGACCAGTTTTAAGACCTACAAATTCTTGTTCAAGTTACTACAATGCACCTCTGTTAACTAAATGCATTTGATATCTACGGAGATAACACATCCACACATCTATTAACTATATGGGCTTGTCATCTACAGAGATACCACGTCCACGCCTTTATTAACTATATGGGCTTAGCATTGCTCTTTATGGGTAAGTACACTTGCAATTCAAGCCTGCACACAAGGGCATTTTCTACATGACGTCCCTTTATTTCCATCGTTTAGACAATATTTGAGGGCTACATAGCTATTCTTCTACATGTGCTGCTATGCACCTCCATTACCTAGATAGAGTTTGTGTCTATAAAGATAACATAACTGCACCTTTACATCAAGTATGCAAAAAATAGCCATTTGCAACATGCGATATTGATACTCCTATTTAAGGTAGTCATTCTTAGAGGGAAACCGAACTAGTGAATTCCTTCTTGGAAACTGCTTCTCCTTGCATCCATATATAACTTCCCATCAATTTTGATTTCAATTTTTTTTTGTCAGACTGCATCAACTGCCCCTTGCATCTAGCAAAGTCCCTGTTTGATTGAAAATGCTTTATATTTCCATCGAAAGCCCATATCATTGTAAGATAATGCAAATGACATTCTGACTGCTTGCATAAAAAATTTCATTGTCATTGTTTACACTTACAAGCTCTTCCCTACACCAAGAATCCCCAATGTCATCCCTCTAGGCAACTAAAGCAATAGTGAAATTATGGAGTGAGAAGTGATAACTGAATTAAGTAAAGTGAGGAATATTTTTTAGCAGATGATTAGAATGGAGTGTTTTATAATAACATGATTTCACAAAGCAATAGAATGACAGTAATCATGGATCCAATAGAATTTTGAATCTCCATGACATGATGAATGTCAAGAGAGGCAAGTAAAGACACAAGGCAAAAGGTAGTATATGAGAAATAATATCTTCTTCTGGATAGGCTAGTCTGCAAGCAGCCAGAATAGAAGCTCTTGAAGCTCTAGATCCAGGAAGTGAAATGAGAGAGGAAGCCAAAGAAATATTCTCAGAATTGAATTTAAAAATCAGATCTAGGGAGCTCTGGTGAACATACTCTCCAAAACAATAGAGGTGGCTGATGTAGGTAGTGATCCTTTCGAAGTAAGCAGGCAATGTTCAAGAATTTCATAGAGCAAGGATGATAGGAAACACCATCAAATCAATTATAAAGATTTGACACAAAAAGAAAAGAAAAAGCTAGCTCATTAGCTACTGAGGATGAACAAGTGATATCCTAAGACCTTCCAGTCTTCCAAAGATATCACAGAAGCAGGGTACTCACTACTATACGACATTTTACCAACTATCCTAAATGTCTCTGCTTCTAGTTTGGAAAGGATCAAAGAACAAAAAATGTCACTAATAATGCCTGTCAGTCACTAGTAAGAAGGGAATATATAAATCCTCTTAACCGCATCCACACATAAGGTTGAAAGATGATAAACTATCTTACAATTTTAAATGACTCTTGACACCTTCCCATGCAGAATGGCTCGTAATGGCACATTCACAATTTACAATGTGCAAATATACAACTTTATTACTGATAAACATTTGTTTGCCCAAAAACAACATGCCTATTTGCTTCAAGAAGATGATTAAATTAATTGGGGATTACCTTTATCTGGACAAGGAATCAGAAAGCAAGTACTAGAGTTCATCATTTGATAGAATGGATTCAATCATTTATCTTGAACAACTCAATCTCACTCTACAATAGTTACATTTCAAACCGTGGAACATTTGCAGAGCTGGCAATAGGCAATAACTGTTCCTAGCTTTTTCCAATGAGATGATAATACAGAATATCATATGACCTTAAGGCCTCCACCCACAGCACAATGAATTTGGATAAATAAACCTGCTAGTTGCCACATAATGTTGCAGGGAGCATCCCTATTCAACTACTCAATCATAGACTAACCAAAATATATTTCATTCTGCAATTGTATTAACTTGTCTTCTATTACAGGCTATGGACAGTTCCAATTCTTTGATTCTATGAATGACCTATGAGATTTCAATTAAAAAAACTGTATTTGTGTGTTCTGTCCTAGAGTTTCATTTATCATAGGTAACTATTGAATTTGTCTCAGACTGAAATTTCATGTTTTTCCTGGGATGTCCCTGCCATTGGATGTTCCAGGAAATGTCCCCGGTGTGTCTCTTGGTATCCCTGGGGCATTCCCTTTACATTTGGTTGCTGGGAAGGACGTTCCCAAATACAGGGGCTGCAGGAAACACATTCCAGTGTAACATGTATATGGTTTATTTAGTTTAGAAGTTAAAACATACATGTACTGTAGAAAGCTTGGAACTAGAGTTGCTTATTAAGTTATTAATAGTAAAACTATTGGTGTTAGATCATGACTAGGAGGAATTTTCTGGACAGGTAGTATCTCCCAACCATTCTACTATCTACTTGTTGAACTAGACCTTTGTGAGCTTGTGAAATAGAGTTTAAGAGTTCGATTATCAATCTGTGTGATCAGTGATGACAGATCGCTTATTTTGTCAGTTGGTATACCAATGCTTATTTAATCATAATGACACTCTGTTAAAGAGAGATGTTAGATGTGGTTTTGCATTAACCTTTTTGCAAATGCTCTTTCATGTTAAATTCTGCCTACTTGAATCTAGTGATTCCTAAAAGAATTTTTCCTTCCAATGTATTAAAACTAAGTTAGCAGTTCAGATTCTGGTATTGCCAGTACGGCAAAAAACATTGGGGTTGTGTTTTGGGTACATCCATATAAAAATCATTAAAATTCTATAAGATTGTATGTACCTCAATATTAAAAGCTGTATACCCCTTTCTGTGGACCCTCCCAACAGCTCTATTTTATGTTGCACTCAAGTGAACTATGGGAGCATGCAGAAAAAGTAAAATCCATAATATCAATGCAGTGGACACTTAAACAAGGTTCATGTTCCTATTCAAGTTTAACAAGAAAAAAAATGGAACAAATTCATTAATATTTTTGAAAACATTTGCTGTTCAATTTATAAATCTACAATTTTTATTTTATCTAAATCATATCAATTTAAACAAATTTAAAATATTAAAATTTAACAGTCAAGTATATTAACATAATAGTTTTTATAGATTTGACTGTAAATTTATTGTGCATCAAAGTTTCGAATCACACTCCATGATCTAGCATGAGGATGATAGAGAGCTGGAGGAGAAAAATATAAAAACTAGATAAATTCTTAAAGATATAAAATATTAAAATTTAAATCTAACCTAAATATGAGTAATTGGAGACCTCTGAAGTTGTCTTTCTAAATGGTAAAGTGAAAAAGAGAAAGGTTTGTCCCCTTGGTAGTGGCCCAATGGCTAATGGGTGGCCCATGGGCAACACCACTAGCACAAGTGGGGGTCACGTGGTGTTCTGCTAGTGGTTCCACCAGCTGAATTGTACTGTGGTGGCAAAGAGATGGTGGGGTGGCAGAGCCCAAGCAAAGGCAGAGACTACAAGTAGTTCATGAGTGTCTAGGTCGCAGTCAAAGGGCAAGATGACCCCACGAAAGCCAAGAGGAGCAAAGTGACCAAAAATTCCTTTATGTAGTCCAACTCGAAGAATAAAAGTCTAATCTTGCCAAAGAAATTCGATTGACTGACCAAATACTTTTGGATCTTTAAAATATGGAATAGGGTGGGGCTTGAAGCACCTACCACTGCCCATGTGGGTGGGGCTATGCCCAAGCATCCTGTTGCCCCCCTTACAAAGGATGTGGCAGTGTATGGGGGTCACGTCCTCAATCATGACTAGAGTATTTCAATCTCCCTACCATGGCAAGGGTGTGGGTGTACAAACACCCAAAGTGTGTTTTAGTTTTCATCTAAACAAACAAAAAAAGAGCACTTGGCAACACTATACAAATAGTGCTTATTATTTTTTCAAAAACAAATTCCATCAATAAAATGAAATTTACAAATACACATAATTTCATTTATAAACCTATAGCATGGTATTGTGCAAGACCGTAATTCTCTTAGTAAAAAAAAAATGTTTTTTCTATCAACTCCAAAATCAACAGATTTTATGATGATCAATGAGTTCTTGAGCCTTTTGGATGCAATGGTAGATTAATTTTGCCCCAAAATGCTCTAAATGATGAGTGATCTATAACTACCCAATAGAATACCTTTCCTTTAATCCCTTGTATATTTAACCTCATGTGTTCAATTTGGATGAACAATCACAAAACTGAATTTCTCAAATTCCTTGGATCTAGTGGTGAGCTCTAATCTACTCCACAAATCACCACAAACAACCTACAAAACAAAACTGCAAATAGAAACCCCCCAAAATCTACTCCCTCTCAACCTCTCTAATTCTCCATATCATCTTCAAATGCAAGAAAAGAGCATACTTAGTTTCAAGAAAACACAAAACAATTGCAATCCTAGATCTTGTAAAAAAGGACTAACTCTAGACAATCCTTTCCTCTAATACTATGTTAGAGTTAGCTAAGTAGCTATCCCAAAATCAAGATGCCTAATAATCACACAAAGAGAAGACAAACAAGATAGAATAACAATAATCTACACATAGGATGTGATGTGTATACAAGAGAGACCATGGAGTACAAGAGAACCCTTGTATACATTGGAAAATTTGAGACATGTGATGACATAAAATTACGTCAATCTCTAAATAAAAAAACTTGAGGCACAAGAAGTAAATGCCCTAAGTAAACTTAACTAACTAGGTGTGAAAAAAATCTAAGAGGGAACCGGTTAGGTAATATACCCATTCACACCAACATTAAAAAATTAAAAATCCATATTTGAGAACTTCAATAGCAAGAGTCTACAAATAAATAGATCATTTGCCATGGAGGCAGCTCATAAGTTGGATATTTTTCAGTTATGAGGTACCATCACTTATATGAGTTGCATTGACCCATTCACAATTTAGTATTGATGTGGATTCTAATTTGTGACTTGGTTTAGTCACATGTTTTCATTGGTTTAATTGTCGATATGAGGTGGGGAGATGGTGTTACCTAGTACAATCATGATGTGTGATCTATGCCTATTGAATATGTGATTCAAACATATGACACAATGTGAGTTTGATGTTGGTACATTTAGTGGTAATCATGGTGTCATGGATGTTCATGATGCCTTTGGGACTTTGGTGTTTACCCTCTGGGTGAACATTTTAGAACATACAGATAGAATGCTTAACGAGAAACAATAATGCCATAGATACCAAATGATAAGATCAAGCAAATATAAGAGATACTATTTCCATTCATAATCGTGTGTGTTTACAAGTTACCTTCCATGGTATATAAAGGTACCAAGGGGATGCGAGGGACAACCGTCGCACCCATAACTACCATCCCTCGGTTACATTACTAACAAAGTAAAGTACGACCTAATTAACTATTGTTTTATTCCCGTACAATATTACTGCCAACATCATCCCCCCCAAAAACAAGGTCGTCTCCTGACGACTGAAAACAAAATGGGATGATTAACAACAGAGAATTCAGGACTGAGAATGGGGTGGAGGAAGCGTCCCTGGTGAGGAGGGTGCCGACGCGTGGGGTGCAGCTGTCAAGCGAGCCCGTAACTCATAGACCTGCTCAGTCCGCAGCTTGAGGTCTCGCTCCGCAACCATCTGGCACTCCATTGCTGTTTTCACCATCAGCGTCGCCTCCAAGACCTCTTTATCTTTCTACTCTACCATCTCCAAGGCACTACCCAGGCAACTCTCCAACATAGCCCTATCCTCGCAGGCTTCCGCCAACTGTACCTCCAAGGCACCCTTCGCCGACCTCTCCTCGGCTAACACTGAGTCCAAGGTAGCGCGCTCTGCATCCCATGAGGCCTTCTCCCAAGCCAATTGCTCTCTGTGCGACTCCTCCATCTGATGGAGTCAAGCAGCCAACTCGTCTTGTGCCAACACAGTCTCCTGGCGCTGGGTCTCGGTACTCTTAGCAATAAACTGTGTCCTATGCAACTCATAGTAGATCTCTCGGAAAACCTGCTCTATCCTCCGCAACAATGACTGTCTACTGGTCTCGCCAACCTGCTCGCAAAGGCCCCAATTCTCCAACATTTGTAAGGTTTCCGTAGCAGGCCATCCACCAGACTCAAAACACTGCACAAAGTGTGTTGTGCACCTTCCCCTCATAAACCCGAGGAGCTGCTACAACTCTTCATCTGTCCGAGCATCTCCCTGAAACCTCGCAGAGGCTACTATCTGTTGGGCTTCCACAGCCATATCCGCAAGGAACTGCTCCAATTCCCTATCGCCCTCCACTCTCGAAGATGCTAGGACACTGTGCTCCTGGGCATCAACGTGAGGACTCTGCAATGGCTCGTCGTGCGGGGGGCTCGAAATCAATTCCTCCTCCTGTCTGGGACTCAGCACCAACTCACAAATGGGTGAGTGGTCTCTCTGTACAATCCGTGTTGTCTTTGGTGAACTGTCTCCGACCAGGTCCACAATCTCGTGAGGGCTCGGCTCACGCCGTGGGGAGAGGACCGCTACTCCAACTGGTGCTACTGGCGTCATTTTGTACCGACTCAGCCACGCACTCATATCCATCTGGGAAGGCGTACCACTCCCTCCAGGATGCTCTGCTCGTGCAGCCTCCCGACCAACCTTCCCACCACTGCCCCCCGCCTCTACTATTGTCGTGGGACTCCTGTCGTCAACCACGTGAGGCTCTGGTAAGGCTACTAATGTCGCGATCGCCTATGGGGGAACCATAATCACTGGTGTCCGGCCCTACCCAAAACCAGGAACCGGCATTGCCAATACTGTCGCTCCAAAAAGAGGTCGGGTGGTACTTGCTGAGACCGTCTGCTCAGGTAACTCACCCGATTGTCGTGTGGCTGTTGCTGGCACAATTGAGAGAGGTGGAGGTGTGGCTGCCTGTGCTACTGCAGAAGATGTTGCCCCCATCTCCTCCTCCACCTGTTGTTCGCCTCTACCCACCATTCTGAAACTACCCCTGATGGCCTGTGATGTATCACTGGAGTCTTTTGCCTCCTCACTCCGGTCACTAGTCGCGAACTCCGACTTTGTCTCCGCCTCAGACACCACCACCCGTCGCTTTCGTTTCTTGCCTGACTGTGTATCTCCACTCGGTGCCACCATATCCAAGTGAACCCAATAAAATATAGGCGCCTGCCTCGGGTGTACACGGCCTTGTGGTGCCAAGTGTTGTGCGTCCGATGAGCCCTGAAGGCGTACCGCATCGAGGAAGAGTCCAATCGCATGGTAGGGCATATAGGTCCTATGCTGGAGGGTCATGAATTCCTCCATCCTATCGTGGAGTACTGATGCCCAATCGTATACCACACCATTACGGATGCCATTCACCAACACCACCTGCGCCATGGCAATATCTGAAGCCCTACTCGCTCCCATCAGGCGGCTCTTCAATACATCGACAAGACACTGCCATATCCCTTCTCTCAGGAACGACTTCTTCAGACCTCTTCCTCTGCTTGCATGCTGGAGACTATCAAGTTCGGCTTGTGTGAGGTTGTCGCGACACATCAACTTGAGAAGTTTATCTTTTAAATTTGGGGATATTTTCTGCCCCTTGTCCAGTTTCTTTCCTTGCACCCCCGGAATAACAAAAACTCTTGTAAATTTTGTGGAAGCGAACAACATTGTAAGTTGTTGGTGCTCGTAATCAAATACGGATTGTCGCCTGTGTGGGTCATAGGCACCAATCATGGCCCGCAGCACCACCTCAAAGTCCTTAATGCAAAAAATGGGCATCTGGATGGCCCACTATACCTGTACAAGTCATAGTTGTGTCTTCATAGGGTCATCATGCGGGGTCTCGTTCCACCATTTCCTACAATATGTTCCAGTCAAACCCTCAAAGGTAATGGTGTCCATCATCACATCATTCTTTTCTACCATCTGCTGCTGCATTTTGGGTTGCACCTTTTTCCCTTTACTTTTGTTGTTGTCAGCCATGCCGCCCCTGACCTTCATACCCTAAGGAAGAATCCGAACAACTTTCTTGTTCCTAGAGGTTGACGGCATTGTAGCAGGTAACTGCCGCGACTGCTTTTGCCAATTCTTTCCACCGCTAGCATCCATTAAATAATTCTGCCTTTGTCTTTTGTGCCCTCTTTAATATTAAAAAATAGGGTTAGGGTAACCACTTTGCACGTGCCTAATTTCCTCCAATGTGAGACCCTTCGGTAGCAATACTGACCATACAGTTGCTGCCTTTTAGATGTCGTCAACCCCGGTAGCATTGTTATTTATGCTCTCCTTGCTAGTGCTCGAGTGGAAGGGAATGGCTTCCCCGACGTAGAAGTGGCAGTGTCGTCTGGGGTGGGCTTGAGTTCCAATCCCAACGCCTCTGAGAAACCAAAGCCGTTTGTATTCAAGAAATGGAACGACGTTGCCTTTTGAATTTAGGATATCGTCGTTGATCACTATGTTTGCAGTCATGTGTTGTTCATTGTTCTTTGGTGACAACATGGAGGTTTCTTGATCTCTTTCTTTTGTTGAGTGTGGAGAACTTGGGAGAGTTATGGAGACTAATGGTGAAAGTTATATTGCAATAGATTTGTTTGCAGATTTTGCATATCTTTGTGGAAGTTCCTTGGTATTGCATGATGTTGATTACACTTTCTATGCGATGCTATTGGTGGATCTTTGGATGCCTTGATTATTTTCAGATTTGACATTACCTATATAGTGAGAGTTCCTAGATGTGTGTGTTCTTTATGGACAAGTTTTGTACATGGTGCTTGTGATTGCATTTCATGGGTTGAATATGTTGATGACACAAGGCTTACCTATTATGATGTGTATACCTTGGCTTTGAGGTATAGTTAGCTGGATGTGTTAGCAACTTGGTTTGGTTGCCATTTCAAATATTGTGATTATTTCTCGACAACTACAACTGCATATTTTTTACCAATGGATTTAGTGTTTTTTGTTTGGATATTAGCTTGAGACAAGACTCATGCTTCTATGTGACGCTCACTGTGACATCTCTTTCGATGGCATCTAATCTTTTGTACATTGGCATGATGGCAGATGAGAGGATTCATGTTTGAGGTGGTCAACTTGAATAATGTTGCAAGTATTTTGATAAAGCACGTGGAGTACTTTAATTCCTTGATGGAACATGTTGACTATAGAGGTTATTCTTTTGATGTTTGAGTTTAGATTTTACCTATGTCGCCCCAAGTTCCCAAGATGAGGATGACAAGGAAGAAGGGGATGTGTTTCAGAGTTCCCAATTTTTGGGCTCTTTTAGGGGACAGTACGAAATGACAATGGGGATAACTATATAAAAAATAGCAAATTTTAAATATTCATATGACAACATTGATCAAGCATTCATATATACATTATAGAACCTTAATATATAACATTTGTGTTAAGTTGAGAGGTCACATGAGAGTCAAAGTCAAACAAATAAGCAAATGTCAAAAATTAATTCAAATTGCTTTCATAAAACATTGTTAATATGCATGTGATATCAAAAAATAGCATACAAGTTACAACAAAATGCTCAAAGGCTACAATTTTCACCACTACCATTGCGAGGGTTCGCCTCATCCAATAGAATCCCAACCAATCCCTCTATTGCCTCTTCATCAACATGGGTGACATCTTCGGGATCAACATTCCACCATAAAGGTAGTGTTTGTCAATATCTTGAGTTTGACAATACTAAAGTCGAAGAGCACTTTGCACAACCAATAGCTTCTTCACTCGTCTAGAGATAAGTCTATTCCTCTTGATAGAATATATAATGCCATATGTGGAACAATTCCTCTCTGCAACAAAGAAACTAACAACTCGTGAAAGGAGGTGAACGGCAAGCATCTTCAACTATGGTGTATCCTATCCTATGCCATGTCCACCATCCAATAGGGTTAATTTGAGCTAATGTAGCTTTATCTTCACCTCTGGTTTACTAAATGTTGGACCACAAAGATTTGATAAGGCAAGCTATTGTGTGCAAAGTATTGAAGACTCATCATCTGAATACATCTTTTGAAAGGCCTTCATTAGTCCTTCTTTCACCTCTTCATCACATGGAAGCAACCTTCCAACCTTTGGTGCGTACCATTAAGGATTTAGAGAAAAGGTTGCCAAATGAAGCAGGGTATTCATTATGTTCCACCTCCACATCACAATGCGCTTGATATGTTGCTAATATAATCCCAAATTAAGACCCTTAGACAAAATTGTTTGTTTTATCTTTCCAAGCATGTTGTCAAATGTCTCATATATATCTCCAAGACTAGGAAAGTTTGTATCAACATATCTAATGACATCTACAATAGGTGCAAAATGCAAATAAAAATGTCAAAATAATTAGTTTATGCATAAATTGGCATGTTAGAAACTTTGAAAGTTTCATAATTGAACAATAAAATTAAAATATTAAAATCAGAAATTTAATATGAAAGTCAACAATTTAATAATAAAATCAAAAGACTCCACTCAAAATTCACCATCATTAATCATAGAGGTTCATGCACCTCAAGCATCCTCTCAAACCAAATGGCGTAATTGCCATATCTTGTCTCAACGGTTTTGAGGAACTCCTCTGAAAAGATCCTAACGAGAGCAAGTGAAGTGTGGTGGTTGCAAATGAACATTTGAATGTTTCTAGCTTTTGTCACCATTTGTTTCACCTAATCTGTTTTCCCTATCTTCCAATGCATGAACAAATGGGGTCCCAAAAAGTGCTTGTGAGCACCACCACCATCATACCAACCAATTTGCACACACATGTCAAATCAGTAACCACTTGTACAACATTTAAGGCCCCAACCTCCTCTATGGCCTCTCTCAATATGCTAAACTGGAAGTTTGCATCCTTATGCTTCCATAAACAATCCATGGCTCTAAGAGAATATATTGATGAGTACTCACTGTCTAGTATCAATCCACCCATACATCATAGTAGAAAAACCTATCCTAATCCAGGTTTGCCTCATATCCTCCATTAGCAATATAACCTTAGAATACTCTTCGTCTAGGAGGGTAGCATGTAGCTTATGATCTCTAGGAGGTCAAATGAGGGATCAATAAAGGCTACATCTTTGATCATTTGTTTGAAATAAGAGAAACGAGCCACATGAAATTAAATGGCATCAACATAAAAGAATTTGGCAATGGAAGACTCTATTATATCTTGTGCTTGCATGTTAAACATACCTACAATTGTCCTTGGCCTCTCACCACCACTAATCTTCCTCTTTCCTCTTGTGGAAATTTCACTACTACCACTACCAACCATGGATGGCATAAGCATAAATAATTCTCCACTTGCAAAATAATGTACCGACATTGTCACACCTTGAGACCTCACTTCTGCCTCCATGTACAATCTATGATCCTCTACCTTCCCATCCTCTTTTATGTCTAGACAAACTTTAACTCCATAGCCTATAACACCCAAGAAAAGAGACCGCACCCTTGTGTAGCTCCCTCTCAATTTCGTCTTGCAAATGTGACAAAACCACACCCTACTCCACCCTTTATTTTTTCCTTTGACATCTAGGGTTGTCACAAATTGGAGACTAGGTATTTTTTTTGTTAATAAAGCCCTCTGAATGAGGTTTCAAGACTTTTTAAGGGCACTTAAATGGATTTCGTAGCTGTCCACCTCCACCCCCAACACTTCCAAGCTCTGATGACATTGAAACTCTTTCATTTGTTTGAGTTTCTTCCACTTCATTGTCACTACTATCATTCAGAATACTACTCATGTTGGTTTTGTGACATTTAATGAAACATTAAATTGAAAAATGATTTAAAAAAATATATATATCAAACATTTCCTGCGTTAAGCTTTAAAAAAAGGAGAGAATAACATACCTCTTTGAAGAAATTGCAGTCTCACTACCAATGATGCCCTAGAGTCAACCTGTTTTGCAACTGCACCTTCAATCCCATTCTTCGAACATTGCTACAACATTTTTCACAAAACATGCGAACAAAATGAAATGAGGCTCTTTTTACTCATCTAGGGCGAGTTGGGGTGTGGGCCCACAAAAAAAGAATATTAATTTTTATTTTTTTTTTTAAGTGTTTTTTATTGCAAAAATGTTACTTCTTGCAAGGTACAATTGGTCGTCCCCGAGACGGTCGACCATCCTGAGGATGGTTGATCATCCCCTAAAAACTTCCTTCAACGTCCCCACATTTTCAGAACATTTACACTTGTTTGGGCAATTTTCAAGACGTCCTTTTGACATCCCCTCATCCCTAGGAAAACTTGAAAACGAAGAGGCCCCTAAAAACGTCAACACGTCCCTAGGTTTCCTTGCCTTTTACCTCTTATGCAATGTATACAAGTGAGAGGCTGTTAGAAAAGTTGTGTTGTAACTTGTACAATTTAATATTATTTGTGGTGCACCTAAAGGATCTAGGGATGTGTGCATCACATGGGTTACACATTCTTAGGGCCACTTTATGTGTTGTATGTAACATGGGAATAAATATTTAATGTGGGATTGCACATTGGAAAAATATTTAATGTGGCAAAACATATTACCAAAAAGTAAATGAAGGGTTAAATGGTTTTGTAAGTTAATGGTATTAGTCACATGGTTTATATATTACCACTTGGAGGTTCTATGAAAGTTTATCTCTATAAAAGCAAGCACATATGTAGTTGTCTAAGGTTGGCTAGTTAACTAGCTTGGGGTTGGCTTGTGCAAACATCCCTTGTAGGTTGCACATTTTAAGGTTTGAAGCATAAGCATGGGATGTGTGGTTACATGCTTGTTCACATGGATTGCATGTAGAGAGCTTGATATTTCAAAGTTATTAATGGAGACTACACAAATGTACTGGAATGTTTTTATTGTTGAATAATACATGAGTGATGGATTCTTGTGGAGGCCAGGTTTCTCCCTCTTGAGGGTTTTCCAAGGTATATCTTGTGTCATCTTTGATGGTATGTTATATATCCTTTTGCATATGGATTTTGAATCAAGTTTGCAAGATTTTCTCTATTGGGTTATGTTGTAATTATCATGTATGGCTGCAAATTTCCTTTTCAAGGTGAAGAAGACTTAATAAAGGCCCTTCAAAAGATGTGAGGAGTCAACTTGCCTTTGCTGATATTTAGGTTCCCACATTTAGCAAACCAAAAGCAACGATAGATAAAGATGCATTAGCTCAAATTGGCTCTATTGGATGGAGGACATGGCATGGAAAGGGTATACCAGATAGAAGGGTACCCACCATTCACCTTCTTTCGCATTTTACTAGTTCCTTTGTTCCAAATACAACTTTGTCCACTCTATCAAGAGAAAAGCTTACATATTGATGAGCAAAATAGTCAATGGCCACATATGTTGACTTGAGATTTTAGGATCAACAAACTCCAACTTCGCAGTGGGATGTTAAACTTAAAGACACCACACAAATTGATGAAAAGCCAGAAAAGGGATCGGTGGGTGTTCCATTAGATATGAAGCCCCTAATTTGACAATGAATCAGATTTAGAGTTGATTTTTATTTAGGTGGGGATGAGGCAAAGGTATAGCAACAAAAGATATTACATTGCCTACATTTTGTCGTTTTGTACATATAGCCTTTCAACCTTTTCATTTTGTTGCATCATGTACTTGCACATAGGCAATGAAAACTCAAAACTCAAATTGAAATTATTAGACATTGAAAGTTTGTTAATTTGCATGTCCCACTGATATGAATTATTGATTCAGTTCTAATGTTTCATAATATAGTTCGATAATGTATATTATGAATGCCCATATATGAATAATTGAAATTTCCTATATTTTAAAACTTTTCCCTATTTTGTAATTGTTGTCCCTTGAAAATAGTCTCCTATTCCCTACCCTCCCAGAAATGTGTCCCATTTGTTGCTTGCCATCCCTATCCCAATAACTTGATGAAGCATGGTAACAAAATCGTGACAAATTGAGAAACATGATATAAAACAAAACACTTATATTAGAAACATTAACTAAAGGTAACATGACATGTTACACAGGACTGTTTACAAGCCACAAAAAGTAATAGCATTTACTTATGAGTTGATATTCCAATTATGACAATAGATAGCCTTGCAAACTGTGTGAATGATCTATTGGAAAGAAAAGTTGGCAAGGCTTTAAGAATCATACAAAGAAAACCCTACTAGGATTCCATCAATGCTCTCCAATTCAAGATAACCTTCCATCTCATTAAAATTAACATTTGTTAAAGATACTCCATTTTTTTCTAAATATTAAATCTAAATTTTTATTGTTGCAGGACATCTTTGAGATGATCACTTCAAATTTTACCTCATCTTCTTCACATCACTTCAACATATTCAAAGATAACTCGGATGAAACAATATTTCCTAAAAAGGCTTGAGTTATTGCAGGGAAACCTCCATTACTTGTATTCGACTTTACAAGTCTACAATGTATGTTGATGACAAACCTTGTACATACAACACTTCTACAATTTCAACAAATGCATTGACTTAAACATGGTCAAATAAACCCTAAAGTTTTGAATCTCCTTCAACCACTGGATCATCATCGGTATGAAAAAGTTGGAAAATATTCCAATCCTAGGAAGTAAGCCCTACAAATTATCCTCAAACAATGATTATGGGCCTTGGGCAAATCAAATCTCTTCAACTTCATTATGATAATCCTCCTCAAAGAAGACATCCATTAGAGGAAGTAAAAATGTAGATTCTTTGTTTCTAACTTCACCACTATTGACTTTTGTTGCAAGTGCCAAAGTGAGAACATGATTCTTTGAAAGCACTTCTTGTTCTTTGATCAACAACACTTCTTCCAACATATCCAATTATGGCATCAACCCATTATCAACCATTGTTTGTTCAACTCTTTGGTTCTACATTAACATGTACAAAAGATTTTGAATATGAGGATGAATAAAAACTTAAGTTCATTGCATCTTCTATCGATGATTTGCACTCAAGATGCTTCAAGAATATATCAAAGTCCAATAATAAATCCTCCATATGTATTTTCAATCATTAGAGCTAAACTATCTTCAAAAAATTGTTCTCAAGCTAACTTTGATCTTTCCTTGACATCATGAAAAATAACAACCCATTGGAAATGAAATTTCTTTTTAAAAAAATGCTCTTAGAATTCACAGAACTTGAAGCCACAACTTCCGCTAACAAAGTGATATCTAGGTCTTCTAACAATGGATTTAAATGTTGAAGAAAACATCAATTTCTAGCATGTGTTTCTCTTTATTCATCAAATATCGCATGAATAATTTGCATGATTTGACCTACATCAATTACATTTAGTGTATGCTCTTCGAACAATTCTTCAAATGAAGAAAAGAAGCCTTTGATTCATTGTCTACACTAGTTTATTTGGCTTTTTGTTGGAAACTTTTCTCCCTAGATGTTTGTGTGACTTCATCCTCCTCACAGAAAATATCGATATTTGTGTAAAATAAAACTATTCTTCCATCAACAATCCTTCTTCAACCTCAAAGACTTAGAGAAAAGTAGGAAGAATATCAGCTTGTAGTGGATATTGTATTGCAAGCACATTACATATTCAATGTATGATTATGCAAATTTATTCTTACCTTATCAACTTTCTTATTAAGTATTTACAATCTCAAGGTTGCCATCCAGTTCATTTAGTAGACATTGAGGATCACACAAATACCACTGATTTTTATTTGAAGATGTCGAACGTTGTGCGAACCATTGCATTTCAACACACCTTCCATTTGTTGATCCATTCCATCGAACATGCAATATGTCCATGAAAGAAAAGAAGCTTCTACTACTTGTCTTCTTGTTGCAAAGTAGGCAAGTAAGATTTATCACTAATATAATCAATGACAGAACTATCTCTTTTCATAGGAAGCGGATATTGCTAAGGTAGTGGGGCATTCAAAGGAATTTCCCTTTATATTAACCACATCATTTACCACTATTTGTAATAAGGGATCGTATGATCTTCATAGCAAGGCCCTATCCATTGTGTGAAATCCCCAAGTAGAGACAATACGAAAATAACAATACCTTTTTCAAATAGAAATATCAATGATGCTTGTAAACTAGATAGATTTAGTTTCAAAGCTCAGAGTTTCAATTTCAAAAATACAACTAAAATAACAAAACTGTGAAAACTCACCTTGAATTTAAGCTTCACTATCTCTATAATTATTTCTACTCAAAAGTACACAAAAAACACAAGAAGATTTGGCAAGGAAAAAAACAATTTGCACCTTTTCTTGCAGTCATCCAAGTGAAAGATGAAACCGTTACAAAATTAATGTCTGTGTTTGGAGGTGCTAGACGTTAATATATATTCAATTCTTTGATACAAATTTTTTTGAACCTTTTCTAAATAGAATAAACCCACAATATGCCTTTGAGAAGATTCATGATAACAGTCGAGCCAATGATATTGATTTCCACAAACTATGATAGGCTTTACGCAACAAAAACTATCACTACGCCAGTTTTAGAAGTAAAACGCCCCATACAGGAACCCACATTGAGAAGCATCTCATCAATACCACACTCCTCTAATCACAAAAGCCACAAGTGTGAATCACTACAAAAGAAATCGCACTCAAATGTGTAGAACACAGTCCTACTACTAAGAGGGGGGGTGAGTCGGTAGTAGAAACAATACTCTTTAACATTAGTGGCTTTAAACTTTATTGAATGCAATTAAGGCTTTCTATCTATCAAACTGAAATCCAATAGAAGGTATAATTGAAATATGAAAGCAAAACAATCACACAAGAGACCAAACACATAGTTTTATGTGGAAACCCTGAATGGGAAAACCACGGTGAGAAATGTTGCTAGGATCGACTATCCCAATCTAGCCTCACCATGAATCTTGTTTACAATATTTCGAGGGCACCAACCCTATGGAGTCACCAAACCCCTTCAAAGAGCACCAACTCTCACAAACACGAACTTTTGTGTCTGAGCATCCACTCAATATTCTTAGGCACCCACCTTAAGAATATTACAAGACAAATTATTACTGATTTCAGATTTGAATCTTTACACTTTACAAAACAAATTTTTATCCTGTTTTTCACTTCACTGTATTATCAATCAGCAAACAAATATTTCTTAACGTGTTATGTTCGCAATTCTAAAACACTGTTCACAAACTCAGAAGAGAATATTTCCACAAGAATTATCTGCAATTTTAAAACTCAGAAAAGATTATTTTCACAAATAATGTATGTTCTGCAACTTGATGATTCTGTTCACAATCTGCAACTTAGATACCCTGTCCACAAACTTAGACAAACTTATCAAAGGACTGATAATATGTTCCCTTTCCTTTCTTTTAGAAAGGATAATCATAGCGCCAATACAGAACACATACTTACTGCAGTTTCATGAACTTATCTGCCTCCCAGAAAACATCAGCGTTATCTTTTGTTTCTAATATCAAACTCATTAATATACTTTAAACCTGTACCACTGCATCCATATTCTTCGGTTAAAATTTCAATGTACTATCTCAAAAAAAATCTTCAAACACCATGCTCTTTATAAGAGTAAAGTCAATGGTTCAACTATCTATACAGTTGTAAATCTGGAAAAACCGTTTCAACTATTAACGTAGTTGTTAATCGAAACTCTTACTTCCTTAACAAATGACCAACACATCTTTTATAACATAAGGAAAGATACAAAATAAAATTTTTAAATCACAAAGAGTTTGATTGGATATTAGTGGCAAGACGGAATTAGTTGAAACCAAAAGTCAAAACCGGACATAACTATCGCACCATATAAACCAAACTGGACAATTCGAACCAAACTGAATCTCAAATTTGATCAACCTTGCGATGAAGAAATTCTAGCAAAAACCATTTAACAGAGATGAACATATTCAAAACAATATTTGTTCGACAGAAGAACATCTGACACTGCTTGAACAGACTTTGCGTGATATTAACAGCAGACTCCTGAGGACATACTGTGAAAAAACAATAGTTGTTTCTGCAGTCCATTCATTATCAATCAACAACTATATGCATTTTTTCTACAACTTCAGCATTTAAATTAAGAGATTTGTTTGTTATTGACATCAATAACAAGGTGGCTAACAAGATAATACTACCTTCACAGACAGTAGTGACAATGGTTTTGGTTCCAATATTCAACACCCAGGTAATGACAAGGAATCATCAGCTAGCATTGCACAACTCCCATGCCCCACTTAACAATTCAATCCCCAAAGATTTTGCGGCAACAACAATATTATTCCAGTTCTTCAATAATCATTGCTAACCCCAAAAATCCAAGCTTTGCATGATGCATTGCCAATAAAATACTGAAGGAGCAGTTTAACATTGGCAATGTAATATTTCTCACCAACATTATACTTGTCCAGCAACCAAGATTATATCCTTCGATAAACATTAGAATGCGGTCAGCATAAACCTTTATTATTCTCGATGGCAAACATTCAATCACCAAATATTAGAAAGAATCGCTGATTTCTTATGCCAATACCAAATAAGAATTGGGACCCACAAAGAGCATTACGCCAAAGCATAGACGATGATCTAATTTATTCCACTACAACTCATACATCTACATTATTAATCGCTAATCGTGAAAAAGCAACCAAAATGAAACCTCATCGGATTCCCACACAAAATATTAATCCTCAGCCTTAATATTTCTCACACCAATACTTACGAACCCACAATATTACGCTAAGTTATTGCTCAGCACAAAATAATCCTTTATTTCCCCAAGTTTGATATAAAATACCTCATTCAGAAAATACCTTTATTTCTACAAATTTGTCTTCAAAGGAAGATTTCAAAAATTTGGCCCAACTGTGAAACTCCGTCACAAATCCACTCCCAAGAAGAGTTAAGTTTTCGTTGAATCCTTCTAATCAACTAAAGGTTTTCGTCCTCAGCTTCTCATAAACCATCATATCAAATCCAAAAGCATATCTAATACAACACCAAAACTTCCTTATAAAGATCTCCAAGAAACATCTAGAACATTAGGTTGACTTGTCTAGAGAAATTTATTTAATAAAGTGACTATTTTAATAATTATTATTTCCACTTTTATTTTTAATTTAATTAATCAATTAAAAGTCATTCTTATGAAATAAATTTAATTTTTGGACAACTTAATTAATTTAATTAAGTCAATATTAAAAATTTAAGAACATTACAATCCTTCCGGCCCAAACATTGCTTGCCCTCAAGCAATTCATTGTTGCACCACCAATATCCCAAACGAGCTGTATGTAAAACACTAAATCACACTATTGCTCTACTTTGATGCAACGAACATAACTGAAACCTACAACTTTGTCAACCTGAAGCATTCCCATTATCTTGCTAATTAATGGATCCCAAATTTTGGAACTATCATGCCTCCTACTGGAAAAAAGATGATTATCTCTTATCCACTCTGCTACCAGCAATGTCTCATCACAATTCCATAACTCCAATGTCATGGTGTAAACTGAAATTTGATCAATGATCTGCTAAATACTCATGAGTTTTTACAAACTCATCCATCCAACATGCTCCAAACTACCCAATATAGAAGTAGAAGAGATAGGAAACTCATTATGAAATGTCTTACCTGAAAAATTTCTTGCACTAATAGCATATCCACTCCTTTGAAAATCAACTAGTAAGGTAGACACTCAATTACATCATGATTGTTCATCGTTGTCATCATTCTTGCTGCTGCTGCCATTGGTGCTTCATCCACCAAAAGCTTAAGTATTATCTTTTTTCCATTCACCATGAACTCCAACTCCATTCACTAGAAATCCTAAATGTATCATCCAAGAGAATGCAACCATTCAATTCCTAAGATGATATCAAAATCAGCAATTCCAATCATATAGAATCGCTAGTGATTGTGTAGTCATCAAACTCAATACTCATCTTTGGTACCCTCTTGTTGCACCTCATCTAGAATCCATCAGCCATCATGATATGAAACCCTAAAAAATCCTCAAATGGCAATCCTCTTGCTACCAAGCTACCGCTCACAAAAATTGTGAGTTGCAACACTATCCACCGAACATGTCACTTGTTGTCCATTAACCACTCCTCTTACTCTAAATGGTTGATATTTTAGAGTACCTAGAAGTAAAGTTGTAGCACCATGTGCTAAGGATATAGTATCTTGCTCCTCATTTTCACTTTCTGAAGTATCATCAATTGTGTCGTCAGCATCAAATGTAACTTCAATACATAGCCACAATCTCCAACTTTGAATAAACTTGCTAGAGCAATTTAATCTACCTTAGCACACATAATATACACAACATCTCAATAGCAATTTGAAAGCACGATAGGCATTACTAAATTTTATTGATTGAATAAGGAATTCTAGATTAAAATTACTTTGCAAACAGCTATTTTTGCAATAACTAGGCATCAATATTACCAAGAAAAATCTAAGTGTGAATGGCACTTAATTATAAGGTTTTACAAAACAATGAATGAAATAGATTAAAAAGTTAACTATAACTTGCACACTAAGAAAAGATTACTCAACAAATAAGTCCAAAAACAAACTCAAAAAAAAATGCATCGAGCAAATTAAAGAGCTAAAAAAAGTGCAAGCTAAAAATAGATTTTCCAAAATATGCTTCTTGTCGAAAATGGCCAAGGCTTAAAATAGCATTGGTTATAAATAGCTTGGACTAGGCAACTCTAAAGACAATTTTGATGATTCAATGAACCTTTTCCTCTACTCTAATCATGGTGGATCCTCTAAGGTGGCTCTAAAACTTTAAATTTGAAAACCTTTCTTCAACAAAACCTAACTAAAATTGACAACTTTGGAAAACCCTAAAATCCTTCTCTGAAGATTTTGCATCAAACCCAGTGTTACTGGGAGACATGTCCCCCCCCCACCCCTTGAGACATGTCTCCAATACCTTGACGGCTTCCTAAAACGCTAATTTCAGCAAGAGACTTTGTGTCCATGTCTCCTACCATCTCTTTGTCTCTCGCGGCTATTTTTGTCATCCTCCGTGTGTCTCCTCCGACCTAGAGGCCTGAAAAGGTAAAAAAACAAAAGAAAAACTCATTTTTACATAGTATCTAGCTATGTTGGATAAGCATGGATGTGAGAGATCATCTTGCCACGACGAAGTTTGCAAGGTTCTAAAGCTTATGCGAGTTTAATTTACTCTACATAGTGTTGATGTGTTTTCAATGCACATGCGAACACAAAATAAAATACCCAAAAGTATCTTATCCTCTCTTGAACAAAGTTTCTCAAATGTTGAAGATTGGCTTAAGGATCACTTGAGACAACTCCAAAGTTTTGTATGTCAAGTCTTGACTTGTGGATAAGCTCTGTTGGTTGATGTGATTGCTGGTATCACAAGGGGACTTACGTTGAATTGTCGAATGCTTGAATCGCTGACACTTGATCATCTGATATTTCAATCTTGTGATGCTTTTTGTCCTAAACTAACTCATGTCGAAAAAAGGACAAAAGGAAAGGGTTGGGAGAGTCTATTCTAAGGCCTAGAATGTAAGAAGATGGATGAATGATTAGGTGGAATCCTACTGAGCGAGGTCTCACCATCAAACTGAACAATTTGACACAAGCTCAGTGCAATCTTCTAAGGGAATTTCAAAAAATGATCAAATCATTATCATCAAACATTGTTCACCATTCAAGTTAACGCATAAATAATGGACGTATAACAATTTGAATTTAAGCTCATATCACTCCAGTTGACTACGCAAGGCACACTTACAATCAACAAGAGGCTAGTGGTATGGACAAAACGGATTCCACACAAATGCATTCAACAATTTTTTCCATTCCATCTAATCAACATGAAAACAAACATGAGAAGTAGAGCCATGAGGCTTGTTGAAATAACAAATTTCACCGCAACTTCAATGAAAAGAGTATCTCATTTACAAGTCATAACAACAATTCTTCCTTCTCCTAATCTACTCTAACTCCTATTCTATTTTTTGTTCTATTCTTCTCCTATTCACTAGTTATTATTCACAATTCTAGCACTATTAACCTTTACAAATGATAGATTTGAGCCTTTTATAGTGCTCTCAATACAATTCAATGGCTCAGATCAATTTGAGATCAATGGCTGAGATTTTACAATGAAAACCCTAATTAGGGTCTATTACAACAAACTCAATTCTAGCCAATAAAATAATTACAACACTTTGGCATAACCAATAGACAATAAGGGTAGTTGCCTCAAAGTTTGTGTCGTCACGAACGAGTCAAGTTCATTGAATCTAGACATGCTGATGTGGGACTTCTTCAATTGGTAGATATGGTGACTGGGATGATGACTAGGAATCCACCTTTTAACTTGTACTTGTAGGCTTCATAGATCATCATGAAGGAATATTCCTTGATACTCAACATTATCCTGCTTTGATTAACTCTTCTGAAACTATCTTCTTGAGTCCTTCAATCATAGATGTGCAAGGTGTAGATCTTGGTTTTGAAGTATTGATGTGCCCTAGAACGAACAAAACATGTCACACTGCTTCTCTCCTTCGGAGTTCTTCTCTGTAACTCCATGATGCTGTGAGAATTGAGATTCCTCTTGGGCATTCTATTCTTGTAAATGAAGTTTTCTTCCTTGCATGGTGATGTAGATTTTACAATCTTTCTCCTTCTGCTTTGCAATCACCATCCCCTCTCATCTACAAAACAAAACAAACATGATATCAAATACATAATATATAACCTTGATAGTTTTTCTAACTTGATATATCCCTTGATTTTATGTGTCTTGCAGGCTTGATAAGAGGATTTAAAGGAATTTGCCTTCATGAAGGAGCACTTGAAGTTAATTTTCGCTCTTAAGAGGACTGCTTGAAGTTTACTCCACCTTTGATGTTAATGAAGTTGCCCTTGTCTTTGAACTTGCTATCCTTCATTTTCTTTCATTCTATGAGCTCAACTTTAAAGCTTTAGTCATCAATTAATGACAACATGACGAACTACCTTTAGGAGAGGCCCTATAGGAATTTTGCTCAGAGAGTGCTGCTTATGAAGTTCGCCTTGACCTTGCTTCACAACATGAAGTTAACCTCCTACTTGCCTTTCATTCAAATTATTCTCTCTTAGGCATGTTAAGGCATCAAATAAGCTCTAGGAAATGATCTATTGGCAGTTTTGTACCTTATTGTGGGTAAACAAGACAAATTCGCTCTTCTCCTTCAACTCATGAAGTTCACTCATATATGCTAATCCTTGAAGTTCGCTCATGTCATTCAATTCCTAAAGTTCACTCATGTCATTCAATTCCTGAAGTTCACTCATATGCATCAATTTATGAAGTTCGCTGATCTACCTTGATTCTTCAAGTTCGCTGATGTGCATTGATTTTTGAAGTTTGTTTCAAATTGAATGCTTTCAAATTTCTTTCATTCTTCCATCATGAAATTCGCTCGTCTCCCCCTAAGGATGAAGTTCTCTCTTCTAGTTGAAAACATGAAGTTCGCTCATGTAGTCCAAGTTGTGAAGTTCACTCATGTATCATGAATCTTGAAGTTCGTTCATCTAGTAGAGTTCATGAAGTTCGCTCATCTTGTTGAGAACATGAAATTCGCTCATCCCCCTTGATTCTTTAACTTCTTACTCGCCTTGCATCATCTTAAATTCTGAATTGTTCTCCCTCAAGCAAATTAAGGCATCAAATCAGCTTAAGGAAATGACTTATCAGCTGCCTTGCATCTTGTTGTGAGTAAATGAGACAAATTCGCTCATGTCTGTCAAATCTTGAAGCTCACTCATCTCCCTTCATCCTTGAAGTTCGCTCATGTGTATCAAAGCTTGAAGTTCGCTCATGTGTCCTCATTTTTGAAGTTCGCTCATGTGTCCTCATTTTTGAAGTTCGCTCATGTAGGCGAGTTTATGAAGTTCGCTCATGTAGGTGAGTTCATGAAACTTAACATGAAGTTTGCTCATGCATGCCAAAACATGAAGTTCGCTTATGTAGTTCAAAACATGAAGTTTGCTGATGTACATTGATTTTTGAAGTTCGCTCATGTGGCTTCATTTGTGAAGTTCGCTCATGTGGCTTCATTTGTGAAGTTCGCTCATATGCCTTGAAATGTGAAGTCGCTCATCTACCTTGATTCTTGAAGATGAAATTTACTCCCGAGGCTGAGCTTATGAAGTGGATTTTGAATTGAAACTAAATTCTCCTTTGCTCTCTTTCAATTACTCTCTCATCTTCAATACATGATAACATGCTCAACATGAGGTTTTAGGATGAGTTTTCGCTCTGTGGGAGAAGTGCAAGAAGTTCACTACATGAGGGGTGCACATGAAGTGAAGCTCGCTCCTCAAGAGAAGCATTTGAAGTGTCCCTCTAATTATAAATCCTTCTTCACTCATGATTGAACTCATGATATCTAGACTTTGCAAACTTACTTCACACTCATACAAGACTATCCACCTGACTCCTAGCCTTTTGACCACCTATACCCTTCTAATGCAAAGGCTAATAGCTAAGGATTCTAATACTATCCTAGAAAGCAGGAAAAAAGTGGGGGTCCCCATTTGCAATGGGGCGATGTGTGAATACCTCACAACACATAGTTTAACAATCTTTGTTCATTCGATGATTTGAGGAGTAATATTAAATAGATCTATTCCTTACAGTTAATTGATGAATTTGAGCTTCCTTTATTCGTATATAAATCTATAGCTTTACGTTTTGTCATATCCTATGAACTCTTGCTTAGAACTTATCATGATTCCTCAATCAAACTACACCAACAATAAGATTCTCTAATCAAGGTTTTCCATCAGATGGCTCGCATGCCTTGATCATGCTTTTCTCATTCTACATGCATTGTTTTTGTTTATTCAAATATTTGAAAATAATCTAAAAACTTTAACACTATTCTTGTTTTCAAAGTTATATGTCATGATATTGCCTAGAAATTATTAAATTATATTTTTAATAAAAATTGGCAAGTACCCCTGTCTCGCGGAAACCTTGATCAAACAAACCTTAACCAAAAATCTGCAATCACTAGAATTCTGAAACACTTAGTATCCTTCTTCCTTTATCTCCACAAAACTTGTGACAACAAACTTGCCGAACAATCTCCTTTTATAATCATAAAACAAGACCTAAACACTCTAGATAAAAATGATAAGATGCAAGGCAGAAGTTAAAACCCTCAAAAAACAACCAAATACCTTTCAATAAAAGCATCTTGTAAATTGGTTGTTACACCACTGGTTTCACCTTATTAACTTCACTAAAAAAATGACACAGTTAAATTCAATTTTCATACAAGGAAAACAAATAGGGTGTAAAGACACCAAAATAAAGATTTGAAAATCAGTCCCAAAAACCCTAGATACTATCTCAATCTTGAAAACCTTGAAATTTATGAATAAAAACTGTTAAATTATAGTCTCAGTCGTAAACTAAATCTGTTTGTATCAGCGCACATTCTGTTATTTACGATTTAATAAACATTGGAATTTTGTTAGTGTTAACTAACAAATTCACTTTGCAAACGTTAAGGTTGGTTAAAGTTATGAAACGCCGGTGTAGAGGATCGTGGCTCCACACAAGGGTCACGAACCTATGTGGAACCACGTGGTTCCACATAGGATCGTGACCCCCTGTGGGGGCACGATTCCATGTAGACAATAATATATATACGCCATCCTTCCTATTTAACGGGGTGTTCGATGTGGATAAGAAAACCAGAAGACACCGGTGACATATATATATATATATATTTGCCTTCGTACCTACAGAGGCAAATCGATAAGAGACATAATCGATTTTCATTTCTTCGATCTGACTCTAACATATCAGATATTGAAGCCACAGCAAATCTGATTGCACAGAAACAATAACAGTCTATTTTACATTTACAAAAACCCTTATGTCAAAGAAAAAAACCCTCAATGACAATCCACTGAAATCATACACAATCTGGTGAAAAACTCTTTGGACTTGATCACTCAATCAAAAACACAGTGAAGAATTTTATGGAAAATTTGCACTAAATGAATGAAAACTAGCTGATAATTTTTAAAAAGTTGCTACAGTCAGAAGCCTTTGAAATTTAGGTACTTTTTGACAGAGATTTATATATAATTAGGTGAAATGAAATATAAAATAAATAATGATGCACTATAATCACCGAAGAAAGGATGAAGAACATCTCTTGGAAAAGATCAGTGTGTTGGCCCAGTTTGCCGTTGCATCAAAAGACTGATCTATCAATGCCCGATACAAACTGTAGAGATATGGATCACACAGGAGGCAATTAGTCCCTTGTCACGAATCCTGAGGGGAGCACTTACCATTTTGCCAACAATCTCCCCCTCAGCGTTACCCAAGGGGATTCGAACCCGTGACCCAACGCTCTGATACCATTTGTTGGCCCAGTTTGCCATTGCGTCAAAAGACTGATCTATTAACGCCTGATACAAACAATAGAGATATGGATCGCACGGGAGGCGGTTAGTCCCTTGTCACGAATCCCAAGGGGAGCGCTGACCATTTTGCTAACACACTGCTCTGCTGAACATTTATGATGGTATTTAGTTGTTTTGCATTCTGCTGTACCTCACACTCTGCTGTCAATTAACTAATGTTGTATGCAATTGAATGTCAAGCGAAACACGCTCAATGTGAATGTCAAAACCCTGCTGATCCACTACAAGGAAATCTGATGCTGATATAAAGAACAGATCTACTGGTTTCTGCTAAAAAACTTTACCAATCTGCTATTTAAAACTGTCAATGATCTATACGCAAGGGCATACCTATATATAGCATTTAAAACTTCATTTTTATTTATTCAGGGGACATCTCGACACATAAAAACAGTCATGAAATTTGAAAGCAGGATTCTTTAATGAACACACACCTATGCACTGCAAGTGAACTTCACACATGAAAGCACTTTCTCTTTACTTAGGTGCACACTTCTACATGTATTTTAGAGTTTGACTTTCCACTCTAGGATTTCCCATAGACAAGCTATTAATTACAATTTTGCACTTTTTGCCGAATTCAATAATCACCATTCATAGGCACACACCTATGCATTAAGACATACATGTTTGATTTGAGATGGAATTTCCCTTTACTTAGGCACACACCTCTACAGGTAAACATAACCGAGTTTCAAAGATGTGATTTCTTATATTGAATTATGTACCTTTGTATATAAACATGTCCTTTGGACTTAATGAGTAAAAGCTCCTCTTGTAGGTGTGCCCCTTAAAAAGGCATCTGATCTCATACCTTGTGCATAAAAAACCTAATGAGGCATACACGTGTCTTCTTGTGTTACTCATTTTTCTGATTTCCAAATTGAAATCAAATTGCCCTTATTGAGGTGTACACATTTAATTTGTGAATATGATATTGAAAATCTATTTCCCTCATACAGGTGCACGTCTATGTGACTTAGAAATATTTCCCTCATACAGGTGCACGTCTATGTGACTTAGAAATATTTCCCTCATACAGGTGCACGTCTATGTGACTTGGAAATTAACCATAAGTGCTTTTTTATCTTTGTCAGGTGTGCACCTAACAGTGCTTTTCTGATTCACACTTTCAGTGCTCATTTCCCCTTTGTCAAGTGAGCACCTAACAATATAATTTTGCCTCTTGACATTTCTCCTTATATAAGTATGCACCTGACAATGTGAATCAATCCTTATGACAAGTCAATGTAACTGTGCCTTATCAAGTGAGCACTTGGCAATGCAATTTCAGGCTTCAAAATTCACTTTGTTTTTCATTACCCTCTGTTCTTGACCTCAGTGAACTTGCTTGAAGCACACATCTACTGGTCGGCAAAAACACAATGAGGAACAAATTAACAAGAAAACATGACATGCACCAACAGGGCAAAACTTAAAATATAACCACTTGAATAGTCAAAAACAAGGTTTTAACTTCAAAACTTGACACAATTTTTTAAAAATGTACGTATACAAACAAAGAACATCCAAAGTCGGAAGAATTCTGTGTAATGCCACCTTCTGGGAGGCTGCCAATTCCCAATGATTAACATACATCACTATGCATTATTATCTATGTTACCTCGAGTTTTCAGGACTGGGACGGCAGGGGACGAGGGGGCAAGGTTCCGAGACGGCAATTGTATATTCTTTTTGCCAAAATTGGGGACAGCAAGGGGAGGAAAAGGGAATGGCAAAGGGGGCAGCTATATAAAACATAGTTGAACTACTCGCGACTCGGCTCGACTCGCCAAGCCCCTGGGAAAAAAACTCGGCGAAAACTCGGGAAAAACTCGGAAAAACTCGGCGAAAAACTCGGCAACTTAAAAACACGCTTAAACTTAGTAAAAAATGCATTTTTTTTGCAATTTTTAATGAGAAGATGCATCCAAAGAGTCAATAAATGATAACACAAAAGAAACAAGCTGATTCTAGATATATTTAAATGCAAAGTGTCTACAAAATCGCATCCTCATGAGGAATGCTGATGGCTGGAAGCCTGAAGCAAAATAGTAAATTACTAAATAGTTTTTGTAAAACCAAAAGTAAATACATCATCACAAATTACAATTACAACTTCCTCTTCCCAGCTCTAGCAAAAACATGGGGAGAGGTAGAACTAGAGGGTCTAGACTGTCTAGTCGTATAAGTCTGCTGTGGGACTGGGCGTGACTGTGCCTCCTCGCTCGGTATGGTTGATTGAGACTCATTCTCCATCCTGGATGAAGCTATGTCTCCACCTGCCTCTGGCACTGGCAATGAATCCTCATCCTCATCCTCATCCTCATCCTCCTCAATGTCATCCAGCCTGAAACCAAATCCACCCCCCTCCTCCATAGCCTGCCTCTCCAAATCAGTGATGTCAGTGTCGGAAAACAATGGAGGCTGCTCCTGTGATGTCCAATCACTGTAAGGATCTATATCATCCAAGTCAATTGGACCACCTTCTAGTTCCTCTACCTTCTTTACGCGCAATCGAAGATTATATTGCACGTAGACAAGGTCATTGAGCCGTTTCTGCGCTAACTTGCTCCTCTTCTTCGTGTGGATTGCTTCAAACAAGCTCCAATTGTGCTCACAATTGGATGAACTGCAAGGCTGACATAAGACTCTGAGGGCAAATTTTTTGAGATGTGGGGTGTTTCCACCCCAATTTTGCCACCAAGCATCTGCAAAATAAATAAAATGGAAAAGTTAGAAAGCAAAGAGAAAAGAGAAAACATAATTTATCAATCATTTTAGTCTTTAGATCCCAAAATCCAAATGGCAAATGTTATACCTGGGGTTTGAGTGGTTCTTCCTCTCCTAGCCAGCTCTGAAGAGAATAGCTTACCCCTTCCTCCCTCATAATTTTGGAGCTCACTCACAATGAGGTCTCTCTCCTCAACATCAGGTACCATCCTCTCAATGCATGTACTGAGGCCCTCCATGACTTCTCCATTCGAATCTGAGTAAGAACCCCCGAACCTAAAACGAGGGTTGAGGAAGTACCCTGCTGCATGAATGGGTTGGTGGAGCTGATTGTTCCACCTCCTATCAACAATTTCCCAAATGGGATCAAATTTGAGCCTATCCCCCTTGTAGTAATTTTTGATAGACTCTTTGGCCCTATCCATGGCCTCATAAAGATATCCCATTGGGGTTTTATCCCCATCCACCAAGCGAAGAACTCGAACCAAGGGCTCTGACACCTACAATTGAAAAATACAAATTACAAAAAGATCAAAATTTAAATAATGAAGTTACAAATTAGTAATGAGAGACTTGAATCAAAAATAACTAAAATTTAAAAATTAAAGTTTTGAAGTAACAACCTTCACAATCTCTGCAGCCCTTTGTGCAAATTGGTTGTCGAAGACTATGCATGCGACAGCCTCTCCTTCAGGCTTCTTTGAATAAGGTGAGTTAAGCCATTCTCCACTCACAAACATTTGTTTCAAAGAAGTCAATGCAGCAAGAATGCTTTGCAACGTCAAGAAAATCGTTGCAAACCTTGTGACACCAGCTCTCACCAAATCTTTCCCTTGCGTGTGTTGTCTCATCAAATTTAGGACCCAAGGGTGATTGTAGATATATTTAGTGATCCTCCTTGCATCTTCCACAACTAGAGTCACCCACTCAAGTTTTCCTATGTCCTCCAAAAGAAGGTCAAGGACATGTGCTGCACAAGGTGTCCAAAAAAGAGTGGGGTGCCTCTCTTGGAGGATTCTTCCTGCAAAAGAAGAATTTATTCTTAAGAAATATGCAACCAAGTAAAACAAAGCCCACAACAAATGAGAATATTGCTAATGCCTAAAGGTGATAATTCAAAAGGATTCTACCTGCTGACACATATGCTGCTGCATTATCTGTGATGATTTGCACCACATTCTCTACCCCCACCTCCATGATGACACGCTCCAACATTCCAGCCAATGTTTCTGCATTTTTCACCTTGTTGGAGGCATCGATAGATTTCAAGAACACTACATTGTCCTTGCAAGCGACCAAAAAATTGATGATGGTGCGGTTCTTGCCATCTGTCCACCCATCAGAAAGAATGGTGCAGCCATAATTTGCCCAATCAATTTTTTGATCCTCCATCACTTCTCTTGCCCTAGCAACTGCATTTGTGAGCAACCTGTAAATGCAAAGTGAAATTAGGTATTAGTACACAATTTTGATTTAATAAACAAGAAATCTAAAATATAATTAAAAATGAAATCAAGTGGACTATGTAGTAATTTACTAACCTCCCACTCAAATCCCTGCGAGAAGGGGCCTTGTACCCCTTTCCTGAAACTGTCATAGCAGTCACCAAATTCAACCAATAAGCATTCTCCGCCACATTGAATGCAATGTTGTTGAAGTACCAAAAATCAGCAACTGCAATGTCAGTTTTCTCATGTACCTCCTTATTCCATCCACTAGCCTCTAATGATGGTTGTCCTCCAGGTGTGTTTCTGGGCACAAAATAATCACCTATCGAACCTGATCGTTGTGATGGAAGTGGAACAGGGCCCCGGCCAGGTACTCTACTAGAGGAAGCAGAAGCAATGGGTGAGCTGATGGTCGGTTTGCGGATACGTGGGCCACGCCGAGAGCCCACTATGCCCTCAAGTGCTTCTTCTTCCTCTTCAAGGTCAATAGAAACACCTTGAGATTCAGCTATGGCTGATCTCATGGCTAGTTTTGCCCTCTCCCTTTGCAGTTTCTTCTCTTCCCCAGCTGCAAGTAGGGCATTCATTTGTCTTTTTATTTCTTCATTGGTCCCAGGGCATGCTCTAGCATCATGCCTATCTATTCCTGCAAGGTGGTATTTGAGGCGGTTGATGCCTCCATGAAGTATTCTCTCACACTGTATGCATATAATTGACCCAGGATCGGGTCCCTCATAGGCATACCTCCATGCCCCATCTCTAGCACCTCTAGGACGGGTGCCTATAAATCCAGATGGGCATGGATCTAGTGGCCATTGCTCCCTTGCCATGATTAATGCTTACTTAACCTACACATACAAAGTGCAAAAAAAAATTAACATTTTAGTTAAACAATTTAGCACTAAGCAAACTATCTACATTAGTTTAAATAAATTTAGACATCATTCGAAGTTTTTTTTTTAAAAAAGTAGGGTTTGAATTTTTTTTTGAAAACTAGATTCTTCAAAAAAATTGTGAAAATTCAACAAGAATTGTGTTAAATCTTGTGTAAATAACTTAGAAATGATTTAGACTACCTAGGAATCATTTGTAATCAATCTAAATGCAACAAAAAATAAACAAATTGTTTTAAAAAAGCATAGAAAAAAAAATTAAAAAACTTACTTGGAATCTGATTTTCCCTTCAAATCCCCTTCAAATCCCCTTCAAATCCACTTGGAATCACTCAATAACCACCCCAAATCACCTTCCAAGCCTTCCAAATGAGTTTCCCCCTTCTCAACCCAAAACACAATTGAAAAACAAAAAAACAAATTTGTTTTAAGCCGTTTTCAGCTGTATACAAAACACGGGCGAGTTTTTTTCAAAAACTCGCCGAGTTTTTGGCAAAAACTCGCCAAAAACTCTGCGAGTTTCCTGGCGAGTAGAAGTCGTTACTACTCGCCAGGGGCAAAAACTCGGCGAGTTTTTGTGACTCGCCGAGTATTCGGCGAGTTTGTCATCTATGATATAAAATATAAGAAAAAATTTAAATGTTGATATAAAAACATGGATATAGCATGCATATGAAAACATTATAGAACCTTAAGTTTTAAAATACAACATTTGTGTTCAAAATTCATTGTCAATACTTAATAATACAATATGCATGCATCATTCAGAAATTAGAATTCATTGTCAATATGCATGTGATATTAAAAAACTAGCATACAAAATGCCCAAAGGCTACACTGCTGCCATATAGTTTCATTTTCAAAATACAAAAAAACCAAGTATAAACATAAGATTTCGAAATCATGGCAAATGCACGGTTGAAATCATGGCAAATGCACAGATTACAGCAAAATCAATCTCCAACATCATGGCCTTGCAAGGTTGCTATGAAGTTTCCACTTTAACATTCAGGATGTAAGGGTTGTAAATGAGTACAGAATATTAGTATTCAAAAGGATTATAGGTAAATGTGAGGGTTGTAAAGGAGTACAGAATATTAGTATTCACAGAGATTATAGGTTGTAGTACTTCAACTTCAAATCTGAATCAACACCTTTGACCGTAAGCATTTCCTGTATCAACAATATTTATTGCTGAAGAAGCAATATAGCAAAATTACCTGATCAAAATTACCTCCCAAAAATTTATTAAATGTCTGATCTGTAAATATTATGCAGCATGCCTTCCACATGTGGGCAACCAATAGATTCGAATATGTAATAACTTATTTACTGAAACAAACTGAACAAAAATGGCAACCATAAATAGTTCACTATCAAAATACAGCATATGCACCATCCCAGAAATATACTATTGTTGAGGTGTGGGGACCACAAAAAGAAATAAAAAAATGTTTTCTTTTAAACGTTTGAATCTTTTTTTATTTTTAAATGTACTAGGAAAAGGGGGACGGTTGGCCATACCCCGGGATGGTTAGAGGACGTCAAAAGCATACCCAATTATCCAGGGGTCGGGGGGACGTCCCCTTTGAGAATCACTGTCGACCCCAAGTTTCCAATGCATTTCTCACAAATTTTCAAATTTTGGGGACAGGGTGGGAGGGACGCCCCTCGCCATCCCCAAATCCCCGAAACGTCCCCGGTACGAGGACGGGGGATTTTAGCCTAGAGACGCATCCCCGGGTAACAAAGATTATTATGTCTTAAATCAGATTATTAAAATTAAGTAACAATTAGGATTCCTAATACATTTGGCAGTTACTATACTTAAGCCCCACTCCTGAGTTCTTTCCTAATTATCAACCCTAACAAAGGATGGGGAACTAATTGTCATAGGGCGCTTGGAAACCAGTCTACAAGTATGCTCCCTCAAGGTTTCAGGACTCCGTCCATATCCCATCTTGGGCATACCTATCTTGTGAGGGAGTTGGGCTTACCTATCTTGTGAGGTATTACTCTGCCTCTCCCTAACAAAACCAACCTATCCCTCAGGAAAGGAGTCACATCGTCGTACGGACTCTTCAAGCAAGTGACATCGTCATACGGACTCTTCAAGCAAGGAGTGACATCGTCATACGGACAAAGGAGTCCGTAGACAAAACAAGGAAGGGTTGATACAAGGTTCTACGCCAACAAGACTAAACAAGACTGCACGAAGGGAGCCACAAATACCATACAGCTTGGTGTGGAAGGAGTACGTAGAACAAGAAGACTGGTACACCATAAAGGGGAGTAGTTTGTACAAGACAAGAGAGTGGTACATGGCAGGCCAAAGTCCTAGTACGATCAAAATCAATTACAGGAACCCTAGCAATTACGACAATTATTCCCAAGGGGATAAAAGCAAAAATGACAAAGGCCAGACATCACAATTAGCCATGGCGACAATTGCAACAAGTAGTAGTAAGAAGAAGACGCGGCCAAAAATCCAAAAAAATGAGGAAGTGACAGTCACGAGTCACATTCAAGAGTGAGCAACATTGATTGTCGCACATGGTGGCAGGAGACTCCAAATGACCACTCTATGAAGACCTCACTGTGAAAAGCCTAAGTGGACAAGCCAATTCAGATGCCTGTCTTCAACTTGCGGGAATTCAATCCAGTGTTGAGAACCTTGGTCGCAAGATACGACCAACACTCTAATCGCTTCATCATAGAATTCTAGGGAAGCAGAGTCATAGTTTAATATGGCCTTGGAGAGTTTGCAAGGGTATTCGGCATTCCATCGAGAGGGCACTAGGTGGCCAAACCCTCAGGAAAAATGAAGAAAGAAGAAAAATAAAGGTGGAAACCGGAGTGATTTGACGAAGAAGCAATGGGAAAGCCTATGGAGCAATAGCAATAGCAAAGTGAAGAAGAGCTTCATAGCCACCGCACAATGGAGATGTATTATGGACCTAGTGAAGAGTCGTCTTATGGGGGCCAGCAGAACCTCCGACATCTGAGTGTGGATGATACGATTGATGAATGGGATCATGAATGGCATTGTGTACAATTGGGTGACTGTGCTCTCAGACCGAATCAAGGAATTCCTAACTCTTGAGCACAAGATGTTTTACATGTGCCACCATGCCATCAGGCTCTTCTTGAAGGTACTCTGCACATAGGCACTTGCAAATAGATGGGGAAGGTTCCAACCTCTCAGCCAAGTGGAACCAAATAAGTCGGCTATGTTTTATTGGATGCGTCTTCACAGACTCACAATCAAAAATGAGCAATATCAACCCAAGAAGAAGAGACGGCAAGAGTTGCAGGAGAACATCGAGCCAAGTGTCAAAGATGAGGGTGTTGTGGATAAGGGCAGCCCTCGTGAGGAGAAAGACACGGTAGAGGTTTCATCCACCGAAAGTGAGAGTGCAGATAATACATTCAGGATGGCACTTCGTGAGGACAAAGGGGAGGTTCAACCCAAGGGTGTGTTGCAAGACATCCCAACCGCGAGGGATGATTCAGTCAAAGGAGTTGTAAAACCAAGGGTTACCATAGCATAGCCGAGGGTTAGTACGGTGTCAAGAGGCTCAATGGGTCGTAGCATTACCTTCTCACCAACCAGGCGGTCCCTAACTACGCATTTACTCTCAACTAGTACAATTCTACGGATTGCAATGCCAAAGGGGCTACAGGAGGCCACCCCTATGGCTATCGCATGGCAAACAAAGCCTCCCCATACCACAGTGATTGGGAGCATCGTACCAGAAAATACCACGGGTGCACCTACTAAGGATACCGAGGTAGATGCTTCACTGGAGAAATGGTTGGGTAATTTTGATGTAGCAACACGAGCACCTCCACCACCATCACCACGTACAATATAAGGCACTCACCTAGCAAATGAGTTACAGCATGAGGGAGGAAGAGTAGAGCATATAGAGATGGAACCACATATCGAGCAGACGATGGAGCACGGCAGGAAGGAAGAGGGGATTCATGAACCACTAGTTGAGAAGGAGAAAGTGTTCAAAGAAATTGAAGAGTACACATCTTGGGGAGACCATCCTATGATATGAGATGGTGTCGAAGAATCCAGCATGAAGGAGAGCAATATTCAGGTTTTGAAACTTGACCCACAGGATGCTCTCAGGTCCATACGAAGATTTCTAGCAGAGTTGGATGACATTACTTCAATCACCCGAGCGGTCGCAAAGCTAGCAAGACAGGTGTATGTTGGTGTTGTACCAGAAGCTGAGAGGCTTGTTGCCTTCAAGAGGGATGGCTGTGAGGAGGAGTTTACACAACACTTCATGCACCGAGACTTGGCATCGAGCTCACACAGAGGAGGATCAAGGCAGCATATTATCCACCCTGCACGGCATGGAGAGCTCATTCAAGGAGGTATTTTATCAGTTGCAGAGGGCAACACACTCGACCAAAAAGCCTAAGGTGGGGAGAGTAGCTGCACTAGAAGAGGTAACAGTTGTACGAGACGAGTTGGCACTACAAGAGAAACTTACCATTACAAAGCAAATGCTAAGAACGAGAGGAAGTGGAGCATCAAAAAGCAACCGTGGCAAGCCAGGACACCAGGGTGGCCAAGTTGGAGGAATGTCTTGAAGCAATAACTACATAGCTGGAGCGAAAGGAGCGAGATGTCGTGGAGGTTGAGTATATGATGAAGACAACAAGGGAGCGTCAACTTATGGTAGAGCGAGATCTGCGGCTACGAACAAAGCAAATGCAGCACCTGCGGTAGCATCTCTCGACATCCTCAACCACTCCAGGGACATCCTCTCACCCTCCTAGTTCTCAATGATTCTGTAGAGTCAAGCCCCATTTTGTTTTCATCATCTGGAAGAGTACTTTTTAGGGGTGTTGATGTAGACAACAAATCTACTGCTAATAAATAAATAATGTTTTGTTAGTGTTGACAGCGTAATTAGTTGTTCCCGAGAGGTCATGTCATTTGCCAACAATTGCCAGTCTTAACCAACCATCCAGCACTATTTCTATTTGGAGTATTGTATAGGGAACCAGTTCATATGGATAATTGTACACACATTATACTTGATAACAAAGGAATATATTTATGCCATATGTGGTGTTGAATATTGTCAATTGGTATTTTTCTAATATGTTACTATGTTTATTGTATTATGTTTACTATGTAAATTACAAAACAATCTCTCTGCCTAGAAGACATTCCACAAACTCGGCCAACCTGGTGTCCTGGCCTGCCACTATTGCTTTCTGATGCTCTACTTCCTCCTCAAGAGCCACTCTTAGCTTATGCTCTGTAATGGTAAGTTTCCCCTGTAGTGCCAACTGCTCCCATACAACTGCTACATCCTCCAGTTTACCTACTCTCCCTGCCTCAACCTCTCTCACCAAGTGTGTCAAGATGCATCCAATAAAACATAGCTGGCTTATTCGTTTCCACTTGACTAAGAGGTTAGAACCATCCCCATCTATCTACACGTCCATGTCTACAAAGTGCCTCAAATAAGAGCTCGATGGCATAGTGGCACATGTAAAACGTCTTGTGCTCAAGCGTTAGGAATTCATTGATTCAATCTAAGAGCACAATTGCCTAATTGTATGTAGTGCCAGTCATGATCCCATTCATCAACCGTATCATCCACACTGTGATGTCAGAGGCTCTCTTGGCCCCCATAAGATAACTCTTCACCAGGTCCATAATACATCTCCGTTTTGAGGTGGCTATGAAGCTCTTCTTCACTCCTCTGCTATTGCTACTGCTCCATCGACTTTCCCACTACTCTATCAAATCACTCCAACATACCAATTCTAGCAACCTTTGTTTTTCTTCTTTCTTCATCATTCCCGAGGGTTTGGCCACCTTGTACCCTCTCAATGGAATGTCAAATACCCTTGCAAACACTACAAGGCCATATGTTACTGTGACTTTGCTTCCCTAGAATTTTTTGACACACCCACTAGAATGTTGGTCGTATCCTACGACCAAGGTTCTCAACATTGGCTCAAATTCCCTCAAGTTGAAGACAGGCATTTGAATTGCCTTGTCCACTTCGACTTTTCTTGGTGAGGTCTTCGTGAGGTGATCATCTGGTGTCTCCTACCACCATGTGCAGCAATCAATGCCGCTCACACTCTCGAATGCAAGACTCTCAACTGTCACTCCCTCATTTTTCTGGATTTTTGGCCACGTCTTCTTCTTACAACTACTTGTAACTATCGCCATGGCTAATTGTGACGTTTGGCCTTTGTCCTTTTTACTTTAACCCCTTTGGAATAACTATTGTAATTGTTAGGGTTCCCGTAACTAATTTTGACCATGCTAGGACTTTGGCCTACCACATACCACTCTCTCATCTTGTACAAACTACTCCCCTATGTGGCATACCACTTTTCCTATTTTGCATAATCCTTCTATGCCAATCCATACGGTATATGTGGCTTCCTTCATGCAGTCTCCTTGACTTTATTGTACGGTTCAATTTTGTTGGCTTATGACCTGGTATCAACCCTTCCCTATTTTGTGTACAGACTCAACTCTTTTCGGTCCCTTCATCTTTACGACGATGTCACTCCTTGGTTGAAGAGTCCATACGATATGTATCTTCTGTGCATAGTCGTACGGTTCTTCAACTTTGCCAATTTGTGTGTTATTCTGTCTCACAAACGAACTAAGCTTCCCCACATCAGTCAGTTTTCGTACTTGTTCATACAATTCACCTTTATCTACAACTCTGTACAATCTTTTCCCTTCAACAGTCAGTTTTTGTACTTGTCCATACGGTTCACCTACAACTTGGTATGGTACCTTCATGTGTAGTCTGTACGGCCTTTGACATATCCATACAGCCAACTCTTGCACGACCCACCACTTCCTCTCTCGTACAGTGTACGGACTCTTCCCTTCATTGATCTGTTGTTTGTCTCGTACAACATACAGACTTCTCTCATGTTGCCTACACTTGTACAATGTTTTCCTTGAGTATGGCTCCAAATCACAACCTTCCTTGGTGTAAAGCGTACGACCCTTCCTTTTACGATTGCAACTTGTCGTACACTACTCCCAGCCCGTATGGTGTGTTAGTACAACTCGACCTTGCCTTCTCTATGGTCTCGTACGAATTTGATTCCCTGTCATATAATTACAATTTCCCTTCATCTGGCAATTCTAATTGTGTGAAGAATTGATCCTGTTGACTTATTTTATAATAACCTCTTAGTTTTAGGGTTAGGTTTTTTATATAATGTTTCATCAATTTTATTAAAATTAATCTATTCCTTGTGTTTTTCATTTTTCCATTTCACCCGCGTTTTTCCCTTTTGTTTGATTTTCTCCTTAAACTCCATGCTTTTTATTTTCATTTTTATTTCTTTTTGCACTTTGACCATATTTATTAATTTTCTCATAAGAAATACTTTCCCCCTCTTCATTTTCAATTTTTTAACCTTCAATGCTTTATAAAAAATCATAACTTTTAATTTTTTCACTTTTGGACGAGTTGGGCTTACCTCCCTCCTTTCTTGCTTTTTTGCCTATTTCCCTTTGAATTGTCTATTTTTCACAACTCGGTAAGAATTCTTCCTTTTAATTTTGTTAACCAAATTTCCAATCCTTCATGTCACCTTTTTGCTTTTTTTGTGGTTCTTCATTTTCCTTTTCAACCTTCCATTTTGTCCCCCTTGGTTCAACATTAGGTCAGACCTTGACTTTGAACGCATACCGCCACCAACAAGTTCCTGACGATGTCTTATAGCATTTGTCCTTGCAGCACGTTTCAATATGTTCAAGATCAAATATCTTGTTGAGTACGGGTGTTGACCCCACCCCTTTGTAACTGCCATCTATGTACCTCCGACCATAATGTTGGTATCCTGTTAATACTTTTGCCACTTAATTTTTGTTCATTCTATACGGTCTCTTCCATATGGGTTGTGCACCTGGTACGGGAGGGATCCTATGTACGCACATCTCCAGAGGCATCCCTTTGAGATCCTTGTCCGTCCAAACGAAGACATCTTTGTACTCCATAAAGATTCTGAATGTTGCTGCCTTGAGTACAGGGTTCCAATCATCCCCTACCAGTATCACCTTCCGACTGTCCTCTTCCCACAAGTTGACCTTCTTTATGTTTGGTTCCTCATACTTTATCATTTTATCCCTCTCGAACCAGTGGGCAGGGGTATCGTCTACTCTCGACACTCCCTCCTTGTATTCTTCATATTTCGTGGGAAGGTGGCATTCTCCATACCAACTTCTTCAATCTCTCTGATTTGCAACATGTTCCACTCGGCATGAAAAACTTCAATCCTCCATTTGCCAACGATACAACCCGTTGAGAGAACTTGTCTCGTCCTCCGAGCAGCTTTTGAGTTCTAGTACCCCTTCGTCGTTGGGCTCCATTGCACTTTCTCCATCCCGAAATCTCTCCCTTAAGACTCTAAGTTTGATGCCAACTCTAGGCTCACCGCTTGGTTCCGGAGGTCGATGACATATTTCCTCCCACCACTCTCGATGGAGAGCGTATTTTTCTTCTAGTTGTGGTTCGCTTTAGCGGTGATGAGCCAGCCGCTTCTGAGAAGGGCAGTATAGGCCTTCTTTTCCAGCAAGATGACGATGAAGTCTAAGAAGAAGTGTTGCGTGCCAATTGTGACCTTTTGTGTTATTAGTGTCTCGAGTGGTTTGATGTTGTGTTGGTTGGCCCCTACCAGATAAAAGGTTGGTGGCCAGAGTGTTGGCTTGCCCAATCCCTCCCATGTTTCCTTCAGCAACACGTTTACACCCAAGCCTTCGTCAACAATGGTGCTTGTGAGATTCATTCCCATTATCTCCATCTCAACGATGGTCGGCTTCTTGTTGATACCTACAGTTAGCAACATGGAATCAATGGCCAAGTCGCCATGTGACCTCACCATCAATTCCTTTCGTGGCTTGCACTGCACCTACCTGACTATGTTGTTGCCAATTGTATTGGTGATGGCCACTTTCAACTGTGGCATGGTTTTTAGGTGGTCTGATAGTCGTATGAGTATTGTGCTTTGCAACACCTGACTTATGATGTTCTTTTCCGACTTCGACCGAAGTGGAGTGCTAGCAACTTCATTTGAGGCTCATCTCTCCTCCACCAGAGCATGCTCTATGTCAACCTTCACTTCTTGAAGTCTCTCCTTTTCCGTACGAGGGTCGTGTTGACGTGTATTTTATACACAATCATACACAGAATAAAATACCCAAGGGTACCTTATCCTCTCTTGAATAAAGTCTCTAACTGCTGAAGATATCGCAAGAAGGATCAGTTAGGGTGACTCCAATGTTCTTTTAAGTAGGGTCTCTACGTGTGGATAAGCACTAGTGGTCGTTGTGATTGTTGTGTCATCAAGGGGCCTTACGTTCCGAAATGGAATTTCCTAAACTAACGATTCTCAAAAAAAAGATCAAAAGAGTAGGGCTTGCAAGAGATCTAGTCTAATCTAACCCTAAGAATGACTCAATGTGGACGAGACTTGGCAAGATTCTACCAACTTCAATATTGCCATAAAATAACAACTCAACTGAAATTGATGTGATCTTCTAAGGTAACAAATGATCTTTCAATTCATCAAGGATCATGGACACTACCACAAAGGCACATATCCAAGTTTCAATGATGATTGAAGGTTTGGGTGATTCAAGTTTATCCAGTTGACCACGCAAGGCATTCCTACAATCAGCAAGAAGCTAGTGGTTTGGAAAGTGAATCTCACCGACGATCAAGTCCAACACTTCGTCCTTCAAATTAAAACACTACTTTGATTGAGAATGATTCAAGAAAATGAACAACCATGGAAATAGCCACAAGAATTGCAATAAAACACCATAACTTCAATATTTTATTGATCTCAAAGCCATCATAAACAACAATTGTTTGAAATTCCTTCTTCAAAGCTCAATCTTGCTACAAAGTAACTTGCTCTCTAATCTCTAATCTCTTTCTAATTCTCTAATACATAATGACAAAATGAAAAGGAGTGAGGGTATAAATAGCATCCTCAGTTACAATGAACGGTCTAGATCAAAAGAAGATCAATGGCCAAGATTATGACACCTAAACCCTAATTAAGGTTTATTACAAATAGTCCCCTTTTTATTGAACAATATCAAATGCATAGCCAAATATTAAATTTGGCACAAAAATCTAGGAGACATAGACCAATGACAATTAAGGTGCCATGTCATCTATAACAACCTTTCTTCTAGAATATTATTCCCTTTCCAATGCTCCTTTTTAGCATATGCAATGAATCTGGATACGATTCCTTCGATCTCAGCAATTGGAATCTCGGGAAGATTCCTCATTCGTTCTTCTAAGTGGATGACCTGATCAAAAGCCTTGAGAAGAGCAGCGTCCCATTCAGGTTCAAGTTCTTTGGTCTTTTCAATCAGGAGCATGGTAGCAAACATCTGGTCCCGTTGCTCATCTGTGATAACATTCACATCTTTGCAAAAGATGACCTTGACCCTTTCTTCCAATTCCTGTAAATCCACATCTGTCTCAACTTCGATCCTTCTGCCAAGAATAGTACGTAGTACCTCAAACACTCTGTCCTGGATCGGGTGGATAACTTCCTCAACATGATTGCATCTAGTACTGATGTCCTCGAAGAGAACTTCCTTCATCTGGAGTAAGGTTGACCACTGAAGTAAACTATGAGGTCCTCCATCCATTATCTTTTCTTGCACTAGGACCTTCCTTGATGTTTGTCTAATTACTTGCAGGACCGGAATGATAACATCTTTAGTATGAGCGAAGGCGGCTACCGTTATCATTAAGTTGTGGATGATCTCAAGAACCTGGATAGCTCGGTGAATAGTCTGCATCATCCTTGTTGCAAATTCCATGGCAATTGGTCCTCTTCCAATCACTCCTCTGTGAGGTAGTCCTGCATATTCAAAGCCCCTGATCAAGGCATATATGACGTATGAACTCATGTGAAAGGACTTGGTAGCCTTCAGTCTCCTTAACTGTACGTCCAAGCAATGGCTAATCATTCTAGCCCAATGAATTGTTCCTTTTCCTTGAACTATCACTTGGATGAAGTAGAACATCCACTTCTCAAAATAGAAGGCTTGAGGGGCTCCTGTGACTCGGTTGAGCACTGTTATCAAATCTTTGTACTCCTCCTGGAAGTCAATCCTATGTGGTGTATTCGGAATCTTGCTCAGGTGAGGACGACTCTTGAGTAACCAGTTCTTATTGATGATGCTTAGGCACGCGTCTGGATCATTCTCGTACATGGACCTGGCTCCTTCTATGCTTTTGTAGATCATATCTCTGTGCTCTGGAAGATGGAAAGCCTCACTTATAGCTTCCTTTGAAAGGTAAGCAAAAGTGTTTCCCTCCTTGGACACGATCGATCTGGACTGTGGATCATAATGGCGAGCACACTGGATCATCAACTCATGGCACTGGACTGCTGGAGGGAAGCCGGCCGCCTTAATGATGCCACTTTCAATTATCCTCCTGGCGACAGGTGATGGCTTGCCAATGTAAGGGACCTCTCGAAACTTCTTCGTACTGAAGTTTCCCAAGTTGGTATCTCCAATGTTGTTCCACTTAGACACGATCTTGGTCTCCAATTCTTCGTTCTTTTGATCTTCCATCATGAGAGCTGGACGACTGGTGGATGCTCCCGCCTTCGGGGTTGCCATTGTAACACCTACACAACATTTCATAATAAGAAATAGATTTTGCAATGTATAAACATAGATTAGATTAAAGATTGAATTTAGGAAACTTCATGATAAGTCTTTGAGTTATCATTTCCTAAATACGATTGGGCTACTGGAAATTCAAAATTTCAAAATTCAAAATTTAGATTGAGGCTATGACGATCAAAATTCAAAATTTAGACAAGGGAGAACTTCGCCATACCTCGCTTTGAGAGCTAACTCTAACAAGATATGCAAAAATATGAAATTCGCCTAGGCAAAAACAAAGTTTGTAGTATTCAACGTGATCCTCCTCTAGCGAAGGCGCCTTCCTTGTCAATTCCACCACCCTTGGGGTCTTCAACGTGATGATAGAGAATTCGCTCCTCTTCAAACCAAATTCGCACTCCCCTTAATAAGATTTCCCACCTTGTATTCTTGATGAAATTCGCTCCTTATTCACCTCTCCAAAATCGCATGTGAACAACGATGATTAAATGATGATTTGAAATGCAATAACATACCTTTCCTTTATAGGCGCTCACCTCTTCAATCTCCCCTGGGCCGACTTTTGAAAATAGGCAAATAATAAATAAATTTTAAATAAAAATGGAGGCCGACTTTGTAAAAATATGGAAAATAAAACCCAAGCGCTCCAATTTATTTATTTAAATTAATATTTAAACACCTTTATAATTAATAATTTTCGATTTTTTTTTTTTTTAAAGGGTTAAATTAATCATTAAATACCTCATGCGCTATTTTTAAATGCTAATTTAGTTAAATATTTCAAGTTCTATCGAAATTAAGCATTTAATGTGTTTCAAAATTTATTGGCGCCAAAACATGAGGAATGTAAGGAATACAAACCACATCGCTCTGGTCCCTGGGAGAGGGACGGGAGCGACTTAAGCTTTTTGGATTGATCTTCACGTTCAAAATCAATTCCTCTACGTTGAAACTGGCATTTTTAAATAGGAACCTTGGGCTTGATTGATTCAATTTTGTAAATGAATGCCTCTTAGAACCATTATCGCCCTGGTCCTTGACTGAAGGACAGGAGCGAACTTTGCATTTAGCTCAAATTTGTCAACCTTTTGTCGTTAACCTCTCGTTCATCATCTTCTTAAAGACATTTTCAACCTTGTGTAACCTCGCCTTGACGTAAGTTTTGAAGGAAATGACTAGTTTAGTAGAAATCGCCCTGGTCCTTGACTGAAGGACAGGAGCGAACCTTTGTTCCTTGGGCTCATCCTTGTTTATATCGACTTCCAATTGTCTTCACAGTGTAAAATAGTGCCCTTTATTCCTTCTTGAACGTTTGAAATGGGAGTGGCAAGTCAAAATTGGACACACTTGGACATTTCGCTCTGGTCCCTAGGAGAGGGACAGGAGCACTTTGGCTATTTCCATCACTTTTTGCGGTCTTGACACTTTACTTTCTCTTCGAGGCGTTCCAAACATCATTGCCCCTTTGTACCTTGGCTTGGAGTGGTTTAAACTTGGAGGGGAATATTAGATAGCCTTGATTTCGCCCTAGTCCTTGACTGAAGGACAGGAGCGAACTTTCATTTGTAAGCTCATTCGTACTTTGCCAACTTTCAAATTTGTCTTCAATGGATCCACTATGTTCCCCTTCACTCATCTTTGACATGGAATTTGCTTTAACTTCGTGGGAAATTTGTCTTAGGAGAAAATTGCTCTGGTCCCTTGGAGAGGGACAGGAGCGAACTTGTCATCATAGCATGTTTCCTTGTTTGCAAATTTCTTCAAATTATATTCAATGGACAAAAGATGTCCTCCTTTATCTCTTCCAATCCAAAAATCATCTTGGTCCTGCAAGGATAGTGAAATTTTGAGAAACAAGCTCCGGTCCTTCAGTGAGGGACAGGAGCGATTTTTGTCCTTGAGGGCAAATGTTCAACCTTTTATTGCAAACGACTAAACCCTGGCGTTCCATCATGTTTATTCCATCTTCCATCGCGTCCTTGATGCTTTAGTTCGATCAAAATGAGGTCAAAATGGTCTAAGTAAGTTATTTCGCCGTGGTCCCTGGCTGAGGGACAGGAGCGATTTGGCCTCAAACTTCAAAAATTTGCCATTTTGAGTCTCAAAAATCTTCCAAATCTTTCAATTCGTATTCAACTGCATCTCCTGGCGACCCTGCACAAGACAAATGAAATAAATCAATAACCAAGATGCATAAAAATATGATTTTCGCCCTGGTCCCTGGCTGAGGGACAGGAGCGATTTTGCTTCCATAGGTCAAAATATCAAGATTTCAGGACTTCAGTCACTTCACAAGGCAAAAATAAGTCATTTCCAAGGTCTGGGATCAATTATCAAAATTTCCAAAATTTAGTCAAAAATCACTCGGACAAAAATTCACAATTCCATCATTAACACTTAGGCAGAATTTGGACTTGCATTCAAAATTCCGACTGAACCTAGACAAACTTACTTGACCCCCTGACAGATTTACCTCATTTCAAAATTGCAACCTACGCGAGGATGCTCAATAATTCTCAAAAATGGACTGGATCCTGGTTTGAAAACATCAAAATGGAAGCCCTAAGGCTTAACCCTAGTCCAGACGACTGACTCACTAACCCAAAACCCTAAAAAGCAGAGAGAAGACAACAGAAACCGAGCAAAAAGAGGGGGTCCCCATTTTAATGGGGCGATGTGTGAAATGGTCACAACAGGTCGATGTACACAGCCTTCTTGGTTTGAAGTTTGGTAATCACCAGTACTCCCACATACGGCTCTTCCACGGCCAGCATGTTCACCCCTTTCTCTCTCGGGTAGTCGGTGTCTTCATGGTTTTCGAGTCCACACCATTCGCATAGTAAACTTGCATTGTTAATTTCGTCACTTTGACTATCCCGCACAAAGTGGCCCCATTCATCACAATTACGACACTAGATCATGGGTCTACCCTTCGCATACTACTGTATTCTCCTTCGTGGGGTGTCATTGTTACTGTTGTTATTATTCCCTCCCCTGTTATTTTGATACCCTCCAGGAGATGCATTAGGGTTGGCAGGGGGCTTCGAAGGTGCGATCGAAGGGGTTATGATGTCCTTTATATTATGTTCATTTATATATTTCATACTTACATACATACATACATACATACATACATATATATATATATATTTCATACTTACATACATATATATATATATATATATATTTGTTCATTTTATGGATTAATCATTTCAGTACATTATTATTATTATGAAAAAGATTATTATTATCCCAAAGTAGAGTTAGCAGGTGGCTCGAAGGTGCAGCCAGAGGGGTTGTAATATCCTTTATATTATGTTCATATATATGTATTTGTTCATTTTATGGATTACTTTTCATTTCAGTACAATATTATTATTAAAAAGATTATTATTATGGATTACTTTTCATTTCAGTACAATATTATTATTAAAAAGATTATTATTATGGATTACTTTTCATTTCAGTACAATATTATTATTAAAAAGATTATTATTATTCCCAAATTAATATTAAAGAATTATCCACAATTTATATTAAAAGAGTTATCCACAATTTATTATTAAATAAATATGTATAATTCATTACAAAGTTGTCCACAATTAATATTGATAGAGCTATCCACAATTTACAATTAACTAAATATTGTATTACTTACAATTAATAAAATTATCATTTTTTTATTATTATTAATATCCTTGTTATGTGCATTACATAAACCAAAAGCCACCAAACTGTTTTTGAGTTAATACTTGTGAATTGGAGAGACACGATCCAAGGAGACATGTCCTCTTTGAAGGGGCATGGCAGGTCAAAGGTTTTAAATACCATCGACCACCCCCCCCCTCACCCCTCCAGCAAACATAGAAGGATAAGAAGAAGAAAAAAATATGGCAGCGAAGAAAAGAAATCTGCACCCACTTTGGCTGCAAAAACATTACGAATATGAAGCTTGTTAGAATAACGCATGCTGCTGTTTCATTATTAATACAGTTTAGCATTGCTAATACAATTAATAATATGAAGTTATGAACACAATTTAATATGGTTAATACAATTGATATTGTTAATACAATTAATATTAATAATGCAATTTAACATTATTAATACAACTAATACAACATTTATTAACGATTATTTTTAAGCTCGTGTAAGACATAAGAATGTAAAATAATATGGATGTACTACTATAACAAGAAAACATAAAGGGTGATTAATATAAATTCAATACTAAACAAAGCTGAGAACATTAAAACACTATCAAATTAATAACATTCACTGCAATAAATGATAATACAACATAATGCTGTTAAGGAATATAATAATTTTAAAACATACCTGATGCAGATGCAGTTGACACTAATTCATTGATATTCTAGTAAAAATTAATATTTATTACAACATTTCTAAACATGGTGAAGGGAAGTAGAGAGTATTGTGAGAGGGGTATGATGTATGGCCACTCTTCTAGACACGCCACCTCAAAGTGGGTCAAGATGAGCCCATAGAAACCAAAGGAGTACAAAGGGTACGGTCTTTGGATCTAGGAAGAGATGGTTTCTGGGGCACTCTCCACAATCTCTCACCTCTTCTCCACCATGGCTCACACATACAAGAAGGCCAATCATAAAGGAACTAGGATGATGACCAGATGAGGGTCAAAGGCACCTTATTGTAGCTTCCCTACTATCTCCACATGGATCAAATGTTGAAGTGAATCAATCATAAGAGGCAAGAGGTTGATATGAAGGAGGGGAATGGTGTAAGGCCCTCATTAGGTACACCACCTCATGATGATGGTTGAAGACCATCGGTTAAGGACCACATGAGAACATAGAGGATAAGGTCGTGTTGTTGGGCCTAGGGTAGAGGATACTTGGGGCACCTCATCATGTCTTCCAACTCAACCCTCGTTATGTTTGAGTTTCCTTGTAATTGTTGATATTGATTATTTAGATCAATATATACATATCCTCACACTAGAATTGGATGTATCTCATGAGTTATATTTACATTGTTGTCTAATCTTATTGCAAGTTTCGAAAAAAAGGGCTTATCTCATCTTATTCTTGAATGAAGATTATATCCCTAACTATGTTTGCCCTCGTTTCGTTTTAGATTTGTGATTTTAGGGCAAAAACTAGGGCATCTACAAAAAGGGCCATTACAGGGGTTGTTTGTTCCCCTTGGGCAAAGAGCACTTGTGAGCTTCTTGTCTTCAAGGTGTACGAGCATTCCTTGATGGAATGTCCCAGTACCTAACAGATGTCGCAAAATGACTTCTTCAAGCAAGTACCCTGCGTATGACCACCTACTTTGCAATTGGCATGCCACAATTCTTTATTATCCTTACCACTATCTTTTTCTACCTTTACCTCCTCCATCATCCGCAACATATACCTCCATAGGGCATGTACGGTTTTAGATTCTCCATTACTGTTTTCTCCCATACTATCATTGTCACTGACCTTCTTCTTTCCCCGCAAAGTCTTATTCTCACTTTCTATGTCCATGGCCCGATTGTAAGCGTTAGTGTACAAAGACAGGGGTACTACTTTCATTTTTTTCCTCAAGGGAATCAATCCCTCAACAAACCACCATTTCTTTAGCCCATCTACCGGTTGGTTCTCCATCTTGTTCAACAATTCTTTAAGTCTACTATTGTTTGCTCATACGTTCTCTTTTTTTCCTTGCCTAGTGTTGTAAATCTCTGTAACAATTTCATTATTGTCTCTCGACAGTTTAAACTCTTCCCGAAATGCCTTCTTTAGTTCGTTCCATGATGCTTTGTATTGAATTGCTAAGTTTGTATAACAATCGATGGCAATTCCCCGTAGGGTGGCAGTGAATGCTTTCAACCAATAATCATGGTTGTCCTAACCATTTGCCTCCCATATTCTTATGCAAGTTTTGCAATGGTGTATAGGATCCTCCGATCCATCCCCTATGAATTTAGGGAGTATTTACTTCTCCTGGGTGTTCATCATTGCTTTCACTCGGAAGGTATTGTGTGTATTCAACTAGATTGGACCGTCTCGTTCTCGTGTACATTCTTGTGCCTCTCTTACACTCTCGGCCACGCACGATCTCTCTACACGTCCACCTTTTGTGTCTTCTACACCTTGGTCACCTTCTTCGTTTCTATACTCTCTCCTCCCCGGAGTCTTCGGCTTAGGCCCCCTATTCTCGATTCCTTGACGAGGGACAGGTTCCCGATACGATACAAATTGGTTTCAAAAATTTTAGCAACTTCGGTCTAGAGGTTCCTTTCTTCCTCTTCATCACGTACGGACGCATTGCTAGTGCTGTTTGTCGACTCCGAGTCTTCACTTGAAGCATAGTGTAATGTTTGGTTACTTGCCCGGTCAGCAAGATCTTTGCTTACTTCATTGTCTAGGAGTGGCAAGTTTTTGGCAACCTCTTCCAACTCAGTCGTACATGGTCTTTCTCTCTCCCAACTACAGGTTCAGCAAACACCTCGACTCCTACTTCTCGTTGGACTCTTGGAACCTTCGACGATTCCCCGTAATCGTCGTCTCCTCTCACTTTGTGTAATGTCCCCATTTTAGCCTAACTTGAGGTGATCTATCGTTAGCCCATCTTGCCATGGTCTCGAGGGCTAACCAAGACTATTCAAGGATTAGTGAAGGATTTGGCCTAGGCTATTTCAGTGTCAGGCCAATCGGAGGTGTTTTGGCAAGGTTTCCAGACACTCACTATTTATAATAAGTCAGCAATGGCTCAATGACTGGTAATATTTGAAGAATTTTTGAATGTCAGTATTTTGGTGCATTTAATTCTTCATTAGGTTTGCCAATTTAATGAGCCATTAATTAATTGGGCAATTAAATTAAAAGTTCCTAAAGTTAAATTTAAATATTTAATTTTAGTGATTATTAAATGTTGGGGCTAATGTTTAAAGGGAAAAATTAAAAGTTCCCTTTCATTTTGGAGACATAAGGGATATTAATATTTTATTACGACATTCTTTATCCCATATTTATGGTGTATTGGTAATTGTGCCCAAATGGAGTTATAAATATAAATAAGAGCTTTAAATGCTGGTTGTGTATCTTGGAAATTGTGTATCTTGGTATTGGTGATTTCTGGAAGTTAATTCTGGAGATTTTGGGCATTTAAGGACGAAACCCACATTGCCAGCAATCTCTACACTGTTGGAATATACAGCCTAGGGATTCTTTGGAGGAAAGGTAAAAGTAATGTGCTCGCAGCTGTGTTTTTTTTCAATTGTAATCTCAGCATCCAAAAAATGTTCGATTGGAGTAAATAGGGACAGTACCTATGATTCATTTACCAACTGAACTGCCCATTCGTTCACTTAAATCCATTAATTGGGGGAGCTAAGTCTGTCGTACAGTCCTCATATCTCTTGGGAATGAAATTGAACTGGTTTGAGACACTTGCTGGAGTGCCGAACATGCCTTAGATTGGGTACAAGACTGCTGTACAGTCCATAAAAGCTACAGCAGCAACGTACAGGACTGTAGGAGATTATTAGGGGTGCCGTACAAGGGTTTTGGTCTGCATAGGGTGCCGTATTGGTCTGAAGTTTGTGGAAAGGACTACGTGTTGGGTCTCAAATCAACAGATTGGATAGGTTCTAAGGAAATGCCAACTCCTATGATCAAACCCTCCAATTGACTTGGCCAACTTATAGAGTGAACCTATTTGGTTACTAACTCTCTCACTTTAGGCTTTGTAGGACCTAGGCGGGTATACCTACTCACTAGTTGTTCCTTCAGCTAATGCTTTTTATAGCAGATTTAGTGGCTTAATCTGATATCTCCTAGTCTCAGAATGGCATAAGTTTCTTAAACAGATTGATTTCAGATGTGTGTATTGATCTATGTATCTTGTAAAAGTATATATGTTGCACTTTGGCTAAATTACCTACTATACCTACTCTACTAATCCTATTGCTTAAAAGTAAAGGGTAATTGGGATGATTAAAGGTTTTGTTTACAAATGATCAGTGCCTTTCCTCTTATTTGGGCTACAGAGTCTTATATTTCTTTAGGACTTATTGTGTAAACTTATGAGACAGTTTTTAAACCCACCCCTTCTCGACGAGTCTGTCAATTACTGTTTCTTATGAGCTCTACTTCAATGTCTATATTGTAAACCACTTGAATGAATTTAACCCTAACTTTAAGAAACCATCCAAGGAAGAAATACAGGGAACAATTACAACTCACAAGTAAATCTTTTTTGATCCAAATCTACAATATGAAACACAAAATTTCACTAGAAGAACACAAATAACCTTATCTCCTTTAGATAATATCACAAGCAACTGCCTTCTGAAAATATGTTAACTCTCAAGACATATGAGAAAGAAAATGCAACTGGTTATTTTTGATAAAAAGTTTAAAAGTACAAAATTGCCTCCACCTCTTGTATCTCTATTCTCCCCCTTTACATTTTACATCACACATATATATGTGGTTGAATGGTTTTCATACCCCTTTGGGTGAAAAGACACCCCCTTTTTAAATAAAAATAATTGCAAATCCCGAAATTGCCTTAGTTTATGTAATTAATTGTCACTTTACAAGTTGTTTAGGCATATTAGAGGTATTTTAAGGCTATTTTATGGGTATATAATGGATAAATGGTCTTTAAATGATGTAAATACCCCCTTTGATGCTTCACAATCCATTTTTTATGCCCATTATTGTGTTTATGTCATGGTTTCATATTGTGCAACAAATATAAAACATATTACTTGTACCTATTCAATATATATATATATATAGAATTTTTCTCATTTCTTGTCTTGGAATCTGGAATTCTAAAAATTGCAAAATTTAGGGTTCCAACACTACGCACAGGGTGGTAGCAGCTGCTGAGCGTTGAACCGGGTTGAATGCAAGAAAAACGCTGAGTTTGATACAAGTGTATGACAGCTAACTGGTACACTCAGGTTATATTTTCTGATTATTGCTAGTGCAGATCGAAATACTATTTCTGTATCAGACTCCTGTTGAAAAAATAAAGGTGTCGATTTACATTTTCAAATGTTATTCAATTAAACCATTAATGTACACTTTCAGTCGGTTCCATATTATTTGCAAGTATCGTTTTGAATGTATTTTCTAAGCTGAGCAAAATCTGAAAACCACTCTGCTGATATCAAATAACCAAACCAATACTTTGGAAAAGAAATATTAATCAGAGAAAATAAGTAGTCAGTTGTGAGCCAACTGTTTGATTAAATTCCAGCTTATGAATAGAGTGCAAAGTTGGTTAGCAAGGGGGTATGTTTCACTTTCCTCTCTCAGGCGAAGAGATCTCCTTACTAATCCCTACCCCTCATCTGAGTGTCCCTGGTATGTCGGTCTTGTTGATGTTGTTTTCACGCACTATGCAACACAATAAAATACTAAGTATTCTATCCTCTCTTGAACAAAATCCTCCCAAATCCTAAGCTACGTGATCAAATGGGATGACTCCAAGATTCCAAATGTCGAGTCTTGACATGCTTCTTGGATAGACTCAGTTGTTTGATGTAATATTGCTGGAATCACAAGGTGGATTTACGTTGAATCTTGAATGCTTGAAATGCCGTTTCAACATGCAAATTTCACTTAATTGAAAAAAAGGATGAGGGTTGAGAAAGCTCTTCTATTTCTAAGAATGTAAGAGCAATGAACAATCTTTGATAAAACTCAACTAAGCTTTGTTTTGACATGTAGCGAACATCTCCACAAGGCTAGTGCAATCTCCTAAGGATAGCTATTGATTTTCAAATCACCACTACAAGCATAGATACCTTCAAGGCGAAGCATATCAATGAAGGAGTGATAATTGAAGTTAAGCTTGGCTAAGATGGATCCAATTGACTATGCAAGGCACTTTACAATCAACAAGGTGTTAGTAGTATGGATGTACGAATTTCATCGTTGATCATGCACAAAGTTCTTCCATTCATTTAAACAACATGAAAATTAAACGAAAAGTAGAGACCATGCAAATTGTTGAATCAACATATAGAGTTCACCATATCTTCAATGAAGTTTGCATGCTTCTTACAACAAAGTCTTGGCAACAATCTCTGTCTTCTATTCCTACTCTACTCTAACTACTTGCTTGCTATCTAACTTCTATTTGCTATCTATTGATCAGCTACTAACTATTAACCTTTACAAATGAAATGGAGCCTTATATAGTGCTCTCATTACAATTGAGAGGCTCAGATTGATTCGCAATCAATGGCCAAGATAGAAACCCTGATTAGGGTTTGTTACACCCATTACAAACCATTTAATGCTTGACCAAAGACAAATTACATTTTATGGGACACGTGTCCTTCCTTGAAAATTTGACCAATAGATGGTGGGGGTAAGTGCATCAAACTTTGTGCCCACATGTGGTATTTATCTACCTCGTTGGATAAGTCGGGTACATTGAATCTGGACGCCTTATTTAGAATGTTGTGATTGACTAAGAGATGACTGGGCGCCACCTTAGCTTGCTTGATCTTTGTAACTCATCACAAGTTGTAAATGAATGAGGCATATCTCTTGATACTTAACATTTCAAAGCGCTTGCAATGAAGAATGGGGATGATGGTGAGAGATACTCCCAACTTGCATCATCCTCCTAACTTTGACTAACTCTTCTGAAACTATCTCTTGGATCTTGAATCCCTTCACCAGAAGCTTCCACCTTGGATAACTCCCTTGTTAAACTGGCAATGATTCTTGGATTTCCAGAGGAAATTCAAGATATTTGACAAATTCCTTTCTTGAGTGCTTGATCAAATTCGTTGATATTGCTTGGAGTTCGTGATGATGATCCCATCAGCTACCTTGTATGCGCTTGAGACTTGAAGTGCTGCAATGTCTTCCTTGGGCTCTTGTCTTTGCTTATGTGGTGAAATCTTGATAATGTATGTGAGCTGATAAGCCTTAATCTTTGTGAGTGATGTTCCTTCCACACCTTGAAATCTTCACTCTCTTCACATTCCTTTGCATGTTCATCCCACTTGCATCAAACCTGGAAACAAACATAACTTGAATCAAAACATTGTAAAAAAGTACTTAATCAAGCTTCCCACTACCTTCTCTAAATCTGGAAATGAATTTTTCGATCATGGAAACATCTGATTTTAAGTCTGATTCCCCCTTTTTTGGCTTAATTCACATCAGTTTGAGTCTCAGTTTGTGTCTCGGGCCTGATTCATGCCTGATTTCTCACATTATATGCCTGATTTGATAGGTTTCAGGTCTGAGACATACCTGATCTGCATTGGTTTCAAGGTGGCAAAGGAAGTGGAAATGGAAGGAAAATGAAGTGGAAGGAAATAGAAGTGGAAGGAAGGAGCATTTTCAGCGACATAACTTGTTGATTAACTAGCCATTCCATTCTCTGCATTGGTTTCAAGGTGGCAAAGGAAGTGGAAATGGAAGGAAAATGAAGTGGAAGGAAATAGAAGTGGAAGGAAAGAGCATTTTCAGCGACATAAGTTGTTGATTAACTAGCCATTCCATTCTCTTGTTGTGGATCAGAGTTTCCTCTTGGAAGTGTTCTAGCATGGTCGTGATCATCACCAAGCAAGGGAAATGTGAGGTACATTTTCGCTCATTTGCAAGGATATTGGAAGTGATTTCTTCATTGATTGCTTAATTTGCTACTTCATTCGCTCTCGAATGTTAGATCGCACTTCTACTTGGGTGGTGAAAGTGCTTATGACTTAGGTCGCACATTTGAGGGGCGATAGGAAATCAAAATCCTTAGGTCGAGCATTTGAGGATTGAAGAAAAGTAACAAATGCTTAGTTCGCGTTTTGAGGGCCTCATTGGAAGTGATCAAATCTTAGGTCACTGAGTGGAGGCTTGATTGGAAGTTCTATTCCTTAGGTCCTGCTTTGAAAGCCTTATTGGAAGTCCCCTTCCTTAGGTCGTGGATTTGGACCTTCATTGGAAGTAATAAATCCTCTTCTTGACTTGCTACCGATTAAGCTTGCAACAATGTACTTAGCAAGATCATGACCTTATTTCAAGCAAGGAGATGCACAAAGCTTAGTTCACTGATTTGAGGGATCAACAGAAGTCCCAAGGCTTAGTTCGTGCTTTTGATGCCTCACTGGAAGTCTTAGTTCATGCTTTTGGGCTATCATTGGAAGTCCTCCCAAAATGGCAACTTCACTGTCCTAGTCCTTTTGTTTCAAGCTTATCATGATAATTTGAACACTAGACCTTTTCTTTCCTTAGAATTTTGACCCTTGAAACAAACTTGCCTTAGCCAAATTTCAGCATTTCATCCCCATCTAAGCAAGCAAAAGATGATGATCAAATGGAATGATCATTATGAATCGGTCATTTCCTAAGCCTTGAGAACTATCTGACCTCACTTCATCCTAAAGAGAGAACTGACTTGATTACCTCCTAGCCACCTAAGATACTACACCTCTTCCAAGTGAAAGGCTAATAGTTAAAGACTCTACAACTATCCTAGAAAGCAGGAAAAAAGTGGGGGTACAGGTCCTTATTTGGTCAAAGGGGCATTAATTGTCAGGGTACAGCATCTACTAGTATCTCGCTCTTCTTCCTCCCTACGGGTCCTTTCTTTGTATCGTTGCAATATTTGTTGCCGACATTGCTCTTTGTTCCTTTCCTCCTACAAGTCTTGCAATTCAATCAAATTTTGTGCCAATAGCCTTGGACTTCTCCTAAGAAGATCAAAGAGCAGTTTACTAAGATTTCGTCACGTACCATGCTCTCAGGGACTGTTCTCCCTCCAGCTTACCTCTGCATGTAATGATCAATCGAAACTTCCCACAAGTTTACCAAGTCTTGCATCAACCTTTCTTCAGATGTTTCTTCCTCGTTGTCACTTTCTGTTACTAGTACTTGTTCAAACAATCGGCCAATTACTTCGCCATGCTTGTCGCCACTCTCAGGCACTCTCAAATCTCCAGGTTTGAAACGTAGCATTACATTCACACCAGCCAAGATGTCCCCAACGACACGTTTACTCTCTTCTAGTATGGTTCTACGGATTGCAACACCAAAGGGACTACAGGAGGCCACCCCTATTATTATCGTATGGCAAACAAAGCCTCCCTATACCACAATGGTCGAGAGCACCGTACCAATTGCCAGCACTATACCAGTTGGGAGCACCACGAATGGACCTACTAAGGATATCGAGGTAAATGCTTCACTCGACAATTCGTTAGGTAAGTTTGATGTGGCACCAAGCGCACCTCCACCGCCATCACCAAGTACAGTAGAAGACACTCGCCTAGCAAATGAGTTACAGCAAGAGGGAGGAAGGGGGTAGAGCTTAGCATATAGAGATGGAACCGCATACTGAGCAGGCGCTGGAGCACGACAGGAAGGAAGAGGAGACTCATAAAACACTAGTTGAGAAGGAGAAAGTGTTTATAGAAATTGAGGAGAGTAGACATCTTGGGGAGACCGGGATGGTGACCAAGGAATCCAACAGGAGGGAGGAGAGCCACATCCGAGTTTCAAAACCTGATCCACGGGACGCTCTCGGGTGCATACAGAGATTTCTCGCAGAGTTGGATGAGATTACTTTGCTCACCCAAGGGGTCACATAAGCTAGTGAGGCAAGTGGATAGTGGCCTTCATGGGGGGTGGCTATGAGGAGTTTGCACAACACTTCACACACCGTGGGTGGCCAGCCACAAAGACACCAGACATGATTGAGACTTGGCATCGAGCTCACACGAAGGAGGGTCAGGGCGACATATTATACACCCTACATGCAATGGAGAGCTCATTCAGGGAGATATTTTATCAATTGCAGAGGGAAACACACTCGGTGAGAGAGGTTGAGGCAGGAAGGGTAGCTACACTGGAGGAGGTAGCAGCTGTACAGGAGTAGTTGGCACTATAGGAGAAACTTACCATTACAGAGCAAAAGTTGAGAGCAGCTCTTGAGGAGGAAGTGGAGCATCAAAAAGCAATCATGGCTAGCCAGGACACCAAGTTGGCTGTTGGAGGAACGTCTTGCAGAAATTATTGCACAACAGTAGCAGAAGGAGCAAGATGTCATGATTGTTGTGTATATGGTGAAAAGAGCACAGGAGCGTCAACTACTAACGGAGCAAGACCTGCAGCTACGAACAAAGCAAGTGCAGCATCTACGGCAGCAACTCTCAACATCCTCGACCACTCCAGGGACATCCTCTCACCCTCCTAGTTCTCAATGATTCTGTACTGTCAAGCCCCAATTTGTTTGCATCGTCTAGAAGACGACCTTTTTTTTTGGGGGGGGGGGGGGGGGGGGGGGCGCGCTGATGTAGACAGCAAAACTACCACTAATAAATAAATAATGTTTTGTTAGTATTGACAATGTAATTAGTTGTTCCCAAGAGGTTGTGTCAATTCCAACAGTTGGCAGTCTTAACCAACCGTTTGTCTGACACTGTTTTTTTTTCAGAGTATTGTATCAGGAACCAATTTATATGGATAATTGTAAACACGTTACATTTGATCTGATCTGATCGATGGTGATGTCCCTGGATGCTTTTGATTCCTTTCCTTTATATATCTCAATGTGAGGGAGAGGTCACACCTCTTCATTATGTATGCCCTTTGGAAAGAGACACATCCTTTCACCATTAGCACCCTTTGAAAGAGTGCAACTGTTCATTATTTCTGCACTTTGAAAGTGACACAACCTTTCACAATCAGATCCGCACTTCTTATTTAAATTAGATACACTTTTGATTCCTCAATCATCCCCCCTTCAAATGAGTTCTCTTCTCCCTTTTTTACCTCATACTTGGGGGAGTCACAACTTATCATTTCATGCCTTTTGACCATTCATTGATTTTAATCAAACTTTAATATATTTAATTATATTCTTTTATATTTTATTTTTATTCTTTTGAATTTTAATTTTATTATTATTATTTATTATTAAATTATATTTCAAAGTGGGGACATTACATTATGCCTTTAGGTTCTCTAGCCATTCTGGTTAAAAGGAAAATAGTGTGTTTGTATTCTTTTTTGAATATTATGAATGCAGCAACTTGATTTTTGAATAATTCTTCTTTTGTAAGGGAACCCAGGTCTTATTTATAAACTAGATTGTTGATGATTTTACCAATGAATGTACACGACAATCATCTATTCTTGTTCCCACCACTACATCCAAAATAGCAAGCATGACCTTGAAAAATTAAAGTCTGCGGTTTTAAATTCCATGCCCATATATAGTTCTAACTTCTGACCGCGTGTTTTAGCATTGTAATGCTCGGTATAAGCCACATGCCCTAATCCAACAAATGGATCATAAAATTCTATTTTCAATCACTCCTTATTCCATGCAGTCATGTCTAAAGCATGTCCATGTCATGCTTTTCCTTGACTTCAATCAACATAATAAAATCTTTGTGCTTTACAGTACTTCATCTTGAATGTTTGTCAATAATAGTGTGAGGTGGTGTAATAATCACACCTAATTATTTTGAAAACTTTTCCACTAGAAATAAGATAAAATGTAATGTCATTTATATTTTCTAATCACCCAATTCTCGAGATGGTCAAGGTGGGAGCATATGATTCTTAGGACCACGCAGCTAGCTAGAATGTAACAACTTGAAAGTGCATTAGGCGGCTAGCCAGCCACTTCTTCAATGGAGTGCAATGCAACTGAAAGGAAAGACCACTTCATGCTTATTCAGTGGAATGTACAGTGCAATAAAAACAAGCACTTCACGTTTATTCAACAGAGTGCAATCACAAAGCTTCCACTTATTCAATGTGTAATTAAATTATTTCCACTTTTTCGGTGGGGTGAGCAAATCCAATGTTCTCCCCTCGTTCAGTAAGTGAGCAACTACAATCCTTTCCACTTATTCAGTGGGATAGCAAAACACATTTAAGCAATGACCAAACCTACTGACAGCACTACCAACCAGTGTATTGCAATGTGTCAATTTGCTTCTAATTGAAGATTGATCAATGAAAAATAGTTGCAACAAAACCTTCAAATATTCTGATTCAAAATGAACAGTACTGCTGCAACTATATGTAAGGAAACAGAGCATCGAAAAACACTTAAAATCATTACTAGCAATAATACCCAATGAAGTTCCAAAGTTGTAGATGATTATGGCTGACTCTACAGCTCTGATAGCTAACTGAAATGACTGAAAATGCAAAACTTACTGATCTGATACTACCATTTGCAGCTCTGTGAAACATTGACCAGTGTAGGAAGCCATCCAAAATTCCAACAAAACAAGCAAACTAACTCCCATACAACTTAAAGCGATAATATAAGCTCCAAACACCTCCAAACATGACAAAAGAACCAAGAAAAGATGGGCAATACATGACCAGACTTACACACCAAATTGTACCTCAGTTATACAACCAGTGCCTAGAGCCCCTCAAAATCCCTCAAAACTCCAACAGACCAGCAGGAAATTGTCACTAACAGGAGCGGCTGGGAGTAATGATCATTTTCCATCCTTTTGGACGGCCATATGAGTGGATAGTCTACACCCACACGATGCAAGGTAAAATAGACCTGTAAAGGACATGTACAACCCAGAAAGAAAAAGCAATCTTCAAACAACAAAAATCCTAAATATACTCACCAGCTTCTTCACTGCAGAGGAACTCACAAAACTTCATTCAAAACACATCAAAAGCCTCCAGTTTTATCAGCATACAAATAAACTTCACCTGAGGCTTAACTGTGATTCTTAAATGGAATTACCCAGACCAGCTAGGAGGGCTTTCATCCCCGAGACTAGTAATCTCAAGAGGATTTTTGACCTCAATCAATTTGTAAGAAATTACATTCTCTCCAACAGCAAAAGCAAATAACATTTCATGACTAACCCTTCAAAAGAGCTCTCAACCTCCTTTTATAACTTTCCAGGAGAGAAAAATCAAAAATAAAATATAATAATCCCTTTTTCCTCCACAAAGACCTTTTTGAAAAAACAAACAATAATCTAATGTGCAAAAACACCCCCAAGGCCTAGGCATCCAACTCATTCCTTAACTTGTAGAACCTTTTTAATAAATTGATACACTAAGTTGTCTTTTTTAATATTTTCAACATTAGACAACTTAAGTAAATAATTATTTATCAACTCAATTTACCCAAACTGCGGAAAGTATCAAAATAAGCCAAACCCACAGCATACCCAAGCATCTGAATGGTACTCTAGGCAAAGCCAAGATGTACCCAAGCAAACCATAATTGTAGGACGAGTTCTTTTATACAAGCAATGTGCGAATAATGTGAGCTAATATTATCTTTGTCCTCTTTCAAATGTTTTTTTTACAATAATTTTTGGAAATGCTAATATATCCTAAAGGCTTTATAAATTTCGAATTGGATAGAATGGGAAAATACTAGATTGCACCTTCTTGCAGTATAAGTTATGTGCTCAAGTCTCCTCAAATCTATTAATGCATAGTAACAAATATTTTGATGTTGTATACTTTAGAGGATTGATTCCAATACATTTTGGAGAGATTGCAAAAGACTGCACATTATCTTGCTGAAAGTGCACAAGTTTTAGTTTTTAACTTTTGCCAAATTTGCAGGCATTGATAATATTATAATAGATAGCATTTAATTACAAGCCGTAGTCACTTTGTTCTACCATAGTGGTATTGTTAGAATGTAGAACAAAATCACTTTACTAGCAATTAAGGATATATGAGTATCATCACTTTATTGGCAATTAAGGATATATGAGTATCACTCTTCTTTTATATATATATATATATATATATATATATATATATATATACGTCTTCTATACTGGCGCTAAGGGTGAGCCAGGGGATACTAAATAACAACGCTAGGCTAATACAAGACAGACAGGGCCCCCAGACAGCCTTGACAAGTCTCTGTGGATAGGACGAGCGCACGTATCTAAGACTACAGCGTGATGCGCTAGCGTCCTGTACGGATAGAAACAAAGAGCCGTACAGAAGGACACTAAACGTTTGTACGGATACGCAGAATGTAAAATAACTGAAAGATATGAAGAATGCAGATATCAGAAATAAAATAAAAGAACGGAGGGTAAGGCAAAAGATGAACACACAAGAGGTCCAAGCTATGAAGCCTCCCGCTATGTGAGCTCCTTACGAACACAAACCTGTACACATGCAAAGGAGGAAAATCTTGGGGGTTGTGTTTTGGAGTCTGCCTCAGTCAAACCCCCATTTCGGTGTTTCCACCTCCACGGGCAACCCAGTGGATTCAATGAGAAAAGGAAGATAAAGGATAGAAAAGAAATAATAAAAGATGAACAAAATATAGATTCAAGGGGAATGTATAAAACAATATGAGAAAGAGAGAGCAAACGAGATAACTCCCCTATGAAGCTCCAAAGAAGATGCTTTGAAAATGTTCTGTGTTCTCCAAGCTTGCAACAGTGGCATACTTATGAAAACCTGCAAATATTGCTCAAGAAGATTGCCACGAGCTTCAACCTGCAAGAAATGATCCAAAATCCTCCAAAATGCCTTCAAATAGGAGAGATTTGTTGCGTTGAATTGTGCAAGGTGTGATTTTTTAATATTACATTTTGCCCCCACTATAGCGAGCGTGTCTTTGTTGAAAGATGCAAAGCTAAAGTAGAGGAAGATAAAGAAAAGAGTCATGACGGGGAGGCAGAATTTCGTTGATCAAACGAGGCTGCCCCCAGCGAGATGAAGCTGAAGTTTGAAATAGATATTGCTAACCAATACATCGCAAACACGTTATGTAATGTCCCCTATTTAATCATAATCAATCTTATTTCAATATGACTTAGATTAGTTAAAATAAGAAACTGGCTCCACAAAAATAATCAAATGTGTGTCCTTCCATATTCTATTGATTTGATTGATTGATCCCCACCCTCTCTTGGGAAACAACCTATTGACTGGATTTAGACTGCCCCTCTTGGAAACAAGCCCATCGCCTCTCCTTAGTTACTGGTAGTAATGGTAGGAATATTTTGAAGTAAATCCACTCTTATACTGATTTTACAATCTAATATTGTTATTTGTCTGATCAAACATTATATCTATATATATATATACATAAATAAATGAATCAAATGATATTACCTATTTTAAATTATTAACACCACCATTGCCTAAACACTAATTATTAGTCTATCTAGAGGTTGTAAAGGCAGACAAATCTGGTCTGCCACTATATATTATATTAAATATGACTGTCATACATATTGCAGCCTATAAATATTTAATAATATTTATATTAATATTCATATATTAATATTACTATTAAATTCTGCATAAAAACAATGTCAGGCTTCATATATTAAGCATACATAATAAGCACATCCCCATGCATACCACCCAAACAATGATGTTACTGCCTGTAACTTAATAACAATTCTGATCTGATCTGATTGCTGGCTGCCAGATAATATAGATTCCTGCAGACTTGACCACTCTTTCCTTTTGAAAATGCTTATCTTTCTTCCTCCCTATTTTCACCTTTTTCATTCCATCTTATATCTACATCTTTCTAATGGGGAGACATGTATCTTCGAGGATGATTATAACTCTTCATTCCTTAATCGCACCCTTTGGTATATTTCCTATTTGTTTATATTAACATATTGATCATTGTCTAAAATGATTTCTTGTAATTGATGGTCATCTTAAACATAGAGTGTACTCAGCGCTAGTATGAATCCTTCTTTAGAGTCGGGACCTTTAGAGGATCGGGGCCCATTACAAATTCCAGATAATAATATCAATCATTAATAAATATTAATCAATTAATAATAATTCCAGGTAATAATAAATAAATGAATATTAATTAAGTAATAATAATATTAAATAAATATCAATCAATTAATAATAGTTTCAGATATTAATGAATATAAATTAATTAATAATAATATTAAATAAATATTAATCAATTAATAATAGTTTCAGATATTAATGAATATTAATTAATTAATAATAATATTAAATAAACATTAATCAATTAATAATAGTTTCAGATATTAATGAATATTAATTAATTAATAATATTATTAAATAAACATTCTTTAATTAATAATTTAATAGTTACATTTGGGTTATATTCATTGATAAGCTAAAAAATACGATGATCAAGGATGGGGCATGACACGTTAGCAAAAGACTAACATGTCAGATGATAAGATAAAGGATAGATTACGATGGGTGATAGATAAGATAGCGTAATGGAAACGAACCTCACTTGGAGGAAAACCCCTTATCACGAAAAGATACAAGATAAGCGGCCGCTGTGATATGAGATAAGATATGAGATGCGCCTATATGGATAGCAAAGTGTGTTATGCTAGATAGCTATACGATAGGGCGATGATGTTTGCGAGATCATGCCAGTATGGATAACTATACGATAGGGCGAGATTTTACTGACATGGGTAGCGATACGTTAGGCAGCCATGCGATTGGGCGATCAAAGATAGATTTGATAAGTAGTAGATTGGCCCCCACAAAGGCGAACAAAAGAAATATATCAAATAGTTTGGCCCCCATCTAGGCAAAAAAAAAGATCAAGTGGTTTGGCCCCCACCTAGGCAAACATAAAAAAAAAACGATCAACAAGAAACATAAATGCAAGAGGCTAAATAACAAAGGCAAATCATGCCAAAATGCAGATATGATGGCCCCCCCTTGGAACGATATGCATGAAAGGCATGTTATTCTAAGGAGGAAAGCAGTTGTGGCACGTCAACATAGCAAGATGTTTCCATGGAATTCCACCATTAGCTAGTGACACATAAATGTCCACAACATCAATGATGAATGCAAGAGGAGAGGGGGATCCGATACTTTGGTGTTAGAACCCATAGCAATGAGAAAAATATGTAATACAGTTGCGAGATGGGTATATCGTCATAGTGTTGAGATCGGAAGAAGAGCACATAAAGACAAAGATAAAATAAAAATTCAAGTCAACATGGAAGAAGGCCAAAGATACTTGGCCGCTTTGCATTGTCTCGCAAAGCAAGATACGACAGATAGAAGAAGTAGAGAGACAAATAGTGCACGACAAAAAAATCTCCCATATCTGAGCATCCACGAAGTAACTCAGGTCCTCCGAGAGAGCACAACAAATAAAGATAGTCAGCCTCCCGTATCCAAGCACCTACAGAATAACCTGGGTCCTTCAAGAGGGAACAAACATATAAAGCAAGCACAGGGGAACACAATCAAGCTCACATGCAAAAAGATGGAGATAAATGATAAACATCCTAAAGGTTATCCCTTAGGAGATCATCGTGCGCCCAATCTAGATCATAGAGAGAAGGAGGATGAGCTCGGAGAGGGACTACCGCAAGAGCATCACTGAGAACCTCACCAGCAGTGAGGGTGAGGGACGAAGCAGCAACAACGTCTACATCCACAAGCTCGGAGGAGGCAATGGTCAACGATCGCGAAAAAGATCATAGACAATTTTGGAATCTCAGCCAAGGAGCTGAACAAGCAAGCCTCCATAGAGGAAGCAGGTGACTCAATCGGAGGAGATGAAACAAGAATAGGACTGTCGACCTCCGGAAGAGGGGCAGTGACAAACTCAAGAGAAGGCGAAGCCTTCTCAACCACACTCACAGAAACAGGCAAAGCAGCAAACACTAAAACAGGCAGAGAAAGGGACGAGGAACATACCTGTGAGGATTTCCATCGTCAAAACTCCGAGACGAGGCCCTGCTCAAACTTGCCTTTGGGCTGGACAGGAGAAACAAGTCTCCTATCAGTCGAAGCTAGTTGAAGGACCCCAAGAAAATTCTAATGCCGAACAGTTGCCAAACAAGGGGAGCAAACAAAGTTGCGCTAGATACCACCTAGGTATGCAGCATATCAACGGGCCGAGACAATGAAGGTACGTCCGGCAAGGAGGTAATGAAGGGTGGCTCCAAAGGAGGAGCAATGAAAACCTACACTTGTTTAGAGGGAGGTTCATCAATAGGCCCCGAAGCAGCTGGAAGTAAAACCGAAGATGGTGCAGAAATAGGAGCAGCCGATGAAACAGAATCCGATGCAATAGAACTGGGTGTTGAAGATACACCAGTAGATTGCAAAGCACCATCGTGCTCTCGAGCTATGGCCCATCCATAGCGCTTACGCTCACGCGCACCCTGATTACAACGGAGATGAGGGCCACCAACCGAAGCCTGAGAGGACTCAAGAGTAGCATGCTCCATGGGTGAGGCCTCTGAAACCGTGTCAGGGACAAGAAGGCCCAGCGGATGCGATCGGTATGACATCCACAGCAACGAGCGCCCTACCTCGCTTTGCCTGAGGAATGACTGGGGGAACAGGGGTGCCGACGTGGGCTGTGAAGAAGCCCATGGAGACAAACGAGAGCGAGGAGAATGCCTCCTCCTAGGATAACAAGAAGGCCGAGGGATATCAACCAAGATCGGGAACTCAAAGGGAGGGTGGGTCGCAGACTTGGATGTTGCGGGAGCCTTTCCCCTGTCTGCATTAAGGGGGAACGTGGGAACAGAAGACACTATTGGAGGCCGCACAATCTGGGACAGACGAGGTTTGCTCGAGGGAGTGGGTTTAACCTCAGCCCCCAATGATGGAGTAGAAGACACCACCTACTTTAGCACCGGAATGGATGAAGCAGAAGTCGACGCAAAAAGCAGTAACAAATAACTAGGCTGCACCAACTTAGGGGCCAACTCCAACGTCTTATATTGATAGTAAGTGTGGTACATCAAATCACCACAGGGAAGCATGGGCCCCACCGGAGAGGGCCAAAAATGATCCAACAAAAAATCTCCCCGAGCTACAAGGGGTCAATATCCGATGTCCTAGATGACACAGACCGAACCCTTGTGGTAGAACTTCAAACATTTATGCACAACTGAAGGGACTGCGTCAACTGCTATCAACTAGGGAATGCCCAACTTAATGCAACAAAGGTCTGACTCAGGAATGATAACAAAGGTTGACGAAACGGCCATGGGTCCGACGAGGATCGTCAAGGTGATGCTCCCCAAAGGAGGGATAGAGAAACTGTCATGCGTCCTCAGGGTTGCTCCACATTCATCATATGCAAGCCTATGCCAACCGTTCACGAATAGAGTCTTTGTGATGACATCGACTCTGCATGATAGGTCAACCATCACACTTGTGACAGTTTGATCGCTCAATTTAGTAGGGATGTATAGAGGAGTAGGCTCTCCACAATACAGGGCATCCAGAGGGGTGAATGATAATGACGTGTCAGACACCTTCCCCTTCTAGCTAGGAGGTGAACAAATAGGAGTGATGGTGACCATGTTCACAAATGGACCATCATCCAACTGAGGATCTAATGCAGAAATAAAATTCGCCGAATGCAAGGGAAACGGATCGGTGTAGATCGACAAATCACTATTGGTATTATCAATAGACTTGTTTGACTTATGCTTCAACTCACCAACTTTAATCGCACCATTGTCGATGTGGTCTTGGACAAAATTCCGAAGATGATAACATCACTCAGTGTCATGACCAGGTACACGATGGTAATGACAAAATTTTGGCCCATCGTACCAACGTGGATAGGGTCTATTATCGAACAGTGCTCTAACCTCAAGAAGGGTAATCAGATTATCTTTTAGCAATCGCTGCATTATGCTTAAATAGGAGTCATTCAATTTAGTGAAGACTATTTTGTTGTGATCCCTGTGTAGCATCCACCAGAGGAACAGCCACAACATTAGCTACAGCTGTGTTCTTTCTCGACCCTTTCGTGGACGTGCCTGCAAAAGACCCACTGCAAGGGTTCGAAGTAGAATTTTCGAACTGCATCATGGTGTGTTGGTAGTCCGTGAGTGTAGAACACATATTGGCAAAGTTTTGATAACGATTAAGAGATAACTTCTCCCTCAATGTCGAATGAAAGTTGTCAATGAACATCCTCTGCAAATCACCATCCGGTAGGGCAAAGGGTATCCTAGTAGAGATTGACTGATATCTCGAGATAAAGTCTGTGACTTTTTCTTTGGGCTTTTGCTTACAGTCAACAAGGTCAGTGATAGTGACCCTGCTGCCAATGTTACCTAAAATAGTTTAAGGAACAGATACATAAGCTGATCAAAGGTACGGATGGAATGATTTGGCAAGGAGCTATACCACTCTAATGTGGTTCCCTTAAGGGGCCACGAGAACAATTTAAGCAATACAAAGTCCAGGTTATGGTAATCGCTGCACATGGTCATAAAAGAGTCAATGTGCACATTAGGGCCCCCATCACTATTGAGCCTATCGAACTTCAATGATTCAACCGCACGAGGAAGGATGGTGTTCAGGATAGTGATGTCAAGGAGACTCTTCCTAGAGTATGCAAGCATAGATGATTGACTAGAAGCGGAGGCCAGGTTTGTAAGCTGTAACTGTAACTGCCCCATGTTCTGTAAGATGGTGTTCAAGACAGGATTAGAGGGCGGAGGAGGCAAAGGTGTGACATATGTGCCACCACCTCCACAGATACCTCCAAGAGGATCAATGCCATCGGCAGATGTAGTACTAGTGCTGACCGTAGAGATATGAGTTGCAGCAGAGGCAGAGGTCAAGCTACTAGACATACCCATGTAACCCAAGGGAGTGGAAGAGGCATTGATGCTAGGAAAAGTAGAATCCACCATATGCATGTTCAACCCCGGTATGTCAATGTCGATTTGAGAACTAGAGGCATCAAACTAGTTATCCTGAGGGGTATGTCAATGCCGATTTGAGAACTAGAGGCGTCAAACTGGTTATCCTGAGGGGGTGTGTTTGCCAAGGGTACATGGTTTTTAACAATCATGGACAATGCCCTCAGCATCTCTAAACCTTTCGTATATGAGATGAGCATGTCTCTTAGAGTGTTAATCGCATTCCAAGCCTGAGGGAGGACATTCTCCCGATTAAGCAACCCTTCAAAATCTATCAGGTTCTCCTCTATAGACTGAATCCAATCAAAGTCAATAGTGACAGTGGAGTCATGGTCAATGATAGGAGGAGAAGGTGGCGAAGAGTTCGTCAAAGGAGTTAATCTGAGAGCTAGCAGTTGACAAGCCTCCCATGAAAGCAATCAGGAGAGGACGAGAGGTGAAAGGCTCGTTTGGGTCAGGCAGAGAATCTCTGATCATTGCTCCAAGTAGAGGAGGATTGTGACGATCTGGAGGGAAACTCCATCTAGATGTCCTCCTAACTATAGCTCTTGTGGCAATCTGGGTCATAAAGCTCATAAACAAGCCTCACGACGCTTAGACCACACTACAGGGACACGAAGGGTTTGATCTTCTAATAAAGCTTGCTAAACGGAAAGATAAAGAAACACGAATGCAAATGCTAAAATGGAGGTGCAAGCTATGCTCTTTTTTAATTTTTTCTTAGATATATGCAAAAAGGAAACTGGCTTCACATCAGGTTAGCCAAAATGTAGTGACAGAAATTTATTACCTCAAGGATGATGGATCCAAGAGAACAAATTGACCCTCCAGTATGTAATAACCCTTGCTGCAATTACAATTTGCAAACAAGCAATGAAATCGAGTATGTCGAGAATAGCCCCAATGAACCTATAAACACTTAAAACCCTCATATAACATAAGAAGAAGATTCTATAGAAATTTTGGCATTATAACAACATGCAAATATATGTTTGTGACAATCTACAAATCTGCCATGAAACATTGCAAAATAGACTCTAGAAACGGAGCTCAAAGCTTCACAAATCCACTACAAAACCCAAAATACTCTCCAAACTCCTCACACTTCCCACAAAGAAAGATGCATGAAACAAATGTCTAACACAGACAAGAACAGCAATATACCCTGCTATTATCAACAATACAAATCTGAAAATGCATTAAGAAACTACAACACAGAATTTCTTACAACCCCTGTCAAAACAACACACATAAGTCTCTTGAAGCACAACTGCAACCCCTGGATGTGATTGCCACCGGAAACTTGTAAACACACTGCCTGCAAGCCTCTATCCCCCTAGTTTATCAGCCTGGAAGATCACTCCTTCAATGGTTTCGCAGCCTCTAAAGAAGAACAACAAAACTCTATTAAAAATGATAAGATACAATGAATCCCAAACAAATCAAAATCACTATAAAAGGCACAATATTCAAAAAGCACTTTTGGGTGCCAAAATCCCCATGCCAAAGGAAGGAATCTTGCATTTCAAAAGTTGTAACTGCCTTTCCAAAAATACGTCTCCACTTATACCACTTAAATAGAAATTGCCATTTTATCCAACTTCTTCATTTGAACTCAAGAAAACTAATAACTACTAATTTTGAGATTCTCCAAACCCCTTGCCATTTTTGGCTCCAATTAATTTAAAATGCCATTTAATAATTTGACATTAAAACCTGATTTGATTTTTCTCCATTTAGTACATTATTTCCCAAATTGTTTGCAAGACTTGACTTACTAATTTTGGACAAACTGGCCTACTGTAAACAGTAAGTTTTATTTTTGAAAAGGAGACATGACACAATACCTCTTCTATACTGGCGCTAAGGGTGAGCCAGTGGATACTAAATAACAAAGCTAGGCTAATACAAGACAAACGAGGCCACCAAACAATCCTGACAAATCTCTGTGGACAAGATGAGGGCGCGTATCTGAGACTACAACGTGACGTGCTAGCGTCCTCTACGGATAGAAACAAAGAGTCGTACAGAAGGACGTTAAACGTCTGTACAAATGCACAAAAAGTAAAATAATTGAAAGATATGAAGAATGCAGATATCAAAAATAAAATAAAAGGACGAAGGGTAAGGCAAAAGATGCTATGAAGCCTCCAACTAAGTGAGCTCCTCACGAACACAAACCTGCACACATGCAAAGGAGGAAAATGTTGGGGGTTGTGCTTTGGAGTTTACCTCAGTCAGATCCCCGTTTCGATGTTTCCACCTCCACGGACAACCAAGTAAATTCAACGAGAAAAGGAAGATAAAGAAGGATAGAAAAGAAATAATAAAAGATGAGCGAAATATAGATTCAAGGGGAATGTATAAAACAATATGAAAGAGAGAGAGAGAGAGAGAGAGAGAGAGAGAGAGCAAAGGAGATAACTCCTCTATGAAGTTCCAAAGAAGATGCTTTGAAAATGTTGTGTGTTCTCCAAGCTTGCAACAATGGCATACATACGAAAAACCTATGAATATTGCTCAAGAAGATCGCCAAGAGCTTCAACCTGCAAGAAATGATCCAGAATCCTCCAAAATGCCTTCAAACGGGAGAGATATAGGCCCTGGAAGGAAAACCGAGGTCGGTGGGCGCATGCAAAGGCGTAACGATTCCTTCAAGGCGCTGACGTAAGGCTCAAACGACCACCTACGGACTATCAGATTCGCAGACACTTCCGTGCTGCGCTAGTGTCCTGAGGATGACAAGTCAACAAAGTTGGTAAGATTCCAATCTGGAGCTGACAAAGCGATCTAGGTGGACAAAAAGACAAAAGCGGTGGTACACGACCTCTGATGACGTGAAGGCACCATTTGTTGCGCAAAATTGTACAAGGCGTGATTTTTTTTATCTTACAAATATATATATAGCTGTACCACCATACACACACACGTATCCCATACCCACATCCGTACCTGAATCAGCAACTTAGCATAAAACATAAAAATATCTTTCCATGGCTGTCCTAGCTGTCATGTCCCCAATTCTTTGAGGCCGAGTTGCACAAAAATAATAATAAAATATCTCAAAAAATCTAATTTTTGAGATTTGTGTTTAGGCGCCCAAGCTTGCTGATTGGCCTAGACTTTGCTGTTTGCACGCCACATTAGGAAATCTGTCTTTATTGTGTTTTGCTGGCCATTGGAAGGTATGGAATTCTTGGCAAAGTCTGCTATTGTAGCACTATCCAAGACAAAAACCCTGCCAAGCATGGAAAAGGTTAGACAAAAAACTAACCCCTTCAATGCTGTCTAATCCTGCAATCCAGTTACCTAAGTTCTATCCTTGCCTGTGCAGGTTTGGAGCTGGCAAATTATAGAATTGGAGCTAGTAAGTGAATCCTAGGAGGGCAGAACATTATTCAAGGGCAGTTCAGGGACCTCCAACAGAGAGTCTGAGTCTGAGTTTAATTGGTGGATCCTACAACACCTCCTCAGGCTGTAGGCCACTCATCACCCATCCAGGAGTGCCTAGAAATTCGCATATCATCAGGCACAGTTGTTCTTTTGAGGCCTACCATCAGCAAAATCAAGGTGACGAGGGCAAATACAGGTTTTTTTTCCCTCAACCATATTCCTATGATCCAGCACAATTGTCCAGTGCTATCATATCTTGATCAGTATAGCAATGAATCATATCATACTAGCGCCAACCAGGAGTTATTGAAGGGCCTACATTCAGATCTAGGTTGATAGAGAACATCACATCAACAGGGCATTAAATGCTTGGAAAACCTCACTGAGAACAGCCAAAGCTGTAAGTGGTAGATTGCCAATAAGTTTCAGACTTTGTATGTTTACAAGCCCTGGCACTCCGTGAACTGAATTAGTGCCTGGAATATTATTGAATACTGTAGACCTGATTTTCTGAATATAATCTAAGTCTGAACAGTGTCAAATTTGTTTGATCTGAACCATCGTAATTTGCTGTCGAAATCCTATCTGACTGCCTTATCTTTACTTTTACTGGAAGAGAAGAAATTGTTTAACAGATTGCAGGCAGGTTATTAAATCACTTAACCACAGTCTAGGGTTCTTACACTAGCATAGGAATATGGTGCTGGTCTCAAAACAGCCTGGGCTTGAGACACAGATTAAAGCATAGCAGATCATAGCCAATGCATTGAAGCAGTAAATGGAAAAATGCATAGCTGATCATACCAATGCATTGAGGCAGTAAATTAACTTGCATTAAAACAAAGCTAACATTACAAACTATTTTCTTGGCAATTTCAAGTTATCAGGTATGATAATGGTTAGTAGTACAAATTAGGGGAAAGGCACAAAATTATTGAACATAGATGTATGGAATTTGGCTCTTTGGGATCAATATGATGATTTGAAAAATTTAGTGCTATTTTGCACAGTTCAAAAGCAAGGAAGGTCTTCCGGTGAGTGCTGTTAGCATCATTGACTGAATAATGTGAAAGGCGTAAGCAAAAGTAAGGATATCTATTTTGTTAAATCACACAGTGGTGTTTTCTTGCTTTCCTAAGAAATAAAAAGAAGATTAGTCCCTTCGTTATCAGTTTTGATAGTATTATTTATTGCCTTAATTGACAAGAAACTATAATTGTTCCATGTCCAACACAGAATGAAATCTCAGAATACCATTGCTTGAGATGAGGGATAGAGAAGCAACTTAAATGGTGACTTACTAGAATAATTAATGCATGGACCATCTTTAGATGCTAATCATAAGTTAGAATCATCATATAATTCAACACAGAGATGACAGCATAAAGTTCAACAAAAGGTAAGGATGAATGTTGCAGGATAGGACATTATGCATTTAGGCAAAAACATTCAGTGAAGAACCAAGCACATGCTCTAAATAAGTAAAGAAAAAAGCAAGCAATTGATTTCTTTGTTTCCTTGAACAAGCTGTAATTTCCCAAATAGGGATACTAGAAAAATACAATATTTCCAGAACTAGGGCACAGGAAAGTCTGAGACTATATTTACATATAAGAATTTTTACAATAAACCCAGATTTCTAATCGGACTACAAGACTGATTTTCTGCCAAAAGAAATAAATTTCTGAGTAATACTGACCCTAGAAAAAGTACAGGAGATTACAGAAAATGAACACAATGATTTTTCTCTTATATTTCTGATATAAAGAAGAATAAAGTATGCAGATTTTAGATACCAAATACCTCAGAAATCATTTTCAAACACTAGCAGTCCTCAAAGGTGGTGTCAAACCCTATCTGTCCTTGGATTTGGCATCAAAACTCCCAAACAAATCAGCGCTAGGTCTAATAACTTATCCTCTTTGCACTGTTCTCAAGAATGTCCAGAAATAAGAAGGTTTCTTGCTGTAGTAGACACAAATCTGAACATGTACTCTGAATTTTACCTCCAAATTGGCCTCCAAACCTGATAAATGATTGCAGCCCAGAAAAGAGGATGTGCTAGGGTTTTGCAAACCAAAGCTCTTCCACCGAAACACACCCTTCTGACTAGGGGAAGCCCGTATGTCTCTCCAAAATCAAGGGTACTCAAGGCTTTCAGACCTTAAGCCAAGTTACAGCAGCAATAAACACAAAACTCACAACATAATGAGCTCTAAAAACAAGCTAGACAGTTATATAATAACTCCCAAAGAGATAAATTAATCTCGGCCCTTGAATCACCACGTCTTAATCCAAGGCTCCACATTAAAAACCTAAACATTAAGCCAATACACTCCTTGAAACCCGGGGCCTTTTGCATTTTGTCACATGCTTTTTAAAAGTCACTTAAACTACATAAAAAGGGGACAACTTAAATCTTTTGGCTAGGAGTCACTTAAGTTGCCTAAAAAGGCATGCTCGTAACTTAAAATAACAAAAAGACGTGCACACAACTTAAGAATAGAAATGAGAACAAGCCAAAGACATGCCCACAACTTAAAATAACTTAAGCTAACTTAAGCTCACTTAAGTTGCATAAACAGACGTACACACAACTTAAGAATAGAATTGAGAACAAGCCAAAGACTCCAATACTTACCCAATGATGCTCTAAGTCCTCTTCCTCTTGGGTAATCCAAGGAAAGAACAGCCAATGTGCTGCTAATCCTCATGATTTGAGTTGGAAATATCACGCAAGCTTCTGCCTCTTTTATCAATTGCTGATATGTTACCATCTAAGCTTTACTAATGGAAACATGTCAGACATTAAATGCAGAATATAAAAGTGGATATGATTCACATATTTGGAATAATGCATAGTCAATATGCAATATACAAATAGCCCTGCAAGTACATAATACTGTTTTCATCTATTCAGCATTCACACCTCAAATTCTCTAATCTTAGGCTATATTTCTATTCTTTTCAATGAGTCTTTGCATCTGCTCCAAGAGATCTTAGTACAAATCCAGAGAACTAAGTTAACATCTGAGGTACCTACCAGATATACCATGCTTGCTCTTTCCAGTGTCCTAAACTACCATGTCTATGGTAGAGTTAAATTTTCTCATTTACATAGGAAGTTTTTGAGGCAGTTATAAAGTTTTAGGATTAGACCCTGATATGGTGCCAAGTACCTTCTAACACCTTGCTGGACAAGAATTCTGCAATGAATTTTTGTACTTAAAACTAAATACTTCTATATGTTTTCTGCTATGCAAGAAAAATAACTCTTCATATTGTACAGATTAGGAAGAGTCATATTGTGAGGACGCTTATCAGATCAAGGAGCACTGAAAGAGTCATATTGTGAGGGTGCTCATCAGATCAAGGAGCGCTGAAAGAGTCATATTGCGAGGGCACTGATCAGATCAAGAAACACTGAAAGGGTAATCTTGTGAGGGCGCTCATCTGATCAAGAAGTGCAAAAAGGGTCATGGTTGTGGGTGACCAAACCTGTGAATTGGGGTCAAATAGCCTTGAAAAAGATGTTAAGATGCCTACAGACTAAAATTTAAAATTGATGACATAAGGAGAGATCCTCGACATGCTAAAGGCAGAAGAGATCAAATATTGATCAACACAGTCCATAATTACCAATATTTGCATAGCTTCTAAGAAACTGAAAGAACATGACTATATATGGGAAGTTTTAATTGAATATCCAGGAAGAGACAGGCAGTTATATCTCTCATCATCTAGTTTAAGTTTGGAATTTAGTAGACTAAAGAATAAGTAATTGGAGTCTACCACAAGTAGAACCTCATAAGTGTCATCCAGGGCATAAGAACTAGGAAACTTCAAAGAGACCTAACAAACTGTGTTGTTGATTGGAATATCCTTTACATTTTAATCACAAATCCACTACTAAATGTAAAGTCTGCCCTTAACAAGCAAATCCAAGTGTGAGACACGACACATTATAGAAATTACATGGATGTTTTTAATCATACCTTCGAACTTTAAAAATAACATGAACCTCCTGTTTGTTGTTCGAGGCAGAGGTGTTGTAGCTTATTGCCTTCAGAATTTCAGTTATAGCCGGAGTAAGATAGTTGTCAGTGGAATTTGATGGATTTTTGTCTGTACTAGGTCCAACAACCAAAGGCTTCTGATCTTTCAATTCTTTACCATTTCCTGAGATGTCCCCTCCTTGGCCCCTCAAATTAACAGTGCCTGACAACGTTTCTTGTGCCTGTTGGTTATTGCTCTTCTCCTCTCTTTGCTCTGTATCCTGCTCATTCAAATCCAGTGCTTGCTTTACACGCCTTACATGACCTGATTTCCTCTTCTTTGCTCCTGTAAATTGGGCAACTTGGCTTTGTTTGCCGGAGTCATTTACCGTAACCCTTTGATCTGACTTAGAGTCATCCACTGGCATGTCTTTCTCTTCAGGACCTGAGGTCACATCAGGATGAATCACCTCCTTCACTTCATGTTTTAAAATAGTTGTATCCTCCTTCGGATTTTTATTCTGTGAATTGCTTTCTTCCTCTACACTCTTCTCCACAGCTGCATTCTGCTCTTCCTCTTCTTCATTCTTGCCATCACCATCCTCTGGCAACTTAACTTGACTTTTCTCTAATTCATCTTTGTCTTCTGCAATCTGAGTTCCATCTTCTTTCTGAAGGATGCCTTGTTCAAGCGGCTGTGGCATTATTTCTGATGAGGTAACAATTCGGTTGCCTGAGGTAGATTTACCCCGTTTAGCCCTTGGCTTTGATTCAATCTTTGCCTCAGGCTCTGCCTCTACCTCAGCCTCAGCCTCCTCAGCCTCAATCTCTGCCTCTGCCTCTGCATCTGCATCTGCGACTGTCTCTACCTCTGCCTCAGCCTCTGGCTGTGCAGCTTCGTCAGCACTCGACAAAGAAACACGCTTTCTTTTCTGAGTAGAGATGGGACCTCCAGACTTGCGCTTAGGCTTCCTTCCAGGTCTTGGCAGGCTGCCATTACTGTAATGTGTAAGCACAAAGCAATCGTTACCAAAAAAAAAAGGGAAAACTTCATGGGATATAAGCTTTTTTCATACAGTATGATTATCCATAAAACAACTTAAAAAATAAAAATAAAAATATATATACCGTGATGTAAATCATTTCTCAACTGCCAAAAACATTCAAAATGTACAGTGTGGTATGGCACCTAGATTTTTCATTTATTTTTAAATTATTTATATTATAAGCTAATTACGAAGGAAAACAACACATTAAATACGATAAATTTTTCCTAAATATTACGCACATTTTCCAAAATACAAGAAAATTGTGCCTTTGTGGGGAAATTGAATTGATAATTAGTTGAAATCTAAATTTTAAATTATATTTATGTAAAAATTACCTGAAAAGTCATACTAAGCTAGACTGGGACAAAACAATCACAAACCCCTCTTCCCTATCGGCACATCATCTAGCAGCCAAATAAACGAAAAAAAATCACAAATTACCAACCTTTCTTCAAAATCTTTTAATATTTCACCACAAGATTTAACATTTTCATATGGCTCCCATGTGTTTTGACTCTCAGGCCAATCTCGCCTGCAACAAAATTCCAAAAAGTCAAGAAGAAAACCCCAAAACTAAAGCTATCATCTGAGTACATAAGAAGCAGAATTCGAACTTACCACTTAACTAAATATTGCACCTGCCCCTGCAAAACCCGGAAAAATAGAGTAACCCAGATCAGCAAATCTTGCTTTCAACCCTTGTCCTCCATAAATATAAATTTTAAATGCACACCCCCTAAAAAATATGCATATGATACCTTGCGGATTCGTTTTTTTCTGATGCTTTCGACCTCGTAATACTCTCCAGAAAGCATTTGTCCATTTTCAGATTGTTCCTCTTCATTGTCGTCCTTTTCCTGGTCTAGCTGTTCCTCTTCGTTTTCGTCTTCATTTTCTTGTTGCTTTTCAATTTGTATGTCCTCGGCCGTGTGTGTGTCCTTGTCTTCCTGTTTCTTCCTGCCCTTCCTCGCCTTTTTACCGCTGCTGGACTTCATTGTGACGTGCTATGGCTATGCCGATGCCTGCTCGTTCTCTCTATATCTATGTATATAAATCTCCTCCAAAGAAAAAGAAAAGCAAAAAGTGCTGCCAATGCTCTAGTTCAAAATCGTGTTTTTGGCTGCTGTCTATAATCCAGTTGCCCTTTTTCACCTCCGAAGAGCGGAATGAGCTATAGCTTTACATGCGCATTTTCAAGGTTTTGTCACCACATACGAGCTTAAATAGCTGCTACGTAATAGCCCCTTCAACTCCCACTTTCGACATAAATAAATGTCCAAAAACATTATTAAACGGCGTCTGAATTAAAATATGTGGATTGCACCATTCATGGCAATTTTCTGAGGTGCGACGTTGCGTTGCTTTATGTGGGTATTTTTATGTACTAAATCTTGATCAAAGAAAGCACGCTAGTGTTGTCTACATAAATTGTTCGGCTTATATAAGTTGGATGGTCGCCGGTACAACATTCCAATATTTGAAAACTTTAACTTTCACAAGTTAGTACTTCAACAAAGCGTTGTAAAGTTTATATTCGATGAGTTTGGATTGTATCTAAGCATTGTTTTAAAAATTGGTTTTGTTTTGAAAAGATTAAGGACTAAGTATATTAGTTATGAATGAAGATTTGAAAAGAAATAGAAATATAAGTTCATTTAAGATTAAGGTAAATATAATAAATGAGTAATGATAAATAAATATTTTTAATGTATTTTTTTAATGATTGAAAGAGATTTAAGATTTATTTTTGTGTGTAATAATATTATTTTAGTCTATTGATATGATTTTAATGTTAGTGATGATACAATGATTTGTTATGTTGCTTTCTAAATGATTATACAATTCTCAAAGTACAAGATGGATCTTCATGAAATTACGACTTTTTCTTTTATACAACACCTTAATATGCAAATTGAATGTTGTTGCATTTAATTCAATCAGTAACAACTAATAGAAGGGAGTCAACTTAAACCAAACATTAAATTTGAATTCAGAAAGTAAGGGGTGAGATTAGTAGTGTAGTTCTCACCCAAGATCACAACTACATCTACAAATTCAAACCATGACAAGAAATGGATAAACTACATATTGTGTCTAGACTTTGGGATGTGTGAAGGTAGGAGCTAAGTTCTAGTTGGCTACAACTTTTACACACAAAAAAATGTCACTTATACAATAATCATTAATAATCATTCCATTTACGATAACCTAGAAAAAGTGAGTTCAAAATGAAAGTAAAAGTGCGTTATTGTATGGCTCGAAAGAAAAATATCTGCGGGAATACAACAACGCATTGGACCTGAATACGCCGGTCCTTTGGGAATTATTCAAGCCTTGACGGATGGAATAAAACTACTGCTAAAAGAGGATATTATTCCATCTAGGGGGGAAGATATGTGTTTTTCTTCCTAAATTTTACTTCAGTTGACTTGCACATGCATTATAGAGTAAAACAAAGAGTCAACATGAAAGTAACTAGTCACAACACTTAAAGATGCAATCAAATTATCAATATATACAAATGCTCATAATCTTGACAACTAAACACTACACTTATATTTTTTTGTAAAGTCATTTTGTGTAAAGTTTGTTTGATTTTAAAAATATAAATATATGTTTATCAACCATTTGATGGCATTTATAGTGTAATTTGTAGTTTTTTTGTTTTTTTTAAATGAGTGTTATAATATAAGAGGATTTTAATGAATCTATGTATAATGTAAATTCAAAGATGTTATAATCTATTAATATTGAAGATTATTTCTAAAAATATTGAATATTTAATTAAATAAGTATTAATTATAAATAAGATCATTTATAAACAAAATTATAATTGTATAATTATTTCAAAGCAACATAAAGCCATTAAATTATAACTGTATAAATGTTTAACACATTGCATGCATGTTATTAAATAACTTAGCCACAATCTAGAGTTCTTACACTAGCATAGCAATATGGTGTTGGTCTCAAAATAGCTTGGGCTTGAGACAGATTAAAGCATAGCAAATCATAGTCAATGCATTGAAGCATTAAATTTAAAAATGCATAGCTGATCATACCAATGCATTGAGATAGTAAATTAACATCATTTTGTGTAAAGTTTGTTTGATTTTAAAGATATAAATATATGTTTATCAACCATTTGATGACATTTATAGTATTATGAGTAGTTTTTTTTTTTAAATGGGTGTTATAATCTAAGAGGATTTTAATGAATCTATGTAAAATGCAAATTCAAAGATGTTATAATCTATTAATATTGAAGATTATTTGTAGAAATATTGAATATTTAATTAAATAAGTATTAATTATAAAATAAGATCATTTATTAAAAAAATATATAATTGTATAATTATTTCAAGGCAATGGATATATTGCATAAAGAGCAACCTAAAAATATATTAATTTTAAAATCAAAATAAAATGTACACATGGTTATATCAATACATGATCTAAAATTTGAATACAGAGAAACCATTATCATAAGCATATTATCATAATTAAATATTCACATAAATATTTTATCATAATTTAAAATAAGCTTATTATGCGAGAAACGCATTACACTCACAAACAGATGTAAAAAATATTGTAAATAAAAACAAAAGATATTTAATTTGATGTTAGCAAAGTTGTTCCTTTTAAAAAACATTTAATTTTCTTTATTATCATTGATTTTATAATTTTTAAATGCAAAGATTTTTTGTTTTCAAAGGAAAAAATGGAATTCCAAAAAAAAAAAAAAAATCCTTTATTATTATGAGATTATATAATTTTTAAATGCAAAAAAAATTGTTTTCAAAAAATGCATTTCTTTTATCATTATTAAATTTATAAGTTTTGGGTTGGGGGCCTAGCTTGATTGATGTGAACTTCCAATGGTGAATCACAAAGTCACAAGGTCTAGTTTCCCCCTAACCACATGGTATTGGAGGACGTGTTGATATACTCGATTCCTATAGTGTAAAAAAAAAATCATAAGTTTTAAATGCGAATATTTTTTCGTTTTAGGAAGAATAAAATGTATTTAAATTTCTTCATTATTATTAGATTTAAAAAATAATAATAATTCAAAATTTTAAGTTTTTTTATTTTCAAAGTAGAAAAAACTTATTTATTTTTCTTTATTATTATTAGATTTTTAAAATTTTAAATACAAAGTTTTTTTTTGAAAGTAGAAATCCTATCCAATGCAATTTATTTTTTTCAAAATAGAAATCCTCTATTTATACTTGGCTACATTGTGTATTTGTATGGTGTCTTGAAATTTTGGGTGAATGTAAAGGTAGATAAAAACTTTACTTTTACTTTTGTTGCATTTATTTACAGTTCTTCTCAAAATTTAACCTGTGATTTGTATCTAAATTTGTGATATACAATTTTTTAATTGTTGTAGATTTCAGTGTGTATTTTAAAGAGTGAAAACATCTAAACGAACATTGTCAATAGCACTTGGCATCTTGAGTTATAAATGCAATAGTCATCCAGGTACAAATAATAATACTTATGTCTTTCCAATTTCATTTTGTGACTATTTGGGAAAGGATGCCACTTTCAAATTATTATTATCAACGTGGACCTTAGATATGATATTGTAAGGAAGCTACTGATAGCAATCCCCAACTACACACATATAAATGCCCATAATTTCATTAAAAAAATCAAATGTTGAATATAAAACCTCATTTAATATCTCTTATATATCTAACTATTTGGTTTGAAGAAAGGCATATTCCTTTGAAGCATTTGGTCATAGAGGTTTGCATCTACCTCGAACAAAGGAAAACTGTGTGAAGGATCAAATAGAAAACCCTATTTTAGGAGACCTAAATGTCAAGAGTACAATACTTGATGTGATGTCACAAAGAGCCAAATAGACTCATATTTGGCTAATGCTATAGAAATCTTATCAAAGGCCCACTTTGCAATTGATTGACCCAAAATACTTGCATCAATGATTGACATGTTTACATTCTTTTGTTTGCATGGGAGGAAGTTGAATGTGCACCATCATCCATAAGCACCATGTGATTCCAAACAAGTTGCTTGAGTGATCCTTGATCATATAAAACATTTATGAATGGTTTTCCACTTGCCTTCATAAGAGAAAATAACTCTAGTCCCCATGTCTCACTAGCTTCTTCATGAATCTATCTACCATAGACATTGCAATAGCTTTTTTTTAAAACTGAATTTCCTTTCTTTAGATCCAATGATCAAGAGGTGACTTAGTCTTGTTGCTACCATATATTGGTAGGTAGCTTTATAGCCTATATACATACATATATTCAATATTGAAAGTATTCCTCATATAGAAATTTTGGCAATTTACTACACCCACTTCATTGATAGATCCATAACGGAACCTCGAGGGCATTGATATACAATCAACATCTTCAAACCTTACATCCAAAGTTGTATCTCAGCACTTGAGATAATAGTAGTGTATAGTTTCATTATCAGTAAAGAGAGTAAAGAAGTTTTCAATATATACTGCTAGCTTCTCGATCTAAAACTTGATAATAATTACCAATATGTGAACAAATGGAGTGGAAGAATTAAGATAAGTTATATTTCTTCCACAAAAGGATATGCTAATAGCATTGAAAGAATTACACAGTATGCATGTGCAAGAACTTGTTTTTGCATAAGATTGTAAGCTTGGACCATATAGAGTAGAGAATTTTGTGAATCAAACTTCATATTAAAGAAAAGACATAGTTTAGATGTAGAGGCACTCCAAAAATTTGTTAAGAAAATCCAAATAACTTATCCACATAGATATCCACGGTGACAATGAAAACTTGTATATATCAAGGGTATTATACTTCTACGAGTGCCCTCTTAAGAATCAATAGAAATTTTAATGAACTCTTTTTACTAAATAGGGGACTACACCAACCTAGATATGGGCAAGGATGCATTACTGAGGCTTTTTCTCATATCTGAACTCCTTCCTCTTCAACAAGCCCATGTTTTGTTAACATATGTTGTTTTCTAGAGGCACAATCACATTTTTTCTATTTCTCAATTTGAAGCATTAAATTTTAGTGAATAATAATATAGATTTGAGTCATTAGAATCTACAAAGTATAAAAGCTAGGAAATATAGATAAATTGTTAGAGACAATCTTAGGGATCGACTCTTTCAAAAGCCACAATTGATATAGGACCAAGAGAAAGAATGGGATTGACATTTGTGGTAGTATCTCGTATAAAATCTCTAGAAGATCTCAAAATAATGTCAACATTCACATACAATCGTTATAGAAAAATGAAAAAGGGTATACAACTTCCCAAGAGAAAAGTTGAAGAAAACATATTGAAATTTTTAGACGAGAATTGATGTAGTATATTTTTGTCCAAATTTTCTTCCATGATTTTTAAGTTTTTTAATATAACATATTACACCTAATAGAACCTTCTAAAAATATCTTATATATAATAAATCATCCATTGTATTGTATATAAAAAAAATGACAATACAAAAATCTCAAGGAATGATGTAACACATTTTTCTTCATGTTTTCTAATATCAAAGAAACTAAAACTAATATGAAATAATTTATCATTAATAAATGTGTTTTTTATTTGTCACAATAGTAATTGATAACATTTAATATACCATTGTATGCTTTCACAATATCTATGAAAAGGATCTTAATTTAAAAAATGATTTATATTTGAGCAAAATCAAGTTTAATGACTTCCATTTCAAATTATTTAAATTACTTTCTAACATTTATATTGTCTAAATACACTTCATTAACCTTGCATCATTTTTTTGTTTTGATATATATAAAGTCTAAGTATACATTGTTCTATTCTATTTCCTCTCTAACAATATATACATTTACTTTATATGAAGAAAATTTCTATAAATTTATCTAGAAAAATCACATTAACATATATTGGCTTTAAGTCTAAAATAATATATATGATTTCCTAATTACTATGAAAAATATTTATCTTTTAAAATATTTATCCAATGTTGATATAAAAGCTAAAATTATTTTCCATGCGATTGAGAAAGATATCACACAATGCATGCACATGGGTGTCCACTTGGTTGTCAAAGTATCACTTTCATCTTCCAGTCAATGTCATCATTTGTATAAAGGAATTGAGTGTTTGCTAGTGGCTAAGAGAAAAAATGGTCAATAGAATTAACAAAAATGGACCAAGGATTAGTCAAAGAAAATATGATAATTATGCTTTATACTTTAACTTCCTCTATGCATCCAAGGTGAAATCTACAAATTGAGATTATAGATTTTTGTGATTGGTCAATTGCTCTAGATGCCATGAGCTTTGAGATCTTTCCCTTGTTGGATGTATCTAGAAGGTCACTATTAGGCCACCAATGACCATCAAAAAACACAAACTATCTAATTAGCTCAGTGTGAATTTCATGAGATTACTTAAGGGACAATCACAAATTAGTTATCACACAGGCTCACTCGAAGAACAGTTGCTTGCTACTTTTAAGAATCATATTTGTAGTGCATCAAGTCATGCCATCATTCAAGTTGTTACATATACATGTTAGAAGTACGGTTGTTGTTGCACCAAAAGATCGACCTATTAATACTCGATGTAACCACTAGACTTATAAAATCCATAGGAGATAGTTAAGCCATGCCACAAACCCGAGCACTACACTACACAATACAAGTAGACCAAGGGAACACACCTTGCAACAACCCCCCCAAGTGCAAGCGAGGGGTTTGAGCCTATGAGCCAGGCTCTAATACCACTTGTTAGAAGTATGGTTGTTGTTGCACCTAAAGATCGACCTGTTAATGCTCGATACAACCATTAGACTTATAGAATCCACATGAGGCGATTAAGCCATGTCATGTGCAAACCTGTGCACTGCACTGCACAACACAAGGATATCAAGGGCACACACCTTGCAATAGTACACTATGGGATACCTACATTATCTGTCACGAAGTCCAATGTCCAATGTGACAATCAAAGTTTGAGGTCTTCTTGGTGATAGTGGAAATGGAGAGTTATTACCAATGCATAAATGGTTAACTAAGATAAAATATTCATCAAATTTCATTTGGCAAAGCTTTGAAAATTATTTACACATTATATTTATGACTCGATTCAATTTTGATAATATAATATAGATGTTGTTTGAGAGTTATTTCTACTACATAAACGATTAACTAAGTGATTTTTTTTCTTTCTGAAATATCATTGGATATATTAATTCTTAATTTTCATTTTTCAAAATATCTTACAAATGTTGTTGTCATAGTTCTAAGTAGTATGATATTGCCTTCATCTCATTTTGATTATCAAACATTCAAATTTAATTAAATGCACTCTTTTATGCAATATGTATTGTTTCTTACAATCATTAAACAAAAATAAACAAACCAAATTCAATCAAAAACATCATCTATCATTGAATTTATTTGCACCTCGTACTTTTTAGTTGATGGTTCAAAATTTTGAACTCAAAACTAATTTAAATGAAATTTATATTATTTATTTAAGAATAACTAATTTATAGATTACATGCATTGGCGTTGCATCTTACAAACTAATTTATAAATATTATATATTTTTTAAGTTGATATCTCTCAACATATTTTACTTAGATTTTTTAAAATATATTAGTTTATAAAATACTTAAAAGATGAAAAAAAAAATCTTACGAACTCTCCTTAAGTCATCTTTAAGACATGCTTGAAATTATTATGTACATCCGTCTAGAAGCAATAAATTTTGACGACCAGATTAAAATCTTCTTAATAAGGAGCAAATATAATGCCAATCCTAAATACTTTTGTTAGATTAAACTATATTATAAAATAATTTAAACATTAAAATATATTCACAACTTTAAAAATTGCTTCATGTTATGAAACTTTGGCCAAATCCATTGGAAACATTGTCTCAAGGCAAATCAATATTTGTGTATGAATATATATTATGATGCATTTATTGAAGAAAACTATACTGTTAAAGTTGTTATCGCTCTATATTGACATATTCCAGTTTCAAAATAAATATAACTAAAAAGACGTTTTTTAGTAGGGCACAGTAAAGAATTGAATTTCTTGAAAAATATAAGCAATTTACATCAACTACTTAATCGAAGCAAGCAAAATCTTATATTTGAATAACTAAGCATTGACCTTAGTAAAAACATCTTTTTATATGAATGAATTGTTTGAGAACAAATCTTTCAACATTATTTTTTGTTAGATCTTCCTTTTCCTTGCCTATGAAATTTCTTGCTAACCATCTTTAATGTAAGTCAAAAGTGTTGTAATGGTCATTGTAATTTAAATCCAAAAAATTGGAAGTATGATTAAATTTTTGTCTATAGATGATTGAAGGGTGATAAGATAACAAGATTAAAAATAAATTAATCTCTTTTTTTATAATCGTTCAAAGGAAGAAAGGTGTGTAGAAACACTTCCTAAACTATTATTAGAGGATATTATTGTACAAATTTTAGATATTTACAATTATAAAAAGGGTAAATGCATATTACACATAAACAAATGTATACCACAACACAAGTCTACACAGGGAAATCCTTTTTAGGAGGAAAACCCTACACTCCAAGGTAACCCAATGTATTCTTTAGTATTCTTAATATGGTTACAATACACTTGTACAATAAGACTTAATAAGAGTATCACAAACATACAAACATAAGATGATTCTAGTAGTTGCATGATGGTGCCTACAAGTCAACCATACAAAACTCCATTCCAAGCACCAATAAATAGATGAAAGAGAAACTCAAACCAATGAATGGTTGAGAAAATCATTTGTAAATACAAGAAAGGTATGTCACCCAAATTTAAAACATAAATTAAAGCCTCTATTTGGTCTTGGTCCATCCAACTATATTTAACATATTCTATTATAACATGTTATACATAATAAATATCATATTTGATCTCCTAGACTTGGACACCCCACTTTATCTTCATTTCCAATGCATAAGGATGTTCCATGTCAAGTGTCTACACCTATCATAATACTAGTCAATGTAACTCTAGTCATGATTACCTTGCAACTCCATAAGGTGTCAGCACATAGCTAAGGGATGCCATCTCCAAAGGGATGCCAACTTCCTCATCCAAGGTAAAATATGTTAAAGATAAATATATTTTCACCTCAAGAAGGATGACTACTTCCCAATGAGGAAAAATGACTCACGATGAAATAGTAAATGCATACAAAGAATTAAACAAATCAAAATTAAGAATGAAATATTGTGATAACTATTTTCATACTCTCTCATTTGTTGAGCATATTGTAAGAGGAAAAGGAATACATATAAACCAAAATATGACTATGAGGGGCTAATTTATCTATGTGAATGAGGTTTATCAAAGAATTAGTAATATTCATCAAAGTTTCAATCTTCTTGAGCATCAACATCCAATCCTCTACCATGTGGTGAACAAAATGGTATTGGACATCAATGTTGCATGAAAGGTCGGGTTATTTGCCAAATATATCATACTCTAATTTTCATAAAGAACTATAATGTAGTCTCTTGAGCTAGATGGCTCCCTACAGTGATGGGTAAGTGACATGTATTCTATTTTCATCGTGGACAAAGTGACCAAAACCTATCAATTACCCATCCAGTTAATAGTTCTACTAAACATAAACACATACAAATCTCTCAGTCTCAACATCTTTGGCCCAATCTAAATCCATAAATACATAAGTAGTCATTGAGTGGTAATCTCTCGTAGGATAGCCATGATAGTAAATGGAGTATTTTAAAGTATCCATCAAATACTTGAAGACCCTCTTTACCACATCCCATTGTACTCATATTGGATTAGCCTTAAACTAGCTAAGGAATATCACTACTTGGACAATGTATGGTCTTGCATAGACCATAGTATATTGTAAACTTTGGAAAGTACTAGAATGAGGTACTTTATTCATATCATCCATCTAACTTAGAAAAGTAAAACACTACTGTATTAATAAATTAGTCCCCATAAAAATGGAAACATTCAACGATCTACAATATTACACGCTCAATCTCTCTAACACCAAGTTTACATACTTACTCTAGCCCAACTAAAGCTTTGTAGTAACTCTGTAGCTTCTAAGCTCCACTCTCAAGATGAATTTAGTTTCCTCTAAGTCCATCTCAAGTCATGCTAAAAGTTGAGACTTAAATTCATGAATCATATTCTTCCCATTACTAAAAAATAACATATCATCAATATATAATCTACAAATGATGTAAAAATATGAATCAAAATAACGAAAATGATGCAATGCAAGATCCAAACTCACAATCCACACAACTCAGAAATGGAATCTACGATCTATGCATAAAATCACACGATAAACAATAATACCTTAACAAAGACCTTAGGAGACTTCGTCTTTATTTGAGACTTTCTTGAATGCTTGATGTAGATTTTCTCTCAAATTTTGTAGGAAAAACTTTGATTTCATCTGAAGGTTTTTAATGCTTGATAATGATAGTGCCAGATCTTGATGGATGCTTGATAACTTGATGATATAGCCTAGGTACTCAAATATGTTAGGCCAAAAACGAGTGGGCTGAAGATCTTATTTGTATGCCTCACATCACATTTAATCAATGGTAGAGATTAAATTGCAAGATCAATGGTTGAGAAAAATCAAGAGAGGGTGAGGCCTATAATGCACATGGATTAATGAGGTGGAGGGATAAGTTAAAAGTGTAAATGCATCTAGAAAATAAATAAAACATTGATAGTATTTATTTAAGGTAGGGGTAAGTGCACCAAGACGGTGTGCAAAAAGGGGGGTATAAGTGAACACTTTTTTTCTGAAATCAGCTAAACTTGAACTTGGAGGAGCAATTTGAGACTCGTCCACTCAAAATATGAAGATACGCAAAAAACAAAGATTGTAGTACTATGAATATAGTTTCCAAAATACTATTTTTTTACAAAATTGGATAAGATTAAGGGGGCAAAATCCTTCGGGCACGAAAAATAGATCCTAATTTTTTCTAAAAAAACATAACATAGTGTCTCGCGTGCGCATGAAAAAAGTCATAGTTAGATTTAGTATTTTGACAAAAAAAATTGGGAGAAAGATAGTTAAGAGTGAGCACTAGAAATTGCATTTTTTTTTTATAATTTTCTATTGAGTATTTTTTTTTTCGAAATGGGCATATCCTGAAAAATCAGGTACTTCTTCATGCACGAAGCATAACTTGCACCAAAATAATCGAAAATGTAATTTTTTTATAAGTGTAAAGAATCAAGTGTACTACAATAATTTTTTTTTTTTAATAAATTTGGATAAGTTAGATTATAACTTATTAAAAAAATGGTACACATGTCTTTGAGAACTATGGAGGCACTGGTAAAAGAAATTAAATATTAATATATTAATGTTATTCAAATTTTAAAAAAATATATGATTAGAAATCTTGGAAGATGGGTGAAATTATGGTGGTAATTTTAGAAATACCCACTTGATAATGTGTAAACCTAATGACGATGAAGTTGATAAACCAGACTAGAAGAAGAAAACATGTAAAAAGGAGGGAAAAAAGGCTCCCAAGCCTCAACCTTGTTATCCAAGCCTAAGTAGAAGGCAAAACATGTACGGGTTATCTAAATTAAAAACGCGTATAGGTTTTTGTTTTTTTTAAAACGCGATCATGTTTAAAAAAAGAAAAAGAAAATTGTGTTCGTGTTTTTCAAAATACAAAATGCGTACATGTTATGTTTAGTAAGAAAGACATGTAAATGTTTTTCTTACATAAAGTTAGATTAGTAATATGGACTTGTATGCAATTCATTGTGCAATATGGACTTGTATGGACTTTAAGTTGTATTTATGTATATATTGTCAGTATGTTTGAGAGTGGTTTTAGATCTCTAGGAGCCATAATGCAGATTCTAGATTTTAAGAGATCTTATAATTTTTCAAACAATCAAGTTTCAGTAATCAGTGCGCTTATATCATCATTCACTTATCATCTCTCTATCTCATGGTCTTTGCCTCCCCTAAACTCTAGACCTATCTATTTTCCTATCTCTCTCCTCCTCTCTTCATCTCTCTCTATCTCACTCTCTCCTCTCTCCCCAAGCTTTAGATTGTATAATTTATTAGACATAATCAAATTTCAGTAATCTCTCTCTCTCTCTCTCTCTCTCTCTCTCTCTCTCTCTCTCTCTCTCTCTCTCTCTCTCTCTCTCTCTCTCTCTCTCTCTCTCTCTCTCTCTCTCTCTCTCTCTCTCTCGCGCGCGCGTTAGGCCCAATATGGAAAGCTAATGTACTAAGAGGGGAGGGGTGAATCAGTACTCCAAAACTTTTCTTCAACAATAACTCTATTGTTAAGCATAAACCCAAAACTGTTGTAACATAATATAATGCTAAAACAAACAAATAACAATCATACACGATTCACTCCATAACACATATATTTTGGTTACGCAAAAACCCTTGGTTAGAGAGAAAAACTATGGTGGGGATGGCACCCACAACTTCACTACTGCAATAATAAAGGTTGCTCAGTTAGAGCTACATGTTCAGCTATTTATGATAGCTTACCCTGTTAGGAGTATCAAGATCGTTAGATCTACCTTGCAAAAGGATTTTACAACACTTATTCTAAATGTTGCACCTGGTTAAAGGCTTTACAATTTATAGACTTTGTTAGAGTCTTTTACCCTGTTAAAGGTTTCTCTTACAACTCAAAATATTACAATAAAATATTTACAAATACCTGCAACTTTACATCTGAAATGTTATAGCAGATTCTATGTGCTCGAAATGAGATTACCTTGCTTATAGCATACCTTGGTAATCCATAAAGTAACTCAGTAAACCCTTTTGTTTACTCTGTTCCTTGACTATTCTCTTAAATCCTTCTCGGTGACCTCTGTGTCTCTGACAGTCACAATACTCAATGCTTCCTTATCTATTACACATGCCTTGCTTCATACACCTCTGTTTCTCATATCTTATCCTTAATCCACGTTGTATAAATAGATCTTTTATGTCAGTGATTTGGTTCATTGCTTCGATCTTACAAACATGATTTATCAAATGAATAACCATACAAAAAATTTCATTGGATAGATGACCTCAAGATCATAGAAAATCTTTAAGTGCAATTTCCAATGTGACAACAGTTCTTTGTTCCTCGATCTTGTAACATGTTTCCCATGTGTGTCTAGGTTCAATGAATCTGGTAACACGTTTCGCTCGGTGTGTGTTAACTCGGTATATCATTTTTGCTGCTTGGTAGACACATTAGTGATAGTCGGTAGACAACTCGGTGTATACTAGGCTTTGTGACTACTTTCTTCTATAACTGACTGCTCTATGCTTACCGACTGAATGTTTTGGTAGTAGTAACCGACTAGAGTATATAGAATGACTTTGGACATAAAACTAATGGCAACCTAGTAAATAATAACAATCTCCCCTTTTGACATTAGTTGAGATGTTTGATAAAACCTCTTTCAAAGTCATAACTCAAAAATATATATACTTACAAAATTTGACTAAACAGACAGTATATACATTTGTCAATAGAATAGTATATTTAGATATACTCCCCTTATCAATATACTGTACATAATTCTGATTTTGCATGCGTTGTGATCAATATTTTGTATTAACTGCTCGGTTCACTGCTCCCCTATCAAATTCAACTGTGCATTCGGATACTCTATTCTGCTCGGTATACTCCCCCTTTTGATACTTTGATACTATACTCCCCCTTTTTGACAAACATCAAAACTTAGTTACCATTCAATGGAGGCAACTGATCAAAAATGGATATATACTTTGTCCTTGCATTGGTGAGAGCGGTAGAGAGGGCATCCTTGACACTATCCATGAGTGAATTCTGAGTTGTAATGTCAGCTAGTAGTGAAATCAGTCCATCTAAAGTGCTTCCCTCTGGCTGAGTGGATAGGGAGGTAGCCTTGTTGATCTGTTCTTGGATAGAGGACAAGTGTGGAATGAATAAGGTTTGAAGAGTCATAATGTCCATCCTTATTTGGTGCTCTTCATTCCTAAGTTCCAATTGTTGAGCCATGAGCTTTTGTAGCTTGGTATAGAAATTCTAAGTAGAATTTGGCTCAGTGGTCAATGTTTTGGAGAGATCAGTGATTTCTTTCTCAATCACTTCTGTTTTATTTTTGACATCTTTAATGAATAAAGAGAATGTACAGAGCTTTTGAAATAAATAAAGAATGTGTTTGAGTTGAGGGGACAACTCAGCAATAAATTTGACAAGTTTTACTTTGCCAATAGCAATGGCTTTCTTTACCTCTTCAATCATTTTAGCAGTGAGCTCTTTGTCCTTCAATTTGCTCAAATATTCAGATGCATCTACTCCAGATGTCTCTATTTTAGTTAGGAGTTCATCCAGTTGAATATGGATGGCTGCATCTTTTGTCACTGTAGCTTCAGGTGGCATATCTGTTAATAGTGCTTTCACCTTCTGTTGTACTCTGTTTTTCTTTTGAATAGCCATTTGTTTTTCCTATTCTGCTTTGACTTTGCATAGTTCATCGAATTCAATGAGTGCTTGCCCTTTTAATTTGGATATGTCTACATTTGGCAACACTATTGGTTTTGACAAATCTAATTTGAAACTATGTTTTTTCATTTTCTTTTCTTTAGTTTTCACTGGTTGAACTAATACAATGGCTTGGGAGGCTTGTTGACCCTCGGTAGGTTGCTCGGTAGAGGCAACACTGTTGTCAATTTCTTGAACCTCTGATGTAGCCTTTGGTGAATCCTTGCTCGGAGTCTCAGTTGTAACATTTTCAGTGCTAGAAGGAGCTTGAGAAGTCTATTCCCCGATGGCTTGAGAAGTAGCTTCTCCTTCTGTAGACTTGTGACCCTCTGTTCCTTGTTCATTATCCTAAGGGGCCTTGGTTGAAACAGGCTGAGTGACCAGAGGATAGGGCTGAACTTGTTCCAAAACTGACTCACTGGATACCAGTTTGGCATATGCATTCCCTTCTATCATTTCCTGTTCTTGTGCCTCGGTGTCCATGATATCCTCATCAATTTGTATAGTGTCAGCAGGGTCTTGCTCAGTGATATCAGGACCTTTCTCGGTGACATCAACTATTTCAACTTCAACTTGCTCACCAACATTCTTGATTCAAAAGATTTCCTACCACTTTTCTTTGGTCTCATTCTCTACATCCAAATAAAGCTCATTCATCAATTTCAAGGCTCTTTGCTTAACTAGGAAGTTTGTGTGGTAGTTTTTCAGATGTTCATTGATCTCATCTACCGACATGTCTGAGAAGAGATGTACCAGACTTCTTTCTCTCATCTATTTCTCTAAGTCCATAGCATACTTCCATGTGTTATCAATATGCAAATACGATTCTTTTGGAAGAGAATTAGATACTTCCAATGGGACCAATCGGAATTTCAGAAGTGTGTAGATGACAGCTTCTTCTATTTGTCTCTTTTCATCATCATTTCTGGATTCATACTTAACATATCTAAATGATCCAAATCCACCATATTGTTTCAGATTTACACATAAATTATCAACGCTATGTACATCTTTCTGTTTACTCTTAACAATCTGAAATTTGTTTGCATCTTCAGATTCGGTGTCACTGGACTTTTTTGTCAAAATGAGTCTCCAAGTAGATTTCTTATAAGTTTTTGTTACCTGTGGTGCGGCAACATTCTTTGGTTTCTTACTCGGTGACGTTGTAGATGATCTTGTGTTTGGGCGCTTTACTGAAGGAGTCGGTGATACCTGTGATGAGTCCTGTTTCTTCCTTTTCAAAATTTTGCCTTTTGGCAACTCGATGCTTAATGTAATAGTTGCCTCTTGGGCTTCATATTCCTCCTCAGTGATGACTAGAGTGCCCTTGATAAGTGTGGAGGAAGAACCTTCTCCAAATTTCTCCGTTAATGCCTTGATCATTTTTGTTGCTTTCCTTGTAGCCTTGGGTACTACAATACTCAACTTAACTTTCTCTTTAACTTCTTCATATGTACCGTATCTCAGCTCGCTAGCATGCCTAGGTAATGTAAGAAAAGCATCTATCTGTTTTTGTGTAATGTCAAAATCAATCTCATAACCCATAGGTGGCAAAGATTGAGTTCTTGGTTCCACGACATTGACATAGCAATAGTCAGTGTCTACTTCAAAGCATATATCATCTTTGTATTTATCCACTAACTTGGGTGGAATCCTATACCTGTTATGCATCCTTTCCTGAAACTTGCTAAAATAATCATCCATAAGTTCATTAAAGTTATCACCTAGCTTTTTGATGAAGTCATTGATTTGATGGGTGATTGGTCGGTGTAGCTCCCAAACTACGTTACCAACAGATGCAAAGAATTTCTCAAAATAGAAAAACATGCATACCAAAAGTGATCCAAACTTCAGTGTATTAGCTGAGTTGTTCTTCTTCAGCTTCCTTATGGTGTTTAGATTTTCAAACAGATTCTTCAACAACACTTCACAAAGATCAATCTTCATTCCCTTCACAATTTTATAGGCTAGATCAACAGTTGCACATGGTACATTATTTTCCCTTGCCGATTGAAAGAAACAATAGCCTATGACTCTAATGGCAAACTTTAGCTCTGCATCTGTGACATTATTCAGTTTTAGACCTCTGCAATCAGATTCAACTCCAGTTAAAGTGATCAATTCCTTTTGTGATATCATTTTTTGAGCTCGGGCATGATCAAAAATAGGGTAACCGGTGATCAAATGAATGCTTTCCTTGGTGATTTTGAATGGTTTCTCCTCTAACCACATGAAATCATCATGAACTCTACTCAGAACAAACTCGACCCATTGGGGTTTGAAGACACGGGGATAGGTTAGGGCTTCAGTCAATCCCTTGATTTTAATGTGTTCATACTTGCTATCCAATTTCCCATCGGTACACAATTCATCATATGTGTCCTTGATCTCAACATGACCTAGTTCCTCAACACGACACTTAGTGAAGAATCTGACATCCTCAACTAGTAAAACCCTATCCAGAATGAGTGAAAATGCAGTTTTATCATCTGGTTTAGATGCTACTTTGGGAGTTAGAGAGTATTTCAGTGAGGGTTTTTCAATGTTCTCAACAACAACAGGCTTCTGGATCTTTGGTGCCATTGCAGATTTCGGATAGATACTAACAAAAGATTCTTAGGGTTTGAAGAATTTTAAACAGCAGACGCTTTCCACTTAGCAAATATAAAACTGATATTCACAACTGATATGATAGGTAAACTAGCTTGACTATGCATTGTGATTGAAGTAAATACCTTAAATTTTGCTTCGAAAGAGATTTGATTGCCTTTGAATCGCTTTTCTCTACTCTCTGAAAACTTAGTAAGTGTAAAATGACCGCGTAAAAGCTTTAAGTACACAATTTTACCTTATCGGGCTCCGTGCAGTTAGGTAAGAAAACATTAAATGCACTCGATTCCACTAAACCAATTTACCTTTGTTTTTGTGCTTTTACCGAGTAGCCAGACTTCCTGTATTTATCGACTAAACAAGCTTCCAAAAGACTTGATATAATTTCAAATTTCCTAATGCATCTTTAGCTATGCAGATTTTGAATTAAGTACATGTTAAAATAGGAACTGTTAAGATTTAACCTTGAGAGAATGCAGTCCCTTCATACCTTTATTGATTAATTTGGAATAGGTGCACCTAACTGGGTAGATAAGGTGCTTTCTTCATTTGCCACAATTTCCTTCTTTTTCCAAATCATCTGTAATTTGCCTTTTATTTCCTCAGTGTCTCCTCTAGGTTGATCTCTGCAATCTCTAGCCAAGTGTCCAACTTTGTGACAATGAAAACGTGTCATACCAGGATTTCTCCATGATCTTTGGTTGTTCATTCCAAACCTTATAAAGTAGTTGGCACTTATATGTCCATATCTTCCACATCATTCACACCATATCCTTGTATTGTAATCCTATGGTACTGCAGAATACTGTTGGTTGGGATCTGTGTGAGTTCAGTAGCCTCTAGTATTTGCTCGGTGTGCAGACCACATATAGTTCTTTTGCTTAAACCAATACTTCTCGGTACTATGTCCATATCTATTGCAGTTTTTACAAAATCCTTTGAATTTTGCCTTCTGATAATTGCTAAGAGTCTTTGTCCTACATTAATTAGATGTGTGACCATACTTATTGCAATTGTAACAATAACCATTAGACCTTGTGACATTCGGTTGCTTACCTTTTCTGATATGACACATGTTAGCAGTATGTCCTTGTTTTCCACAGTAGTTGCAAATAGGCTTCTTTCCTTTGATGTTCTTCTTGTTTCCAGTTTGCTTTGATGATTCTCCTCTCTCGGTAGTGTGGATTCCTTTCTTGGTAGAGTCTTTTCCTTTGCAACCGAGTCCTGCAACTTTGTTGGGTCTTTTTGTATTCAGTTGCTCATCCAACATCTTTGATGCTTCATAACTCTTCTTCAGTGTTTCTTTGGATTTCTTCTTTGTTTTAAGTTCATTAGTGAATCTTGATAATTCAAGTTTCAATGCTTGATTCTCATTATCCTTCAGATTTGCTTCATGATGTGCATAACCCAATTGATCTGACAGATTACTTTGAATTCCAGTCATCCTAGTGATTTCAGCATTCCTTTCAGACACTAATGCTTCAAGTTGTTGTTTTTCTCTTTCCATATCTCTTATGTTATCCTCGGCTGTCCTCAATGCATCAAGATTTTTAGTCATCTGTGTGCTGACATGTTCATGTTCTCTTTTCATTGCTTTTAGCTGATCAGTCAGTGCTTTGTTCTTTCCTTTCAGTTATTCAATCATTTCTTTAGTCTCTTTAGATATACTGTTCTCAGATGATGTCTCAATTTGTTCCACTAACTCTTGAGAGTCCTACAAATCATCAGATAATCTTCTTCTAACTTTCAGAGATTTTTGCATTTGTTTCCGCATGTCAGCAATCACTTGATTAGCATGATCCAATTCATTTTGAAGATTCACAATTCTCTGAGATTGTCTGTAGCCTTCCATTGATAAGATCTTTCTCTTTAGGGAGTTAAACCCTTTTCCAAGATTCAAGCTCTAATACCAATTGTTAGGCCCAATATGGAAAGCTAATGTACTGAGAGGGGAGGGGTGAATCAGTACTTCAAAACTTTTCTTCAACAATAACTCTATTGTTAAGCATAAACCAAAAACTGTTGTAACATAATATAATGCTAAAACAAACAAATAACAATCATACATGATTCACTCCATAACACATATATTTTGGTTATGCAGAAACTCTTGGTTAGAGAGAAAAACTGTGGTGGAGATGGCACCCACAACTTCACTACTGCAATAATAAAGGTTGCTCGATTAGAGCTACATGTTCAGCTATTTCTGGTAGCTTACCCTATTAGGAGTATCAAGATCGTTAGATCTACCTTGCAAAAGGATTTTACAACACTTATTCTAAATGTTGCACCTGGTTAAAGGCTTTACAATTTATAGACTTTGTTAGAGTCTTTTATCCTGTTAAAGGTTTCTCTTACAACTCAAAATATTTCAATAAAATCTTTACAAATATCTGCAACTTTACATCTGAAATGTTATAGCAGATTCTATGTGCTCAAAATGAGATTACCTTGCTTATAGCATACCTCAATAATCCATAAAGTAACTCGGTAAACCCTTTTGTTTACTCTATTCCTTGACTGTTCTCTGAAATCCTTCTCGATGACCTTTGTGTCTCTGACAGTCACAATACTCAGTGCTTCCTTATCTATTACACATATCTTGCTTCATACATCTCTGTTTCTCATATTTATCCTTAATCCATGCTGTATAAATAGATCTTTTATGTCGATGATCTGGTTCATTGCTTCGATCTTACAAACATGATTTATCGAATGAATAACCATACAAAAAATTTCATTGGATAGATGACCTCAAGATCATACAAAATCTTTAAGTGCAATTTCCAATGTGATAACGGTTCTTTGTTCCTCGATCTTGTAACATGTTTCCCATGTGTGTCTAGGTTCAATGAATCTGGTAACATGTTTCGCTCGGTGTGTGTTAACTCGGTATATCATTTTTGTTGCTCGGTAGACACATTAGTGATACTCGGTAGATAGCTCAATGTATACTAGGCTATGTGACTACTTTCTTCTATAACTGACTGCTCTATGCTTACCGACTGAATATTTCGGTAGTAGTAACCGACTAGAGTATATAGAATGACTTTGGACATAAAACTAATGGCAACTTAGTAAATAGTAACATCTCTCTCTCTCTCTCTCTCTCTCTCTCTCTCTCTCTCTCTCTCTCTCTCTCTCTCTCTCTCTCTCTCTCTCTCTCTCCCTCTCTCTCTCTCTCTCTCTCTCTCTCTCTCTCTCTCTCTCTCTCCCCCCTAAGGGGTCATATGGTTTTATAAAACATGTGTGGCCCCTTAGGAACCTATATGACCCCTAACGACACCATATGACCCCTTCAGACACCATATGACCCATTAGGACACCATATAACTCATTTTAACATCCTAGTACATGACATGACCCCTTAGGACACCATATGAACCCTTTTAACATCTTATTACATGACATGACCCCTTAGGACACCATATGACCCCTTAGGACAATATGATGTCCTAATGGGTCATATGGTGTTTTAACACATGTGTCACCCCTTAGGACCCCATTGACCCATAACAATAGCATATGACCCCTTAGGACACCATATGACTCCTCACGACACCATATGACCCCTTTTAACATCCTAGTACGTGACATGACCCCTCAGGACAACATATGACCCCTTATGACAATATGATGGATCCTAATGGGTCATATGGTGTTCTAAGGGGTCATGCGGTGTTATAACACATGTGTGGCCCCTTAGGACCCAATATGACCCCTAACAACACCATATGACCTTTTGGGACACCATACAACCCCTTTTAACATCTTAGTACATGACATGACCCCTTAGGACACATATGACTCCTTAGCACAAAAAAATTGTCCTAATGGATCATATGGTGTCCTAAGAGGTCATATGGTGTTCTAACACATGTGTGGCCCCTTAGGAACCCATAGGACCCCTAACAACACCATATGACCCCTTAGAACACCTTATGGCCCCTTAGGACACTATATGGCCCCTTAGAACACCATATGACCCCTCTTAACATCATAGTGCATGGCATGACCCCTGGTGTTCTAACACGTGTCACCCCTTAGGACCCCGTATGACCCCTACCAACACCATATAACCCCTTAGGACACCATATGACCCCTTAGGACATCATATGACCCCACAGGACACCATATGACCCCTTTTAACAACCTACTACATGACACGAACCTTTAGGGTGTCATATGAACCCTTACGACACCACGATGGACCTTAATGGATCATATGGTTTCCTAAGGGGTCATATGGTGTTCTAACACATGTGTGGCTCCTTAGGACCCCATATGACACCTAACGACACCATATGACCCCTTAGGACACCATATGACCGCTTAGAACACCATATGACCCCTTTTAACATCCTAGTACATGACATGACCCCTTAGAACACCATATGACCCCTTAGGACACTATGATGTCCTAAAGGGTCATATAGTGTCCTAAGGGGTCATCTGTAGTACTCTCTCTCTCACTCTCTCTTTCTCTCCCTTTTTCCCCTTTTTGCCTTTTTAATACTATCTCTCTTATGGTGTCCTAAGGGGTCATATGGTGTTTTAACATATGTGTGGCCCCTTAGGAACCCATATGACTCCTAATGACACCATATGACCCCTTAGACCATCATATGACCCATCATGACACCATATGACCCCTTTTAACATCCTAGTACACAACATGGCCCCTTTGAACACCATACGAGCCCTTTTAACATCCTAATACATGACATGATCCCTAAGACAATATGATGTTCTTATGGATCATATGGTGTCCTAAGGGGTCATATGGTGTTCTAACACATGCATCGCCCCTCAGGACCCTACATGACCCCTAACGACACAATATAACCCCTTAGAACACCATATGACCCCTCAAGCCACCATATGACCCCTTTTAACATCCTAGTACACAACATGACCCATTAGGACACCATACAACCCCTTAGTATGATATGATGGATCCTAATGGATCATATGGTGTCCTAAGGGGTCATATGTTGTTCTAACACATGCGTGGCCCCTTAGGAGCCCATATGAAACCTAATGACACCATAGGAGCCCTTAGGAGACTATATGACCCCCGAGAACACCATATGACAACCCCTTTTAACATCCTAGTACACGACATGACCCCTTAGGACACCATATGTGATGGGGTTCACCTAGTTTGCTCAACACTTCACCTAGCTGGTGTTGCTCAATTCCACCAACTCACCAGGCCTAGTTTCTCTCTAGAACTCTAAGTCCTTATCAATCTCTTCTAGGTCTTCATTCTTGACCTTTCTAAGATTTTTTCTTTAAGTTTTTTGGCTAGGAACCCTACCAATTCATAGTGCTTCCCATGTGCTCAATTATGGCTTCTTGTCTTCAAGTTGTCAAATTGACCTCCTATCATTGTGAGATGATGCAAAGATGTGGAGGTGTCTTCTTTCATGTTTTTAATGCATTTAAGTGCCATTTGAGGTTTGCAATCGTTAGGTTTCTTATCGATTCCAAAATCTTGCCTAGAAAAGGGCTACAAGGAATTAGCCCCAATTAGGCCTCCTAAAACCGGTTTTTTAGTGATTGAGTGAAAACGGTCCAAAAGACCCCCAAAAGAGTTTGGTTTTTCTTCAATGGTTCATCTAACTCCAATATTTTTTTGTGGTTTTGGCTTCTTAACCCACCATTCAATGTGCTAACCCCAAAATAAGGGTTTTGAAGGGTTTTATAGGCCTCTAACCAGCAGTGAATGGTCAAGTAGGGGTTTAGGCATCAAATGACTTTGTCAAGGATTCTCCTTGCATTGGAAACTCTTCTCCAACTCCTTGGATCCCCCCAAAATATTTGATAGTGGTTTGGTACTCACCCCAACACTTTACACCACATTTTCACCTTATTTCCTCTAGTCGAGTTTCTCTTGGACTTGCCTAGAACAAGGTGACAACCATGATTAAACTCTTCTCTAGCACTTTCCCCTGCATATGTACACTATTCAGGTGGTTTCCCTCCATTTCCCAAAAATTTGTGATGTCAACACGTGTGGAACTCATGGGGCAACCATATTTACAAAAAAATGCTTATGCAAGCCAAAACTGGTTGTTTACAAACTAATGCAAGAAAACACTAATGAATAGTATATACAAAGCTTTAAATGGAAAAAATAGTACTATAACACTCTATTGAAACTCAATCCATTGATGGATCAATGGATTCAATCCATTCTCAATTGCAAAATGAGTAAAATCAAGCCAAAATGCTGCCAACTAGTCTGAAAATGAGTAGTTTCAGATTGTCGAACTTACATGACACATTCTCCAACCTTGGTAACCATGAAAGAGAGGGTAATTATAGCTTTCCCACATGTGGAGTCATCCTACGGCGTTGGAAAATCCCTAACTCCATCGCTAACCAATTAAGGACAAAAGTTGTCATGACAACTTTTTGCAACTTTCCACTTTTGCACTTTTTGATCTTTCCAACATATAAGACCTATTCTAAGTCATCACACATGACTTTTAAAACTTTCCTAAGACTAATTTAACCCTCCCTAATGCCTATACCAATTTTTTACATTTTTTACCATCAAAAAGGTCATTTACCTACTCAAATCCACTATTTACACAAAAATGCAAACCTAAGAAGAATGAACTCAACCTAGGCCTACATTGACTCAAAACACTAAATCTTGGACCCTCCTGGAGTCCTTATTCACTACTGACTTGGCTAGGGTCAGTAAAAGCCAAAATTTGAAAAACTAGATAGTCTAAGTCCTAGGTGCTCCTACGCCATTCTCCCAAACAAAAGAAGATTATGTCACCTCCTTGGAAATCAGATTATGATCAATTCCAAGGTTCTTAAACTCCGTCTCAAGCACCCATGTAGCTTCAACATCATCCATACCCTACAATTTGATTAGGTGCTCCTAATAGGCTTTATGCCTTGTCTTCTTGGAAATCCTTGAACTCAACACCTTCTCGGCCTTTGGAATTGGTTTGGCTGGTAACTGAACTTTGTTCACATCATCTGAAACCTCTGAGTGACTGCAATTTGAACCTTGGATTGGTCCCTTGTATGCAACTAAGTTTTCTATATTGAAAATCGGTGATAATCCTATGTCACTAAGTAGATCCATCTTGTATTCATTTTCTCCATACTTGGCTAGAATGGCACATGGACCTATCCTCCTCATTTGCAACTTGTTTGGCACTCCTTGTTGTAGACTTGCTTTGTTTAGGTGCACCATGACAAGGTCTCCCACTTGAAATTGTAGGTTCTTCCTTCTTTCATCAACTCTTTGTTTGATTTTGCTTGTGTTTTCTATCAAGTCTTTCTCGACTAATTCATGGACCTCCTTCATTGATTGAGAAAAGTCCTTTGCATATCCACTCCTTGCTATTGCACTTCCTAAGTATCTCAACTCCAAAATGCCTCTTGGGTGCACACCATAGACCACTTCAAAAGGGCTCTTGTTGGTATTCCTATTCATGGTGTCATTATATGTATATTTAGTTTGTGGGAGTACTTGATCCCATGTCTGACCATATTCCTTAGTAAGGCACCTTAATAAGTTTCCCAAGCTCCTATTCACCACTTCGGTGTGCCCATCTGTTTGAGGATGGTAGGCTGATCCAAAAGAGAGGTTGGTGCCAAGTTTTTTCCATAGTGTTTTCCAAAAATGACTTATGAACTTTGAGTCCCTATATGAAACAATGCTCATGGGTAAACCATGTATCCTCACTACCTCTTTGAAGAACAATTGAGCAATTTGGCATGCATCATGAGTAGTCTTGCAAGGCACAAAGTGAGCCATTTTGCTAAATCTATCCACAATGACATAAATGTTGTCATATCCCTACTTTGTCCTTGGTAAACCTACTACAAATTCCATACTAATGCATTCCCAAGGTCTATTTGGTATGGGAGGAGGTTGATATAAACCAGCATTTGTAGAAGTACCTTTGGCTTTTTGGCAAACTATGCAAGTCTCCACATATTTCTTCACATCTTGATTCATCTTTGGCCAATAGTAGTACCTTTGAACCAACTCTTGAGTCTTATTGACTCCAAAATGTCCACTAAGGTTGCCATTATACTTCTCTTGAATAAGGTTTTCTCTCATTGAGCCTCTAGGCACACAAAGTTGCCCACCTTTGAATAATAGCCCATTTTGCAAAGTAAAACCAGAATACTCACTATGGAAGTGATTTTGATACTCCTTACACACCTTGTAGGCATTTGAGAAGTCTTCATCCTCCGGGTACAAGTCCCTAAAACTATCCACACCTATGCTTCTCAATTGGATTTCTTGGACTGTCAAAAGCCTTCTACTCAATGCATCAGCTACTCGGTTTAACTACCATTTATTGTGCTTAATGGTGAATGTATAGGCCCACATATACTCCACCCATTTCATGTGTTTATGACTGAGTTTGTCTTGTGAGTTTAGAAAACTCAATGCTTGTTTGTCCGTATAGACCACAAATTCTTTAGGGAGGAGATAGTGTCTCCACTTCCTTAATGCCTGCACTAAAGCATACAACTCAAGATCATAAGAGGAGTATTTACTCTTGGCATCACTTAGCTTCTCACTATGGAAAGCTACCGGTCTTTCTTCTTGGATTAGGACAACACCTATTGCAACATTTCTTGCATCACATTCTACAATGAAAAGTTTCTCAAAACTAGGCAACACTAGCACTGATTGAGTAGCTATCTTCTCCTTCAAGGTTTCAAAACCTTTGTTTGTTGCTTCACCCACTGAAACTTTTCCTTTACTCCACCTCTAATGGTGTCTAGCATTGGTGCACATAAAGCACTGAATTGCCTAATGAACTTCCTATAGTACTGAGCTAGTCCATGGAAGCTTCTCACCTCTGTTGTTGACTTAGGAGTGGGCCAATTCACAATGGCTTCAACCTTGTTGGGATCCATCTTGAGGTTTCCTTGAGACAACACAAACCTAAGGTAATCCAACCCCTGCTTGACAAACTCACACTTATCCAAGTTCATGGTTAGCTTTTCATCATACAATCTTTGTAATACATCTTGCAAATGATTAATGTGATTTGCCCTATCTTTACTGAAAAATGAGAATGTCATCAAGATATACCACCATGAATTTACCTACGAAGTCCTTCATCACCTCATTCATGAGTCTCATGAAGGTTCTTGGAGCATTGGATAATCCAAATGGCATTACAATCCATTCATAAAGACCCTTAGTAGCTTAAATGCAGTTTTCCATTCATCACCCTCCTTAATCCTAATTTGGTGGTATCCACTTTTAAGGTCAATCTTGGTAAAGTACTTGGCTTCCCCTAAACAATCCATTAGGTCTTCTATTCTAGGAATAGGGAACCTATATCTGATGGTGATCCTATTTATGGCTCTAGAATTAGTACACAATCTCCAAGTACCACCTTTCTTTGGTGCTAACATGGTAGGGACAACACAAGGACTAATGCTTTTCCTAATTAGGCCTTGGTCTAGATGCTCTTGGATTTTCTTGGCAATTTCAACATTTTGTTGAGGGGTCATTTTATAAGATGCCTTATTAGGCAAGGATGCTCTGGGAATGAAGTCTATTTGATGGCTTATGGTCCTTTAGAAGGTAAGGTGGTTGGTTGTCCTTCACTTACTACGCCTTTGAACTTCTTCAACAAATCTTGCACCTCTAATGGCAAATCTGGCTGCTCTTTCTTGTCTTCCTCTGTGGTCTCCATCACTAGTGCAAACCCTATACCTTCACCTTCCTCAAGTGTCTTTAAGAACTATTTTTCACTCGCCAAAAGAACATTAGGACCTGCTGCCCTCTTTTGACCTTCTTCAAGGATAGACTGAATCTTGAATGTGACTCCCTCTTTCTTGAATGAGTATGCATTCTTGGATCCATCATGGATATCTTGTCTATCAAATTTCCATGGTCTTCCTAATAGAAGATGGCATGCATCCATGGGTAGGACATCATATAACACCTTGTCCTTATACCTCCCAATGGTAAAATTCACCCATGCTTGCTCATTGACTAGGACATGTTGGCCTTTGTTCAACCAAGTGACTCTATAGGGATTGGTGTGAGGCATCCTTTTCAATTTGAGCTTATTCACTACCTCTTCTAACACAATATTGTTCGTAGACCTTGAATCAATGATTACTTTGCACACTTTGTCCATAATCTTGCATTTGATCCTAAATAAGGACCTTCTTTGGCTTGGCTCTTCTTTGAACGGCTCTTTGATCATAGTTCTCCTTATCATCAAGTTGTCACCTACCTCTGACTCCAAGGCAACCTCAGAAGTCTTGTTGCTTGAAGACTCTTCTTGAAGATAGCTCACTCTTCTTTCACTACCATGTGATGATGATCCCTTCTCTAGACACCTATATGTTGGATGACCAAGTTGGTTGCAATGGTAACACTTCATTGTTATAAAATATGAGGAACCTCTACCTTGGCTACTAGATCTTCCTCTGAAACCACTGTTGGATCCCCTACCTCTATTGAATCCTCCTTTATTAGTGTCACCTGTTACTACTTATCAAATTGCCATTAGTTTCATATCCAAAGTCATACTATATTCTAGTCGGTTAGTATTACTGAATCATGCAGTCGGTACACACAGAGAAGTCGGTATGAACAATCTAGATGGTTACTGAAGAAAGCAGTCACAGAACATAGTATTCACCGAGTTGTTTACCAAGTAAAGTTTCATGGCTACCGAGTGATAAAGTTAACTCACTGAGTTGATATTCACCGAGTGAAATGTTTTACCAGATACATTGAACCTGGACATGCACATGAAAACATGTTACAAGATCGAGGCACATCTAACCATTTTTTGCATTGGAAATTGCACTATGAGATTGTGTATGATTACAAGGCCAATCTAACCTAGGAGATATTTTGTTTAGTTATTCATTCGAAGAATCTTTTTGTAAGATCGAAGCAATGAATCAGATCACCGCTGTAAGAGATCTATATATACAACATGATTCTAGGGTTAAAAAAAAGAGATGACATGATGTGATATGAGATGCAACGAGATAGCAGTGTGTATGCATGAAGGAAGACTGTTACAGAGACATAGAGAGGTCACCGAGAAGGTTATCAGTGAACAGTCGAAGAACAGAGTAAACAGAAGGGTTTACTGAGGTATGCTACAAGCTAGGTAATCTTATTCAGAGCACATAGAATCTGCTTTAGCATTTCAGATGTAAAGTTGCAGATATTTGTAATAATTATATTGTAATATTTTGAAGTTGTAAGAGAAACCTTTAACAGGGTAAAAGACTCTAACCAAGTCTGTAGGATTTTGCCAAGATCAAGGGCACAATGAAAAGCATAAAAAGAGACAATAGAATGACAAGAACAAACTGTATTCTCATCAATATGCAAATGATCAACTGGATTAACCAATACAATGAATATAGGCCTGCTTATATAGGCAAGGCCATATGGATGTACGAGCACACAATTATGACATGTGGCTCAATGAGAAACAAGGGTAGGTAAAAAATACTAGGGGTAGGTAGGAGAAATAATATAATATTCCACAAGAGGTGGATGACCCACCGAATGTGGAGTGTAACAGCAAAATAAGACCACAAAAGGTGGAATTTCTCCTACAAGCTCTATCCCTATGTGCACACTTCCCTAAGTGTCTCAAATCCAAACTACAAAGAGATGCATTATCCTAAGTTAACTTAAGTGTAATAATATCCATAATGAATATTTATTTACACCAACACCCCCCCTCAAGTGCAACTTAGGGGAATGAAGACTCAAGTCAACAATGCAAGATGGGTCCCGGCTACTAGGCCATGATAGGTACCCATGTACAATATGCAAATGCAAGCAAAACTATGCAATGCAATCTCTCACAAACGGAGAAAGGGAGAAAACCTGGTGGGAAAAAACTCCCCCCCAAAAGAGAGATGAATGTACAAAAGACTCTCAAAGAAGAGGGACAAAACCTCAAAGAGGAAAAAGTCCCCCCCATAAGAGAGGAAGGAGAAGTCAATTGACCCCCCCTAATGACACATCCCGCACCCCCAAGAGAGCTCACAACTGCTGGAACTTACTCTCAGTGAAAGGTTTGGTGAATATGTCAGCAACCTGCTCTGTTGTAGGACAATACTGCAAATCAATGACCTACTCCTGGATGAGCTCTTGGATATAGTGCATATGAATCTCGATGTGTTTGGTCCCCTGGTCCTGGACCGGGTTCTTCAAGATCGCAATAGCACTCTGATTGTCGCAATGTAGAACTGTCAGCCGTGGAGTGGTGAATCCAAACTCTGTGAGGATCTGCTGGAGCCAAATGGTCTTAGTCACTGCGTTAACAGTGCCTTGATACTCAGCCTCAGTTGAAGAGAGAGCAATAGCATGTTGCTTCTTGCTCTGCCAACAAATGGGGCCTGAACCAAGGTGAAAACTGTAACCAAAAGTAGACTTACGATCATCAAGATCACCAGCCCAATCAGAGTCTGTGTAACCAACCAAACGAAGTCCTGTGCTTGCTGCATAGTGAATCCCATAGTGATGTGTACCCTGGATGTAATGAAGGATGCGTTTGGTAGCTTTCCAATGAAGCTCATGTGGTTCCTGCATGAAGCGGGAAACCATGCCAACTGCAAATGAAATATCAGGGTGTGTATGAGTCAAGTAGATGAGACTACCCACAAGCTGACGATACAAAGTGGCATCAACTGGTGGAGAAGAACACTGAGCCTCAAGCTTGACTCCTGAAAGAAAGGGAGTTGGAGCAGGCTTACAATTAGCCATATGAAAGCGTGCAAGTAGATCAAGAGCATACTTGGGTTGCGATAGTGTAATCCTGGAAGGTGACTGTGAAATCTCTATCCCGAGAAAGTAGTGCAAAAGACCCAAGTCAGTCATAGCAAATCTGTCATGCAAAGCAGATTTGACCCTGCTAATGATGGATGAAGTACTCCCTATAATGATCAAGTCATCAACATAGAGAGATTTCCTTAGTCTGCAAACCAAGGAAGTATCCTGGATGAAACCCTGTGGCTGCTCCATATAAATCTCCTCATCAAGATCACCATGAAGAAAAGCACTCTTCACATCCATCTGATGTACAACCCAACCATGAGTTGTAGCAATAGCAAGTGTCAAACGAATGGAGTTCATCTTGGCTACGGGTGCAAAGGTCTCAGTATAGTGAACACTTGCAACCTGAGAGAAACCTTTCGCAACAAGCCAAACCTTATACTTATCCACACTACCATCCGCTGCAAACTTGGTCTGATAGATCCATTTACATCGAACCATCTTTCTCCCCTTAGGGAGATGGACTAAATCCCATGTGTTGTTCCTCATCAAGGAACTATACTCTTCCTCCATAGCTTGGTCCCACTCAGGAACCCCTGATGCTTCCCTAAATGTCTATGGATCGGAGGCAGTAGCAATGAATGCATGTGGAAGATCCTAATGTTGTGATCAAGTTCTCTATTTATCTAAAGGATCCCCAACAAGAGAACCCGTAGACTCAAGTGTCTGTCGAGCCCAATGAGGTCTGGGTGGAGGTGGAGAACGAGGCTCCTCAACTTCAAGTGGACCCTATGGAGGTGTAACCCTGCGAGTCGGAGTTGAAGAAGTCTCATCATCTGAATCACTAACATCACTATCCACAATGGAGGAAGGTGGAGGAGGTAGAGAGGCTAAGCTAGGAGAGATTTCCTCAAAGTGAACACTCCTCTCAATGAACACCTCATGTGTCTCTGGATCCATCAATCTGTATGCCTTAACACCCTCAGGGTATCCAACAAATATGCAAGGCCGACTCTGAGGTTCCAATGCCTTGCGTTTCTGCAGAGGTATGCGAGCCCATGCTAGACACCCAAAGACTCTAAAATGTCTCACAATTGGTTTCCTACTAGCCCAAGCTTCAAAAGGAGTAATACCTTGCAAATCTTTGTGAGGAACCCGATTCTGGATGTGTGTGGCACAATTGATAGCCTCTACCCAAAAGGTGGGATCAAGAGAACGTGCATGTATCATACAACTAGCCATTTCTTTGAGAGTTCTATTCTTGCGTTCTACATCCTCGTTCTGCTGTGGAGTGTATGTGACAGAATGCTGAAGATCAATCCCCTCAAATGTACAAAAATCTTCAAGTCTTTTGTTCACACATTCCCTTCCATTATCTGTGCGAAGAATCTTGACCACTTTCCCTGATTGCTTCTCCACACGAGTCTTGAAGTCCTAAAATCTGTCAAATACTTCACTCTTATGAATGAGAAAGTAGACCTAAGTGAAGCGGGAGTAGTCATCAATGAAGGTGAGAACATAGCGGGCCTTACTAAATGAAGGTGCTGGAAATGGACCTGCTACATCGCTGTGAACAAGTTGAAGAACTTCCAAAGCTCTCCAAGCTTTCCCCTTATCAAACTTCTCTTCGGGATGCTTGCCCATGGAACAACCTGAACATACACCCTCTAAAAAACTGATTCAAGGTAGACCTATGACCATGTCTTTAGTGCTTAGCTGCTGAAGATAGCGGTAGTTGAGGTGACCAAACCGCTCATGCCATAGCTTACTTTCTGAATTTGAATGAGTAAGCAAGGCCCTAGAAGGTGAACTTGGCACAAAGTGGGAGAATGAATAAAGCCTTGAGTTGTCATTGACTTGTCCCACTGCTACCAAGGCATCATCATCAAGTTCCTTTACCACAACTGAATCTGGTGTAAACTCAACCTTTTTCCCATTCCCATAGTGAGTGATTTGGTAGATGGAGAGAAGGTTGGTAGACAAGTTAGGAACATAGAGAACATTCTCAAATGTTCCATCATCCATGTCAACTAAACCTTTCCCTTCAACCTCTACTTGTGTATCATCACCTATGTAAATGTGAGGTACCTTAGATGGCTCCAATGAAGAAAACTGCTCCTTTGTAGAACCCATGTGATATGAGGCACCCGAGTCAAGTATCCATTGCTGTGAAGAACCTGTTGTAGCCACAAATGCTTGCCCTTTTCCCTTAGACTATGAGGAAGAGGAAGGAGATGAATCCTCCTTTGTGTAGGTGGATGGCAAGTTGATGTTGTTTTTCTTGAGAATATTAGTTAACTCATCAACTTGCTTTGCGTGGCATCGATGCTCATCATGACCATACTTCTTGCAATATGCACAAGTTGGTTTATCCTTCTTAGGTGGTGTCCCCTTCTTGGAAGAGGATGAAAAATCACCTTGTGATGGAGAGGATGATTGTCCTTTTTCCTGGTGTGGCTTAGACTTAGAGTGCTTCTTCTTCTTGTTGGAATCTTTGCCTTGACTTCCTTGATTCCCTTGATTAGCCACCAAAGCCTTGGACTTTGAGGACTTGAGAAGCTCCATGTTCAACAACTTAGATTATTCCAATATCAACATTTTTGTGAAAGCATCAAATGAAGGCATAACATAGGAACTCCCCACTGTCAAACGATGAGTTTGGAAGCTAGATACAAATGCTGCATATTCTGGTGCAAGCTTGTCCAACAAGTTGAATATCAACTGAGCATCCTTTTTGTCAATTCCACAATCCTTAAGCTTTGCTCTTAGCTCATTTGCTTTGGTGACATAATCTTGGATTGTATCAAAACTCTTGGGATCCAAGTTGGTGAGCTCATTGTCAATCTGATAGCCTCTGATTTCATCAACTTGACCATACAATTTCTGAAACATATCCCAAGCCTCTTTGATTGTTTTACACTTCTTAATGTGAAAAATGAGGTCATCTGATACATACTTGCGCAAGGTTCCAAGAGCCATGCAATTCTTTGTGAGCCATTCTAATTGAGCATTTGGATCAGCCTTAGGATCAAGTGGTGCTGTTATTGTTCCATCTTTGTAATGTGTGAGACCCTTTTCCATTAATTTACTCCATACTTTAATTTTCCATGATGCATAATTATGTGGAGTTAAAGGTGGAAATTTGTTAGGACTCATTGCAACAAAAATGGAAAGAGCATAAAGAGAGGCACAATCACACAAGACACCCCCCCAAATTCACTCAATTAAAGAACCCCCCCAAAAGTGATGATTTTGGCACTTTATAATTAGTGCGTATACAATGGGCCACTTGCAAAAGATGGCAAAGTAGACTTCTGATTACAATTTTACAACTGCCTCAATAAGGCTAAAAGAGACTCAAACTGATAATGCAAGAGATCTAACTAAGATCCAAGCAATTTACAAGTACCTAATAGGCCAAATAATACCAATATCTGAAAGTACAATTTCTACTCAAAATCTCTAAAATTTGATCATAGATTATGAAAGTAGATGAAAAAATATGCACTTTCAAAAAAAACGGCACCTGAAAAGGAGGTCGTATGAGCTCAAATGAGGCCTTTGAAGTTGCAGAATTGAGGATTGGACAGGTACAACTGAGAGAATCTGAAAATTATGAAAAACCTATGCACCAAAATCAGAAAATAACCACACCACTATGAACATCATGAAATTTTAACCCATTTCAAAAAACATTGCACCAAAAAAGGAGCAAAAATGAGCAAGATATGGCCTTTCAAAATTGGACTACAAAACTGAAAAGCTCAATGGAGAGGAGTTAAATTTTTTTTCAAAAAACTGCTGATGTGGCACTAACATCAGCAATTCACTGTCTTAAATTTGATAGTCGTATGATCATCGTGAAAACTTCACCTCCCTGCTGACTGGGTGTTCATACTGTATGGACTGCTGACTAGGCAAATGACTGTGCTGCCGTACTGATGCTGACGTTGCACTATGCAGGTGTACGGTTTTGACCGCGGGCCAATGGTCGCCTGCCACATGGTGGGTGCGGATTCTGCCTATTTTAGTGGTCGCCGAAGAGGAGGGTGCGACCGGAGCCGAGGGGGCCGACAGCGGGCCAGGAGCCGAGGTGGCCGACGGCTGAAGACCCGTGCGCCAGCGGAGGGAGACCTGGGCAGCGGCGGGTGCGTACACGACAGTGGCAGTAGCATACAATAGGTACGCCTACGACCTGCAACACATGCAAGGTATGGGGGGGTCTGCGGACCCCCAAAAACCAACGAAATTTTTTTTTTTTTCTTTCGAAAAATAAATTTTTTTTTTATTTTTTATTTTTTAAATCCGTACGATAATAGCCAAAATGGGGAAATAAATTTTCTCACCAAAATAGGTCGACTTTATAGTTGAAATTTATGGAAACGGCCTCCCGGATTCAACGGTGATGTCCAAATCGCTGTATGACACCCCCAAAAAATGAAGATCCCCAAATCCGAAAATAGAAGCCTTCCACGATGTCTCTAAAAACCAATCAATGAAGCCCCAATAGCTCTGATACCATGTAGGATTTTTCCAAGATCAAGGGCACAATGAAAAGCATAAAAAGAGATAATAGAATGACAAGAACAAACTGTATTCTCATCAATATGCAAATGATCAACTGGATTAACCAATACAATGAATATAGGCCTGCTTATATAGGCAAGGCCATATGGATGTACGAGCACACAATTATGACATGTGGCTCAATGAGAAACAAGGGTAGGTAAGAAATAATAGGGGTAGGTAGGAAAAATAATATAATATTCCACAAGAGGTGGATGACCCACCGAATGCGGAGTGTAACAGCAAAATAAGACTACAAAAGGTGGAATTTCTCCTACAAACTCTATCCCTGTGTGCACACTTCCCTAAGTGTCTCAAATTCAAACTACTAAGAGATGCATTATCCTAAGTTAACTTAAGTAAAGTGTAATAATATCCATAATGAATATTTAATTACACCAACAAAGTCTATAAATTGTAAATCCTTTAACCAGGTGCTACACTTATATAGTGTTGTAAAAATCCTTTAGTAAGGTAGATCTAACTGATCTTAATACTCCTAATAGGGTAAGCTATTAGAAACAGCTAAATGTAGCTCTAACCGAGCATTCTTTATTATTGCAGTAGTGAAGTTGTGGGTGCCATCCCCACCGTAGTTTTTCTCTCTAACCAAGAGTTTCTGTGTGACCAAAATATATGTGTTATGGAGTGAATCATGTATGATTGTTATCTGTTGATTATAGTTTTATTTTATGTTACTGCACTATTCTGTTTATGCATAACAGTAAGGTTATTATCAGAGAAAAGTTTTGGAGTACTGATTCACCCCTCCCCTCTTAGTACTTTAGCTTTCTATATTGGGCCTAACAATTGGTATCAAAGCTTAAATCTTGGAAAAGGGTTTAACTACCTAAAGAGAAAGATCTTAGCAATGGAGGGCTACAAACAATCTCGAAGGATTGTGCATCTTCAAGAAGAGCTGGATAATGCAAATAAAGTGATTGTAGACATGCAAAGGCAAATGCAAAAATCTCTGAAAGTAAGGAGAAGATTATCTGATGACTTGCAGGATTCTCAAGAGCTAGTGGAACAAAACGAGACATCATCTGAGAACAGTATATCTGAAGAAACTGAAGAAATGATTGGAATGTTGAAAGAAAAGAACAAAGCATTGGCTGATCAACTAAAAGCTATGAAAAGAGAACACGAACATTTTAGTACACAAATGACTGAAAATCTAGATGCATTAAGGATAGTTGAGGATAAAGCAAGAGATCTACAAAGAGAGAAACAACAACTTGAAGCTCTAGTATCTCATAAGGATGATGAAATCATAAGGTTAACTAGTATTCAACAAAATATGACAGATCAACTAGGTTATGCACATCATGAAGAAATTCTGAAGAATGATGAAAATCAATCATTGAAACTTGAAGTATCAAGGTTGACTGGTGAACTTGAAATAGAAAAGAAATCCAAAGAATCATTAGAGAAAAATTATGAAGCATCAAAGATGTTGGATGAGCAACTGAATACAAGAAGACTCTACAAAGATGGAGGACTCGGTTACAAAGGAAAAGACTCTACCAAGAAAGGAATTCATACTACCGAGAGAGGAGAATCATCAAAACAAGCTGGAAAAAGGAATAACATCAAAAGGAAGAAGCCTATTTTCTACTATTGTGGAAATCAAGGTCATACTACCAACATATGCCAGATCAGAAAAGGTAAGCAATCAAATATCTCTAAGTCCAATGGATATTGTTATAATTGCAATAAATATGGTCACATACCTAATCAATGTAGGACAAAGTCTGTTAACAACCATCAGAAGGCAAAATTCAAAGGGCTTTGTAAAAACTGCAATAGATATGGACATAGTATCGAGAAGTGCTGGTTTAAGCAAAAGAACTACATGAAGTATCCACACCGAGCAAACAATGGAGGTTACCGAACTCACACAGATCCTTACCGACAATATGGAGCAGTACCATGGGATTACAATACAAGGATATGGTGTGAATGTTGTGGAAGATATGGACATATAAGTGCCAACTATTTTATAAGGTTTGGAATGAACAATCGGAGATCATGGAGAAATCTCGGTATGGCATTTTTTCATTGTCACAAAGCTGGACATTTAGCTCGAGATTGCAGAGATCAACCGAGAAGAGACACTGAGGAGATAAAAGAAAAATTCTAGATGATTTGGAAAAAGAAAGAAATTATGTCTGATGAAGAAAGCACCTTACCTACCGAGTTAGGTGCACCTATTTCAAATTAGTCAAGAAAAGGTATGAAGGGACTGCATTCTTTAAAAGTTAAATCATAACAGTTCCTATTTTATTATGAACAAGAATTCAAAATCTGCATAGTTAAGATGCAATTAGTCAGTTTGCATACTATATAGGAAACCTGTCAAGTCGGTGTATATAGGAAACCTGTCAAGTCGGTTAATAAAGCAAAGTTGGGTACTCAGTGAAAACAGAAAATGGAGTAAATCGGTAAAAGGTGAACTGAGTGCATTTAATATCTTGACCTAACTTGCATAGAGCCCAATAAGGTATTTTTGAGTACTTAAAAGTGTTTTCACGGTCATTATCATTCACCCAAGTTTTCGAGAAGCAGAGCAAAGCGAATCAAAGTGATCAAACTTCATTCAGAGCAAATATTCGAGGTATTTACATCAATCTATTCACACTGTTTAGCTGGTTTCCAATCTAGTCAAATTGCTAGTGTCTACCGAGTGTGAAGAGTAAGTCACTTGTAAACCCTAAGGATAACCTGTCAAATTTTACTCGAGATCTACCATGGCGCCCAAGATACAATACCCTGTAGTTGTCCAAAATGTGGAGAAGCCATCTCTGAAGTATTCCTTAACTCCTAAAGTCGCCTCAGAACCGGATGATAAAACTACATTTTCACTCATCCTGGATTGAGTCTTATTGGTAGAAGATGTCAGATTCTTTACCAAGTGCCATGTTGAGGAACTCGGTCATGTAGAGATTAGTGACACATATGATGAACTGTGCACTGACGGCAAACTGGATAGTAAATTTCAACATATTAGAATCAAGGGATTAACTGAAGCCCTAGTCTATCCTCGTGTGTTCAAACCCCAATGGGTTAAGTTTGTATTGAGCAGAGTACGTGATGATTTCATGTGGCTACAAGAGCAACCATTCAAGATCACGAAGGAAGTCATTCACCTGATCACCGGATATCCCATCTACGATCATGCTCGTGCACAGAAAATGATATCACAAAAGGAGCTAATCAGTCTAACCGGAGTAGAATCCGATTACCGAGGACTGGAATTGAATAATGTCACTGATGCTGAACTAAAATTTGCAATCAAAGTTATTGGTTACTATTTCTTCCAATCTGCAAGGGAAAACAGTGTACCATGTGCTGCAGTGGACCTGGCCTACAAAATAGTAAAGAAGGGAATGAAAGTAGACTTATGTGAAGTGCTACTAAAGAACTTATTTGAGAACCTGAACACAATAAAGAAGCCGAAGAAGAACAACTCGACAAACACACTAAAGTTCGGTTCACTACTTGTCTGTATGTTTTTCTATTTTGAGAAGTTCTTTCCCTCAATCGGTAAAGTAGTATGGGAGCTACACCGACCTATCACCCATCAGATCAATGATTACATCAAGAAGTTAGGAGATAACTTTAATGATATCATGGATGATTACTTTAGCAAATTCCAAGAGAAAATGCACAACAGGTACAGGATCCCACCACATCTGGTCGAAAAATACAAGGACAATATATGTTTTGAAGTCAACACTGATTATTGCTATGTAAATGCTGTTGAACCAAGGATTCAGTCATTGCAACCAATGGGTTATGAAATTGATTATGATATCACACAACAACAAATTGATGCCTACCTATCATTGCCAAGGCATGCAACTGAACTAAGGTATGGAACCTATGAAGAGGTGAACGAGAAAGTAAAAATGAGCATTATAGTTCCTAAGGCTACAAAAAAAGCTACAAAGATGATAAAAACTTTATCTGAGAAATTCAGAGAAGAATCCTCATCTACACCTGTCAAAGGCAATCTTGCCATTACCGAGGAAGAATCAGAAGCATAGGAGGCTGCAATAACATTGATCACAGAGTTGCCAAAGGGAAAACTTCTAAAACGAAAGAAACAGGACATCACAAAGGCCCTGCCAACTCCACCAACAAAGAGACCCAACACCAGAGCATCAGCTGCATCACCGAGCAAGAAACAAAAGACTGTTGCCATTCCTAAGGTAACAAAGACTTACAAGAAATCTACTCGGAGACTCATTTTGGCAAAAGAGTCGAGTGATACAGAGTCTGATGATGCAAACAAATTCCAGATTGTGAAGAGCAAAAAGGTAAACATTCACAGTGTTGAAAACTTTTGTGCCAATCTTAAAGAATACGGAGGATTTGCAGGATTTAGATATGTTAAGTATGAGTCTAGGAATAATGATGAGAAACGACAGATTGAAGAAGCTGTCATATGTACACTTTTGAAATTTCAGTTAGCACCATTAGAACTAGCAAAGTCACTTCCGAGTGAACTCTACTCACATATTGATCATAGATGGAAATATGCAATGGATTCAGAGAGACAAATAAGAGAAAGAAGTCTTGTCCATTTATTTCCTGACATGTCCGTAGCTAAAATCAAGGAGCATTTGTCTACATACAATTCAAAATTTCTTGTGAAACAGAGAGCCTTAAAATTGATGAATGGGCTATATATTGATGTGGAGAATGAGACTAAGGCCAAGTGGCAAGAGATCTTCAAACAAAAGGATGTCGATGAACAATCTCAAATTGAAATTGTTGATGTCACCGAGCAAGGTCCAGACCCGATTGACACTATACAAATTGATGAAGATGTAATGGATGAAGCTGCACCAGAGCAAGAAATGATTGAAGGCACCACTTATGCAAAACTTGTGTCTAGTGAATCAGTCTTAGAACAAGTTCAGCGTTATCCGCCAGTAAAGCCCCTAGTCCCAACCGAAGCTCCCAAGGACACCGAACAAGTTACCAAAGGTAACAAATCTGAAGCTACATAAAATACAAGTAACGAATCTGAAGCTGCAGCAGACACAACGAAAGATCAAATGTCTCAAGCACAGACAAGCACAACAAATATTATAGCTGAGACCCCTAGCACCGAGCCATCCAAAGACACTGCAACTGCTATAGGAATAGTCCAAAGTGTTGCATCTACCGAGCAACCTACCAAGGGATAGAAAGCCTCACAAGCACTTGTCTTAGTGCCCCAGACCAAAAGAAAAGAGAAGAAGGTGAGAAAGCATGGTTTTAAATTTGACTTATCTAAACCGATCGTGTTGCCCAATGTCGACATTTTCAAATTAAAAGGGCAAGCACTCACTGAATTCGGTGAACTATGCAAAGCAAAGGCCGACCAAGAGAAGCAATTGGCCATACAGAAAAAGAACAAGGTACTTCAAAAGGTTAGGACACTGCTCACAGAAATGCTACCATCAACAACAGTGTCAATCGATGCAACCATCCATATTCAGTTGGATGAACTCCTTAATCAGATTGAAACATCTAGAGTTGATGCATCCAAGTACCTAAGCAAGCTCAAGGATAAAGAGCTCACAGCAAAAATGATAGAAGAAGTCCAAAAATCAATTACTGTTGGCAAGGTAAAACTTGTCAAATTCATTGCTGAGTTGTCCCCTCAACTCACGCACATTCTTTATTTATTCCAGAAATTGTGTACATTTTCTTTATTTATTAAAGACATAAAAAATAAAACTGATGCAATTGAGAAAGAGATCACTGATCTCTCATCCAAGTTGACCACTGAGCCTAATTTAGTTCAGAATTTTTACAAAAAGCTACAACAGCTCATGGCTCAACAGTTAGAACTGAGGAATGAAGAGCATAAAATTATGATGGATATAATGACCCTTCAAACATTATTCCTTCCTCATCTCTCATCAGTCCAAGAGAAGCTCAACCGAGCTACAAGCTTATCAACTACCCAAGAGGGAAGCACTCTTGATGGCTTGATATCACTCTTATCTGATATTCAAGCACAAAACTCATTAATGGAAAGTCTCAAGGACTCACTCTCAGTCGCCCTCATTGATGCCCGGACCAAGTATAAGACTATTTTTGATCAGTTACCGCCTCCAAATGCAAATTAAGTTTTTAATGTTTGTCAAAAAGGGGGAGTAATATTATGTTACTACATAGAGGAAAGCCCAGCAAAGGGGGAGTAATTCTACACTTGGAGAGTAGTACAGTTTTGATAACACAATTTTGAGTATTGTATACAAGGGGAGTATACCAAGCAGAATATACAGAGCATTCAGAGCACACAAGTACTGAATAGAACTAAACATGCAAAATTCAGAGTTATGTATAGGATAATGATAATGGGAGTATATCTGCATATACTATTGACTATTGTACATATTGTCAAGTATAGTCATTTTGTCAAGTATTTTTTTTTTTTGAGTTATGACTTTGTAAGTAGTTTTTGTCAAACATCTCAACTAATGTCAAAAGGGGAGATTGTTACTACTTATCAAATTGCCAATAGTTTCATATCGAAAGTCATACTATATTCTAGTCGGTTAGTATTACCAAATCATGCAGTCGGTACACACAGAGAAATCGGTATGAACAGTCTAGTTGGTTACTGAAGAAAGCAGTCACAGAACACAGTATTCACCGAGCTGTTTACCGAGTAAAGTTTCATGGCTACTGAGTGATAAATTTAACTCACTGAGTTGATATTTATCGAGTGAAACGTTTTACCAGATACATGAACCTGGACATGCACATGAAAATGTGTTACAAGATCGAGGCACATCTAACCATATTTGCATTGGAAATTGCACTATGAGATTGTGTATGATTACAAGGCCAATCTAACCTATGAGATATTTTGTTTAGTTATTCATTCGAAGAATCTTTTTGTAAGATTGATGCAATGAATCAGATCACCACTGTAAGAGATCTATATATACAACATGATTCTAGGGTTAAAAAAGAGAGATGACATGATGTGATATGAGATGCAATGAGATAGCATTGTGTATGCATGAAGGAAGACTATTACAGAGACACAGAGAGGTCACCGAGAAGGTTATCAATGAACAGTTGAAGAACAGAGTAAATATAAGGGTTTACCAAGTTTCATTATGGGTTACCGAGGTATGTTACAAGCTAGGTAATCTTATTCAGAGCACATAGAATCTGCTTTAGCATTTCAGATGTAAAGTTGCAGATATTTGTAATAATTATATTGTAATATTTTGAAGTTGTAAGAGAAACCTTTAACAGGGTAAAAGACTCTAACCAAGTCTATAAATTGTAAATCCTTTAACCATGTGCTACACTTATATAGTGTTGTAAAAATCCTTTAGTAAGGTAGATCTAACTGATCTTAATACTCCTAACAGGGTAAGCTATCAGCAATAGCTAAATGTAGCTCTAACCAAGCATTCTTTATTATTGCAGTAGTTAAGTTGTGGGTGCCATCCCCACCGCAGTTTTTCTCTCTAACCAAGAGTTTCTGTGTGACCAAAATATATGTGTTATGGAGTGAATCATGTATGATTGTTATCTATTGATTATAGTTTTATTTTATGTTACTGCACTATTTTGTTTATGCATAACAATAAGGTTATTATCAGAGAAAAGTTTTGGAGTACTGATTCACCCCTCCCCTCTCAGTACATTAGCTGTTCAGTGAGTTTAGACTCTCCTAGTGTTCGTTGTTCAAAACTTCTTCCTCCAAAGCCTCCCCTATGGCCTCTATTATCTTTTTTTCTACCCCTGCTCCAATTGTTGCTTGAGTCATGTCTTCTTCTCAGTTTTTCCTCCACCTTAAGAGAAAGTTGATAGGTTTGATGGACTATTTTTGGGCTCATTAAAATAATTTCTTCTTGGATGTTCCACTGTAGACCATTTAGGTACCTAGCAACCTTGAGACTCTCTTCTTCCACCGCATGAGATCTAAGGCTAAGTTTGTGAAACTCCTCTGTATAGCTACTGACATCAAGGTCTTTTTGTCTTAAGTTTTGCCTCTTCCTATGAATTTGCACTTCATAGTCATCAGGGATATAGACTTCTTTGATTTTGACTAACATCCCTTTCCAAGAAGAGATGGCTGCTTTGCCCATTTTCTTCCTCTCATCTTGCACAGATTTCCACCGTGTGAGAGTAGCTCCTCTCATCCTTGACTTGGCTACTTTGACTCTCTGGGCTTCAATTATGCCTTCACATTCAAAATGGTTCTCCACGCCTTCTATCCATTCTAGGACTACTTCTGCCTCCATCTTACCAGTGAACAATGACAATTCTTCCAGTGATTTACCACTCAAGGCCTTCAATGCCTTCAAGAAAGGTTCTTGCTCTAGGATAGGATTAGATTCAGGTATCTTGTCTATCTGTGACACTTCTTTACTCTTCCTTTCTGCTCCTTCCACCTTTACCAACACTTCATCTGCCTTGGTTTCTACCTCTCCAAGCTTACTCTCCAATTCTAGCAACTTCTCCTTCAGGAGTCTATTCTCTTCCTCCTGATCATCCACTTTCTTTGCCAACTTTGTATTGGTCACCATTATTTTATCTCCTACAGATTCCACTCAAGACATCTACTCACCTAGCCCAAATCTTATAGGCTCTGAAACTAATTTGATGGGGGTTCACCTAGTTTACTCAACACTTCACCTAGCTGGTGTTGCTTAATTCCACCAACTCACCATGCCTAGTTGCTCTCTATACCTCCAAGTCCTTCTCAGTCTCTTCTAGGGCTTGATTCTTGACCTTTCTAAGGTGTTTGCTTCAAGTGTTTTGGCTAGGAATCCTACCAATTCACAGTGCTTCCCATGTGCTCAATTATGGCTTATTGGCTTCAAGTTGTCAAATTGACCTCCTACCATTGTGAGATGATGCAAAGATGTGGAGGTTTCTTCTTTCATGTTTTGAATGCATTTAGGGTCCACTTGAGGTTTGCAATCATTAGGTTTCTTACCGATTCCATAATCTTGCCTAGAAAAGGGCTACAAGGAATTAGCCCCAATTAGGCCTCCTAAAACCGGTTTTTTAGGGATTGTGAAAATGGTCCAAAAGACCCCCAAAAGAGTTTATTTTTTCTTCAATGGTTCATCTAACCCCAAGAGATTTTTGTGGTTTTGGCTTCTTAACCCACCATTCAATGTGCTAACCCCAAAATGAGGGTTTTGAAGGGTTTTCTAGACCTCCAACCGACAGTGAATGGTCAAGATGGGGTTTAGGCATCAAATGACTTTGTCAAGGATTATCCTTGCATTGGAAACTTTTCCCCAACTCCTTGTACCCCCAAAAAATCTTTGATAGTGATTTGGTACTCACCCCTGCACTTTACACCATGTTTTCACCTTATTTCCTCTAGTCGGGGGTTGCTCTTGGACTCGCCTAGAACAAGGTGACAATCATGCTTAAAATATTCTCCAACACTTTCCCTTGCATATGTACATTTTATAGGTGGTTTCCATCCATTTACCAACAAGCTCTGATGGCAGCATGTGTGGAACTCATGGGGCAACCATATTTACAAAAAACTGCTATATACAAGCCAAAACTGGCTGTTTGCAAACTAAAGCAAGAAAACACTAATGAACAGTATCTAAAAATATTAAAATGGAAACAAAAGTACTACAAAACTCTAGTGAAACTCAATCCATTTTTGGATCAATGGATTCAATCCATTTTCAATTACAAAATGAGTAAAATCAAGCCAAAATGCTGCCAACTAGTCTGAAAATGAGTAGTTTCAGATTGTTGAACCTACATGACACATTCTCCAACCTTGGTAACCATGAAAGAGAGGGTAATTATAGCTTTCCCATGTGTGGAGTCATCCTAGGGCATTGGAAAATCCCTAACTCCATCGCTAACCAATTCAGGACAAAAGTTGTCATGACAACTTTTTGCAACTTTGCACTTTTGCACTTTTTTATCTTTCCAACCTATAAGACCTATTCTAAGTCATTGCACATGAATTTTTAAACTTTCCTAAGACTAATTTAACCCTCCCTAATTCCTATACCAAGTTTTGACATTTTTGACCATCAAAAAGGTCATTTACCTACTCAAATCCACTATTTACAAAAAAAATGCAAACCTAAGAAGAATGAACTCAACTTAGGCCTACATTGACTCAAAACACTAACTCTTGGACCCTCTTAGAGTCCTTATTCACTAGTGACTTGGCTAGGGTCATTACAAGCCAAAATTTGAAAACTAGATAGTCTAAGTCATAGGTGCTCATGCACCAATATGACCCCTTAGTACAATATGATGTCCTAATGGATCATATGGTGTTCTAACACATGTATGGCCCCTTAGGACCCCATATGACTCTCGACCACACCATATGACACCTTGGGACACTATATGACCTCTCAAAACACCATATGACCCCTTAAGACACTATATGACCCTGCAGGACAACATATGACCCCTTAGAGCACTATATGACCCCTTAGGACACCATATGGCCCCTTTTAACATCCTAGTACACAACATGGCCCCCTAGGACACCATATGTACCCTTTTAACATCCTAGTGAACAATATGACCCCTTAGGACACCATATGACTCTTTAGGACACCATATGACCCCTTTTAACATCCTCATACATGAAATGACCCTTTAGGGCACCATATGACCCCTGAGGACAATATGATGTCCTAAGGGGTCATATGGTGTTCTAAGGAGTCATATGGTGTTCTAACACATGTGTGGCCCCTTAGTTACCCTTATGACCCCTAACGACACCATATGACCCCTAAAGACATCATATGATTGCTTTAAACACCATATGACCCCTTTTAACATCCTAGTACACAACATGACCCATTAGGACACCATATGACCCTTTGGGACAATATGATTTCTTAATGGGTCATATGGTGTCTTAAGAGGTGATATGGTGTTCTAACACATGTGTGGCCCCTTATGGCCCCATATGACCCTCTGACGACACCATATGACCCCTTTTAACATCCTGGTGCACGACATGACCCCTTAGGACACTATGTGACAATTTAGGACACCATATGACCCCTCAGGACAATATGATGTCTTAAGGGGTCATATGGTGTTCTAACACATGTGTAGCCCCTTAGAACCTCATATGACCCATAATGACACCATCGACCTTGTAGGACTCCATATGACCCCTAACAACACCATACGACCCCTTAGAACACCATATGACCCCTTTTAAAATCCTAGTACATGACATGACCCCTTAGGACACCATATGACCCCTTAGGACATGTTGTCTTAAGGGGTCATATGGTGTTCCAACACGTGTGACCCCTACATACACCATATGATTGCTCTAAACACCATATGGCCCCTTTTAACATCCTAGTACACGACATGATTCCTTAGGACACCATATGACCCCTTAGGACAATATGATGTCCTAATGGGTCATATGTTGTCCTAAGGGGTCATACAATGTTCTAACACATGTGTGGCCCCTTAGGACCCCGTATGACCTCTTACAACACCATATGACTCCTTGGGACACTATATGACCCCTCAAAACACCATATGACCCCTTAGGACACTATATGATTCTTCAGGACACCATATGACCCCTTAGGACACTATATGACCCATTTTAACATCCTAGTGCATGACATGACCCCTTAGGACACCATATGACCCTTTAGGACACCATATGACCCCTTAGGACAATATGATGTCCTAAGGGGTCATATGGTGTCCAAAGGGGTCATATGGTGTCCAAAGGGGTTATATGGTATTCTAACACATGTGTAACCCCTTGGGACCCCATATGACCCCTAATGAAACCGTATGATCCCTTAGGACCCCATATGACCCCTAACAACACCATATGACCCTTTTGGACACCAAACTACCCCTCTAGACACCATATGACCCCTTTTGACATCCTTGTACACAACATGACCCCTAAGGACAATATGATGTTCTAAGGGATCATATTTTGTCCTAAGGGGTCATATGGTGTTCTAACACATGTGTGTCCCCTTAGTTACCCTTATGACCCCTAAGGACACCATATAATTTCTCTAAACACCATATGACCCCTTTTAACACCCTAGTACATGACATGGACCCTTAGGACACCATATGATCCCTTTTAACATCCCAGTACACGACATGACCCCTTAGGACACCATATGACCCCTTAGGACAATATGATGTCCTAATGGATCATATGATGTCCTAAGGGGGTCATATGGTATTTTGACACATGTTCGGCACCTTAAGACCCCGTATGAACCCTAACGACACCATGTGATCTATTGGGACACTATATGACCCCTCAAAACATCATATGACCCTTTAGGACACTATATGACCCTTCAGGACACTATATGACCCCTTAGGACACCACATGACCCCTTTTAACATCCTAGTACATGACATGACCCCTTAGGACACCATATGACCCCTTTTAACATCCTAGTGCACAACATGACCCCTTAGGACACCATATGGCCCTTGAGAACACCATATGACCCCTTAGGACAATATGATGTCTTAAGGGGTCATATGGTTTTCTAAGACATGTATAGCCCCTTAGGACCCCATATGACCTCTAACAACACCATATGACCCTTTTGGACACCATATGACCCCTTTTAACATCCTAGTACACAACATGACCCCTTAGGACACCATATGCCCCCTTAGGACACCATATGACTCCTTAGGACAATATGATGTCCCAAGGTGTCATATAGTGTCCTAAGGGGTCATATGGTGTTCTAAAACATGTGTGGCCCATTAGTTACCCTTATGACCCCTAACGACATTGTATGACCCCTTTTAACATCTTAGTACATGACATGACCCCTTAGGACAATATGATGTCCTAATGGGTCATATGGTGTCCTTAGGGGTCATATGGTGTTCTAACACATGTGTGGCCCCTTAGGACCCCATATGACCCCTAACGACACCATATGACCCCTTAGGACACCATATGATGTCCTAATGGGTCATATGGTCCTAACTGGTCATATGGTATTCTAACACATGTGTGGCCCCTTACGACACCATATGACCCCTCAGGACAATATGATGTCCTAACGAGTCATATGGTGTCCTAACAGGTCATATGGTGTTCTAACACATGTGGTCGCTTAGGATCCCATAAGACACCTAACAATACAATATGACCCCTTAGGACACCATATGACCCCTAAGGACAATATGATGTCCTAAGGGGTCATATGGTGTCTAAAGGGGTCATATGTTGCTATAACACATGTGTGGAACCTCTGGAGCCCATATGACCCTTAACGACACCATATGACCCCTCAAGACACCACATGATCTGTAGCAACACCACATTACCCCTTAAGACACTATATGACCCCTCAGGACACCATATCACCCATTAGGACATCATATGGTATCCTAAGGGGTCATACAGTGTCCTAAGGGGTTATATGATGTCATTAGGGGTCACATGGGGTCCTAAGGGGCCACACATGTGTTAGAACACCATATGAACCCTTAGGACACCATGTGACCCCTTATGGCATCATATGGTGTCCTTAGGACTCATATGGTGTTCTAAGGGGTCATGTCATGTACTAGGATATTAAAAAGGGTTATATGGTGTCCCGAGAGGTCATATGGTGTTGTTAGGTGTCATGTGGTGTCCTAGGAGGTCATATGGTGTCGTTAGGGGTCATATGGGGTCTTAAAGGGTCATATAGTGTTGTTAGGGGTGATATGGGGTCCTAAGGGGTCCTATGGTGTCATTAGGGGTCATATGGGGTCATAAAGGGCCACACTTGTGTTAGAACACCATATGACCCCTAAGGACGTCATATGGTCTCCTAAGGGGTCAAATGTTATCCTAAGGGGTTATTTCATGTACTAGTATGTTAAAAGGGGTGATATGGTGTTGTTAGGGGTCATATGGTGTCATTAGGGGTCATATGGTGTCCTAATGGGTCATATGGTGTCTTGAGGGGTCATATAGTGTACTAAGGGGTAATATGGTGTCGTTAGGGATCATATGGTGTCCTGAGGGGTCATATGGTATCATTAAGGGTCATATGGAGTCCTGCGGGGCCACACATGTGTTAGAACACCATATGACCCCTTAGGACATCATATTGTTGTAAGGGGTTATAAGGTGTCCTAAGGGGTCATATAATGTCCTAAGGTGTCATATGAAATCTTAAGGGGCCACACATGTGTTAAAACACTATATGACTCCTTAGGACATCATATTGTCCTAAGGGTTGATATGGTGTTTTAAGGGGTCATATGGTGTCCTAATGGGTCATGTCATGTACTAGGATGTTAAAAGGGGTCATATGGTGTCTTGAGGAGTCACATGGTGCTCTAAGGGGTCATATGCTATTGTTAGGGATCATATGGGGTCCTAAGGGGTCATATGGTGTTGTTAGGGGTCATATGGGGTCCTAAGGGGCCACACATGTGTTAGAACACCATATGACCCCTTAGAACATCATATTGTCCTAAAGGGTCATATGGTGTCCCAAGGGTTCATATGGTGTCTTAAGGGGTCATGTTGTGTACTAGGATGTTAAATTGGGTCATATGGTGTCCTAAGGGGTCATATAATTACCTAGGGGATCATATGGTGTCCTGGGGTGTCATATAGTGTCTTAAGGGATCATATGGTGTCATTATGGGTCATATGGTGTCCTAAGGGGTCATACAGTTCCGTTAGGGGTCATGTGGGGTCCAAAGGGGGGACACATGTGTTAGAACACCATATGACCCGTTAGGACACCATATGACCCATTAGGACTTCATATGGTCCTAAGGGATCATGTGGTGTCCTAAGGGGTCATATGGGGTCCTAAGGGGCCACACATGTGTAAGAATACCATATGATCCCTTAGGGTCTTATGTGGTGTTCTTAGGGCTCATATGGGGTCATGTCGTACATATTAGGATGTTAAAAAGGGTCATATGGTGTCTCGAGGGGTCATATGGGGTCCTAAAAGGCCACACATGTGTTAGAATGCCATATGACCCCTTAGAACATCATATTGTCCTAAGGGGTCATGTTGTACATACCGGGATGTTAAAAAGGGTCATATGGTGTCTTGACGAGTCATATGAGGTCCTAAGGGGCCACACATGTGATAGAACACCATATGACCCCTTAGGCCACCATATGACCCTTTAGGACATATGGTGTCCTAAGGGGTCATGTCATGTACTAGGATGTTAAAAGGGCTTATATGGTGTCTTGAGGGGTAGCTAGAGAGGTGGAGGGAAGGAGGGAGGGATGTATGAATGGAGAGAGAGGAAGAGGGGAGATAGTGATAAGTTTAAAAGTGGGAAATAGATAAAGAGAGGTGGAGAGGGAAGGATATAGAGACAAGTGAGATATATAAAATTGGAGGGGAGAGTTGGAGTGAGGGAGAGAAGGAGAGATATTAAAATAGAGGGAGGGAAGGAGAGGTACTCTTTACTCCACCTCTCTATCTCACCTCTCCCTTTATATGTTTATCTCTTCTCTCTCTATGGGTATCTATCTTCCCTCTTGTTCTCTTTATCTCCCATCTCCTCTCTCTACCTACCTCTCTTTCCATCCCTATCTACTTTTATCTCCCCTAATTCTCTACCTCCTTCCCTCCATTCTATTGTTTATCTCACCTCTCTCCCTCCCTCCTTCCATCTTCATACTCTCTCTCTAGCTACTTATCTATATCTACCCATGACCACTCTTTAAATACCTCTCCTTCTCTCCCTCACTCCATGTCTCCCCTCCACTTTTTTTTTTAATATATATCACCTATCTCTATCTCTCTCCTTCCATCTCCATCTCTCTCTATCTATTTTCCTCCTCTCAACTTATCACTATCTCCCATCGTCCTCTCTCTCTTTCTCTATATATATCTCCCTCCCTACAATACCTCTATTTCTGTATTTTATTCTATCTCCCAAACCTTCCCTTACCACTTCTATCAATATTTCACTCTCTCCCCACACTCTATCTCTATTACCTTTTTATCAACCTACGTCTCCCTCCCTCCCTACCCATATCTCTACCTCTCTCTCTTTTCATTTCTCTACTTATCTATATCTACCTACCTTTTTGCACTCCCCCCATAAAATATTTATCTAAATACCTAGATAGATAGATAGAGAGAGGTGCAAAGAGAAGGAGAGAGATACAGAGAGGTTAGATAGATAGAAGTGGAGGCGATATTTAGAGAGAGAGAGAGAGAGAGAGAGAGAGAGAGAGAGAGAGAGAGAGAGAGAGAGAGAGAGAGAGAGAGAGAGAGAGAGAGAGAGAGATTTAGAGAACAGTAGGGAGATATAAAGAAGGGTGAGATAGATAGGTTTAAATCTTGGAGGAGAGGAGATAGTGAGATAGAGAGGTGGGGGAGAGAAGGGGAGAGGGGGATTGATAGGTTTAGAGATGGAGGAAGATAGATAGATAGATAGATAGATAGATAGAGAGAGAGAGAGAGAGAGAGAGAGAGAGAGAGAGAGAGAGAGAGAGAGAGAGAGAGAGAGAGAGAGAGAGAGAGAGATCTTAGTGATTACTAAAATTTGATTATGTTTCAGAAATTATAAGATCTAAAGTTTGGGGAGAGAGGAGAGAGTAAGATTGAGAGAGGTGAAGGGAGGATGAGAGAGATAGGAAAATAGATAGGTCTAGAGCTTAGGGGAGACAAAGAGCGTGAGATAGAGAGATAGCAAGTGAATGATGATACAAGCCCACTAATTACTAAAATTTGACTAAGTTTGAAAAATTATAAGATCTCCTAAAATCTAGAATTTGCATTATGACTCCTAGAGATCTAAAACCACTCTCAAACATCTTGACAATATATACATAAAATATAACTTAAAGTATAAGTTAATATAACTTATACTTAAATGTTATATTTTATGTATATATCCTGCTGAAAAAACTAAGGGAATGCTAAATGAATTGCATACAAGTCCATATTACTAATCTAACTTTATGCAAGCAAAACACATACGTGTTTTTCTTACTGAACATAAGACGTATGTGTTTTGTATTTTGAAAAACCCGTACATGTTTTAAATTTTTTAAAATGCGAACTCGTTTTGGCTTGGATTTAGGCTGGGTTATACAAGCCTTAACACGAATGGGTTATTTGCATTTAAAAATAACCCATTCACGTTAGTAGTTTTTAGACATTTTTTTTAGAGGGTGTCCACATTTTTGCACACCATCTCAGTGCACTTACCTGTGGAAAAATTAAATAAATATTTGAATTTATTTAATTTGAGAGGGAAGTGTTAGCTAAGTAAATAATTTATTTGAAAATTATTTAATTATGAGAGGGAAATTATTTAAATAAGAAAATCATTTAATTAATACTGGGATAAAATGGTAAAAATTAATTAAATAAAAAAATGGATAGAAAAAGGTAATGAAGTAATTAAATAATTAAAATTTATTTTATTATTAGAGGAAAGGGATAATGAATTGCTTAAATAATAAAATTATTTAATTAACAAAGGAAATGTTCATTTAATTAAATAATGAAAAATAATTATTTAATCAATATGGAAAAGTGAAGGTAACATGACAAGATGAAAATGCATAGCCATTTTTAGATTTTTACATTTTGCCCCTATTTGAGACAATACTTTTTAGAACATTTTTTCAAACAAAAATGATACTAGTGATTATGCTCCCAACAATATGGTAGAAGGATGGAAGGATATATGGACCCCCCCTTGAGAGATTGGTTTGAAAGTGATTTTAGGTCAAACTCTCAAAAATAGATGTAAAAGAAAATTGTGTGCAAAAGATGTGTGAATGCAACTAGATAGAACTATATGCAAGCTAGCCCATTGATCAAATCTAAGGTAAAACATATAAATGGATAATGAAATGGATAGGGGAAAGTGCAATATGGATAGGATATGGTAGGGTAAGATAAAAGGCTACATCGAACAATTAATAAAAGAAACAATGCGCAAGAAAATGATGATCAAGATCAACGATAAAAATGAAAGATAGAATGATAAAGCAATCGCCTTGCCTCATTCCTAACTCTCCACCACAATATCAATATTGAGGCTTCTATGAGCTTCCTCAGAATAAATAAAAAAGAAAGATCAAAAAGATAATCACAGAAGCAAAGATCATGCACCATTCCTCACTCTCCACCATGATGTCAAGATCAAGGCTTTCACAAGCTTCCTCACAATACTTAAAAAATAAAAATTAAAAAGATAAGCATAGAAGCAATATCATGCCCCATTCCTCACTCTCAACCACAATATCAATATTGAGACTTCCACAAGCTTCCTTAGAAAAGAAAAGATAAAAGATTAAATCTCAACATATGTGCTTGTAGAGTCAAAAACATCACCCTTAGTGGCAATTGCGACATGTGGCGCCTCCCCCACGCTTCTTGGAGGACAAGTTCACCAACTTGTCCTTTTGTCCACTGAAGAAGTCTATGTCACACTAATACGTTTGGACACATTTTTCGATGAAATATCATCAGAATTCTGATGGTTATGTGTCGTAGGTTTGATGAAATGGCGGCAAGTTTTTCGATGCTGAAATTTTGTCGGAGGATCCGACGCGGGATATTTCGTTGGACAACCGATGAACATTTTTTCAAAAACCAATTTCACCTCGCATAGAACCATGCAACAATTTTCGTCGGAACTGGGATAGATTCCATGGTAGTTTTTCATTGCGTGTACAACATTCTCGTCAAAACCATGTTTACGTGCTGCAAATTTTGATGACATCAATCATCCGAATTTTGATGAACTGACACTATGCTCCGACAAAAAATTTCATCAGAAGTTCAACAGTCTCATCAGGGCATTTTGGGGGCATTTGTCGAAATTTTGACGAAAAATTAATATTTAAAAAAAAACAAAAAAAACATCAGTCAGTCTCTCTCTCTCTCACCCTCTATCTATATCTCTCCCTCTCTTTGCCTCTTTCTCTCAAGTGTCTCTATCCCATTCTATCCATTCTCTCCCTCCCACTCTCTCTCTCTCACCCTCTATCTCTATCTCTCCCTCTCTTTGCCTCTTTCTTTCTCTTAGGTGCCTCTATCCCATTCTATCCATTCTCTCCCTCCCACTCTTTGTCTCTCTGTCCCCTTCTCCCTGTAGGCCTCTATCTCTATCTCTCCCTTTCTTTACAAGGTTTAGAGTCAAGTTTGGGGATTGATGGTTCACTACATACTCTCTATATCGATATTATTTACATTACATATCAGTACAAACTGAAACTTAACTTTGGAAAATTTTACTTGGCTAATAGATGGTTAAGTTACTCTAATTTGGTTAAGGGTTATAGAAGGTTGTCGAAACTTAAAATTAACTTTAAAAAGTGTCAGTGCTATCAAAACGTCAGTGCTATCAAAACGTCAGTGCTATGAGGTTTTTATTCTCAAATAGAGATAAGGGTTTTTGAGTATCAAGAGGTGATAGAAGATAGGGTGAAAGAAATTCGAAGAATACGATCAAACAACCCTTGAGTTCAATCACTCACCAAGAAGTGATAGTAATGAGAGATTTTAGATTAGAGAGACCCTGTCAAAGGAAGAATCAGAGAAACCGAGTTACTGTTATGTAATTTTGGGTAATGTTTTAATTTCAAAATTATTAGATCAATGATTGTAAGTTTTGTGTAGAAGATGCTCTAAAATCTTGAAATGTAAAAATTCTGATTGTTGATAGGAAGCCTTAGATATGAGGGGATATGTTTTTGTCTTATTTAAGTCCTTAGCTTGACTAAGCTCAAAATATCCATATGTATTTGATAATGACAAACGCTAATGATTGCATTGACAAGATGCTACTATTCTAAAGAAAAAAGCAATCCATCTGCAAAGCTTCAAGAAAATTAAAGAGAGGAAAGAAAACTTGAAAAATATATAGATTTATACCTTCCCACATAGGTTGTATTGATCTATCTTAAATAAAATATGAACATCAATGGATTCAACCTCTAGTAACAAAATGAAATAGCAATGGAAAGTTATTTCTATGTAAACCATAGTCAAAATCAGCCATCAATGAGTCTTTAAAGGGTAAGCATACCTAAATTGTTCCTTGCCTAATCTGTAACAAACATTTATCAACAATTACATACATGTTATCTTATGTGGTAGAAAGTGAAAAATTTAACCAAACAAAATACAAGAATATAAACTTAATTTAGTCAATAATTTAGGTAATTTAGTCAAATTACCTGGCTTGAAATATAGACATACCGCTCACAGATACCTTGTTCTCGCAATTATGTCAAAGACAAAATAATGAAGTTCTCAACCGATTTGATGATGTCAAGTATTTCTCTTAGTTTGAAAGATCGAGACTTGAAGCATCAGATGCCCCAAAGACAGAAAGAAAGAAAATATGGATAGACTAACAAGTCTATATTATGAAGCATTGGATACCCCAATTAAGACACAAACACATCCAATGCTTCATAGGATAGAATTGTTAGTCTACTCATCTTTTCTTAAGGTTTGATGTTCATGGGAATCTATAACTCTATGTGTAAGAAGATGATCTATAATCATGGATCATGATTATAAAATGAAATTACATTAGTATATAGAGTTAGTATATCTAACCCTATCTCAAAACAATCATGTTATCCTTGTTAATGAGAGGATCTGGTTGTAACTGAGAGGGGGGGTGAATCGGCAATAACAATAAACTGCAATCTTTCACCAATCTGAAAACACTTCACCAAAAATAGTTCATAACCAATACTGGTAGCTGATCAAACAATCTTCAAATTAGATTTACCAAGACATTACCGGTAGCTACTTAAGTGTTCATCATTAAGAAAATACAGTAAAGACATCAAATGAATAAATCAACAATCCATCCACAACATGAACACAAATATTTTTCACGTGGAAACCCAAATGGGAAAATCCACAGTGGGAATCGATACCCACAAAATATTTGTACTCTTTTGGAATGCGCCCTTTTAAAGGCCTAGCCCGATTAGGAGCTTTACAATAATGCCCGATTAAGAGAAGACCCTATTAGGAGTCACCCAGTGAAGGGATTTTAACCTCAGCTCTGTTAGGAGCTCTATCCTATTAGGAATAACCTTGCTAAAGGATTTAAACCCAAATTAATGAGCCACTTGTTGAAGGGATTTACAAGATTAGGCTTGTTATGACCTATCCAGTTAAGGGATTTTGATACTGTTGCAACTGTTAGGAAACAACAGGTAAATGATTTGATCAATGCACTCTCTGCTTGCTAGTACAGATCCATTTCAACTCCAATCTTCTTCACACATGTAGACATCTTAAAATGGTTCAACACAGTCTACTTCTCTGATCACCGACACAAAACTCTTCTCAAACTTGACCTAAATACACTTTACAATTAGGTCGGTTACATAACCCTAACAACATTCAAAATACATTGAATTTACATCATAGATCATATCTAATCATTACAAATAATTACAAATCATCATACAGATCATTACAACAAAATTTCAAGATGATTACAATTGTTGAATGATCATAACACATCACCGCACATCGATCCGATAAGTTGTCAAACCCTTATCATATTCTACTAAGAACTTCATTGTTTCCCAAGAAATTCAATCCTTGTACGTGCTTAAATGCAATCTTATCATCACACATGGTTTCTGACATGTCATCACTAACTTATGAACATGATAAGATCCACCGCCAAACCATAAATCATTACTGGTCAAAGATCTTGTTACCGGTTCTCAAACCCTGCATTGAATATACAAAAGTCAATTAAAAACATGACTTATGGTTCTCCAAACATGATGCGGTTCTAGTCATAGACTCATTATAATGTCACAAGCATACATTCCAAACCACACCGCCTAAATCAACATGGATTTCTACTGCAATCATGGCCTTCACTGTTCCTACTTACCAATTCACTGCAACTTAGCAATTTTGTTGTCCAACTCAATTCATTATCGGTTAGGCAATACTTGTAGACTAAGATAACTTAGATGATATACCAAACATAAACAGACATGGTTTCTATCAATGACAACACAAATAACTGATCATAGAGCATCACATCATAATTATATCATCACCAACAATCCTTCAATATATCATCACCAAAAGTCCTTCAATATATCATCAACAACAGTCTTTTACCAGTACATCATCATCTCTATTAGTTATGCCAATATGCCAACATTCTCCCCCTTTGGCATTGATGACAACACTAAAAGAATACAACACCAAAATAATCAACTGATGACAAATACCAAGAACTCATCATGCTCTGTGCTTCACTTTATCTTCTCCTCCTTTGCATTACTTCTCCCTGTCATTGTTCTTCTCCCCCTTTGACAATAATGCCAAAGGTGCAAAGGCATCTTCTGTCTTCATCTCTACTGCTCCCCCTGAGGAGTAGCTCTCTTCTCATCAATCCATAGTGAAAGATATTCAATAACTCCATTGGATTGATGCTTCCACATTTGCTTAATTGAGCTTAGGTAGGGGTATAACCCCTAACTTACCTCTTATATATTCAAAGGTAGCCTTAGGTAGTGGCTTAGTGATATATCTTCCAACTGCTCCTTACTAGACACATGCTCCAATCTTTTTTTTCCTAAACTCTTTCTGTCAAAAAGTGATACTTCAATTCAATATGTTTAGTCCTAACATGCAGTACCGAGTTCTTTGAAATGCTTATAGCACTAGTGTTATTACAATGTATGATCACCGGTTCTGTCATATCTTGCTTGAATCCTTCCCATATAAGTCTCATCCATATAGCTTATGTACAATTCATGGATGCAGCTACATACTCTGCTTCTATTGTAGACTGAGATATACAAGTTTGTTTCTTATTGGTCCAAGATACCAATCTACCACCTAGAAAGAATGCACCACCGGTTGTGCTCTTTCGGTCATCCACATTTCCTACCCAATCATCATCAGTGAATACCTGCAAAGAAAACTTGCCTTTATATGGATACCACAATCCATAATCAATCATCCCTCTAAGATATCTGAATATTCTCTTCACTGTTGTCATATGTGTCTCCTTAGGGCTCTTCTAAAATATTGGTACTAAACCAACTACATGGGCAATATCCAGTCTACTATGAACAACATAATGCAATTTACCAATCATGGATCTATATTCCTTCTCATCCACCGAGGGTGAATCATCTTCTTTAGACAATCTACAACCTGTAACCATAGGTGTTCCAACCGGTTTACAGTCTTCCATTCCAAAAGCCTTTAACACTTCCTTCACATACTTAGATCGACTGATAAAAATTCCACCTTTCAGTTGTTGTACCTACAAACCAATAAAAAAATTAATCTCACCTATCAAAGACATCTCAAACTCTTCCTTCATCTCATCTGCAAAAGTGATACTCATATCATCATTTCCTCCAAATATGATGTCATCAACAAATACTTCTGCAATCAACATCTTGTCTCCTTTAGTTTTTCAAATAAATATTGTTGTCCTCACTGGTTCTCTGAAATCCTATCTTTATCAGATGTGCATGAAGTCTTTCAAACTATGCTCTTGGTGCTTGCTTTAATCCATATAATGATTTATGCAGTTTGTATACCATATCCTTATCTTCTGTCAATGCAAACCCATCTGGTTGTTAAATATACACCTCTTCTTCAAGAATACCATTCAAAAATGTTGACTTTACATCCATTTGGTAAACTTTGAAACCTTTTAAAGGCTGCAAATGCAAGTAGCATTCTAACTTCTTCAAGCATAACAATCGGTGCAAAGGTCTCTCCATAATCTTCACCTTCTTCTTGTGCATACCCTTTGTAAACTAGTATTGCCTTGTTTCTAACAACTTCACCATCTTTATTCATTTTTTTTTCTAAATAACCACTTTGTACTAATCACATTTTTATCATCAGGTCTAGGAACAAGTGACCAAGTGTTGTTTTTCTCAATCCGATCAAGCTCTTCATTCATTGCCTTTATCCAATCATCATCCTTAAGAGCTTCTCTCATTGTCTTCGGTTCAACTGTGGAAATTAGACATGCACTTTCTGTATTTTTTCTTCTAGTATACACTCCAACATTCTTGTCACCTATTATCTGGTCTTCATAATGATTTAACCTTACATACCTAGGTATACCCTGTTCCAGTGCAATAATCTCTTCTTATTCTTCATCTTCTTCATCTTCTATCTGTTGAGCATCTTTATCTGCATTATTCTGCTCAACATCTTTCAGCACTTTCAGTTCAATAATCACAAGTTTTTATTCATCATCTGTTGGATCAGATTTGCTGGTATCATCAAAGTATTCATCAACTTTTACATTCACACTTTGCACAATCTTTTTTGTCCTTTTGTTAAAACACTTGAATGCTTTGCTCTTAGTAGAGTAGCCAAGGAATTCTCCTTCATCATTTTTAGGGTCAAATTTACCAGTATAATCATCTCTTATTATAAAACACCCGCTGCCAAAAATTTTGAAGTAACTGACATTAGGAGTTCTACCATACCATAACTCATAGGGTGTCTTGTCATTACCTTTCTTCACCAGTACCTGGTTTAATGTGTATACTGTAGTACTGACTGCTTCTCTCCAAAACATCTTAGGTATGTCTTCTTGTATCAACATAGTCCTTGCTACTTCAACAATGGTCTGGTTTCTCCTTTCTGCAATTGCATTCTGTTCTGGTGTCCTTGGAGCAGATAACTACCTCTTTATTTCATTTTCATCACAATATCTCACAAACTCATCTAATGTAAACTCTCCACCCTGATCAAATCTCAAGCACTTAAGATTCTTATCAGTTTTTTTTTTCTGGTAAGGCCTTGAATGCCTTGAACTTGCTAAAAGCTTCTGACTTTTCCTTCAGAAAAATACCCCACATCATTCTAGAAAAATCATTAGTAAATAACATGAAATACTTGTCACCATAAAAACTTCTAGTCCTCATATGACCACATAAGTCAGTGTGTACCAAATCTAGAATATGCTTAGAAGAAAAAGTTTTACTCTTAGAAGAAGATGTAGTCATCTCACCCAACTGACATTCTTTACACATCACATTGTCTAGTTTAACAAGTTGTGGCATACCTCTAGCCAAATTTGACTTGCTAACCTTAACCACATTATCAAAGTTCACATGACAAAACCTTCTATGCCATAACCAACTATCTTCAACCTTAGAAACCAAACAAATATTTACACTAGAATTCAAATGGAATAAGTTACCTTTAGTTTCTTTACTAGTAGAAATTAATTCTCCTTTGCATCCTAAGAGCCTGCACACTCCATTCTTAAACTCAAGATGATAACCTTTGTCATTCAACTGACCAACACTCAAAAAGTTATGTTTCAAACCTTCAACCCAATATACATCATCAACATTACTTTTACCATTCAAAGAGATAGAACCTTTACCTTTTACCATACAAGGTGAATTGTTCCCAAACCTTACTACACCACCATCAAATTCTTCAAGAGAAATAAACTTTTTCTTATCACCGGTCATGTGGTGTGAGCAACCACTGTCAATAATCCATTCATCACTATTGTCAATGTGAGATACTAAAGCCTTCTTATCAGACATATATTCCTTAACAACAACAAAAACAATCTCCTCATTGTCTTCATCCTCATATTCCTCATTGGTAGCACCTTCATCCACTGCAATATAAAACTGTTTCTTTCCTTTTCCCTTATATTTTCTAAACTTTTCCTTTTGATCATTATCAGGACAGTTTGCAGCTATATGTCCTATCTTGTTACAAGAGAAACACTTAAGAGATAGCTTTCCTTTGTACTTACAAGTGCCTCTAGGAAGTCTTTTGCTAATAGAGCTTCAAACTCCATCAGATTATCTTCATCATCCACATCATCTTTTCTACCACCATGATGACTTGACCTGCATTCATTACTATGACAAACATCTTTCCCTTTTCTCACCGGTACACTAGATACAGATGCTTTGAAAGCAGCTTTTGTCTTAGGTACACTATTATCAAAACTATTCAACTCAAAAGCAGTGAGCTTACCAATCAAAGAATCAACTGTAACCTTATCGTTACTGAGTGACCTCAACTCTTGAACAACAGACACTTTAATGGCATAGGCAGGCAATAGGGTTCTAAGCATTTTACTCACCACAATGTCTTCATGTATAGTACCACCAACACTTTTAATTCCATCAACAACTTCTTTTATCCTCTTTCCATACTGAGTGATATTTTCTCCTTCCATCATTCTCATGTCATCAAATTATCCTCTAAGGCTCTCTTCTTTAGCCTTTTGCACATGCTTATCACCACCATAGATTAATTCTAACTTCTCCCAAACTTTAAAAACAGTTTCTAAACCATGGACATCAATATATTTAGTATCAAAAAGTGTACTTACAATAGATTCCAATGCTTGAGTGCTTTCCTACTGCTCCTTAAGTTGATCTGTTGTCAGAGGATCGGTAGGAGGTACATACTTGGTAATAACATGCTGCCCAAACTAAGCATCCATACCTTTGATGTAAATCTTCATTATATCACTCCATATTTTGTAGTTATCCTTAGTGAATTTGGGACCCTCCTTCTTCATCATCTTCTAGGATCTTTACCTCAAGTAGTTAGGCTTTTGCACAAAGAGGACCTAATGCTCTGATACCAATTGTTAATGTGAGGATCCAGTTGTAACTGAGAGGGTGGGGGGGTGAATCGGTAATAACAATAAATTGCAATCTTTCATGAATCTGAAAACACTTCACCAAAAATAATTCATAACTAGTACTGGTAGTTAATCAAACGGTCTTCAAATCAGATTTACCAAAATATTACCGGTAGCTACTTAAGTGTTCATCATTAAGCAAATATAGTAAAGACATCAAATGAATAACTTAACAATCCATCCACAACATGAACATAAAGATTTTTCACGTGGAAACCCAAATGGAAAAAAAACACAGTGGGAATTGGTACCCACAAAATATTTGCACTCTTTTGAAATGTGTCATGCTAAAGGCCTAACCTGGTTAGGAGCTTTACAATAATGCCTAGTTAAGAGCAGACCCTGTTAGGAGTCACTCGGTGAAGGGATTTTAACCTCAGTTCTATTAGGAACTCTAGCCTGTGTTACCATATTATTTTATCAATAGTTAAAATCCTATCTTTGGTAAAATAAAGCGTAATTAATGTTGCCTCCCCAAATTTGGTACATTTCATTCTTAATTATGAAGCGGTCTTACTTGTCTTGTTTTAGTGAACCTATATGTTGAACCCGTGTCTCGGTTCAGAGTTCAAAGCTCACCTAGCACCTTTATGTGTCCTGTAGATTTGTTTGTTGTGAAGGGGTGAGCGTAAGTATGTTAAGTTAGTTTTGAAGTTAAACCATTGAACCCTTCTTGTCCAGTTCAAGGTTCGAGGTTCATCTTTATGTTCATCTAAAAGTCTTCGCTCATTCCTAGTTCAGTCTTGTGTTGACTCGCAAGGTGGTATTGTGCACTTAAAGGCCCCTTCATTATTGCTCTCTCATGTTGAACTTGAACCTTTGAACGTTTTTATTAAATGGTTCACAATTCAAAGTTCAATGTAAGTTGGCTCTAGAAATATAACAAGGTGGGGCGAGTTAATGAAAGGTGGCACAAAAAAAGGAATATTCCGAGCATGTCAAGTTTGAAAATTCTAATTATGGAAAGTAATCATGAAAGATCGATCTGCTTATTTGGAAGTGATTTGTAATAAAAACATTAGTCAGAATCCCATCAAATCAAGAGTTCCTTCACATGATTGTATGAGTTGTTAAGAAGCATGCATAAGTTTTGTATAGATTTTCTTACCTTTAATATGAAAACCCTTCAATTGTAATTTAGTAGCTACTTATTGTTGGAGAAGCGAAGGGAGCTTAAGGTATTTATAGCTCCATACTTCCAAGGGTTGCAGAGATTTCATGACAGTAACAGGTGAGTTTTGATTATCCCTTTTCCGTTGTGTTACTTGCTCGAAAAACCACTGTAGTGAAATCTTTGTTTTGGGTAGAATTTTGTCCTTGTTTTGAAATTGTTTGATGAATGTAAGAGTGGATGTCATGAGGCCAACCTTTCCAAAACTTGGTCGTACATCATGTTTAGTGAGTACACTTCCAGAGCTAGGAGATACTTGTTTGGCTTAGGCTGACTTGGGAGATTTTCTGGAGAGAGTGGGAAACCCAGATGGTAATTCAATGATGGGAAAGATTGTTAAGAGTGGGTTGATTGAAGCTGTTGCATTCCCTACTGCTAACCCTTGCTCCAAATTGGTTATGGAATGCATGAGTAGATATGATGTGAACAACAAGTTTATTAGAACTAGTAGTGGTGAGGTGTTGGTGAAAAATGATAGGGAAACAGTGATGGCTGCAATGGGAATTCCCCATAAGGAGCCGTATGAGGATTGGTCTATTGGTACTTCATATGCATTTTTCTCTAAGAAAAAGGGCATCTACAAGAGTGTCATTGGATCCTTGAGTTGCAGAAAGGAGGGACCTCTCACAAGAGAGCATTTCATAACAGAGGTGCGAGATATTATAATTTTGTTGAATAGAATTAAAGGGAATCCACATGCCTTCTACTAGGAAGACTGGATGTATTTTACATTCAAGTGTTGCTGGCTGGTGAAAAATATCTAGACTGGGCACAGGTTATCGCTGATAGACTTCATGAGGGTCTGCATAATTTTATCAGTATGACCAGTTTCTATATGTCTTCTTATCTATTTTATATTCTTGCTCATACCAGATAATGAAAAGGGTTGCATCATGAACCCTGGGTCGATGGCATGAAAGTTTATGAGTATTACCTACATTTATAACAATAAAAGTGTGCTAAGAATTTTACGAGATGAAATGATGTCTTTGCAGGCATACTTGTCTTTGAGTTGTAGGCAAATGTGAAAAAGAGGATGTTAGCTGAAGATATGGAATTAGTAAGCATATGTGGAAGCTACTACATCCAATTCTCCAGATTTATCTACATTAGAGTGGGGGGCTTTGAAGGTGAATCATTTAAATTGCCTAGGTATGCCCTAGACAACCATGTGCTTAATGAAGTTTGTAGACAATTTTCCCACATACATAAGAAATTAAAGGAAAAAGGTAAGTCTGGAGTAGTTTTTCCAGTTGAACTTGGCCATTATAGTTGCAAATCTGTTTACGATGCTCTGAACCTAAAACTAGAATTCAAGAAATTAAACTTGCAACCCTACATTTCCAGATGTAAGTTTGATAGTAGAGGATATGCAATTGAGCATTTGAATGTTGATGCAAATTTTTGACATGAACCCCAATTAGAAGACTATTGGGAAAATTGTTTTGATGAAAGAGAGGTCAGAAGAATACTATGGTCAAGGTTCGTCTTGCAACAAATAGTTACAATGGGATTGCCAATAAATATTTCAGGAGTACGGGAGGAAGAGAGTGAAGATGTGTTGGATCCTGAGTTCAATGAGAGAGTTCAAGGGCAACCGATTCCTGAAATCAATTGGGATAGAAGAGAGGAAGAAAGTATTCAGATTAAGTCCTTTAATGTCATAAGGAGAACATAGAAGTGGTTGGGGGACCATAGATTCATTCCTAAAGTGGAAACAACTGGTCAACTTCATGCTACTACTCAGTTTCCCACTTCTTCCTCTAATGTGATTGTTGATATTGCAGGTGCCACAAGACGAAAGGCAAAAGAGGTTCAGAGTAAAACATCAAAGAAATCTACATTGAATCCCTCGTTAGTTCTAGTCACATGCTCTAAGAGAAAAAAAAGAAGAAAAAGCAGGAAACCTACGGTGGACCAGATTGTTATTGACCTAGACTCAGGTGAAGAGACTCAGGTAACTATGGATGAATAGGTGCCGAATGATCCCCCAATTCAAGATATGGACAAGGAAAAAGAACCTAAAGAAGACCAAGACTCGATAGGCACCATGACCAATGTTGTTCCTCCAAGCTATTAGACGTCTCCACCCAAAGTTTCCTCCAATGCTCCCAGATGGGTAGAGATTTCTAATAGCAAAAAATGCAGTGTGGTTCCCATTACCATCCCCATTGAAGACATGGTTAGAAAATGCCTTGGGAAAACATCTAAGTCCAAAAAGCTTAAAACAGAGGCTATGATAGATGTTGATGATAACACAAGGCATTGGGTAGCAGAAGTGGCTAGGCCCATCTTAGATAAAGATGCAGAAAATACCATTGAAAAAGATTATGTTGTTGAAAAGCTTGATCTAGGAGTTGCTTCAAGGTTTGCGAATGCTAAGCATTTGGAGTCCTCTGCCAATAGGATGATATCCATAACTTGGAAGGATGAAAAGGAAAAACAAGAGTTGACGTAGATTGTCAAACATATGGTAGAATATATTAATGCCATATATAGCCCGAATCCCCAGCCTCTGTCACAAATCTCACTATCCTTTGATTTGAAATCACCAATGAACCTGAAGCTACAAGATCAAGTTCAAAGGAACCACATGATAGCTGAAAGTTTTGATAAATGGCTTGAGTCCATAGCACAACAAGGCACAAATTACATTGATAATTTGATAAAAGTGTTTGGGGATGTTGTGGCTGTAAGTAAGGAGCTGGAATTGGAAGCCTTAGCATGGGAGAAAGAAAAGAATAAATGGGTAGCAGTATTGACACAAATGAATGATGTGCAAAGGTTTGGAGTTATGAAATTTCTTGTTGAGAAGCTTGTGGATGGTTTAGATGACAACGTGTTGTATGTGGCAAAGAAAAATATTGAATGGAGGAACTCAATCATCAAACATGACCATGAAGAATCCATCAAGTTGCTTAAGGAGTTAAAAGAACTCATTAACATATTGCAAAAAGATTTGAAGTGCATTGATATACAATCTTTGAAAGATGATGGACATACTCTTGAAGATGAAACAAAAATGATCAAAGCCTTCAAGAAAAGAGTGCAGCTTGTCAAAGAGACGAAATCCCTAACTATTGATGATTTCTCTCAAATAGCGAGGATTGGGTCCATGTTGATAGTTTGCTTTGATCATCTGGAAGCACATAAGATAAAAGTCTTGCAGGTAAGCAAGGACAAAGAGGTCTGGAAACAACACATTATACATATTGGGCTTCCTCATTATCAGCTTGTCCTCAACTTCTCGGCAACACATCTAGAGTGGTGGAACACACGTGGCACCTCAGCAAAGCAGGATAAGCAAGTAGATTCTTTGGCTGCGTCAGAATCTTGATCATGCCACCAATGAATTGTCATCTTGTTCGGGGCTCTTGGCCGGTTATCTTTTTTTTAGTTATGTTAGTTATAGGCAGGACAATTTCTTTAACTTTGAAATAGAGTTAAAAATTAATTTTGGTTACTTTTCAAAAAACTATAAGCCTGGAGGCTATTTATGTAACTAAGAAATCTATTTCAAAGGTCCCATAAGCTTTGAGTGAAGTTAGTAGACTTTTTTTTTTAGCATGTTGTGGATTTTCAACGAAGACATTTTTTATCTGTGAATGAAATAATACATTTTCTGCAGGTTTCAAATCTGTGTGTTCGAATGTGGAAAACAAATCTCTGTTGAGATAAATGTGTATGTGCAAAATATGTTACTTTTTTTATTGTTCACTTTTTATAAGTCTGTGAATGAATCTGACAAATAAATCCACTATTAACTTTTGTTTGGATATTCTGATTCCCCTTGTCCTTTGAGCCATGAGAGAGTCTCCATTAAATTCCGTGATATTTTGATTTCATTAATAAGGGTAGTTCTGTGAAATGAAATTGATCTGATTGTAAGTCTATGGGCTTTGCATATAAAGTATTTATCTTTGCAGCATTCATGTGGTGTTGACTAATGAAAGTGGAATGCCTTTTCTCGCTTTCTAGTTAAAAGTGAAGTTAATGTTTGTTTATGTTTAAAAATTCATTGAATATCATAGGGGAAGATGCACCCTTATGCAGAGGGTAAACCAATAATCAACTCACCCAATTGTTGGTTTCATTTGCCTTTCAAAAAGGGCATACATGAGTCATTCACTGTAAAATTAAAGAAAGGCTAATTTGTTAACCAACACCCTGTTAGGAGTAACCTTGCTAAAGGATTTAAACCCAAATTAATGAACCATCCGGTGAAGGGATTTACAAGATCAGGCCTATTAGGACCTACCCAGTTAAGGGATTTTAATATTGCTGCAACTGTTAGGAAACAACAGGTAAATGATATGATCAATGCACTCTCTGCTTGCTAGTATAGATCCATTTCAGCTCCAATCTACTTCACACATGAAGACATCTCAATCTGGTTCGACACACTCCTTCTTTGATCACCGACACAAAAAATCTTCTCAAACTTGACCTAAATACACTTTACAATTAGGTCGGTTACATAACCCTAACAAAATTAAAAATACATTGAATTTACATCATAGATCACATTTGATCATTACAAATCATTACAAATAATCATACAAATCATTACATTAAATTTCAAGACAATTACAGCTGTTGAATGATCATAACACATCACCGCACATCGATCTGATAAGCTATCAAAGCCTTATTACATTCTGCTAAGGACTTTGCTATTTCCCAAGAAATTCGATCCTTGTACGTGCTTAAATGAAATCTTATCATCACAGACAGCTTCTGACTCGTCATCACTAACTTATGAACATGATAAGGTCTACCGCCAAACCATAAATCATTATCGATCAAAGATCTTGTTATTGGTTCTCAAACTCTAGATTGAATATACAACAATCAATTACAAACATGACTTTCGGTTCTCCAAACATGATGTGGTTCCAGTCATAGACTCATTATAATGTCACAAGCATACATTCCAAACTACAACACCTAAATCAACATGGATTTCTACCGCAATCATCATCTTCATTGTTCCTTCTTACCGGTTCACTGCAACTTAGCAGTTTTGTTGTCCAACTCAATTCATTATTGGTTAGGCAATACGTATAGACTAAGATAACTTAGATGATATACCAAATATAAACAAACATGGTTGCCATAAATGATGACACAAATAACTGATCATAGAGCATCATATCATAATTATATCATCAGCAACAATCCTTCAATATATCATCACCAATAGTCCTTCAATATATCATCAACAAAAGTCCTTTACTGGTACATCATCATCTCTATCAGTTATGCCAATATGCCAACAATACTACCCATGGAAAAGTATCCAACAATATGACATCAAGAGGTTATAATAGCTCTTGAAAATTAAAGAGAGGAAACAAAACTTGAAAAATATATAGATTTATACCTTCCCACACAGGTTGTATTGATCTGTCTTAAAGCAAATATGAACATCAATGGATTTTGTCCCTGGTAACAAAATGAAATAGCAATGGTCAGTTATTTCCATGTAAACCATACTCAAAGTCAACCATCAATGAGTCTTTGAAGGGTAAGCATACCTGAACTGTTCCTCGCCTAATCTGTAACCAATATTTATCAACAATTACATGTTAGCTTATGTGGTAGAAAGTGAAAAATTTAACCAAACAAATTATAAGAACATAAACTTAATTTAGTCAATAATTTAGGTAATTTAGTCAAATTACCTGGCTTCAAATATAGCCACATCGCTCACAGATACCTTCTTCTGGCAATTTTGTTGAAAACAAATACTGAAGTTCTCAATCGATCTGATGATGTCAAGTATTTCTCTTAGTCTAAAAGATCAGGACTTGAAGCATTAGATGCCCCAAATTCAGGAAGAGAGAGAGAGAGGTTGATTCCCATGAATGCCAAACTTTAAAAGAAAAGATGAATAGACTAAAAATTATGTATTATGAAGCATTGGATGCCCCAAAGACATGAACACATCCAATGCTTCATTATATAGACTCATTAGTGTACTAATATTTTCTCTCATCTTTTCCTTTAAGGTTTGATGTTCATGGGAATCTGTAACTCTGCGTTTAAGAAGCCGATCCAAGCAACTTGTGGTGTTGTTATTCGTGTTGGCTCTATTGGACCATGCAATTAAGATTCAATACACAGTATTCAAATAAGATTAACAGTGAAACATAATGAAATATTGAAGAGTGCGTTAACTTATTGATCCCAACAAAAGGTTTGGGTTGGAAAAGTTATTTTGTGGTTTGTGTTGTGTTTGGTTATAGATGTGGATCCACCTAACTACAAAGAAGGTGTTGGAATGGGTTAGGAGAGAACTTGGTTGTGGTTGCCAATAGATTAGGATGAGAGGAGAAAGTGACTGCTAGGTGAGGCAAGGAAGTTATGTGTTTGTGGCAATAGGAGAGGTGGATGCTTGGATGGACACCTGAGTTGCATCCATTGGATACTCCATTGATGGGAGTAGTTGAGAGGATGCCTCAAACCTGTCAAAGCGCAGGTTGTATGGATCAGTGAGCACATTAAAGGAGAGTTTTGATAGTTTCTCTCTTTATTCCCATGGTTTGAGGAAGAGTTGTTACATGTTATGAGTTACTACAAGAGAAGGAATGAGATCCTTGTTGGACAGTCCTAGTTGAGTAGCCAAGATGGTGTTGATGATTGTCTTAGAGTTGAGGAGCATGGTTAAGAGTTCAAGAAGGTTGGTTATGAGTGGAAGAATGTATGTCAGTGGTTGGACAAGGGCTTGAGTGAGTTTGGGCTATTGAAGCCTAGTGAGTAGGTTGAGGAGTCAAAGAAGAAGTTTCACCTATCGAGTTGGCGAGAAAAGAAACTAGCTAGGGATAGCAACAAATCTCAAAAGGACTTCAACCAACAGAAAGGTCACAAATAATCTCTACACAATTATGAAGCAAGTTCAATGACAGTGAACAAGGAGATCATATTAGTATGAAACAATATATGCACAGTCCAAGATGCATTAGCTCAGACATAGGATAGTAAGAAAAGGCCTTAAAGCCTCCATGGTCTTAGTCAAACCCAAAAGGATCAGTCCAAGAGTTGATGCATTAATAGAGACAATGATGAGAGCATTAATCCTTTTCTCTTTTATCAAGGAGCTCAGAAGATCCATTCATTTAGTAAGGAGAATCTTAGAAAGGAGAAACTTGTTACTATTACTACAACAACTCCTTCTTTAATCCATCAAAGGACAAGGTCATCTAAGGCCAAAGAAGAACTAAGGAAGAACCTGAAGAAATTCCAATGACCCATAAGAGATTAAGAAAAGGTTCCAAACAAATAATTATTGAGTATTCTAAAGAAGACATGAAGACCAACCACTCCAAAGGATACCACTAAGCAAAAAATCATATACCATTGATATAACAAATAATGAGGAATGAGTTCTTGAAAAGACTAATATTTCAAAAGTTAATGTTAAGGAAGAAATAACCAAAGAAAGGGAACCTAGGGTAGAAGAAGATTTCACACAAGATGATGTACAAGAAAAAGAGATAAGGGTGTCGATACTTGATGGAAGAATGAATGTTATATGAAGATTATATGCAACATTAGGATGAAGGATACATAATTGGTGAATGTTGGCCAATACATTTGCTATTTGATGCAATTTATATCAAAGTTTCAAGCTGATTACATGTTGAATTAAGCTTGATAATCAACAAGTTGATACGTAAACAAAAATCTGAAACAAAAATCAGAAATCTTAATCAAGGACCTTATCTATGATGGTCTCCACTAAGTAACTTGTTGTACTGTTGTTTGTGTTGGCTCTGTTGGACCTTGCAATTAAGATTCAATACATATTATTCGATAAGATTAACAGTGGAGCATAATGAAATATTGAAAAACGTGTTACCTTATTGAGCTTCTCTTTATTTCAAGAATAGTTAATATTCTCTACATAACAGGGCAAACCACGTTAACATGGAAGCTCATTTGGCCCATCCCCCCCTAACATCACTCTAAATTCCCCGTTAACATATAAAATTCATTCATTCTTTCATCCATTAATAAAATATAACATTCATTCATTATCATATAACATTCATTAACACGTAACATTCATTAACACATAACATTCATTAACACATTAAATTCATTCATTAACACATAATATGATTACAATCATTTTTTTTTAAAGCTAAGTAAAGAGTAAGTGGAGGATCATTTTCTTCATTATTTTTCCCCTCTTTAGTTGTTGCACCCTTTGCTCAGGATCTTAATGTATGCTTAGTCCCGTACTCATGACGTGGACACCTATGCAAAGGGGGGTCCGCTACAATAATAAAGGAATGGGTTAAATTGATAAGTTTTTTTAATTTTTGTTACAAGTATTTCATTAATTAAAAGAACATTACAGGTGTGCTCTTTACCTGATGGGGCCACATCATCTTCCCGATCATGTCATCTAGCCTCATCCTCAACATGTTGAACACCCTCTAAATCCTTTGGAGTTGAAACACAAAAGGTTGCATTAATCAATATACCAATTGCAATTAAATTCGTTTAAAAGAATAATAGTGGTCCTCTTTACCTAATAGGGGCACATCATGTTCCTGATGTTTTCTATCCCAATCATGCTCAACTTGTTCATCATGCTCTACATGCTCTAAAGTAAAATCAGAAAAGGTTACATTAATTACTACACTAATTGTAATTAAAGATGTTTAATTTTATTAATAATTACATTAAAAAAATTGTATAGCACATGAATACCTCCAGTACCGAGATGCACACAATGACCTTCATCATGTGTAGGTTGTGCTCCACCCTCAACAAACTGCATTTCAATGTCATGTGCATTGTTATCATTACTTGCTTATTTAAAACAAATATAGTCACTTTATGGTGGAAATTATTATCGAATAGGTTATTGCTCAAGTATTCAATTTTAAATAATCTTCATTTAGGTTATTTACCTGCGTGATGTATGCAATGGAAGCTTGTTTTTGCCCACTCAAGACTCTTAGGCATTCAGCCACGACTCCATAGCCTTCCTGGAAGGTAATCTTCATGTCATCTTCTGTGGGCGCTCTATTGAATTAAGAGCCCTGCATTTTTGCATAATATCATGAATTTTGCTTCTATTGTATGATTAAAAAAAATGTTTTTAATTTATTATTTCGATGAGATATTCCATTTATTGATACTTACAATTCGTGTGACAAATTTCATGTAACCACCAAAGCCAAGTTTTTGTTACCCGTGTTTTTCTAGTCTTGCCTTTGTTGCCTTTGATGTGTCGGGCAACCTGTGAAAAGTATGAAATATGTTAGATTATGTAAAAATAAAGAGTAATGAGTACATAATTACATTGTTTATAGTATCACATACCTTCCTACGCCTGGTGGTGTATGTCCTTTCCTCTTTTTAGCTTTCTCCTTTCCATCTAAAACCAGGTCCTTCCACCCCCTCTCTGGAATCATGGGGGGATGCTCATGCTTTCTGTTCTTCTCTAAGTGTGTCCTATATTGGTCCCTCACATACTTTAGATATGTGCCAGCTTTCTGAAGGACCTTGGTTTTGTTGAATGTGTCATTTCCAAACAACACAACTAAATGGTTTATGAGTTCATCTTTTAACTATTGATTTTGGGCATTCAACGGTGTATGTATGGTGGGACTGAAGACTTCCAATGTAATTTCATTTAGATTTTTATAAAAAACATCATTGCTTGCAAAAAAATCATGGGATAATTAGTCCAAAAAGAGTGATCAATAAGTAAATTACAATTGGACTATATATAATAATAATTTTAAAGTACCTGGAACCTTCTCTATCTTTATGGGAAGAAAATCATCGGTCAGCACAAATGTGACCGACAACGTTCCTATACTAGTAATAGAGGAAGATCCAAGAAATGTTGCTAAAATATCACCACTGGTGGCCTCTTCATCTCTAGGTACATGTCCTACTACACCCTCTGCCCTGTGCTCAGCGTAGCTAGAGGTCGGTGCACTACTCGATGCTTGCATGCTGCGTGTTGCCAACATTGCAGCTAGAAATATAGGCATAGATGATGGGATCAAATGAGGTGGTGTATACACAAGAACATGGGCAACACCTAAAGTACCTTAAATAATACATTAAATATATGAGCAATAACACATTAACGAAAGGACAAGAGCATGTAAAAATATGAGGTGGTGTATGCACATGAACATGGACAACACCTGAACTACCTAGAGTACCCTGATCATGGCCAACAACATCATGATGATGCAAAAAATCCGATAAAAAGAACACGTACACATTTTAGTTCATAACATAAAAGAGTATAAAATATTAACCATGAATGAACTTATGTTATAATTAAAGATTTCATGACAACTTACTTGCAAGTTTTGTAATCTCTTAGTCAATTATTTCACCCTCTCTTTTATCTCACCAGTTTTAGGGACTATGAATAACAATTTAACGATTTCTTTATTAATTTGTTTTTGTGTCTTTCTTATCATTTCAGCAGGGTTTGTGGAATATGCGATGTCATCATCGCATAATAATGAGTCCACCTCTATATCAATGCTGTTAGGTACTGCAGGTGTCTTTACCCTCACATCCAACTATGACAAGAATATTAGTAACATTATCAAAATTAATCCAAAACCATAAAAAAAAGAACATAATAATATAACATTTTGCTCGTATCTAATTTGTACAATTACAATGAGGTTTTCCTATTGAGTAGAAAGTGCCCGAAGATGCATCTCGATTTGTGCTATGGGTCAGATCCTCCCCCCTATGATCAATGTCGCATCATGACAAAAATTAAATATAAAAAAACATTAGCAAAATGAAACCAATAGACTTAAGAAAAAAAAACTTAATAATAAAATGGTATATTAGAGTCATTAATTGGAGGTTGGTTTAATTGGTATATAGTACATACTGTAAGGAAGTTAAGTAGCGAAAACAACTTCCTACACTAACCTTGAGAGGAGGGTAATGCAAAACTTTTCAGATCATTACAACAGTTACAAAAAATAGAAATAGATATAATAGCAATCATACCACAACACAGTGATTTACGTGGGGAAAACCCTTTCGGGAGAAAAACCCCACCCTCCAAAAGCAGCTCAATATTTTATTCAGCAATCAAAAACAGATTACAAAATACTTGCAGAGCAAGCTCTTCGCAGGAGTATCACTAATCAGAGATTCAGAGGCAACTCAATAGCCATAGGACTCTTTCACCCAACCTCTATCTCACACACCTCATAAATAGGAGATACAATACAAGAAACCATCAAACGGTATTACAAAACCATGGGCTAAAACCACCCAATAAGGTGTAGCCGACCTTATCTCCCTTCTAGATGCCCTATGACATGTTAAAGCACACATCAACACGTGTCGCTCCCTTTTACAGCTCATTTATGTATTCAATACAAATTATTTTTCCTATTTCAGGAGTACAAACTTCCGGAGGCCATAACTTGAGAACCGGGTGTCCGATTGACGAACCGTTTGAAGCACTGGAAAGCTCGCGAAGTGCTCTATCACCTCGTAACCCGCTTTGCCGGTTACGGCCACTTTTCAGGGCGTTTCGGAGCCTCTAAAGTCCCCAAAATTAAGTTTAAATATTTTATTGCACCCCTCCAAGACGAAAACATTAATATCTTCAAAACTAGCTGTGACCTTGCGACGAAACTTTACTGGAATGCTTATCTAGCCAACCAGAAGCTTCAGGGAGAGTTTCACACCATTTCGTGCTCAAATGAAAACTTACTATAAATAGTAACTTCGCATAAATGCAAGGTTGAGACACCATTTTTCCCAACACATACCACCCCCATGGTAGTAACTTTGTTTATATCTATGCGATTGAAATTGTAATCAATTAGCAGCTCTTCCCCTGCACTTATTGATTTTATCGCACATACAAATACATGGTTTTCCTTGCGCGCCTCGAATATGCAATTGGGTTTCCTATTAGTGGACCTAGGTCATGTACTGTTTATAAACCCTGTAATATTCCCTGTTGCTTTTGGCCTTCTGTCAATTTACATAGCCACTCTTTTACTTTGATCATTATCTTTTAGCTGTATATAATTTGTTGATAGTGCATACCTATGCATACTTCGTGTATATCAAACCACCTACATCCAATCTTTGTAAATGTAATAGGGTTCGACATACTCCATCAATTCAACAACTGTGGTGTAACATAGCTTTATGCCATCCATAGAAAATAGGCCCAAACCATGTAATGACGATGGTGCTATGCGATATATACTCTCGTTAACACAAAGATCAATATTTATTGGAGGAAGTTCCTTGGGTACCCATTGTTTTTGTAGATGTTTGTACCTCAAGGGCACCTTGATGTTGCCTATGCTCTCATCATCATAAGAAAATGACCCCCCTTCAACAAGAAAAAATTCCATAAGTTTATGGAATTTTTTGAATCTTTTGACCTCTAGTTGATCTCCCTCTTTTAGACCTACCACATGTCTTGCTTTCCTCTTCTCTTCCTGAAGACACATCTGACAAATACCTATTTGGTGGTACCTTCACTCCATCAAATGAGAGAGATAGTTGGTGGAGGTTCAATTGTTATTGTGAGAGGAAATAAATTTTAGGATTCCATGTAGAGAGACTACAAGAACTTGTCATAGATGGTTCACCATATCTCGTTGATTTTTTGCAAATGCTGCAAATATATTTGAGGGCGGGTTGTCAAAGGTCCATTGCATAGATTGATAAGAATGGCCCATGCTTTTCCCCCAAATTCATCATTGAGGGTAATGTTTATAAAGAAGTCACTCTTAAAGTTGAGGTTGAGATTGAAATTCGAATAAGCCCAACTCAGGCCTCAAGTGTTGATAATTGTAATGGAGTTGCTGCTAATGTGGAGGTTTCAAAAACTAAACAAGTTTGTTTTCTGGTAATTTTGGAGTTTCAAAAACTCAGAAAAATAGTCTTCCTGGTCACTTAAAGCATATAGGAGGGCCAAGAAAGTGGAATGAGCTATATCATGTTGATGTCAAGGTGGTTTAGGCGAGAAAAAAATCAAAGGTTTGACAAAATATAGTTGCTAAAACCTGGCTTATTATTAACTGTTAGTGAACAGATTTGTCCTTTTTTTAAAATGATCAATTTTGAACTCTTGTCACCTTATTTTAAGGACAAGTGTTTCACTAAACAATTGGGTAAGTGTTCTATAAATCACTTCCCTCTGAATTTTTCATAGGTACAGCTCCCTATCTCAGTTTTTCAAGGAATGCTTTAAACTATTTAGTTTGTGTTGGGAAAAATGGTGTCTCAACCTTGCATTTATGTGAGGTTACTATTTATAGTAAGTTTTCATTTGAGCACGAAATGGTGCGAAACTCTCCCTGAAGCTTTTGGTTGGCTAGATAAGCATTCCGGTAAAGTTTCGTCGCAAGGTCACAGCTAGTTTTGAAGATATTAAAGTTTTCGTCTTGGAGGGGTGCAATAAAATATTTAAACTTAATTTTGGGGACTTTAGAGGCTCTGAAATGCCCTGAAAAGTGGCCGTAACCGGCGAAGCCGGTTACGAGGTGATAGAGCACTTCGCGAGCTTTCTGGCGCTTCAAACGGTTCGTCAATCGGACACCCGGTTCTCAAGTTATGGCCTCCGGAAGTTTGTACTCCTGAAATAGGAAAAATAATTTGTATCGGATACATAAATGAGTGGTAAAAGGGAGCGACATGTGTTGATGTGTGCTTTAACATGTCATAGGGCATCTAGAAGGGAGATAAGGTCGGCTACACCTTATTGGGTGGTTTTAGCCCATGGTTTTGTAATACCGTTTGATGGTTTCTTGTATTGTATCTCCTATTTATGAGGTGTGTGAGATAGAGGTTGTGTGTAAGAGTCTTATGGCTATTGAGTTGCCTCTGAATCTCTGATTAGTGGTACTCCTGCGAAGAGCTTGCTCTGCAAGTATGTTGTAATCTATTTTTGATTGCTGAATAAAATATTGAGCTGCTTTTGGAGGGTGGGGTTTTTCTCCCGAAAGGGTTTTCCCCACGTAAATCACTGTGTTGTGGTATGAATGCTATTTTATCTATTTCTATTTTCTGTAATTGTTGTAACGATCTGAAAAAGTTTTGCATTACCCTCCTCTCAAGGTTAGTGTAGGAAGTTGTTTCCGCTACTTTACTTCCTTTCAAGTGGTATCAGAGTCTGATCACCTTTGGTTTCAATTGTGGGCAGTTGGGTTTTTTGAACTAATCTAGATTTGAGTGGGAGCTTGTGCAGAAGACACTTTTTGATCTTGTTGCAGGAATATTAAGATGGCGAGTTCGTCAGGGAGAATAGAGGTGGAGAAATTTAATGGAAGTAATTTTGAGATGTGGAAGCTGAAGATGGAAGATCTGCTAATAGATCGAGATCTTTGGGATGCTGTTGATGCGAATGTCCAAAGGCCCTCAGATCCTACTGCGGCAGCTTAGTATGATGTTATGGACCGAAAAGCCAAGGGTCTAATCAGACTGTGCCTGGCAGACTCTATTCTAATCAATGTCCATGAAGAAAACTCTGCAAAGAAGCTATGGACTAAGCTTGGTGAGATGTATCAAGTGAAATCTTTATTAAATCAAATTTTCTTAAGAAAGAAATTGTATTCCTTGAAGATGGAAGAGGGTGGACGAATTGCAGACCACCTGGAAGCATTCAATATGTTGGTGGCTCAATTAGTATCTGTCGGTGTTAAGATGGACGAGGAGGAGAAATGTCAGATCTTGCTTTGTTCTTTGCTTGATTCATGGGATTCTCTTGTTATGGCTATCGGTAGTACTTCTGTTGTTTTGAAATCTGAAGATGTGGTGGGTGCCCTACTCGGTGAAGAGATGCGAAGGAAGGTATCCATCAGTTCAAAGGAAGCCCTAACCATTCGTGGAAGACCTAAGGAGAAAGGCAAGAAGAATGAGAAGCGCAACAAGTCCAAATCCAAAGGGAGATCGAAATCTCCTGGAAAGTCCAAAGTCATTTGCTGGAATTGCGGTAAACCGGGTCACATCCGTAAGGACTGCAAAGAAGAAAAGAAGAAGAAGAAAAAGAAAAAGTTCGATTCTGATTCTGAGTCCGACAAGGAAGATGGCGATGCATTTATTGCGGCTTTAGCGACTCATGCAGGTAATGATGCCTGGCTAATTGACTCAGGTGCATCTTTTCATATGACTTCCAATAGAGATTGGTTTTCTGAATATGAAGGATTTAATGGAGGTAAGGTGTACTTGGGTGATGATTCACATCTAGACATTGTTGGTCGAGGTAAAGTTAGAATCAAGTTTTCTGATGGTAGAATAAAAAGGATTAATGGTGTGCTGCATATCCCTGGATTAAAACGAAACCTGTTATCTGTGAGCAAACTGATAGATGCGGGTGTGCAGGTAGTCTTTTCTGGAGCAGGATGTAAGATGATTAAGGGTGCTATGGTAGTTGCTAGAGGTGTCAGGTTTGGCACTTTGTATAAGCTTGAAGCATACACTGTTGAGTGTAATAACACTTCTGTAAAAAGTAAATCTGCGGATACTTCACTGGAAGATTTGAAGGTTTCACCTTCAGCAGATGGAAATGGTTTTTGGGTACCTAAGGGTGCTCTTTCGTCTGAGGCAAAGTTACCTGCAGAGAAGACTATGTTATGGCACCAGAGACTTGGCCACATTGGAGAAAAGGGTCTAAGGACCTTGAAAAATAAAAACCTTGTTGAAGGTTTGAATGACTGTAATCTTGACTTTGATTTCTGTGAGCATTGCATTTATGGAAAACAAAACCGCGTTCAGTTTTACTCGAGTTCTCATAAAACTTGTGGTGTTTTGGATCTTATCCATTCTGATGTGTTTGGTCCAGTAAATGTCTCTTCGATTGGAAAATCCACATATTATGTTTCATTTATTGATGATTTTAGTAGAAGGACATGGGTATATTTTCTAAAGAGTAAATCTGAAGTTTTTAGTCGTTTTAAAGAATTTAAAGCAATGGTTGAGTTGCAGACTGGAAAGAAAATAAAATGTTTGAGAACTGATAATGGCGGTGAGTTTTGCTCTAATGATTTTGATAGATTCTGTAAAGACTGTGAAATTAACAGGCAGAAGACAACTCCGTATTCTCCACAGCAGAATGGAGTTGCAGAAAGAATGAACAGGACACTGATGGAGAAGGCTAGGAGTATGTTGAGTGGTGCTGGTCTCGAACAAAAGTTTTGGGCTGAAGCTATTGCCACTGCTTGCTACCTGATTAACAGGTCTCCTACATCAGCTCTTGTTGATAAAACGCCTATGGAAGCATGGTCAGGTCACAAGCCTTCATTGAGACATCTTAGAGTTTTTGGTTGCGAGGCATATGCACATGTGCCAAAGGAGAAGCGAACAAAGTTGGAGAACAAGGCTGTGAAATGTATCTTCATCGGGTATAGTTATGGTGTGAAAGGATACAAGCTTTGGGACCCTGTTGCACAAAAGGTAATTCATAGTAGAAGTGTTATTTTTAGAGAAATTAAGTCTCCTTCTGTTACATTGCAGCCAAAACAGACTAAAAAAGAAGATGTGATTCAACTTCCTTCTACACCTGAAAGAGTTGAATCGAGACCCCTAGATAGGCAAGAATTTGAGGAGAGCTCGTCTAGCTCTGAATCTTCAGAAGAGGAGGAAGAACCTCCAACTCAGCTTGTTTGAAGGTCTAAAAGACATAGATAACCACCTGAAAGGTATTCACCTGATGATTGGAGATGTATTTTTGCTCTGAATACTAGTGTGGATGAACCGAAATCTATAGAAGAGGCATTAGGTATGAATGATGCAGAATCCTGGAAGATTGCTATGGAGGAAGAAATGGCAGCTTTGAAAAAGAATGATACATGGGATCTTGTACCATTGCCTGAAGGACGAAAACCTGTTGGTTGTAAATGGGTGTTCAAGAAAAAGATTGGTTCAGATGGAAGCATTGAGAAGTATAAAGCAAGGTTGGTTGCAAAAGGCTACTCTCAGGTTGAGGGTGTTGATTACGGTGAGATATTTTCTCCTGTTGCAAAAATGACATCCATTAGATTTTTGCTTTCTATTGCTACTGCTTATGATTTAGAGGTTGAGAAAATGGATATGAAAACTGCTTTCCTTCATGGTGATTTGGAGGAAGATATTTATATGACACAGCCAGAGCACTATGTGGTGAAAGGCAAAAGTAATTTGGTCTGTAAATTGAAGAAATCTTTGTATGGCCTCAAACAAAGTCCTAGGATGTGGTACCAGAAATTTGATACATATGTGTTGAGTTTAGGATTTGAACATTCTAAATCAGATCACTGTGTTTATTATAAATCTTATGGTGATCATTTCTTATTTATTGCATTGTATGTTGATGATATGTTATTCATTGGTAAAGGGAAAGGTATGATTTCAGAACTGAAGTCTCAACTCGCTGCTAAATTTGAAATGAAAGATCTTGGTGCAGCAAAGCACATTCTTGGGATGGAAATTAGAAGAGATAGGGTGAATAGAAAGCTATGGCTAGGCCAGAGTAAGTATGTGAATTCAGTGTTACAGAGGTTCAACATGCAGAATTGTAGACCATTGAGTGTTCCTTTTACAGTTGGAATGAAACTATCTATTTCAGATTGTCCTACATCCCCATTGGAGATGGAAGACATGAGTAGAGTGCCTTACCAGAGTGTGGTTGGAAGCTTGATGTATGCAATGGTCTGTACTAGACCAGACATTGCCCAAGCAGTGGGAGTGCTTTCTAGATATATGTCTAATCCTGGTAGAGTTCATTGGGATGCAATGAAAAGAGTCTTCAGATATTTGAAGGGTACTTCAGAGTATTCTTTATGTTATCATGGTAATTCAGTTGGAGACATGACTTCCCTTGATATCCATGGTTATGTGGATTCAGATTGGGCAGGTGATATTGATAGCAGAAGATCCACCAGTGCTTATGTGTTTACTTTGTTTGGTGGTGCAATTAGTTGGATGAGTAAGCGACAGGCTGTGGTTGCTTTATCCACTACTGAAGCAGAGTATATGGCAGCTACTCATGCTTGTAAAGAGGCCATTTGGCTTAAGAGACTGTGTTCGGATATTGGAATAAAATAAGGTACAGTGACAGTTTACTGTGATAGTCAGAGTGCAATTAGCCTAGCTAAGAACCCGACATTTCATGCCCGGACCAAACATATTGATGTTCAGTATCATTTTGTTAGAGATATGGTCGAAGATGGTAGGGTGAAGCTGGTTAAGGTGGAAACTTTGATGAATGTTGCAGATGCTTTAACTAAGGCTGTGAGCACAGAGAAGTTCAGATGGTGTTCAGAGTCTATGGGCCTTATGGCCCCTAGCAATTGATTCATTGTGTTGACATTCCCTTCTGCTCATGCAAGGTGTTCGACAAGTGGGAGATTTGTTGGGAAAAATGGTGTCTCAACCTTGCATTTATGTGAGGTTACTATTTATAGTAAGTTTTCATTTGAGCACGAAATGGTGCGAAACTCTCCCTGAAGCTTCTGGTTGGCTAGATAAGCATTCCGGTAAAGTTTCGTCGCAAGGTCACAGCTAGTTTTGAAGATATTAAAGTTTTCATCTTGGAGGGGTGCAATAAAATATTTAAACTTAATTTTGGGGACTTTAGAGGCTCTGAAATGCCCTGAAAAGTGGCCGTAATCGGCTTCGCCGGTTACGAGGTGATAGAGCACTTCGCGAGCTTTCCGGCGCTTCAAACGGTTCGTCAATCGGACACCCGGTTCTCAAGTTATGGCCTCCGGAAGTTTGTACTCCTGAAATAGGAAAAATAATTTGTATCGGATACATAAATGAGTGGTAAAAGGGAGCGACATGTGTTGATGTGTGCTTTAACATGTCATAGGGCATCTAGAAGGGAGATAAGGTCGGCTACACCTTATTGGGTGGTTTTAGCCCATGGTTTTGTAATACCGTTTGATGGTTTCTTGTATTGTATCTCCTATTTATGAGGTGTGTGAGATAGAGGTTGTGTGTAAGAGTCTTATGGCTATTGAGTTGCCTCTGAATCTCTGATTAGTGGTACTCCTACGAAGAGCTTGCTCTGCAAGTATGTTGTAATCTATTTTTGATTGCTGAATAAAATATTGAGCTGCTTTTGGAGGGTGGGGTTTTTCTCCCGAAAGGGTTTTCCCCACGTAAATCACTGTGTTGTGGTATGAATGCTATTATATCTATTTCTATTTTCTGTAACTATTGTAACGATCTGAAAAAGTTTTGCATTACCCTCCTCTCAAGGTTAGTGTAGGAAGTTGTTTCCGCTACTTTACTTCCTTACAGTTTGAATAGTAGCTTTTAACCCGAAAGCATGTAAGGCTACCTACTTCATTCTTGGATGAGAGGCCGATATTTCACACATGTTTCCTAAGAAGAAGAAAGCAATTTTTCCTATCTTTTCAATATATGAGATGACAACAACTGAAACAAAGTTCAGTATACCATTTCCACAGGTTTAATAAAGAATGAACAGATTTAAGAAACTAAATCTGTCCTCAAACATGAATCTTCTCTAGAAGTAAACAAACACTCAAAGGAAGGAATATCAGAAGAATAATAATTTTCTATAATGGAAAGATCGTTACTGTTATTTGATTAGATAAACATATGCAAAGACATGTATCTACACAGATTCAAAACACACAGGTTTTCCTTCTCCCAAGAACAATATGATCATTCTATATATATATATTCTTATGCAACAAAGGTACAAAAATACATGTATAAATCTTTTCCATTCCAGATTTAGTAGTCTGATTCTTCCTTCTACAAAACAAAAAAAACACAAAACAAAGGAAAAAACCAAAAATTGGTCACAAAATCTAACCCCTATACTATTTATCTTTCCTTAATTTATAGTTTTAGAACAGGGGAGGTCTCCCTTAAAACTCAACCTCCCCCATAAATACTTATGAAACCAACAAGAAGTATTTTGGGACAGATGTCCCAAAGTCTTTGCATAACCATGAGAAATTACAAGAATAAAGGGAACCGAGCCTGAATCAATGCATTATGCCACTTTTCCATCATCATCATCCTCTCTGCTTTCATGGGCATCGTGAGCAGTTGTGAGTTCTTGAAAAATGGATTGGTTTGGAACTTTCATCGCGTTGAGCTTCGCCTCCACCGCCTCCTTATTCCATCGGTGCTTCACCATCTTTTCAGAATGTTTCGGCAGTTGATCATTTCCAATGAAAGTCATAGACTCAATCCTAGCCACCTTGGTTATATCTTCTGGAGTGAAATTACCCTTGGCCTTGATCTTCTCCATGTTCATCTGGAAAGACCTGATTGCATCCTGTGTGCTCAACCCACAAATTCTCAACTGCCAATCATGGTTAGGGTTAACCACCTTGTTATCATTAACTATGCTGCATTGGAGATCCCAGAGTTTGTAAATAGAGGTCTTTGCATCGGTGATCATAGACTTGAAGGTAAGCACTCACCACATTATGGTTTTCTTCAGCACAAAAAGCTGACATTCATCTGCCACTAGCTTGATTGAGTGTTCTGTCAAAAACTTGGTAACTCCATATTCTTCTATTTTGGCAAACAAAGGCAAGATATTCTGCCATTTGTGCTCCTCTTTCTCCCACGGCATAAGATGATTTTTAACTTCGGCAATAATGCCCTGTATTTCATAGCATAGCCTCCAGGAGTCGGTAATGTACTTCTTGCCATCCTTGATTATTCCCTCAATCCATTTCTCCACAGCTTCAGCAATACTCTTGGCCCGTTGAACTTGGCTCATTAGCTTTTTATTTTTTGGTGAAGTTGGGTCGAAGTTCTTTGTAGCATGAGATATTGGGAGTGCCCCAAGGCAACCAATACTATTGATGAACTAGGCCAGAACATTTATGTGTCGCTTTAGTTCTCTCTTTTCTCGCCCATCCTTCTCTGACCTAGTGAGCATTTTCTTTGCCAATACCTGGAAGAAATGATTGTCTGTGTCTCTACTCATGTTTCCCAATTCCACCTTTGTGATCTCAAAATCATTGGGGCTAGCCTCCTTGTTTTCATCCTTGGGTTTATACAAGGTGATTTCAGCAACCCATTTTCCAGTTCCCTCATCATTGTCCAGGCGAGTGACAGTCTTGAACCTTTTCGGCTTTGGATTCTTCTCTGTGTATTTAACGACCATTTCCTGAATCGAAATAGTCACGGGAAGAAAACTCCGTTTTTTGTTCACTGAGGTGGTCAACCACTTAGGAGTTGCATTGGAACTAGTGGTTCCTTTGATCATCTTGGAAGGTGGCGTCATAGCCACAGTCACCGTATGAGAATCTAGGGCACTAGCAACATCGCCGTCCAAGTCTTCAATTTCAAATATCTGGGCATCAAGAATGGTATCTTTCACCCCTGTATCTTTTGCTTGATCCATCTTTCTTTGAGTGGTAGATCGGGTATGCCAAGGAGTACAAAAATCCAAATTTGAATTAGACCTATGTCTAAGCTGGGGCGACTTGTTATCCTTACCTGCACGAACAGGCATAGAAGCATTGTTAGAAAGACGCTTTGGTGAAGGTAGAGGATCCTTATTACTTCTCGCAGAATTAGACTTAAGGCCTGATTTCATTGCTTTCTTATCGGCCACCCACACCATGGTCCTTTCCAAAACTCCTTTGGTCCTTAATTGTATATCATCTTTCTCTTCCTCATCTTAGTTAATCGGAGGCATTTCAACTTCTGCACGGGCTAAGTACCCTAGTTTGAATAGCTCTAGATAATCCTCTTCGAGCCCCTTAGTATCCAACTTTATCTGCAATGAAACAACTTGTTCTAACACCAATCTCATGTTTCCCCTTTTGAATACTTCAAATTCATATGTACAATCTTCCTAGAAATCCTCTAACTGTGGCATGGGAAGGTATGGCATTGGACCAAGACTTTGGGAAACGATTACTTACTTCGAAAAACCAAGGATTGACGTCACTTAAGACATGGTTCTACCTCCTCATATTTGGCAATGAATGCACCATCAAATCATTAAAACTTGCGGGACCCACCAACTTTGAACACATATGAACATCCTGAACAGACTTCATGGGCATTCAAGTAGTTCAAGATGTATGCCGCGCTCAAGGAGAATTTTGCCGAGAAAACAAATAATATCAAGCTGCTGACCACTTGCGCTATATTGAACATGTTGAACATGTTTGAACCTCTTGAACTTGGTTCAATGAGTTCAAAACCCAGAGAGAAATAAAGTAACATATCACCGAACAAGAAACTTTTAGAGAGCTGCTGCAAGACACTTAGAGAAAATATTAGTATGAAAAACCTCCCTGAACACCTAGGAACCTATGGAACCTAAATGAACCTGTTGAACCCAGTTCAAAATGGTTCAACATGTTCACAGAGTTCAACCAATTATCTAAACTTGACTTTTATGATTGAAAAAGGATTTACAGACGTACTAAGGACTTGAACCGAGGTATCACAAGAAAGGTTAGGACTCCAACTAAAAATCTTAAAGGATGACTCGCTCTTATCATGAGGAATAAATGATGCAGTAACATTAACCCACTCCAAGATTGGTGTAAAGAGAAAGCAAGCAAATAATGTTGGGTTTCTATAGGGTGTACTAACTTATACCTGTCAATCCATGAGAAGAATCCTTGCCTTGGTGCAGGATCCTCGCCAAAGGGGTTCTGGGACCTGCAAATGTAATTCATTTATCATATGTTAGCTTACATCTTATATGAAGGTCAATCATAATTAGATTTACATAAGTCACATGATACATATGCTAAATATTACATAGTAGGCAACATGAATAGATTTATTTCTTTTTACAATATGCAGTCATCATAGTTAATACAAATACATAAAAAATGGTAAAGAGTATTCTTTAGGACTGTAAAAAATCAATCATTTTATCACACTACACAATACATAATTAGGGGTAGGTAAAAGTAACTTATTTACTGATTAGAAAAGGTACATACAACTAAATACATATTTGTCTTAAGCATTTTATCAAATGGTTTACAACCTTGCTACTAATGATAAAAGCCTAAAATAGGTGCTTTTGAACAAGCTATGAATGCTTGGAAAAAATCTATCAAAGTATAGTAGCAAGCAATAGCATAGACAAGACAGCGAACTCTTTGAAAAAATACCTCAAAGAAATGTGGTCTCATGGTGATGGAATGCCATGACAATCCATAGTAATTTGATTGTCATGGCATTCCATCACCATCATTGCATTCCATCACCATGAGACCGCATTTATTTAAGGCATTTTTTCTGACAGTTCACTGCCTTGTCTATGCTACCACATTTTTCATACATTGCTTATCTTAGTGAAATAGTGATAAATATATATTCAACATAGCTTGACAATGTTCATTCAGATCACAAATTCTCTAACATGACAGGAAAGTAATGAAAATTTATAATATACCTTCCAAACACTTGAAATCTAGGAAAACATAATGATAATTCATATATATCCATGACTGACTCCTTTAGATGTGTTGGGACTTCAAAATTTCAAAATTTGAAGCCCCATAAATTAAACCAAAATCAGTATTAAAGCTAACGGCCAAGCATTGATTTTCACCTTATAAAAATTAATATAGCCCCTAAGTAAAACATGAATAAGCCTTTGATATCCACTCATATGACTTCATATTGTTTTTCTTCAATCAAAGTTAAGATATCTAGCATCCAGGATCGAACATCATTGAGGTCATACAAATCATCGAGGTCAACATGTTTCAATGAGATAAGCACCTTCAATAAAAGTTTTTAAATCTTCATCGGCATAATACATATCATCAAAGAGAACTTTGCTTGTAGGGTGGCCTAACATAAAGAATCGATGAATTCTGATATGCGATGAGAAGGGAATTAACATTATCGAGGGGCAAAACATCATCAAAGAGAATTAAGTAGCTTCTATTTTCAACTTCGATAAAAGACTAATACACAATAAAACTCAAAGGAATGTTACCAAAGGGGAAAGGTTCATCGACAAAGAACCTCGCAAGATGTGGTCCCTAATACATTGGCCTCGAAGAGAATACAGTCTCGATGAAAATCAATGATAAGTGATCGTTGGGATAATAATCATCGAAGGGAGTACTCCATAAAAGGATTTCGATAACATAAAGAGCTTCAATGAAACAAAAAAAACTGTCATCGAAATAACATCAATAATGGCGATGAAACCAATAGAGAAATAAAGAGGAAAATTAAATTATCGAAGTCGCAAATATCATCGAAGGCCTTTCCTTGACAAGAAAGCCGCTGGCGAAGATCAAATACACATCATCGAAGTGGATGCTCTCATCGAAGAGATAGAGTGCTAACAAAAGTTAAAGCCACAGTTTCAATAAAATGTATTGAAGTTTTATAGAACAAGAAAATCTTATCGATAACTAGAAACAAAGAACCCATTTTGATAAGAATTAGGATTTCAATGAAGGCATATGAAAGGTCATCGAGAGGGTGGAAATCATGAAAAAAAAGATGATATGACATTTAAAACAATTTCAATAAATATTGAGGATTAATTCTCACACGAGTAGCACTTATCGAAGATGGTTTATCATTAAGGAACTCAAGTTGGTGAAATTTATTGCCACGAGCACATCAGTCATTTCTGCATTGAAATTCAAAATATAAAGAAGAAACCGTTGGAGAGGGAGAAAAGCTCACGCAGAATTTGCAGATATAGAATGTTTGAAAACTTGGATAAAGATAAAGCACAAGGAGAATTCAAAGCCAAAGCCAAAATTGTCTTGCAAGCTTGAATCAAGTGAGTTGCTAACACTTGTTTTACTCCTTATTTGCACATTATGGAATCATCTTTGATTACTAGGCCTTCCAGGGGTAGAAAACCCAAAAATCCTCCACCTGTAGACTCCAGTGAGACTACTAAGAAAAAGGCAAAAGAAAGAGGGTAGAGCATTAAATCAAGACTTGTTAGACCAATTCCATGCCTCTAGTTTAAAATCCAAAAAAGTAAAATTTGAGGAAGAGGGGTTTCAAGATAATCATGAGCATCTAGGGGATGTCTGGATGGAATTTAGGGGATGTGACTTGTTCATGTTCCATTTGAAGAGGAAAGACAACCCTAAGCTTGTATGCAATCCATGGAATCTAAATATAGGAAGGCTAGTGGTCCCAAACATCTTTACTAACCCTAAATTGATGAGATCTTTAGCTGAGAAGTATGATGTTAACACAAAAATAATATATGATAGGTTTGGTGAACCCTTGTGGCCAATTAGAAAAGATGTCATTGAGTGGGTGTTTGGTTTGGAGTGGGGATATGAGACGACCATTGACCTTAGGAAGCTAAAATAGGAGTACACATCTCTTGAGAGCGTATACAAGGAGTGGAGATTGCCTTTCCATAAAAAGAGGGAAAAGGGAAAGAAACCTGAGACATTTAAGGATACTGATTAGGGTCCCTTTGATGTGAACAAATAGAGACCACACATTAAATATACCTATTACTCCATAGGATAGGTCCTTGGAATTGAGGCACCCCCACTCATGGACATTGCACTAATGGTCCTTGTTGTTGATGCACAGTCCAAGGATCTCAGGGGATTTGATTATGCTTCCTTCATTACTGATCAGATGAATCACGACCTTGAAAAGATAAAAGGGGTTCCCAATCAAATTGCATCCACACATTATTCACTATTGATGCATATGTTATTGTTTATTGGAGAGGAAAATAGGTTATGGGGAGATGATTTACTCAGACATATGTATAATAAGCAAGGAATGAAGAAGTCAGTGCAGTTATGGCTTTCAGTATGAGATCAACATTATGCCAATTGTCAATATTATTTCTTTGAAGATCAATTTATGAAACCACTAATGGGTTTGTTAGGCTATGATGAAGATTTTTCACTTTCTCTAGAAATCAAGAAGTTTTTGAGACCTAAAGACTTCAATCCAGAGTTGGAAATTGATCATAATTGGGAAGATTGACATTCATTTGAGACCCATACTCAAATTAGGGTCTATGGATTTGAAGGAGCCTCCAATGTATTGCCTAGAACAATCCCTGACAAAATTGCTTACTTGGAGATTATTAGGCAGATGCGTGAGTCCAACCATTTGCATCTGAGATCAAGAGGTAAGAAATCCTTCCTACCACGTTATTTATCTTTTGGAGATTTTGTTGTAAATAATACACAAATGTATGAACTTATTGGTAAGAAGATGAAATACTTTTCATTGTCACCTATTGATGCAAGGGTCCAATTTGACCCTGAAGGCTATATTCAAAAGGCCAGAAATCTACAAGGGCTCAAGAGTTATGAGCATGTCTCTTTGTTAAAAGAATATTTCATTAAAAAATTAGAAAGGTAGGAGACATCACAAAAGATGGAGATATATAATAAAGTGATGAGTGCATACAATTGGAAGCTTGTTAGGGATATGATCAAACATGATCTTGAAGATATTACAAAACCACTGGCTAAAGCAGAGAAACTTATGGATCTAAGACAAGAAATCCTTGAAGGAATCCCTGAAAAGGATCTTTTGCACAAGCCATCTGAACCAAGGATAGAGGTTCCTCTTGATCATTTGTCACCAGATTCCAGGGCCCATGAGAGACATAATGAGGTTCCAACAGAGGTTACAGAGGGAGAGGGAGAAAATGAAATTCTTGTTGAGCCCCCATAATTGCAATTCCAGATGAGAGAATTGATGATTGTGTATGAGCAATTTATCCAAACGCCCGAATTTCAGACATTTATATATCAGCATAAAGCAAAGCAGTTGAGGATTGAAGGAAGATAAGACATCAGTGAAGAAGCTTTAAATAAGCTTGAAGAGTCAATTGACAAGAAAATGAAGACAATAACTCCAGCCAAAGGGAGACAAATGCTAAAATATGTTGGCACAATCATATATCCTAGTTGGAATATGAAGGGTGCATTAATGTTTGACACATATGCCAAATTAGTTGGTAAAGAGAACTTCAAATTGCCTGAAAATATTGATACCGTGTATATTGGATCTAGATATGATCTAGGTCAAAAGGCATTACTGCAATGGGTTATGTACCCTTGAGATAGAAGGACCCTTCTAATTGATCCAGATGAGCTATTTGCCACATTGACTATTCAATAGGTGGGGATGAACAATCCCATGGAGACTGCAATGTTAAATTTAAATGTGGCTAGACTAAATGTAGATCAGGTGGATTTTGTTACAAGATAAATGCTTCACTACAAGGATGCATATCGTGCAGAGGTTGAAGAAAGAAAAAAGTGGCAAGAGATAACCACTCAATTGCAAAAGGATTGCAATACCAGAAAGACCTATTGATTATGAGGAAGACTAGAGGATCGTGCTTGCATCTCAGGATGCCATATATTGGAAATACAAAGCAAACAAGTTTGAGAAGAAAATGAATGAGGCAAATGTGAAGAAAGATTATGCTATACATGCATTGATAATAGGGATAATCAAGCACATGATTGATGCAATGAACACTCGGGCTACTCCATTTTGGTTTGCATACAAAGTCACTTTCACGAGCTTGGATAACCATATGACATTGAAGGAGAGGTTGTGTGATAAAACAGGGCCAGAGGTTGAGGAGATGATTGCTACTCATGATCATTACTATAAACTGTTGAAAAGAGATGTGGATAAGTTTGAGAATGCAGAAGATCTTCCAAATCTGATGAGTGACGATGAGCTCTTGACAATAGAGAAATTCAAGGTTGAATTGGGCAGACATTTAGAGTGCAAAGTATCGAAGATCAAAGAGAATGAAGAATTGGCGCCGTAGGTTTCCAAAATCACTGATGAACTATATGCCCAAGAATACACGATGAAGAAACTACTCACCAAATGTGTAACACACAAAGAACAAGCATATGTTGAACATATCAACAAAATTAATCTAATGTTAAGAGAATGATTAGTCTTAGTTAGATTTGTTACTAGCTTTATAAACAATTATGATGAAAACTTTGTTACTAGTTAGATTTGTTACTAGCTTTATAAACAATTATGATGAAAACTTTGTTACTAGTTAGATTTGTTACTAGCTTTATAAACAGTTAAATAAAAAGTTAACAAACAAATGGTAAAAGTGAAATCCATTTTTAAGTGATCCAAGAATTTCATTGTGATTGAGACAAGGAGTTTTGTAGGGAAAATTCAATATTTTATAAATCTTTTCAAGTTATATTCCACAATTGCAATGGTTTATATCTATAGACAACCCTTTTAAAAATTTAAATGAATATTTGCCTTGTAATCAACAATATGAATATAAACAACAAAATCTATTTTCTACAATTCATGGGTTAAGCTCTATTTTATATACTCTCTATATCAAAGATTATCTAAGTCTATGAAGTAGTTGAGATCAAAATTTATCAGACAGAGATCCAACAATCAAAATGGCTTCCACTTTTACTAAATTCTTAACAATAATTTGATCTTATTCTGATAAATTTTGATCTTAGCTACTTCATAGAATTAACTAATGTTTGATCTCAGAGTTAGACAACTATTTGGTGTACTTGGTGAAGACCATTCACCTAATGGGAATTATATTTAATTAGTGTCATTAACCCAAACTCTTCTCCAGGTCACAAATTTTTATTGATGACAAATAAATACTACACACATTGGATAGAAGCTATAACTTGTAAAATTTGTATCACATACATGGTCATCAGATTTGTCAAAGATAACATTGTAACCAAGTTTTCTATGTCATTGTACCCCGTATGTGACAATAAACCTACTTTTTATTCTTCTCAATTTATGTAATGGGGTTATCGATTTAAGGTTAATTTAAATTTTTCTTCCAATCAGACAGAAACTATGATCAGAACCAACTTCTTAAAATCAACAGTGCCAACCCAAACAATAGCCTCCATGTTGTGTGTTTCTCGGTACCCTAAAAACACATCTATGGGATACCCAGGAAACAATAACTAGGAAACAATAGCTATGTAAATCTGATTATGTTTGAGATGCACATAAGATGAAGCTAAGTGATGGCTCACCTATAAACAGATTAGCCTTTCTTCACCATCTCACCCACCAACATCATAATTAGGCCACCTAATCAAAGCTATAGCCACCTGATGAATACTAAGAGCAGGGGTGGGGGTGAATTAGTATGCCAAAAATATTTGTACTTAAACACCTTGTTAGACTAACATTCAACCGGTAAAACAGTTTAGCAGACAAACCGGTTAGAACACATGCAAACCAAATAGCAAATAATGCATTCACCCACAGAAGCACAAACACCATAACACAAGAGATTTTGATGTGGAAACCCAAATGGGAAAAACCACGGTGAGATGGAACTCACAAGTAACTATCTACAGAATAGGAACCAGACCGGTTAAGGTCAGACCGGTTAAGGTCATACAATGTTCTTTACCAGAACAGATCCTATTAGGAATCTCAATCTCTGTTAGGAGATAAGTCCGATTAAAGACTAACTTGCTAGAGGATTTTAGATCCACAGAGGCGAACCACCTTGTTAGAGGATTTACAAAAGGCTTTTAGGCCTACCCAGTTAAGGGCTTCAGACTTGTCGAAGATGTGAGTAATCAACAAGTGAGTGATCTAGCTAACAACATAGATTGCTTGGTTAGATCGTTGATAGCACGTTCCTATGCATTCCAACATTACTTCAATCTTCTACACATTCATACTCTCTCTAACTCATCAACCACCTTAAACCCTCGCAACAACATCAACCACCTTAAACCCTAGCAACAACATCAACTACCTTAAACCTTAGCAACAACATCAACAACCTAAAACCCTAGACATGATGTCCTTATAAAGGAATCTGATTTCATGTTGGTCCAATAGGATTACAATACAATTTCCTAGGTTCAATGCATCTAGACATATTTGGTAACACAACACAGAAAGCACCGTTGAAGTGTGGGCATCACCAAAAAATCGATGGATGGTAACTCATCACAGAGTATTACCGGTTCATATAGAATACCGATTTAAGCAAAATACCAGTTGTCGGTTTGACAAAATAAAGATTGGGAAATATGTATTCTGTCACTTTGATCCTTCGTACCGCTTGAGATCCTCGAACAACTTGGGGTCAACATACTGCTTCAGATCGGTAATTACTTTCTGCAAAACACCAATAGTCTAAGGACTATAATGCATCATACCAGTTGGAATAGGTACTGGTTGAGCTTTAACTTATATATACAAAAATGATCTCAATGCAAGTGTGTGTCCATCAATGACAATCACAACATAATCATCAAAAATGCCAACAATCTCCCCCTTTGGTATTGATGGCAACACTTAGGAAATTTTGACATCTAAGTGTTTTACAACAAAAATATGCCAGGATCAAAATTACTCCCCCTAAGCATATACACTATCCCTTTTGCAGAAAATACAATGTATACTACTTCTTTAATAGAAATAACATGAAAGTATACGTCAAAACATTCAAAATTTATACTTCTCCCTCTTTGCCAACAATGACAACAAAATATTATAGACTAAACCCTATTTCATTAGTATTAAAAGAATAAGAGTTTATGACAATAAGGAATAAAACTTGTCAAAAACTGATTTGAAGTCCTGCAAAAATTGTTTCATAGATAAGGACCAGGACTCAAGTAGGGAGGTGGCTACTTCTTTCTCTGTCTGCATCTGGGAAACCTGCTCTTCCATGGCGTCTATTGTGCTCATCTCCTGTGTCACTGTTAAGGCATCCAGATTAAGATAGCACTTCTGAAGTATTTGCAGATGTGGGAGTAGAACCAGTTGTAGCTCTTGCAAATCTCATGACCGGGTGCTGATCTCATACTCTATCTTTGTAGACTAGATATGAAACTGGTGAACGGTTTGCCCAAAAGCTATAAAAGAGTAATATGGCAGTTTGAAGGTGCTCATGTATGACTACAAGTCAGATTGAAGCTTTTGCTTCTGTGCAAGCACATCGTCACATAATAGATGGGGTTGGGAAATCTTGCTAAGTAGAAGATTCCCCTCATCTAGAGCATCCCTTATATCCTTTTGAGCTTTTTGTAGATCGAACCAGAGCTCGTTTAACTTCTTCACCAGAGCAATATTTAGAGCTTTTTGATGCTCTTTCTTGGCATTTGCCTCTGCTGCCTCTTCTAGGCTCTGCATCTGATCATCCACTACTATGCATAGGAGCTTTAATTGAGCTCGTGATGAATCAGTATTAGGGAGGTTTGTATCAGGTATCAAACTGGTAAGAGTGTCCACTGCCGCTTGGATCACATCTTGCTCCTTTTTCCTCTGTATCACTTCAAGATGTTCTTGAGCAACCTTGATGCTCTATAGTAGCTCATTTTCACTTACAGACTGGAGATCAATCGACTGGTGAGTTCAGCCAGTTTGGCTTGACTACCAGTTGCCTTCGGAGTCTCCATCTGCGCGCTCTTCACTGCTTCTCCTTCCTTGTCCTCCTCTATTTTCTTCTTCTCCGCTTCTCTTCTCTTTTCCTCTTCCTTATCCTCTTCTGCCTTCTTCTTTTCTACTTCCTTCCGCTTCTCCTCTTCTTTCTCTTCCTCTTCCTTCTTCCTTTTCTCTACTTCCTTCCACTTTTCCTCTTCCTTCTCTTCCTCTTCCTTTTTCTTTTTCTCGGCTTCCTTTCTCTTCGCAACTTCCTTCCGCTTCTCCTCTTCCTTATCCTCTTCTTCTTTCTTCTTCTTTACATCTTCTTGTTTCTTTTTCTCTTCATCCTCTTCTCTTCTTTTCTTCTCATCCTCTTTTCTCTTTTCCTCCTCTTTCCGTTTCTCCTCATCTTCTTCCTTTTTCTTCTTTTCCTCCTATTCCTTTGCTGCCTCCTGTTTGTCCTTTGCTTGCTTCTCAACCTGTTCAACCTGCTTCTCCTGTCCAGTTGCTTTAGATGGTGTGCCCTGAGCAACATCTTCTACCTCCAGAGCATCGACATCAATAGTGTCGATAGGTTCAACAACTGGATTTCCTTCATCATCAAACACTTCATCCGGTTCTGTCACTACCGGTTCTTACTCATCCTTCTTTCTAGCTTGAAGCACTTTATGTGTATGAACCATTGTTGTCATATGTAGATGAGTGTCTTTTTTGACATCGTAAATTCTTCCTTCCAACAACCAGAGTCTTCTTCTTCTAGTGAAGAAGAGTCCTTTATTTTGGTTGATGACATCAAATAACTCTGAATTGGATAGGTCAGAAAAGTATTGAGCAAAAACTTTGTCCTTGATTTCCTGTTCTTTCTCTATGGCAATGCGCCATTTATTATCTAGGGACTTATACAAAGAATCCAGTGTCTCAGATCTAATTTCTAAGGGTGACCGGTCATTAACACATAAATACTTAATGATTTCTTTTTCAACTGCTTCTTTTTCATCATCATTGAAATCATCAAAACAATCAATCAAATCATTCAACACTTTTCTCCTAATATTCTTGATAGTTATTTGACAATGTGTCAAAGGTTTGTAGGAGGAGATGTCAATATTTACCGGTGCCGATGATGCCAGTTCATTCTTTGTCTTTTTCTTTGCTTGTCTTGTCTTCTTAGGTTTTTTCCTCAAACACAGTTTCTTCTGAGTCCGGTGAGTTATTCCTTGTCTTCCTCTTTCTCTTGAAGACTTTGGCAGGTGCCGCTACCGGTTTCTTCTCTGTAGGTGACCGCTTGGTCACTTTGGGACTGGCTGTAGTTACCGGTGCTGATGCCGAAGGCACTACCTTTCCTTTCTTTTCAAGAGGTTCTACTACCGGTGCAACCCTTTCTAGATAGGTGCCAGTTCTCTTTGCCTTAGAATCAAGAGGTGAGGCAATTAGGGTAGAAGCATACTCGTCCAACATATCAAATACATCACCTCATAGCCCATAGGCTCTACTTCTTCTTGACTGGGCTCAACAACCTCCATTATGCATTCATCAACTTTGATGATAAAGTAGATATCCTCTTCATATTTCTTGACAATATCACTGGATATCCTCATCCTTAGGCTCATCAAAGTACCTGTTCAAAACTTCAGGGTAGCCGGTTCGAACTGCTTACAGGCTTTCCTTGATCTGCTTGGTAACTGGTTGGTCCGCAGACCACTGAATATCTCCTACTCCTGGGAAGTAGCTTTGAAAATAGAAAAATAATCCGACTAGTAGCTAACCAAACTTAAACTTCAATGCAAGATCCTATTTGATTGATTTAAGATTCAATAGGAGTTGCCTTTGCATACCGATGCAGAGGTCAAATGATGCATCTTCCTTGATCATCTGGTAAGCGGCATTTACCGCTGTAGCAAATACAGAGTTGATTCTGCTGGCAGAGAATGTTTGATATCCAATTACCATGCACACATATTTCACGAGGTCATCCTTGATGGAATTAACAGTCATTCCTCGTGAGTTAGTCACTAAACCAATGAGCTTGGACATTTCCATCTTGCTAACCTTCCTTAGGGCTGGCACTTCCCCTGTATTGTAGAAACCGGTGACGACATGAACAACTTGTGGAGTGATATCATGTGTTCTCTCCAGGTACATCTTGTCACCATGAACTCTGCTCATAATGACTCTAATGTGGTCATTTGTGAAATCCTCTAGGAAGTAAACCACATTGTGAAGTTTCTTCTTCTCCAAAATGCTATACTCTGGTTTGATATTTTTATCCTTCCCACATAATAGACCTAGTTGCGAATGGATCACAAGAGACCCTAGGTCTTCAATTTTTCAATCTATATAATCTGAAATCCCTTCTTCTACTATAACCCTAACCGGTATTTGTGACAACATTATATTTCGATTTTCTTTGAATGAAATCCATAGAATCGACAGTTGCACTAGAACTATCATGAGATGCGAAAGTCATGACAAAACAGAAAACTCAAGAAATACCTTTTGGAAATCAAGAATTTAGGGCTTTGCAAATTCCACTTCGCCTTCCACTTTGTCGGTTGCTGAATCACCAGTTTGAGTTCTTCTCTTGACCGTTTGATATTTGCTTCTGAATCTTCTTCAGGGTTTCAATATTTCCTTGAACTGCAACTCAAATCACTTTTTCTTTCCTCTGCACTTGAAAAACTTCTTCGTTCAAAAAATGATAGTGAGAAATGATTTGAAAATTCCTTTTAAACATATTCCTCACCAACCGTAATTAATGCTCCACCATTAGGGCGTAAACCCTAATTTGCCTTTTACCATTTCCGGTCTTCCGCCAAATGACAGGTATCACATACCAGTTAAGGTCTTTTACCGGTGTAAACCGAGGGTTTGAAACATTTCGTCGTTTGCTCCCCCTAAGATTTTCTGATGCTTAGTTTGTCGGTTCCGTCATTTCCACACTAGGTGTAGAAACCGGTTCTTCTTGTAACACCGCTGGTTTCTTCTTCCAGGTTTTGTTCATATCTGCTTGAACGGTGTCAATATCAATCTTTGCTTCTGGAGTGACCGGTATGTCATCCGATATGTTCTTTCTTGATCTGCAGAATTTAGCAATGTGACTCGGTTTGTTGCAATGATAGCAAACCATTACAGGTGCTCTCCAAGGTCCATTATTCATGTTGCCATTCTTCCTCATGCATGTTGCAGTAGTGTGACCATGATTATGACAGATCAAACAGTTTTCTCTCCACCCGGTTGCTGCTTGATAGCCACCACTTCTTGACTGATGATTGAAGGCATTAAACTGGTTGTGATTCCGGTTCACAAAAGGTTCCAGACCTACTCCTTGAGTCCTTTGAGGATATCTTCCAGTGATGTTCGTAACTGACCTGCATTCAGATGCTCTATGCCCAAACTTGTTGCGTGCATAATAGTTACCATTGAATTTATAGGATCTAGGCTTGTCATTTAGAAAATAAGGAAAATTGTTGTAAGCCTTACTCCTACACACATTGGAAGTATGTCCTTCTTTAAGACAGTTAAAGCAAACATGTTTAAACTTTTTCTTACCTTTATCCTTTGATGCCAGTTTATTCTTTGATGCTCCAACATTTGTACTAGAGGTCTCACCTTCCTCATGACTAGAATAACCAAGTCCATCAGTATTCTTGATAGGTTTGGCAGATTCAAGCTTTTTCTCTAGCTTGACAGTACTCTTGTTGAACTTAACAAGTATTTCCTTTGGCTCAAAGAGTTCTTTGGAAATAGCAACATTTGTCTCCATTAGGTTTGCATTCTCAGAGATGACTATGTTCAGTTCACCTTGTACTTCTTTTTCCATTCTGCTCTCATGAAGGTGAGCAGTAAGTGCACTCATCTCTTGCTTCAACTTGGAGATTTCATGATCTTTGTCCTTTACCAAATCTGCAGTTTTCCTCCGGTTCTCAAGCTCTTGACACATTTGGATAGTCAGTCCTTCCAACTCCTTTCTTAGGTTGGAGTTTGATTCATTCAGCTTCTCTACTTCTTGAATTAGGGCTTCCATGTCCGCTTCATCAGAAGAACTATTTTCAGATAGCTCCATCAGCTTTTCAGCATGTTCTCTCCTCTTTGCTTGAGATGCCTTATATTTGACAATAAGATCATCATAGGCTTGCTCAAACTGAGTGAGCCAATGAGTAAGTTCCCTCAATGTGTATTCCCCCATATCTCTTTCCAAGTGGTTAAACTTATAGAAAGGTTGGCTCTGATACCAATTGATGAATACTAAGAGTGGGGGGGTGAATTAGTATGCCAAAAATCTTTATACTTAAACACCTTGCTAGACTAACAATGAACTGGTAAAACAGTTTAGTAGACAAACCGGTTAGCACACATGCAAACCAAATAGCAAATAATGCATTCACCCACAGAAGCACAAACACCATAACACAAGAGATTTTGACGTGGAAACCCAAATGGGAAAAACCAGGGTGAGATGGAACTCACAAGTAACTATCTACAGAATAGGAACCAGATCGGTTAAGGTCATACAGTGTTCTTTACTAGAACAGATCCTGTCAGGAATCTCAATCTCTGTTAGGAGATAAGTCTGATAAAAGACTACCTTGCTAGAGGATTTTAGATCCACAGAGGTGAACCACCTTGTTAGAGGATTTACAAAAGGCTTTTAGGCCTACCCGGTTAAGGGCTACAGACTTGTCGAAGATGTGAGTAATCAATAAGTGAGTGATCTAGCTAACAACACAGATTACTTGGTTAGATCCTTGATAGCACATTCCTAATGCATTCTAGCATTACTTCAGTCTTCTACACATTCATACTCTCTCTAACTCATCAACCACCTTAAACCCTCGCAACAACATCAACCACTTTAAATCCTAGCAACAACATCAACCACCTTAAACCCTAGCAGCAACATCAACAACCTAAAACCCTAGACATGATGTCCTTATAAAGGAATCTAATTTCATGTCGGTCCAATAGGATTACAATACAATTTCCTAAGTTCAATGCATCTAGACATATTCGGTAACACGACACAAAAAGCACCGTTGAAGTGTCGACACCGTCAAACAATCGGTGGATGGTAACTCATTACAAAATGCCGGTTGGTAACTCATCATAGAGTATTACCGATTCATACAGAATACCGGTTTAAGCAAAATACCGGTTGCCGGTTTGACAAAATAAAGACTGGGAAATATGTGTTCCGTTGCTTTGATCCTTTGTACCGCTTGAGATCCTTGAACCATTTGGGGTCAACATACCGCTTCAGATCGGTAATTACTTTCTGTAAAACACCAATAGTCTAAGGACTATAATGCATCAAACTAGTTGGAATAGGTACCAGTTGAGCGTTAACTTATATATACAAAAATGATCTCAATGCAAGTGTGTGTCCATCAATGATAATCACAACATAATCATAAAAAATGCCAACACCACCTCGAGGTTCAATGCAACTCATTTTGATCTAAACTATCCCTCGCTCAATGAGTTTCGACTGAGTTATTCATTCACCACCATCTCTCATCCTGTGAATATCCACTTCCTTTTTTCAAACAATTCACTACTTTGGTCGCTCTTCCTGTGAATCTCCTCTTCCTGATCGAGCTCTTGTGCGCTCGAATGAAGTCTTCTTCTTTGCTTTGTGGGAATGAATTATTTTGAAGTCTTTTGCTTTGCATAGTAATTTGAAGTATTTTATTATAAAATTGACATTGACCTATGGGATATTGTATATTTCTATATGTAATTATAAGTAAACATTTCCAAGCTATGGGATATTATATAGAATATTATACATTTAAAAAATTGAAAATGACCTATGGGATATTAAATATTTTTATATGTAATTAGAGAATTTGTGATCTGAATGAACATCGTGAAGCTACGTTGAATATATCTTTTGCACTATTTCACTAATATGTTTCAATTGTTAACAAAATCCAAAATTATTTATGATATTTTTCTAAGGTCTATTGCTCACAATCTATTAGTACATTGGTGCAATATTTTGTACCACGTTCTACCACTATGTTGTTTTGAGGCTTTTAGTTTGAAAAATAAGTAAGGCTAAACATGAAGACAAATCTATTCAAATTTTGGAGGGGCAGATCAAGAAGGAAAGTTAAGGCTGACATTATGCTCACTATGACTAGGTCAAAGTTTGTTCTAGGGTGTTCTGAATAAATGCACTAGAGTATTGCGCTATGCACTAGCTAGATAAAGTGTGCGGATGTTCATTGGAGCATGTAGAGTGTGGGTTGGGTGACATGTAGTTCATGTCCCCACTCTTGGAGTAAGGTGTGGGCTTTAGGACCTATTTGAATAGACATTGTGATTGAGAAACTAGCTTGTGGATGACTTGTAGATATTATGCATATAATCTAGGCCAACATAAGGTGGTAATTATTATGGGAATGCATATATATTTTGATCAAATTCATTCCAATGAGTCGTATGTGAGTAGAACTGATAACTCTTTCTTTGTATTCTCTTCTCACTTTTAAATCTATTCTCTCTCTCTCTCTCTCATCCCATTTTGTCCATTATCTCCCTGTCCTTCCTTTCTCTTTCTCTATCACATATCTCTCTCTCTCTTTGTCTATAACTCTCTTTGTCTCTCAAGTCTCTCTCCTTCCCTCTCCCCCTCTTTCTTTTCTTCTTTCCCTCTCAAGTCTCTCCCTATATCTTTCTTTCTCTCTTTCCCTCTCTCCCTCTGCTTCCCCCTCCCTTTGCCTCTCTCTCTCTCTCTCAATCCCCTTCTCACTTCCTCCTCTTCTCTCTCTTTGCCTATAATTCTAATTTGTTTAAGGGTTATATAAGGTTATGGGAATTAATCATTGTGTTATTGCATAACAAACCATTAAAAGGATTCATCCATTAAAGTTTCCATAAATTTCTCAGTAGGGAACACAAAATGATGCAAATATTTATAATATAAAAGTATGAATTATATTAAGCATTAGGTCATATCATTATTAGGTATAACATCACCTTGAATAATCACAAAAGGAAGTATTATCATTTTTAGACACATCATTATCATTCATTAAAGGAGAGTAATTACTATGAATTAATTATATAATGGCTTTAAAATTAAAAACATAATGAATTAATTATGTAACTATATAAGTCAAATAAAATTATATCAAGAAATCAATATCAAATATATAATATATATACTAATCGCACACCTCATACATTTAAATCATGTCATTGATCTTCTTCTTCATCCAACTCTTTGTCTGTATCATCCGATCTAGAATCGATATTGTAAGGATCATCATCATCATCATCATCATCATCTTCATGAACATTAACTCCTACATCATCGTGATCTTGTTCCTCTTCTTTGACATCTTCGTCAAGCACATCATCAACTAACTATTGATCCTAATCATCATCTACATCATCTTCTACTTTGATATCTTCTTCTTCCATCACATTATACTTTACTGACCTTCCTCTAAGGATCATGTCTAACAACAAATGACCAATCTGGTTTATGTGGAACCTTTGAGTAAAATACCTGCTCACATTGGCTTGAAAGAACATAGGGCTCATTTATAGATCACTCAAATGACCTTGTAAATCCATTATCATGTTCAATAATAGTTCTGTCAGGATCATTTTCATTCAATCATAGCTTGTACCATTGGATGATGAACATAATTAATTTGAAGGACCTAAAGTCACACTCAAGTATATCACCCAAAATCCCATAGTATCGATTTTCTAAGACTTGAGGATGTATGTCGCTTCTAGATGAAACATTAGTCACGTAAAAGACCTCAGTTATCCTAGAATCACAAATTTTCTTCGTGTCATCCAACTTTTTGATGCAAAATTTATGACCATTGCACTGTTGGCATATGCACACTCCAATGAGACATTGTAGGTGATTGAAGGTTTTGTCATTGATGACAACCTTACAATCCTATGGCATCGGCAAGGCATTACACCGGCACTAGAAAGATCAGACTCTACACCGACACTCAGACCACTGGCACCGATAGAGAAAGGAAGCATACTGGCAGAGAAAGGAAGCATATCGGCACAGAGGCCGACATGATTTTTTTGTTATAATATATTTTGTTTATTATTGTAAAATCTTTAGAAGCCGACTTGGCAACATTGTAAAATGACTCATATATATAAGAGATCATTGTAGGACATTTAAAAAAAAAGAAGAAGTAAGGATTATTATGGTAGAATATAATTAGGCAGACCTATTGTGCAAAATATAGGTTAAGGGTTTATGTAAGAAGCAGAGCAGAAACCAGTACTAGATCTGGCATTATAGATGCATTCTGAAGCAGTACAAGATACTGGATTTATATAATCCATCATTGTAAGTCAGTGAGACTTCCCATTGAGCAGTGAGCTCTAGGCACTTGGCCTTCCTGCATGTGTAGGCCCCTCTTGTAAGTAATATTCTCTTATTGGCCAGTAAGTGAATATTGTGGGTCACAAATCCCACCGAGGTTTTTCCCACACTGGGTTTCCTCGTTAAAATATTGTGTTATGGTGTGTTTTTCATGTGGTTGCTTCCAATTCTATTTATTGCATTATTTCTTGCTTACCGGTACACTGTTATAATATGTTCTACATGTTTTAAGTTAAGAAATTCTACTCACCAGGTAGATACTGATTCACCCCCCCCTCTCAGTATCTGTGGGAATCCTAACAATTGGTATCAGAGCCCGGTCCTCCATTTTTAGAAGCCTAATAGCTTGAGGAAGATCTTGACATCGGTAGAGATGGAAAATTTGATGAAGCAACTAGAAGCAACTCTCTCAGACTATGATGCAGAGAAATTGAAAAACATCAAACTTGAAGATGATCTAAAGACAACTCAGGATATCATTCAGGCACTTCAAGAAAATTTTACCATTGCAAGAAACAAGAGAAGAGAATTATGTGAAAAGATGCAAAATGAGAATGATGAAAAGGAATCACGTAATGATATGATAAACAAGCTGAAACAAGAGAACATGACAACAAAGAATGAGATGCAGGATATGACTATGAGATTTTGTAAGGAAATTGAAGATAGGAAGAAGAATGAAGAAGAGTTGACCAAAAGACTAAGTGATGCAGCAAATGAGAACACAAGACTTGGCTATGAAAATGACCTATTAAAGACAGATCAGATACATACACAGAATGAATCAAATGAACTGATGAGACAGAAAGAGATCTTAGGAAGAGAACTAGATATTGCAAATCAACATAAAGAGAAATTCAAGAAAAGCTCAAAGGAACTTGACAAATTACTGAAGAATCAAAAACCTAAAGGTGACACTTCTGGAATTGGCTTTGAAATTGGAGAAAGCTCTGGTACTGCAAACACTCAGGATCATAGCAAACCGGTAAGGCAACCTAATGCTTATAAATTCAATGGAAAATGCTTTAACTGTAATAAGTATGGTCATAGAGAAAATCAATGTAGATCTAGAAATTATCAAAACATCAACACACCCACCGGTCAATGTTCAAAATGTAACAAAGTTGGTCACAACTCTGAAAATTGTAGAATGAATGTGAGATGTTATGTTTGTGGAAGATTTGGACACCTATCTAAGCAATGTAGAACACATACTGACATAGGTTATGGGAAAGATATTTAGAAGAATAATGTGACTTTCTATGCATGTAACAAGATTGGGCATATTGCAAAACTCTGTAGAAGCAAAGGATCACCAACAGACAACAAAAGTTCTAGTTTGAAAGGAAAAGAAAAAGTTGAAGAGGTTAAGCAAGAATTCTCAAAACAATGGATTAGAAAGTTAGACCTAAATATTGTTGGGAATACTCCTCCACCGGTAGAACCAATCAACACTCCACCGGCAAGACAAAGTAGTGCTTCACTAGTAGGACAAAGCAGTACTCCACCGGTAGGAAGCTCTTCATCAAATTGAAGAAATTTCTTGAGGGTTTGGCAATCAATGAGACATATGCTATAATTCCCTTGGTTAATGGTGAGAAGTTGGAAATTACTTCTATACCAACAGACAATGTTAAGTGACTACTTAACTGGCATGCATTAAATGTGGTAAATGGCAAATAAACATTATAAATTTGTGATTTTGGCTCCATTTCACTTCACCGAGATTCCAAACATTCAAAGAGCATGAAATTTGCAGAGCTAAGGCATTTCAAGCAAAGAGGCAAAACACTTCAGTAATCAATCCATCCAAAGGCAGAAAAAGGTATTTATCATCATGGCATCCTCCTCTGCACCTGAATTCATAGCAAACCCTACAGTAGTCAAGGTTATAAAATGGCCTAGGCCCATATTTCAGGAATCAGCTAGTTCCCGAAATAGCTAAGGAAGATGACAATGTAGGTGCTTTTTCCCAAATTCCAAAAGGAGTTGTTTTTGCAGAAGATCCCAGAATATACATCCATTGCAACATAGAGGAATTAGGAGATGAAGAAACTAAAAACATGTATAAAACTGTCATATGTGACAATTCCGGCAATGTAAAACCTGAAAATAAAATTGTTGAAACCCTAGGATTCACCGAAATCCTTTGCATTCCTGAATTTCCCAAGGAAGTGATTAGGATAGTTTTAAGCAAGGTACATGGTTCATTTTTTTGGCTTGATTCAATTCACAAAATTACAAAGGAAGCTGTGAAAGCTGTAAAAAGGTTACCTTCCACTGATAACAGACCAGACAAGACTAAGAAGGTCTCAAATGACCTAGTAATGAACTTATCTGGTGCAACATCCGACAGAAGGTCTCTGAGGGTTAATGATGTGACTGATATAAATGTGAGATTTTTTAGCATGATTTTAGGGTACAAAGCAACTCATGCAAACAGACTTAACTCAGTTTCTAGTTTATGCATTAAGAGTGCTTATGGCATGGTTAAGGACAATGTGAAAATTGATGTATGTGAATGGTTAAAAGATGTTTTGATTGATAACTTAGGTAAAATCAAGAAGGATAAGAAAGGAACTTTTAGATTTGGAAATCTACTTGTATGCTTGATGCTACATATAACCAAATAGGTTCCTGGTATAGGAAATAAGAACCTTGGATTTGATATACCGGTAGGAAAATAGTTAACATACCTATTCAACTATAGGTCCCAGAGACAATTGAGAGGGGGGGGGGTGAATCAGTTGTCTAATAAATTCAAACCAAAAACTTATTAATCAACTTAATGCTTAATACCGGTAAATCAGTTAAGTATGCCGATAGACAGTGTTAACAGTAAATTGCTATACCGGTAAGAATTAATGCATGAAACATAAGCACAAAGTCATCCACAACACGTGACACCAATATTTGTATAAAGAAAACCTGTAAGGGGAAAAACCATGGTGGGAAACCTTACCCACAATTAGATGATACTAGTGCAGATAGTAAGTGTACAAGAGGGGTCTGCACATGCAGAAAGGCCAACAGCCTAGAGCTCACTACTCAATCACAAATGGGAGTCACACTGACTACAGTTGGATGGTTAAATCCAATAAGAATGTACTGCACAAAATAGCATCTTCATATGCTGGATTCAGTACTAGTGTAATGCTAATATGTTTCTACAAAAACCTAACTTCACCTTCAAATGATGTCTTCGTGTATGCCTCTGCTTTATCTCGCATATACCTTTTCTTAAATCTTTTTCGCATTCCACACTTGATCTTACAAATAAGTTCTTACATTTATATCATACCCCAAGACCAATTTTAGTAGGTCAGCTCTACAAGATATTATAATAAAAACATTTTACAAATAATACAATATCCGATGCAATAACCGATTGAACATGTCGGCTTAATGCATTTAAAACAATAATAAATCATCTCCATAGCGTGCCATGCTGATCTGGAAAAGGTAAACTTGCCGGTGTAACCCTAGATAACCTAGACCTATTTGTCGGTAAAAGCAAATATGCAAATAAAAATATACCAATGATTATTACTTCAAAATAAAGTGTCCACATGATGTCTTCGACATTACCAAGTGTCTTTCATGTCATTGCAGGTACCGGTGAACATTATATCCTGCTGGTTAATCATATACCGGTAACTGTTGCACAGTTTACTGTTTGCCGGTGAATGTTGCTGGATCTCCAAAGTAGGTGTATTTAGTAGGTGTTGACATCAATGGAAAAACCATACCAAAATACCAACAATCTCCCCCTTTGGCATTGATGGCAACACAAGATGGAAAAACCATCAAAGTGCCAAAACAAAAATGCCAAGTGTAAAACCAACAATCTCCTCAAAGTGACAATCTCTCCCCCTAGAAGCAACATGAGTTATTTTATGTTATCCTATACCAATTTTCACCATAGATATCTCTCCTCAATTGATAATGTGGTTTTCCATATATCTCTCCCCCTTTGACATCAAATGCCAAAGCTATAAAATTTAAGTCCATACAAAAATACCAACTACTCCCCTTGAGAAGTAGCTTCCTCATCAAATACTAGAATAAAAGATTTGTCCATTTAATTATGCCGGTTGATGACAATCATCAATTGTCTAAGTCTCTACCGGTGGAGGTATGACTCCGAGCTGATCTCTGAGATACTCAAAAGTTTCCTTAGGCAAAGGTTTTGTGAAAATATCTGCAAGCTATTCTTTAGTATTCACATAAACCAGTTTTATCTCCATTTCTTCAACTTTTTCCCTTAGAAAATTTAGTTTGATAGAAACATGTTTTGTTTTAGAATGTAATATTGGATTCTTAGATATATCAATTGCTGCAGTGTTATCACAATATATGGTAATAGGTTCCTTGCATTTTACCTTTATGTCTTTCAATATTTGCCTAAGCCAAAGTACCTGTGTACAGTTTGTTGTTGCTGCAACATATTCTGATTCTGCTGTTGATAAAGATGTACAACTCTATTTCTTACTTAACCAAGAAACTAATCTCTTTCCAAGAAAGAATGATCCTCTAGTGGTGCTTTTTCTATCATCCACATCCCCTACCCAATTTGCATCTATGTATGCATATAGATCAAAATTTTCATCTTTAGGATACCATAATCCAAGATTTGTTGTGCCTTGTAAGTACCAGAAAATCTTTTTTACTGCCAATTCATGATTTTCCTTAGGATTACTCTGAAATCTAGAAACTATATATATTGCATTCATAATATCAGGTCTGGTTTGTGTCAAATATAGTAAACCTCCTATGATAGATTTGTATCTAGTTGGATTAACAGGTGTAGATTCATCCCTTTGAGATAATTTGTCATTTGTAGTCATAGGTGTGCTTACCGGTTTAGAGTTCTCCATGCCAAATTTCTTAAGTAGTTCTTTCAAGTACTTAGATTGACTCAAAAATATGCCTTTATCAGTCTGTAAAATCTGCAATCCTAAAAAGAATTTTATTTCTCCAATCATAGACATCTCAAATTCTTGCTGCATTTCAAGAGAAAATTCTTTGCATAATTCATCTTTTCCTCCAAAGATTATATCATCAACAAATACTTCCATAATCAAGATGTCATCATTAGTTACTTTGTAATATAAATTGCTATCTGCATTTCCTTTAGTAAAACCAATCTTTAAAAGATACTTATCCAATCTTGCATACCAAGCTCTTGGAGCTTGTTTTAATCCATACAGAGCTTTTCTTAATCTGCAAACCATATCATTGTCATCTATCAAGGAAAATCCATCAAGTTGTTCAATATAGACTTCCTCTTCAAGATCTCCAGTCAAGAATGCACATTTAATATCCTTTTGATAAACTTTGTAATCCTTGTGAGCTGCAGAAGCCAAGAATAATCTAACTGCCTTAATTCTGGCTATCGGTGCAAAGGTCTCATTGTAATCAACTCCTTCTTTCTGAGAATATCCCTTACACACTAGTCTTGCTTTATTTCTGACAACCTTACCATCTTCATTAAGTTTGTTTCTAAATACCCATTGGGTTCCAATTACATTTTTATTTTTAGGTTGGGGAACTAATGTCCAAGTATTATTTTTCTCAAGTTGTCCTAATTCTTCTTCCATAGCTTTAATCCAAAATTTATCTTCACATGCCTCATTGACAGATAATGGTTCAATTTGAGAAATAAGACATACCTCTTCATTTGCCAATCTTCCTCTTGTCATGACTCCTTTAAATTTGCTTCCAATTATCTGATCTTCAAAATGATTCAGTCTTACATACCGGGGTGTCTTAGTTTGTTGTTGTTCTTCAATTACTGTGGAATCCTCTAATGATACTGGAGTAACTGAATCATCATTCTATACCGGTGGATTTATATTTGTCATAATTTCTATTTCCGGTTCAGAGTCTATATACCTTGAAGTTCCTCTGAATTGTTCATTAATATTTACATTTGTACTCTCAACAAATTTCTGTAATATTTTATTAAAACATCTATATGCTTTACTCTTAGATGAATAACCAAGAAATATTCCTTCATCACTTCTAGGATCAAACTTGCCAATATACTCATCTCTTCTAACATAACATTTACTTCCAAAAATTCTGAAATACTTAAGAGTAGGAGTATTACCAAACCATAGTTCATGAGGGGTCTTACCGGTTTCACCTTTGATGTGAGCTTTGTTGAATGTATAGACAGCAGTGCTTACTACCTCTCTCCAGTACACATGTGGTAGATTTGCTTCTGATAACATACTTCTTGCTGCATCCAAAATAGTTCTATTTTTTCTTTCAACAACTCCATTCTGTTGTGGTGTCCGAGGTGCTGATAACTGTCTTTTGATTCCATTTACTTCACAGAATGTATTAAAATCTTTAGATGTGAATTCTCCTCCTTGATCTGATCTTAAACATTTAATTTTCTTACCAGTTTCATTTTCAACCATTGCTTTGAATAGCTTGAACTTCCCAAGTGCTTCTGATTTTTTTCTGAGAAAAGTAACCCAACACATTCTAGAATAATCATCAATAATTAGCATGAAATATCTATCACCTTGCAAGCTTTTAGTTCTAGCTAGACCACATAAATCAATATGAATTAAATGAAGGGCATTATTGGATTTTTCTGGAATACTTTTGAAACTAGCTCTAACTTGTTTTCCAAATTGACATTCCTTGCAAATTGTATTCTGAGGTTTCACAATTTTAGGTAGATCTCTAACTACCTTAGAAGTACTGATTTTTACCATGCAATCAAAATTTACATGACATAGTCTTTTATGCCATAGCCAACTTTCATCTATATGTGCAATTAAGCATGCCTTTTCACTGTTATTCAAATGAAAGATATTACCTCTAGTCTGATTATCGGTTGCAATTTCCAAACCAGTTCTATTCATGATTTTGCATTTTCCATTTTTAAATTGTAATTGAAAACCTTTCTCAACTAATTGACCAACACTTAAAAGATTATGTTTTAATCCTTTAACATAGTAGACATTGTTAGTGTTATGTTTACCATCAAGAGATATTGAACCCTTACCTTTGTTTGAACAGGCTTTGTCATCTCTGAATCTTACTAAACCACCATTGTATTCTTGAAAGTTCAAGAATTTACCTTTGTCTCCAGTCATGTGATGTGAGCATCCTGAGTCAATAATCCATTCATCCTTTGATTCAACTTTAGTTGCTAGGGCTTGTTCTACCGGTTAAGCAATAGGTACCGGTTGATCTTCTGTTATAGCAACAAAGACCCATCCATCGTCTACTGGATCCTCATCAGAATCTTTAGTCACACCTTCATCAACAACATAACAAGATTTATCTTTGTTTTTCTTATATCTGTATCTCTGATATTCAGGATTAGGTTTGTATGTTCTTCTAGCTTCTTCTCTTAGTCTAGCATGTCTATCAGGGCATCTTGAAGCCATATGACCAATCTTATTGTAGTTAAAACATTTAAAGGGTGCTTTACCTTCATACTTACTTCCAATTGAGCCTTTTGGCATTTTTCTTGCAAATAGTGCTTCAAGTTCTTCAAGCTCTTCATTCTCCTTCCTGGTTTCTTCAAGTTCTCTTGCATAAAAGGCTCTCCAGTCTAATTTGTCAAAGGATGGAGCAGATGATGTTGATGCTTTGAAGGCCAAATCAGTTTTTATAGTAGTAACAAGACCAAATTCCTCAATTTCGAAAGCTGAAAGTTTTCCAATCAATGTATCCCTAGTTACTGATGTATTAGGCATTGTTCTCAACTCATTTATAGCAGTAACCTTCATTTTATATGCCAGTGGCAAACCTCTTAAGATTTTTGAGACAATCTCATCTTCACTCAAGGTTCCTCCACAACATTTGATACCTAAAACAATTTCATTTACTCTTTCCATAAAAGCAGAAATCCTTTCATCTTCTTCCATTTTCAGATGTTCATACCTGACTCGGAAGCTTTCAAGTTTTGCAATTTTGATTGTGGAATCCCCTTCATTCAGTGTTTCTAAATGATCCCAAATAGCTTTTGTAGTGGACCTATCTGATAATCCCATGATTTGTTGATTTGATAATGCGCTCAAGAGTGCTTCTCTTGCTTTGCAATCATTTTCTTCATCTTTAGCTAAAGTAGTGGGAGTAGTCTGACTAGCTACAGCAGCAGTATAACCATTCTTAGTAACTTCCTAGATGTCTTTACCAATGCAATTCAGATGTGTCTCCATTCTGATTTTCCATATCCCATAGTTGGTTCCATCAAGTTTAGGACTATCCTTTCTGAAATAATTAGTAGACATTGGATCTCCTCAAGTTGTTAAACTTCTGCAAAAAGAGGACTAAGCTCTGATACTAATTGTAGGTCCTGGAGACAACTGAGAGGGGGGGGTGGGGTGAATCAATTGTCTAATAAATTCAAACCAAAAACTTATTAACCAACTTAATGCTTAATACTGGTAAATCAGTTAAGTATGCCGGTAGACAGTGTTAACAATAAATTGCTATATCGGAAAGAATTAATGCATGAAACATAAGCACAAAGTCATCCACAACACGTGACACCAATATTTGTACGTGGAAACCCTGTAAGGGGAAAAACCATGGTGGGAAACCTTACCCACAATCAGATGATACTACTGCAGATAGTAAGTGTACAAGAGGGGTCTGCACATGCAGAAAGGCCAATAGCCTAGAGCTCACTGCTCAATCACAAATGGGAGTCACACTGACTACAGTTGGATGGTTAAATCCAATAAGAATGTACTGCACAAAATAGCATCTTCATATGCTGGATTCAGTACCGGTGTAATGCTGATATGCTTCTACAAAAACCTAACTTCACCTTCAAATGATGTCTTCATGTATGCCTTTGCTTTATCTCGCATATACCTTTTCTCAAATCTTTTTCGTATTCCACACTAAATCATCTCCATAGCGTGCCATGCTGATCTGGAAAAGATAAACCTGCCGGTGTAACCCTAGATAACCTGGACCTATTTGCCGGTAAAAGAAAATATGAAAATAAGAATATACCAATGATTATTACTTCAAAATAAAGTGTCCACATGATGTCTTTGACATTACCAAGTGTCTTCCATGTCATTGCAGGTACTGGTGAACATTATATCCTACCGGTTAATCATATACTGGTAACTGTTGCACAGTTTACTGTTTGCCAGTGAATGTTGCTGGATCTCCAAAGTAGGTGTATTTAGTAGGTGTTGACATCAATGACAAAACCATACCAAAATACCAACATCAACAACATGGGTGAAAACAAAGAAAAGAATATTCATGACTATTTTCAAGCACTAAAGGCTAGGATGAAGAAAATAATTAGACTATCACAGAAGATTGTAAACAAATACAAGGATGAAATATGTTTTGTGATAAAAAAGGATGAGATCTGGATGGAAGCAGTCATCCCAAAAACAATTTGGGTAACAAAGATGGGTTATGAGACCGATGATCATATCATCGAGACTTATGCTAAAGCACTTCTGGAAGCACCAAATGAACCTAAGGAAGAAGTATTTGGTAGTGTTGAGACCATAGAAAATCAAATTCAATCTAAGAAGAGAGTGAAAAATGTTGAAGCAGTTGTGAGAAGAGGTTCTAGACAGGCTAAGGCTATTAAAGAAGATGTACTGAAACAAATCGGTATCACTGAGGATGAGTTAGGAACTCTACAACCTGAAACTCACCTATCACCAGTAGCTACTTCTTCAAAGAATGACATACCTACAACATTCAAAAGAGTTGTAAGGAAAAGGGATTCTTCATCGACATCCACACCTTCACCTAGAAGAACTAGACAAAAACAACAGGCAGTGAGGTCTCCGGTTAGAAAGACAACACCAAAGAAAAAGTTGACACCAAAGAAGAAGACTAAACAAAACATGGCCCCTCTTGACAAATTGCTAAATGAAATCACAGAAGAAGGGAAACTCAAGAACATGGGAAAGGTATATGATACATTGTCAGTAGATGAGAAAGAACGAGTTGAAAACAGTGTCATTTTACACTTGGACATCTATAAGAAGTTCTTAATGGAAGTTGTAGATGAACTACTTGATGAACTGTTCAAGAGATTGGAAGCAAGAAGACAAGATGTTGTAGAGCTTGATAAGAAAATCAAACTTGAAAAGTTACTTACTGTTTACCCAGTAAAACCACCTAAGGAGATAGATGACTTAATTGCAGAAGCCAACCGGTTAGTATTCTCTACTGCACACTGACATATTGGATTAATGGTTGGAAGAATAAAAGAGATAACAAAGGAAACAAAAAATGCATGGGATATATTCCTTGTTGAAAAAGAAAAACAGGAAGAGTACATGAACCCCAAACCAATAAAGGTATACCAGAAGGAGAAGGACAAAGGAAAATGAAAGGTTGGTGGACCTCTGAGCATCAAAGCAAAAGACAACTTACTCCCACTGCCTCTGACTACCCCACTGGTAACAACAACTAAAGATCAACCGACAGATGAGAGTATGGATATAGAGGATCCTAATCCTGAAATTTTATACACAGTAGATGTTGATACTCAAATAGTCAACATTATGATAGATCAGGACACAACCGGCAAGACAGATATGGCTAGTGAGCCATTGACAACTAATAAGATTGATAATACAAAGCAACAGATAGAGAGACAAGCAGAGCAACAGGCTCCGGAACAGGAATAGATTCACATGGAATCAGTGCCACCGGCAACAGGAGAAGAGCTAAAACCATTGCTTAAAGAAATGGAAACACAGACATACCTACTAGAGGTCACTACAAGCTTGGTTACTTCCTCCACCGACGAAATTCAGAATATAGGTTTCTCCTCAGTAGGTTACAAATCTACAAATGTAACTGTAGTACTTTTGGACTCCATTAAAAAGATAACAGATTGTAGTTCACAGGCTTGTAAAGATATAGATGACACAATCCCAATTTTGAAGATGATAGCTCCTAACTATAACATAGACAATAAGGATTCTTTAAGCCAACTTGATGCTTTGGGTAAATACATCACTGAGAATACAGTGACTGTTGAGCAAATAAAGGAAGAAGCATTGAAGGATAAGTTGGAAATTGAAAAGCAACATTTTTTTGAAGATCAAATAAAGAAGTGTACTAGGGAATTTGACACACTTCTACCGGAACTATGTACCTTATTGAAGGAATTCAAAACTCTGTATAGAGACATCTGTAATACAAACTTTTTGATAGTAGACATAGATAAGAAAATGAGCAAGGTACAAGATGAAATAAATAAACTTGCTGACAATTTTGTTAACTCACCTGATACATTATCAGTTTTTGAACAAAGGATAACAAGTTTTGAGGAAGAGTTACTTAAGTTTGAAAGAGAAAAGGAGAGAATAGTAAATAAGGCAAATAATTTGAGACTAAGACTGAGTCCAAGACTAGACTATCTAGCATCATTATGGAAGGAAATATCTGAGGCACTAGTACAAGGATAGAGAACACTGGCAGAGCATATGCAACACCTCACTGGTACAGTTCAAAGAACAGAGATGGAAATAAAGGACAACAAGAAGTTTATGGAAAGTATAAACTTGATTTTGGCAGATCTTTTTCAAATTTTAACCACCCAGTTACAAGGTTGAGACTACAACTCTACTGACATCTTGACAACCTTTGTCATTGATGCCAAAGGGGGAGTAGTAGTATGAGAAAATAACCGACAGAAGCCTTATGTACTCAGGGGGAGTTCTTATATTTTTGGTAACATATTTTTGGAAACATTTTTTTGGATTACAAGTTTTGGATACACTTTTGAATTTTCTCATGAGTGTTGCCATCAATGCCAAAGGGGGAGATTGTTGGCATATGCACACTCCACTGAGACATTGCAGGTGATTGAAGGTTTTGTAATTGATGGCAACCTTAAAATCCTATGGCACCGACAAGGCATTACACCAACACTAGCAAGATCAGACTCTACACCGGCACTTAGACCACCAGCACCGACAGAGAAAGGAAGCATACCGACAGAGAAAGGAAGCATACCGACACAGAGGCCGACGTGATTTTTTTGTTATAATATATTTTTTTTATTATTGTAAAATCTTTAGAAGCCAACTTGGCAACATTTTAAAATGACTCATATATATAAGGGATCATTGTAGGACATTTTGAAAAAAAGAAGTAAGGATTATTATGGTAGAATATAATTAGGCAGACCTATTGTGCGAAATATAGGTTAAGGGTTTATGTAAGAAGTAGAGCAGAAACCGGTACTGGATCTGGCATTATAGATGCTATTCTGAAGCATTACAAGATACTGGATTTATATAATCCATCATTGTAAGTCAGTGAGACTTCCCATTGAGCAGTGAGCTCTAGGCACTTGGCCTTCCTGCATGTGCAGGCCCCTCTTGTAAGTAATATTCTCTTATTGGCCAGTAAGTGAATATTGTGGGTCACAAATCCCATCGAGGTTTTTCCCACACTAGGTTTCCTCGTTAAAATATTGTGTTATGGTTTTTTTTTCATGTGGTTGCTTCCAATTCTGTTTATTGCATTATTTCTTGCTTACCGGTACACTGTTATAATATGTTCTACATGTTTTAAGTTAAGAAATTCTACTCACCGGTTAGATACTGATTCACCCCCCCCTCTCAGTATCTGTGCGAATCCTAACATGCACCACATAGCATTGTGGTGTTTCACCTGCAATATTTCAAACATGTAAAAATTATATCATCACCAGTTCATAAACATATTTATTCTTGGTCGAATGTATGCAAAAAGCAACACACACACACACACACACACACACACACACACACACACACACACACACACACACACACACACACACACATCAATACAATTGAAATTTTTTAAAATAATATGGGTGATTAAAATATTTATACGTACCTGTTTATCTCTTAAACCATATGCTAAATCAATTTCCCTTGGTGTAACATTGGAATCTCCATTACGATGAGCTTCTTTAACCAATGAAGCCACATCTTACCATGTTAATGCATGACCAGATTGTTGACATTGTTCAATCCATACTGTCATCCAATCAAGATTGTTTGCGACATACAAATCTAGTGCCTCCCACTCTCGACCAATTATATAAAAAATAAATAAATATTTACAATTGATGTATATTGAAGATTAAGAATTAATTAAATACAGTATATATAAAAGCCAAATTTAATTAAAATGTATTCAGATTAATGTCCACGAACATCTTATAATTACCTCACTTTCTTCAATCTACCTTTCCCCATCAGGTACTCCCCTTCAAATTTGTTAATGGAGTTGGGATCCCAAATGCGATCTACATGGATCTTTGCCGCGAACTTAGGAAGATATTCAGTAATGTACACCATAGTTTTGTATACCATATATCCCTCCACCATAGAATCCTCAGGATGTGCTCTTAGTCAAACCAAAGCCTTAAATTTTTTGAAGTGCCTCTCAACCAGCCACATTGACCTTGTGTGTACGGGTCCACACAATTCAATTTCCTCAACTTGGTGTATGAGGTAGTGTTCTTGTGCATTGAAAAATATCGAAGGTAGACACTTTTGCATTTCACACATTAGATGAGGAATTTTTCTCTTCCAATAATTTATATCTTCTTTATGGATTTATTTAGATGACAACCATCTACAAGTGATTCAAGACACAAATATATTAACGAGACTTAACAAAATAATATACAATGTGTTACATAACAAGTAAAACAAATGACAAATATAATATCTATACAAAAAATTGAAAAAATATCACTACTTACCTCATGTATTTTCCAAGATCATATATAACTTGTTTGACATTGTTGTCGAAGTGGTATGGGAGAGATAGAGGTAGAACGTATTGCAACAATTATAAAATGATCTTTTCATTGTTTTTCCAAAACTAGTAAACATAATACAAGGAAAAGTACATGCAATATAAAAATATATAGTAAATATAAAAGAACATGAATTACCTTAATGAAGGTATGCCAATCGTGCATTTTCATCCCCGGTCCAAATTCACCTTTCTTTGTTATGATATTGTTTATCTACGCAACAAATCCTGTGGGAAATTGATTTTTTCGTATGACTTCTTTTATAGCATTGCTTTGCCGCTCTGTTAATAACCAAGGAAGGCCGCTTATATTAATTTGGTCTCCATCACTATTTAATTGAATGACATTTTTCATTGCATGATTGGATTCCTAAATGTCACTACAAATTTTGACAATTTTTTCTTTGTCATGCCTTCCATCCAATATTTTCCATAATGTCTTTGTTATATTCTTTCTGATATGCATAGTATCAAACAAATGCACAATTTGTATCTTCTCATAGTAGGGCAACCTATTAAATTGTTTGGGATAACTTTTTAGTCCCTTTGGTAGCTGGTCATTAATGCTTTGACGACCTTCATGAAGCATATAAGTTTAAAAAGTTAACAACGACAATCATCATCAATTACAACATGAGTAAACAAAACACAATATATAAATATAAATTCCAAACATATCATATATGATAGATAAGCAATTTAATTTAATGACATTACCTTGACGATTAATTCTATTATATTCCAACTTCCATAGGCGAGGTGTCATTCTTCATGGTTTTGATGTAGTCTCTTCTTTTCCATTGAAAATATGTTTTTCAGTAGTTTGATACTTATGATTTTTGTGGAGGAAGTTCCCATACTCATCAAACACCTACTTTCCTAAACTTGTTGAATGACGAGATTTCATCTTTAGACCACAAACTGGACATGCAAATTTTCCCTTTGTTTGAAGACCTGCAAGATCATTTATAATTGGATTAAATATGCCAATTTTTATAATTATATATATATATATATATATATATATATTGAATAGATTATTTTTAAAAAAGTATGATTTATAGTTTAAAAAATTAAATATTATTAAAGTGTGCAAGTTGAACTTGATAACATACCACAAAAATGTGTTAGCACTAGGGCATCATGAATTGTCCATACAAGCATTGCATGGAATTGGAATTGTCTTTGTCCTATTGGTCTAAAGATGTCATACATAGTGACACCATTCCATAACTTTGGTAACTCTTCGATAAGAGGCTTGATATATACATTCATATCTTTAACTTGGTACTTACCTAGTTGAATGAACAAAAACGTTACGTAAATTATAACCATTTTACTACAATATATATAATTTAATGTACACGACTATTAAATGAAAAAAATACCTGAAACAATATGTAGACACTTAAATTAATTAATTTAATTCCTCGCATAATTAATTTATTAATTGTGCCAATTCCTATTCCTTCTCAATATTAATTAAATATAATTGATGTTGTCACTATAGATTATTGATTGATTTATTTAATAAATATATCTACCTTTTATTCTTCGAAAAATCCTTAAAATTAAGTCTCTCCAAATCCCCTCTTTAATTAATTAATTTTAATTAATTGATTGATCTAGGTGATTCCTACAAATCACCTTTTTCCTAACCCATCATTAACCTAATGGATTCTTCTAGAAACCCCCTAATCTCACTTAACATTATTCTTCTAATTTTTAATTCCCTCCACTCATTCTCTCTCCTAGTCAAATCCTCCTACAAACATCATTTGTCCTAATCCCACATAATCATTCTTCTAATCCCTCTCCTAATGACTTGTTAGTGGCTAATCCTCATGATTAGCCAGAAAGTCAACTCCTTGTCCCCTCCATCCAACCAACTTCCTTAAATGCCCTTTTTCTAGGTGAATGCAAGATTTTTCAAAATCTCACATTCCTCTAGGCACCTCTATCTCCAAGGAATTTTTAATTCCTCTTTATTCCTCCAATCCTTATGATCGTCCTTTTTGAAGAATTTTTAACTCCTCATCCCCATCTCTCAAGGAATATTTAATTATTTTCTCTTCTCTAGGTACATTGGGAAGTCTTTCCAATGAACCTTGAGGAGTGTGGAGACAAGAAATGCCTTTAAGGCATATGTCTTGGTATACACACTTGTCTTGTCATCTCCTCTTGGGCCATGTGTGAGCTCACATGCAATCTTGACCCTTCATCTTGGGTTAATCCTAGCCCTCCATTTCTTCTCCTCTTCTCCTATAAATTGAGGACTCCATCCCCTTATTTCACATCTTCAAGTTAGCTAAGTTTATGCTGTCTAATTGAGTTTGAGAAATCATCCATAGCACCCAAACTCTACTCAAATCTCCATTTCTCCATCACTTATCCAAATCCCTCATCCATTACATGTCATCCTCTTGTGCACAATCTTGGAGATCCATCCACATTCAACAAGGAAGCCAATCCAATCAAGTCAAGGAGGGGCGCATCCTTGGCTTCATCAAAGGCTCAATCTGAAGGAGAAGGTATATATTTGCAAGGTATAAATAGTTGTTTTGTGTTTTATGTGGTTTTTTTGATGTTTTTATGCTTTTATGTGTTTGAATGCTTTATTTTCATACTAACCATCTAATCTCACCTTACACATTTTCCCCCTCTTCACAATCATTGCCAACATGCTCCCTCTTTATTGACATCCATGCAAGAATGTTATTGTTGACAACAAAAATAGGCCACACTAAGAAAATAGATCTCAGCTCTCTAAATGGATTGACACCGTCCGCTACCAATGAAAGCCTAAGAATATGAGGTTCTTCTTTAAAGTGTGGCCATTTTTTTCTCTATGAACCATCTACAGGTATTCGAAGAATGTCATCTCCACTTCTATTCTATGTATGGTAATCCATAAATTGCGCTAAGCTTGCGCACCTAAATAATAATTGCATATGTGGAATAATGGGAATATAATGAAGAACCTTGCGAGGCACCTTTTTTGTTAGTTGATCTGTTTTATATCTACTGATATGACATTCAGGGCATTCTGTTGCAAATTCATGTTATTTATGATATATAATATGATCATTGGGACATGCATCTATTTCTTGATACTCCATTCCAATATCTTTCATAATGGTAGATAATTCTTAGTATGAGCAAGGTAGAATATTTGATGGTGGTAACAAAAATTCACCTATCAATCTACATCGAAAAAATAACTTGTTAATATAAATAATATTAATGGTACATATTTCACCCTTTATTTACTAGTGATAAAATAACAACAAAAATAGATAAAAAAAGATGACATATATGACATACCTTAACATACGTGAGATTGTTATGTTGGATAAACCATTCATAACCTTCAAGTTCACAAACAACAATACAACAGAGAGAAGAGTTGTTTGGGAGCCTTCATAAAGGGGCTTGTATGCCTTCTCAAGTATAGGTAAATTATGAACAACATCAAAGTCATCTTGATCATCATGATCAACAATGCCAGTACTAAATGTGTCATGGATCAATGTATTTGTACCATCATCTTCAACTGTGTTTTTTGGCGCATGACCATCTTCTTCCATAGGATTATTATCTTCATCTTCAATATTCACACCTCCATGTTCCTCCACTTGGAAAACCACATTCTCTGAGTTGTGGTAGTCCATATCATGTGCCCTAGGGCGCCCTACCTATATAATAATGATCAACATAAATAAACCATGATCATTATCTCATTATCAAGTGATTTTCTATGTATATAAATTGTTAAAATGATATAAATATTTACAAATGCAATAAATATAAACACATATAATGAACAACTTACCAATGGATGATAATCATACCCCCCTTCAATGTGACCATGTTGCCTACAATGTTTCTCAGTTGTTGTGATTAAAAGTCTTCTTGTCTTTAAGCCCTTAGAATTTTTGCAGGGACAATAACATTTCCCATCACCTTCTCTTTTCAACCTAGACCACAACCTAGCAGTTTTCTCCTTATTTTGTTCTTGACTAATATTATCTGGCATTATATTTCTTCACAGGCACAAAAATCGGACTATAAAAAATTTAGTCTATAACCTTCACAAACCTAGCAAAACATTGTCATAAGTACGATAAACACTGTTCGCGCAATTTTTTATATTTTTTACTTTTTTACTTATTTTTTGTCGAAATTCTAACGACCACCTATTGTAACTCCAATGAAATTAATAACCATGAAAATTTTGACGAAAGTAGGGCAATTTTTTTTTAAATAACAAATTGACACAGTTAACCTCATAATATCCGACAAAACAAAAAAATTCCCATAGTTCGTCAGAAATTTTCATCAGAAAATGCACCCAAATGAGTTAGTGTCAGCTTCCCCGGAGGCGTTACCAACTCTATCGATCTGATAGATTCATAGATGTAGATGCAACGTGGAGATGTTTGCGTGGCGTGCTACTGTCCTGCCAACTTGCCAGCCAACAGGTGGCCGTTGGGATGTTACGACCCACACCAGGAAGGAATCGTAATGCCTCCCTGCGCGACCACCGACATTCAAACTCATCCCTTCGCTTATATCCTTGGTTTTGGGAAATTTCCAGGGGATCTTTTGGCAGATTGAAGACTTACTCTTGGGAATTGAAGCTCTTGGAGACACCACCACCATTGTTGCAGCATCATCAAGCTACCAAGTTTACCAAGCATACCAATAGTTACCAAGCACCAGGGGAGTAATCTAACTCTATCTTGCATTTCCAATATCTCATTTATTTTCCAATTACCAAATAGCATAACATTGTCTTTGTATTTGTCTTTGCATTCTTCTTTATCATCTTCTTCATTATCTTCCTTTCCTATGGCTTTTTGGGTTGTTTGTGGAGGTGGAAACACCAAAAATGGGGTCTGACTTAGGTAGGCTCCAAAACACAACCCCCAACATTTTCTCTCTTGCATGTGTGTAGGGATTACGTTGCAGGATTGAGTGTCATATTGTGGAAGTAAACATCACAACAAGCATCTTGGTGAGTTCATTCTTGACTTCCTCTTCTATTTAGCTATTCTTTTTCATAGTTAACATTTGTACATTGCATTCTGTCTATTTAGTTAGCATTCATCAAGTTTTGCATTTTGTTCATACGAACTGGATGTTTTTGTCTAGCTATGTACTCTGTCTGACCTAGACACTAGTGTGCCACGCTATAGTCCGCCAACCGCATTGCAGTCCCAGACCTGCACTGTTGTCTTGGCCACAGAGCCTTGCAGAGTTTGCTTAAGGTCCATCTCAATTCCGTGATAGGTCCAAAACATTATGTTTTCCCCTAGCCCAACCTTGTGCTAGCTCACAAAGGTATTGGAAGGACCATTCGCTCTCCGAGGACTCATCACTCCTGGGGTATTAAATTCCCTTCATTACATTTTGGTGAACCTGGCATGAAACATGATTATCTTTGCATTACTTTCTTTTTGATTTATCTAAGTGCATTTAGTCTTTTCAATTTTCAAAGGTTTAAAAACTTGAAAGCAATCTAGAAAAAAAGAAAAAAAAGAAAAAAAAGAAAAAAAGAGAAAAACCAAAAACAAACTTTCATTCACATTTAGTCTAAATTTCTGCATTCTTCATTTATCATTGAAAATTAACTTTATCATCCGGTGTTCTTGTAGTGTGGTCCTGGACATCGTATAGCTTGTCTATGAGCTTTACGAATCAGACTGCAACAAGAGCCGTAGTCAGGAGGTCATCCATGCGAAGTTTTTCCCCTGATCACTATAGTCCTCCTCTACCCGATGCTGTGCAGGGTGAGTAGTCATCTGATCCCAATGAGTTCTTGACCTCTCATAGTCTAAAATCTATTTTGACTGGGGGCCTTCTGCTTCTAATTCACAACCTAACTCTCCTAGGGGTTCTACCCCATCTTCCCCTCTTGCTATCGATCACGATTATGCCGTCTGTATCGATTTTGAGCAGATCAATTCTTTAGAGAATAATCTGAGAGATTTTGAGGGATTCCTGGATTGAGAGAACATCCTCCCCCAAGTCGGGAATGTCATCAGAACATTGAGAGACATATTGATATTTGACAGGAGAGGCCTGGAGATGCTGAGGGTCCTATCCATGATTGCTAAAATCCATGTGCCCCTAGTTGACGTGCCCCCCGTGGACACCTAGTTTTATCTATTTGGTTCCTAGGTTGTTGTTAGCATCCTGGGGTTGGGAGCCCCGCATAGTGGATTCCACTATGCGTAGTTTCAGTGCCTCCTCTATTCCTTTAGGTTACATAGGTATGGCTAGTGAATCGATTGCTATTTCCATTGTTTCCCATATTGCAGTTGTCTCTGCTAGTGCCACGTCAGTCAACATGTCATCTGGTAGGGGAGGTGGTGCAACTCCACTACCTTCTCCTTCGTCTACGATCCAAGTTCTGAATACTGTACTGCAGAACATGGGCCATCTTCAGTTGCATCTCACTTCTCTGGCTTCTGCTTTTGGCCAATCATTTGTACGCGCATAATATAAGAAGAGCCCTTTAGAGATCACTATCCTGAATACCATCCTTCTAATGACTATCGAGTCATTGAATTTTGATAGGTTCAGTGGCGATGGTGACCCAAACACTCACATCGATTCATTTATGACCACGTGTAGTGACTATCACAATCTAGACTTTGTTCTCCTTAAACTATTTGCTCATTCCCTCAAAGGGACTATATTGGAGTGGTACAATTCTCTATTTGACCACTCCATCCACACCTTTGACCAGCTGATGGATCTCTTTCTCAAGAGGTTTTAGGATAACATAGGCAACAAGGTGGTGCAAGAGCACCTAGCTTTTAACCAATTTGTTGATACATTTTCAAATCTTGGTGTGATAGTCCTTATTTTGGGTCATCATTTGAATAATGGACTATTTGGAGGTCCACATGTGTGTTTGGTAGTCATTTCAAGGGTGATTGTCACCAAGGTTTGTGTGTTTTCTTAGATTTGGCCAATGAGCCCTTGTAAGCCTAAAAAGGCATTATTTTACATTATGATGTAAAATGTCTTGTAAAGCCTCATTAGGCATTTGGTCATGTCATTTGGATGTTAATGAGTCATCCTAGGAGGTTTAGTATGAGTAGAAATGCATAGAAGGCAAAAATGCACATTTGAGCAAAAGTTGTCATTGTTGCTTGACAACTTTTTGCAACTTTTTGAGCAACTTTGTATTTTTGAGCAAATCGGTGGTTAGGAAACTGATGAAGAGTTGGTTATGAACAAAATGGCATATAAAATACTCTGAGAATGATTGTACAGGGGTTGGAAAATCCTTGAGCAAGTTTGAATAGAATTTGAAGACAATTTCCAGATTTTTGCCTTATATTTTGTCATTTTGTAGCAACGGTCCATACCAAATGGATTGAACTTGTTACTGTTATCGCATGAAGGTTTAGTGAATTACATTGTGTTTCTCAGGAAGTGTTTGTAATTTCTCTTAGTGCAGGTTTGAAGGGTATTTAAAATTTGTCTCTTATTGCATTGCTCTCGGTCTGAGCAAGGGTTCAAGAGCCTAGTCATGGTTCCAACTTGAAATCCTTTGAGTTTTACCCAATGACCCTTGGGATTCAAGTCATGGAACCCTTGTAAAATGTATATACCTTTTGGAATGACCTGGAAGTTATTGGGAAGCAACTTACTATCATTTCCTTGGCGAGCTCTGCCATAGCCCGACGAAATATGACTGTTAATTTTGTATTTGCTTGCAGGGATGACCAGTTGTGAATGTGCCAAGTGTTTGGCATGGAAGTGTGATGAAAGGCAGAGTCTTAGTGAAGAGGTGGAGGTTTGATAGGGTGTAGAAGCGATTAAAACCTTTCAGTGAAGACTGCTAACTCCTAAACCCTCAAAAGTGCCCATTTTGGGATCCGTACAAGTACGGACAGACCAGACTGCCTACCCTAGTGGATTCAAAAGTTTGTCCAAAAGGGTACTCAGATCACCAAAGGTGTTAGGAGGTTCTTTGAATGTTTTCTGATTAATTGCCCAAAAACCGACAAGGTAGGGCTAATTGGGGCTCTAGGGCTACTAGGCCTAGAAAATAGGAAGAAGAGGGAGCGATGAGAAAATGGTGAGGAGCCAATTCAAGAACCACTTGAATGGAGTTGAAACACCTATAAGACACCCCATAAAACCCCTGCAAGTATATGTTGGAGGTTGGATGATCTAATGGTTGGATTTACTTTAGTGAATCCTTGCCATGCTTGAAAGCAACTACAGAGAACAACTTGATAGGGGGCACTCCAAGGGAGTTTGATTGGTTGAATTATTATATGGACAAGTGAAGAGTGTTGGAAGACCACTAAAACATCCTTTACATACCTATTGAAAAGGTGTAACTCTCTTTGGACATCTCTCCCCATCACAAGGTCATTATATACGACCTTGTTCATTGTAAGCAGAAACCAAATGAGAAGGTGATAGATTTTATCTCACGATATTAGGCGATCTCAACTAAGGTTCCCTTTTCCCTGCCAGATAATGACTTGTAGTGTATGTTCATAGGCAACCTGCAACTGGCATTGAGGGAGAAGTTATCCCTGAATCGTCATCAGAACTTTGCCAACATGTGCTCTACCTTAACCGATTATAAGCACATTGTGACACAATTAAGAGATTCTTCTTCGAAACCTTGTGGTGGGTCCTTTCCTGGAATGTCCTCAAATGGGTCTTGGAGGAATAAAGCCATGGTTGATATAGTAGATACTCCTTCGATAGCTTCCTCTCAATCTTCACAAAATCGAGTCTTCACAAAATTGAATGACTCTTATTTGAGTATCATGTAGCAGTTATTGCGAGACAACCTAATCACCCTACTTGAGCCTAAACCTCAGTTAGATTGCTGACCCTACCACCACTGGTTCGATCAAAGTATTGTCATTACCATCGTGTGCCTGGTCATGAAACTGAGAGATGTTATTGTCTTAGACACATTATCCAAGACCACATCGACATTGGGGCTATCAAAGTTGACGCAAGGAAACACAAGTTGAACAAGTCCTAGATAAAACCAATAGTGACTTGCAGAGGTATACCAATCTATTTCCTTTGCACTTGACAAATGTGATTTGTACATCCGATCCAGCCTTAGATGGTGGTCCGTATGTCAATGTGTTTACCATCAACCCTATCATCTCCCCCTGCCTAGAAGAGGAAGGTGTTTGACATTCTTATCTCATTCACACCGCTTGATGCCCCATATTGCGGAGAGCCTATTCCTATCTATATACTTGCTCAATTGAATGGTCAAACTATCACAGGTGTGATGGTTGACCCCTCCAGCAGAGTTGATGCCATCATGAAAGAGACACTCTTTGTGAATGGATGGCATAGGTCAGTCTATGACGAATGCCACACTACCTTGCAGACCCACCATGGATTCTATATCAGCCCATTGGGCAGCATCACCTTGACGGTCATGGTAGGTCCCAAGGCGGTTTCCTCAGTTTTTACTATCATCACTAAGTCTGATCTCTTCCAAGTTAGACTTGGGATCCCATGGTTGATTGCCATGGAGGTGGTTCCTTCTGTGGTTCACAAGTGCTTAAAGTTTCCTCATGATGGCACAATGCATATCGTCCAGGACACTGGCTATCGATCATTGATTTCCCGTGGGGACTTCTCTTTGGATCACTTATAGTCTACCCCGATTGGGCCAATGCTTCCCTGTGGTGACCTTTTATACCATGTGTATTATAAATAGAAGATGAGAGAGTCAGCTTCTACATTGGCTCAGCCTCTGTTCCTTTGTCACCTCCCACATCAACTTCTGCAGCCAAGATCCCAGTCTTCGAATGGGTTGTTCAACATGTCCCTCCATCATAGGGGGACGGGGCTAAACCTGCTCCCACATTGAGACCTCCTCATCCGCCTAAGACCATGCAAACCCCAATGGTGTCCTCTATTTCTGTGATTACAACTAGTGTAGCCAAAGGAAAGGCACCTTCACTGCCGAAGTTCATGGCTCGCCCACCCTTTGAGCTTCCCATCATGGCTGATATCCCTAGGCCATCTCGCTATGCCACGGGGAAGCGCTTGTCTCGGGTTCCTTCATCTCCACTTGCATCTACATCATAGACCATGCCAGCGCCTCCTATCCCTCAGTGCACTCCTCAAGAGAAGTAAGGTCAGGTGCCCGTCACTGTGAATGTGGTGCCCGTTTTAGATGTCCCTCTTATTTTATTAGTTAGGCCTTCTTCTGTCCTTGAGATGATCCTAGAGGCCTCTCCTATGGAGCATAATGCTCCTGATTCATCTCAAATTGTGGTTGGTGGTCCCCACCTCCATCGAAACCAGCATGTGTGTGAGCGTAAATGCTTCTGATAGGCCTAGGCTCGAGCACGTGATGTTGCCTTATAGTCCACTGGTGCATCCTCCAGCGCTGCTATTTTGAAGCCTGTTCCCTTAGTGGCTCTTGCTTTTGCATGAGTTTTAGTTTCACTTTCCGCTGCTCCAGGGACCTTTGATGACTCTCTCCCTAATTGGGTGTAGGTCTTCATCACTCCTTCCTTGGAGCCTCTGCTTATCACTTCTTTGTCAAACATGCCTCCCTTGTCTCGACCCCTTAACATGTCACATACATAGGTGATGCCTACTCCAACTTTTCTATGCCACCTGCTTCACCACTGCTCCAACATTCAAGTTTTCCTGAGGTTCTTTAGCCTGCTACGGTTTATAGGAGGCCTAACACTCCTATCCCGTGTAAACACAAGTTTGAGCAGGGCCTTGTTTCAGAGTTTTGACAATGCAAATATTCACAAGTATGTTCTTCATCCCTTCTTTTGCTAGTCTCAGTGCTTGCTGGTTTGCCTGTTTCTATTTGCATGATCGAGAAGGTCTCACCTTCTCCTGAGTTCGTCATTGCCCCTCTTCTAGAGACCAACAATCCTTTTCTTGTTCCATCTTCTCCAAGTGAGTCACCTACTTCTTCCATGGAGCTCTAAATGTTAAGCTCCTTAGAGGACATTCCGACCTTATCCACGATCTTTACACACTCGTTGACCCTCACCTCCTTCGAGCTTGTAGATGAAGATGTTGTTGCTGCTTCATCTCTTGCTCTCATTACTTGTGAGGTACCCAATGCAACCCTTGCAATAGTCCCTCTTTGAGCTCGCCCCCCTCTCCCTATGACCTAGATTGGGAGGATGAGGCTCTTCTTGATGATGATGATCTCTTGCAGTATGATCCCCTCCTAAGGGTTGATCATTAGGACTTTTATTTTCCATCTCCATCTGCTTGCATGTGTGTGTGGTTGTGTTCCCTCGTGCTTGATTTATTTGTTTGTTCCCTCCTGGGGGACCCAAGTCACTCTGTAGGTACTTGGATGCGGGAGGTTGAGTGTTTCTATCCGTTGTGCTCTCCTAAAGGACCCAAGTTACTTCATAGGTTCTCGGATACAGGGGATTTTTTGTCATGCACATTACTCTATTTGTTTACCTCCTTCTATTTGTCGTATCTTGCTTTTTGACATTCGGGGATGATGCAAAGCGTTGGGGGCATTCTTTGCTTTCTTCCATGTTGACCCAAATTTTTATTTTATCTTTGTCTTCCCGTGCTCTTCTTCAGATCTAAGAAATTTGGCACTATGACGATACACCCATCTCGTAGTGATGCTATATATATTTCTGACATTGCTATGGATTCTGATGCCAAACTATCGGATCCCCTTGTCCTCTTGTATTGCATCTTTTGATGTTGTGGACATTTATGTGTCACTATCTATTGGTGGAATTCCATGGAAACATCTTGTTATGTTGATGTGCCACAACTCTTTTTTTCCTTAGAATGACATGCCTTCCATGCATATCATTGTAAGGGAGGGGGCATCATATCATCATTTATGCATTTATGCCTTTATTTTATGCTTTTTTGTGCATCTTCTTTATCATGTGCGCCTAGGTGGGGGCCAAACCACTTGATCTTTTCTTTCCAAGATCACCTAGGTGGGGGAAAAACCACTTGATTTGTTCCAAAGATTTCCTACATGGGGGCTAAACCATCTTTCCAATATGCATCATCTTTCTTGCCATGGTAGAGGCCAATCTACTATGTTCCAATTTCAATTTCCCTATCGCATGTCACTACCCATGTAGGCTAACTTATTTGCCCTATCGCATGGCAATCTAACATGTTGCTACCCATGCCAGCTAAATTATCTATCCTATCGCATGGTGATCCATTGCCTCACTACCCATGCCAGTATATCATTTTGTCCTATCATATGGTTATCCATATCGGTGTTCCAATTTTCCCTATCATATGGTTATCCACATCGGCGTTCCAATTTTCCCTACCATATGGTTATCCATATCGACATTCCAATTTTCCCTATCATATTGTTATCCATATTGGCATTCCAATTTGCCCTATCATATGATTATCCATATTGGCGTTCCAGTTTGTCTTATCATATGGTTATCCACATCGACCTTCCAATTTGCCCTATCATATGGTCATCCATACCGGCTTATCATGTCCTATCATACGGCTCTCAGTATGGAGCATAACGCTAACCATATTGGCATATATTGTACTAATGGCGGCTGCCCTATCTTGTATCTTTTCATCATCAGGGACTTTCCTCCATGATGAGGCTTGTTCTTGTTGTGCTTTGTTCCAAATTCTTTATCATATCTTATCATCCATCAGGCTAGACTACAACTAGCATGTTGTCGATGTTCCAAGTACTGATTTCTATTCCAAAATTTTAGCATCATATCGTTGGGGGCAACTTCATCTGATCAACGATCATCTGCTTCCATATTGTGATATTTTCTCCTCTTCACCTCTTTTTCCTTTCCTACTTTAGCTTCACATCTTTTAATGAAGACATGCTTGTTAAAGTGGGGGTAAAATGTAGAGTAAAAAATATCACCCTTAGTGGCAATTGCAATATGTGGTGCATCCCCCACGCTTCTTGGAGGACAGGTTTGCCAACTTGTCCTTTTGTCCATTGAAGAAATCCATGTCAGCTTCCTCGGAGGCGTTACCAACTCTGCCAAGTTGATAGATTCGCAGACTCAAACACGACGCAGAGACGTCTGCACGGTGCGCTACCGTTCCACCAACTTGCTAGCCAATAGGTGGCCATTTGGATGTTATGACCCATGCCAAGAAGGAATCATAACACCTCCTTGCACAACCAATGATATTCACACTCATCCCTTAGCCCATGTTCTTGGTTTTGGGACATTTCCAGGAGATCTTTTGGCAAATTGAAGCTCTTGAAGACACCACCACCATTGTTGCAGCATTGTCAAGCTACCAAGTTTACCAAGCATACCAACACTTACAAAGAACTAGGGTAGTAATCTAACTCTATCTTGAATTTCCAATTACCAAATAGCATAACATTGTCTTTGCATTGTTCTTTATCAGCTTCTTCATTATCTTCATTTCCTATGGCTTTTTGGGTTGTCTGTGGAGGTGAAAACACCAAAATGGGGTCTGACTTGGGCAGACTCCAAAATACAACCCCAACATTTTCTCTCTTGCATGTGTATAGGGATTACGTTGCAAGATTGAGTGTCATATGGCAGAAGTAATCATCATAACGAGCATCTTGGTGAGTTCGTTCCTAACTTCCTCTTCTATTTAGCTATTCTTTTTCATATTTAACATTTTGTACATTGCATTCTATCTATTTAGTTAGCATTCATTGAGTTATTCATTCTGTCCGTATGAGCTGGATGTCTTTGCCTAGCTTTGTACTCTGTTTGACCTAGACACTATCATGCTGCGCTGTAGTCCGCTAATCGTGCTGCAGTCCCAGACCCGCGCTGTCGTCTTGGCTACAAAGCCTTACAGAGTTTTCCAAAGGTCTGTCTCAATTCCGTGGCAGGTCCAAAACATTTTGTTATCCCCTTACCCATTGTTGTGCTAGTTCGCAAAGGTATCAGAGGGACCATTCGCTCTTCGGGGACTCACCACTCCCAGGGTGTCGAATTCCTTCCGTTACAGTGCCAAAGATTAAGATAAAAAAGATCAAGATAAAATAATAAATGCAAGAGATAAATCAACAAGCAAAAAGACCAAGTGACAAACAAGCCAAATAGCCAACACATCCCTTGCTAAAAGGATATGTTTAGTGTACATATATAGTGCCTAGTATAGGAAAGATACATTTGTCAAGACATAGATAGCTAGATAAGGACTTGTATAGGAAGGATTTATACTGTAAAGGCAAAGATATCTCAATAGATAATGATGGATATGTGATAGGTTAGGAAAGCAAGATATGCAAGAAGTAGGCTTAGATCAACATCAGTCTTTCGCTCAAGATTTTTGTGAAAGCTCAAATTTTCATGTGTCATGATAGGCATGGTTTTGACCTTTTCTTCTTCTTTTGTTTCAAAGTTTAAGTTCAAGTAATATTATTTTTCTCAAGATAAAAATGTAGATCCACTCCCATGACTAGCTCAAGAAGATGTCCCCAGTTGGGGATGAGGTAATGTGGGATAGGATGGATAAATGGACGTTCCTTGTGATATGCTCAATTTTGTAACATACAACTTTGTTCTATCAAAATTTTTTTAAAGTAAACCATGTATCTTTACATAACGAATGATATCTAAATTTTACATAATTTTTTTTTTCATACCAATTACATCTTTTCATGAACTGATAAGTACACATTAAATAATAACTAAAAAGAAACATGGAAGTAAGTGATTCTTCTCAATATTCATTTCTACTTTTACATTAAATCATGTTGAGGATAAAAGAAAGACTTAAGTATGGTTTAGAGACTACAGTGATTTAGTTTGACTAATTGTTGTCTCATCAAGTCTCAACATTTTATGTGTGAGAGAGAGTATCATTAGGGTGCTTTACCTCCAACCACAAACCTGGTGGTCCCCTACACACCTTCCTTCTAGAAGTGGCCCTACCCTTCACGAGGGTGCAAATGCAGGACTAGGTCTAATGACCATTTGAGAATGGTGTCAATATACCTACATAATTCTAGTCGGTTACACACTATAGACTCTTGCTAACTAGTATGACCCACTGACTAGGTTATGTATCCAGTTGTAATGGTTTTTCTGGCATAAGCAAAACTTTGTGCCACCTTGACAAAAGGATTTAGTTATGTTTATTAAACACCTTATGTGTGTAGTCATCTGTCCACCCACCCCAACTCAACTTGAGACTCTCTATCACCCTTGGTTTCATTTGACCCATTTGGGTTAAATTGACTAACAATTCATGGACATGCTCTAACTACCTTTCATCCTTGTCACTAAAGGTACAAACATTCATCAAGTAAGATAGACCTTGCACCCATTAATAGGATGGAGGCACAAGACTTATGCGTTCATCTTTCTTACTTAGACGTATATGGTGTTAATTGACTACATGCGTATTGATACCAATGAATTGTTCACTAACAACAAACATCACATTCTCTTACTTATTAGTCATCCAAGAAATTATGAATGTAGAAAGTGAGTTACTAAGTTTTCAGTTTTTGATGACATAATTCCATTCCTTATTTGGCTCATTGGCCTGCTACTTGTTTTAACTATATACCTTTGAGTCATCCTTACCCTTGTATTATATTCATCGATATGTCAATCTACACTTAGCTTCTTGGCACCTGTATGCATACATGTGCATTTAAACACTATTCCTTCTTGCATACGTATACGTGCTCCTAATTGTTACATGCCTATTACGAACAAGTTAATGTTTAGTTATGAATTAATAGTTCTACTAAATTCAAATTTCCATGTTCCTCTGATAATGAAAGTAAATGGTTGTTCTCCTGTTCTGAAAAGAAAATAAAGATTTGATAGACCATCTACCAGTCTGGGCTTATTATGGAAGAACGACAGTCCAATCTAGGGTTTTTGTACGAGTTTTTATAGATTCCCTGTGTGAATTAAATCAAGAAATGATACTTGCAAAAGAGTTCAAGATTAAGCTCAAGTTTTCTCTAAGAACTTTACGCATATGAAAATTGCAAGGGTATCCTCAAGGCGTTGCAACAACTATAGGCTTTTAAGCTTTCTTCTTGACTTGGGAAAACTCCCTGCTAATTCGAAATGATTACTAGTTCCATCGAGTTTCACAAATAAAACTTTAGAAGGAAATTAACCTTCAAGAGTCTGATGGATAATGGAAAAATGAGTAGGCTCACTTTGTTTCTTCTACTTCTATATGGTAAGCTGCCTCACATGCAGTCGAACTATTTAAGCTTGGACTTATACTCTTTATAGAACGTTAAAAAATATTCAGAAAAGTTTATCAAGTATAGAACTAACAAAAGCACGCCTATACCATTGTTTAATTCTCCTCATTTTTTTATTTAAGACAAGTTATATGAACTTAACACAAGAGATGAAGAGAAGGGAGTATTTTGGTTTCATGCCTGTGAACGTGCAGACTTGAGCTCTGAAAGACGTCGTCTACTCCCACGACCTGCTTCACTGACGCGACTCCTTCACATTAGATCAATTATTGAATACCTGCAGGTTACCAATATTTTTCCAATTAACTTTTGAATGCCCACTGAATGCCTTTCTCATGTCATTTCGTCCATTCTTTTAAGTTTAGACTTGAAATATCATTCAATTCATCTGATCAAGAAATGGTTGTAACAAAACATAGCTTTAAATTGAGTTTCATTTCATTCCCATTGTGAAATACATGGAGTCGAACAATAGAATCCTCCATCGCTTATAAGACGAAATTAGTCTCATGCAATGCCAATGATATATCGTGGCCTACTAAAAGATATTATTCATAGTGACAGATATTGGCCAAGCTATGATAGCTTTATCAACTTATTCCAAAAGTATTAAACTTAATATCGATGAATTTTGCTTATTAATTAATACAAATATCCATATATATTCATATATATAAATTATATATACACACATGTCTATGTTCCTTTATATAAGAATACACATGTATGTATGTACGTATGTAATATATTCAATTGTTCATAAACATAGTTGAGTATAAAGTAACCTTCAAAACTTATATCCATTACCTTGATTTAAGATAAGAAATAATTTCAAACCAAAAACATAGGTTTAATATAAGAAGTTATTAACAAGGTGGTGACAACCCCAATCAAGATGAACTAGATAACACAAGGTCCTAACATAGCATCAATAATAATATTGACACTGACCAAAACAGTGCTAGGTCAACAACCCTAAATCCTAGCAAGGTCAACTTATCTTAGTTTGGATATAACTTTGGTGTCGATGGCAGCTTTGACCTCTTCTCATGTCTACACCCCTCCCCCCAATGATACTCTCCCTCTCCTCTCGAAGGGTCATGAGGTTTCATACATCCAATTAGTAATGCAAATGTAGTTAGGCCATAACTTTAATCATATTTAGAGTCATACATATCAAAATAGCAAATTTCATATCTAATTAATGTAACTCATCCATTTGACCATGCATTCACATAGTTTCAAGTATAAACACCACATAACTATTATATCAGTAAAAAAGATGAAATTGTTCATGAGAGAGAGGGATGTAACATATCCTTCCCCATCATCCTTGATGATTGAGGATAGAATTTTTTCTTTGAATGTAACTCATCCATCTGATACATTCACATAGTTTCAAGTACAAACACCATATCACTATTATGCTACTAAAACAAGATGAAATTGTTCATGAGAGAGAGGGGTGTAACATATTGTCCCCCTCAAGAATCATCATCCTTAATGATTGAGTATAGAATTTATTCTTTTAATGTAACTAATCTATCTGATGCATTCACATAGTTTCAAGTATAAACACTACATCACTATTATGCTAGTAAAACAAGATGAAATTGTTCACGAGAGAGAGGGTTGTAACATATCCGAGCCCCCTCGAGAATCATCATCCTTGATGATTGAGTATCAATATAAAATTTAAGTCTCAAATTAAGCATATCATTAAACAAAGTTTTTCAGCTATTGAAAACATTGAAAAGGTGGGGAAATTTCTACATATTGGTCCCACTGGACCTTATATTGTTTAACCTCACACTTGCACAAGAGAAGCTTAAGTACCTCGCGAATTCTGAGTGTCTCGATTATGAACACCCCAGGGTCCTATATCTGCAAAGAGTTCCAGTCAATCATATGGTCAAAATTTGATACATACTTTTTTCAAACAGAAAACATGAAGCCCATTATGTAATTGGGCAAGAGCTAGAGGTAGAGCTATTATGTAGGCCATTGGGTTGATAACTTCTAGAACATCAAAGAGTCCACATATCTCGATAATATATTGGAAGAATTTCCAAACTTGATAGAGCTCTTTTGTGGTTTAACCCTTCAAAACACTTTTTCTCCTACCATAAACTATCTCAAAATCTACTACACATTTGTGTGACTCTTTGATCGATCATTATCTTCTGCTAACCTTTTTCTAATTAGTTTAACTTCCTTTTCCATTTATGAGAGCATCTAAGGGCTGAGGCTTATCCTATATTCTAGCTTATCCTTGTCGATACAATTTTGACACCTCCTTCCATACAATGCCTCAAATGGCACCATCTTGATGGCCGATTGATAAGAGTTGTTATATGTGAATTCCACTAGTGGTATGTAATCTTCCCACTTTTACTACTGGTCCATGCAATACATTCTTAGAAGATCTTCTAAAACCCAAATTACCCTATTTGTTTGACCATCCATCTCTTGGTGATAGTTTGACCTAATGTTCAACTAGGTTACTAAGGCTACAAACAAGGTTTTCCAAAACCTTGATGTCATCTTAGCATCTCTATCTAATATAATCTTCCTTGGCACTTTGTATAATCAAAATATCTCTTGTAGAATTTCTCTTGCAATAACAGGTACTCCATCTATCAAGTTTTTAGGTATGAAATTGGATACTTTGGTGAGCCTATCTACTACTACCAGTATGACATTATATATGTTTCTAGATATAGGTAAACATTGAAGAAAATCCATGCTAATTATCTACCATTTCCAATCTAGTATGACATGAGGGTGTAGAAGTCCTGTTAGATGTTATCATTCTACCTTCATCCTCTAGCATTCAAAGAAACTTGTCACAAATCTTGTGGAATCCTTCTTCATTCCTTCCATAAATAAAGAGGCTTGACAACTACTAATAGCTTGGTAACCCTTGGATGTCTCGAATATGGCACTGAATGTATATCTTTCCTGACCAATTTTCTTAATTTTGTAGATTGAGGTTTGTACATATAGCTCTATGTAATGGATGGAATTTGCCACCTTAGGAAAGATGAATCGCCAAGGACAAATTATCCGTCCGATTACCTCTTCGAATAGGCGCAACGCTGAGACAAGAGCAAAAGGAATGCTCTGGGTTTTTCAGAGAACTAAGACAAACCTCTGGCAAACTCTGCAAGGTTCTATAATCAAGATGATAGTGCAGGCCCAAGACTACACCACGGATTGTGGATTGTAGTGTGGTGCGCTAGTGTCCTAGGTGGACAAAACACAGAGCTAGACAAAGATGCCTGGTTCTTACGGACATAACACATAACAAAAACATAACTAACTAAACTACTAACTATCTAACGAGCCAAGCAACTACAAATGAATAAATATAGAATGTATAAAATATGGGTGAAATGATTTGCAAAACACTTAAATGGAAATATGAAGCATAAAGGATAGAGTTGATAGGGAACCTGGGAAGCTCTCGAGTTTAGGATGCTAGCGTAGTGTGCGGATGCCAGTGCATTGTATTGTCATCTGTACATCTAGAAAATGATAAATCCCATAGTCCAAGTGTCGGGTCAAAACTGTACTTGCGCACACAGAAAAAGGGCAAAAATGATGGGGCTGTATAGGGTCCTACATCAGTCAGACCCCCACTTAGGTGTTTCCACTATCACAGATAGCCAGATTGGTATAGATTGAAAAATAGATAACTTGGAACAAATTGGTAAATAGATGCAAAAAGAAATCTAATTCCTATTGCATGCAAATAAATATTGAAATATTTATAAATACACTTATTAATGCAAAGGACTCATTGCATGAAAGTGAAATAGAGAGAGTATGTTTGGAAATCAAACCCTCCTTGATATTTGGCACCGTGGGCGTGATGAAGCCCACTTGATAGATGAATTGGTAAGAAGCTACCACGAGGTCGTGAAGCTTGATGTTGGTATTTGATAGCTTGCTTTTGATGTTGATGTTGCATGAGTCAAGAGCTTGCCAAGAGAGATTTTTGAGAGAGCTTGAGAGAGTGCAAAGATAAAGAGCCAAGAACCCAAAGTGGGAACCCCTCCAAATGAGTTTGCAAGGGTTTTTAATTCAAAACAAGCGTGGAGAGTTGTTACGGAATGATGCAGGCCAAAGGACATGTGTTGGTGTGCATCTGAGTCACCGACACTTTAGAAATTTGATAGTTTTTTAGGACCTTAGTGCGATGCGTGGACGTCCCCATGTCGTTCTTACGTCCGTCGGGAATAGGCCCCAAATGGCTGACATGGCTAAACAATGATCCTTGGGATGAAGGTCCTATGATGACAAAATATTGCAATTTTGATCATAGGGTCATCATAAGTGCCTTAGGCGTCATGCACAAGTGTCATAAATGCACTGGGTACAATATAGGACACTACACTCTATATCTCAAAAGATCATTAGACTTGAAACTGAATCTATTGTACTTCAAGTCCTATGGATTAGCCTAAAGGGATTCCTTAACTTGTTTATAATATGCATCACCTTTTTATTTTTGTAGTACTTGAACTCTAAAATCAGTGTATATGGAAACCATGGAAGATATATCTTTATATATATATATATATATGTATATATATACATATATACATATATACATATATATATATATATACATATATATATATGTATATATATATATACATATATATATATGTATATATATATATATGTATATATATATATACATATATACATATATACATATATACATATATGTATATATGTATATATATATATATATCTATATATATATATATATATATATATATATATATATATATATATATATATATATATATATATATATATATATATATATATATGTCTTCTTCGACTCAAGGCATCTACTACCCGGTCTTTTTTCCTTTAATATAACTAATTTCAAAATCATAGTAAAAAATTAATTCCAACCACCTTATCTACCGGGAATTTAGATTAGGTTGACAAAATATATATTTCAACCCTTGATGATTTGATATGAGTTCAAAGGGTTTTTCTAACAGATAATGTCACCACATCTAAAGAGCATGCACAATTGCTACAACCTCAAGGTCATGGGGTGCTTAATTTTGCTCATAAGTTTTTAAATTTCTTGACTCATAGGCAATTAATCACCAATCCTACATGAGAACCCCTCCCAAACCTTCTCCTGAAGCATCTGTGACTACTACGAATTAACCTTCTGGATCTAGCACCTTCAAAATAGGTGGTCACAAATTTTTCTTTTAGATACTCAAAAGCCTTCTGACATTGAAACCTTTTCCCTTTCCTCTAGAGTGTGATAATGGAATTGGCTATCTGATAAAAATTCATGACAAATTTTTTGTAGTACCCTACCAACCCCATAAGCATTTGCACTTCTTAGACATTCCTTGGGGTCAACCATTCTAATATAGCCTTAATCTTAGTTGGATCTACCACTATACCTTTCGCTAAAATAATCTGCCCCAAGTATTGAACTTCCTTGTAAAATAAGGTACATTTGGATAATTTACCATATAGCTTATGTTTTTACAACTGGGCGAGTACTAACTGCAAATGTTGGTAGTGCTCTTGCTCATTCTTGGAATATATCAAGATTGTTACTACTTATCAGATTGCCATTAGTTTTATGTCAAAGTTATATTATATACTCTAGTCGGTTATCTATTACCGAAATATTCAGTCAGTATGTACAGTCTAGTCGGTTACAGAAGAAAGCAGTCATAGAACGCAGTATACACTGAGCTGTCAACCGAGTATCTTTACATGTCTACCAAGCAACAAAGATGACACACCGAGTGAAACGTGTTACCAGATTCATTAAACCTGGACATGCATATGAAAACGTGTTACAAGATCGAGGCACATCTAACCGTTATCACATTGGAAATTGCACTTAAAGATTGTGTATGATTTTGAGGTTATCTAACCAATGAAATATTTTGCATGGTTATTCATTCAATAAATCGTGTTTGTAAGATCGAAGCAATGAATTGGATCACCGTCATAAGAGATCTATTTATACAACATGAGTTAAATAGTTAAAGGTGTGTGCATGAGTGTAAGAAGACTGTTACAGAGACACAAAGGTCACCGAGAAGGTTTTCAGAGAACAGTCGAAGAACATAGTAAACAAAAGGGTTTACCGAGTTACTATATGGGTTACCGAAGTATGCTATAAGCAAGGTAATCTATTATGAGCACATATAATCTGCTATAACATTCCAGATGTAAAGTTGCATATATTTGTAATGATTTTATTGTAATATTGTGAAGTTGTAAGAGAAACCTTTAACAGGGTGAAAGACTCTAATCAAGTCTATAAATTGTAAAGCCTCTAACCAGGTGCAACATTTAGATGAAGTGTTGTAAAATCCTTTAGCAAGGTAGATCTAACAGATCTTGTTACTCCTAACAGGGTAAGCTATCAGAAATTGCTAAACATGTAGCTCTAACCAAGCACTCTTTATTATTGCAGTAGTGAAGTTGTGGGTGCCATCCCCACCACAACTTTTCTCTCTAACCAAGAGTTTCTGGTTAATCAAAATATATGTGTTATGGAGTGAATCATGTATGATTGTTATCTATTTGTTTTAGTTTTATATTATGTTATTGCACTATTCGGTTTATGCATAACAGTAAAGATATTGTTGAAGAAATGTTTTGAATTACTGATTCACCCCTCCCCTCTCAGTACATTAGCTTTCCATATTGGGCCTAACAATTGGTATCAAAGCTTGAATCTTGGAAAAGGGTTTAACTACCTAAAGAGAAAGATCTTATCAATGGAAGGCTATAAACAATCTTAGAGGATTGTGTATCTGCAAGAAGAGCTGGATCATGCTAATCAAGTGATTGCAGACATGCAAAGGTAAATGCAAAAATCTTTGAAAGTGAGAAGAAGATTATCTGATGATTTGTAGGACTCTCAAGAGTTAGTGGAACAAATTGAGACATCATTTGAGAACAATATATTTGAAGAGACTGAAGAAATGATTGGAGTATTGAAAGAAAAGAACAAAGCACTGGCTGATCAACTAAAAGCAATGAAAAGAGAACATGAACATTTCAGCACACAGATGACTGAAAATCTTGATGCATTGAGAATAACTGAGGATAAAGTAAGAAATCTAGAAAGAGAGAAACAACAACTTGAAGTCTTAGTATCTGATAAGAATGATGAAATCACAAGGTTAACTGGAATTCAACAAAACCTATCAGATCAACTAGGTTATGCACATCATGAAGCAATTCTGAAAAATGATGAGAATCAAGCATTGAAACTTGAAGTATTAAGGTTGACCGATGAACTTGAAACAGAGAAGAAATCCAAAGAAACACTAAAGAAGAGTTATGAAGCATCAAAGATGTTGGATGAGCAACTAAATACAAGAAGACCCAACAAAGATGTAGGACTCGATTACAAAGGAAAAGACTCTGCCGAGAAAGGAATTCATACTACCAAGAAAGGAGAATCATCAAAGCAAGCTAGAAACAAGAATAACATCAAAAGAAAGAAGCCTATTTGCAACTATTATGGAAATCAAGGTCACACTGCTAACATATGCCAAATTAGAAAAGGTAAGCAACCAAATGCCACTAAGTCCAATGGTTATTGTTACAATTGCAATAAATATGGTCACACATCTAATCAATGTAGGACAAAGTCTGTTAACAATTATCAGAAGACAAAATTCAAAGGGTTTTGTAAAAACTGCAATAGATATGGACATAGTACCAAGAAGTGCTGGTTTAAGCAAAATAACTATATGCATGCACACCGAGCAAATGCTAGAGGTTACCGAACTCACACAGATCCTTACCGACAGTATTCTACAGTAGATTACAATACAAGGATATGGTGTGAATGTTGTGGAAGATATGGACATATAAGTGCCAACTGTTTTATAAGGTTTGGGATGTACAACCAAAGATCATGGAGAAATCCTGGTATGGCATGCTTTCATTGTCACAAAGCTAGACACTTAGCTGGAGATTACAGAGATCAACCTAGAAAAGACACTGAAGAAATGAAAGAAAAATTAAAGATGATTAAGAAGGAAATTGTGTCAAATGAAGAAAGCACCTTACCTACCGAGTTAGGTGCACCTATTCCAAATTAATTGGTAAAGGTATGAAGGGACTGCATTCTCTAAAGGATAAAATCTTAACAATTCCTATTCTATTATGTACTTAATTCAAAATCTGCATAGTTAAGATGTAATAGTAAGTTTGAAATTCTATCAAAGTCTTTGAAGCACTTTATAGGAAACCTGTCAAGTCGGTGAATACAGGAAACCTGTCAAGTCAGTGAATGAAGGAAGTTTGGTTACTCGGTTAAAATGAAAAAGGAGAGTAAATCGGTTAAAGAGGAACCAAGTGCATTTAATGTTTTGACCTAATCTGCACGGAGCCCGATAAGGTATTTTGTGTACTTAAAAGCATTTTCGCGGTCATTTACACTTACCAAGTTTTTGAGAGAACAGAGCAAGTAATTCAAAGGTGATCAAAACCTCCGACAAAGCAAATTCAAGGTATTTACATCAAATCTCAACACATTGTTAAGCTGGTTTACTGATCTTATCTAGTTGCCATTATTTGCTAAGTATAAAGTGTCTGTCGTTTGAAATTCTGAAAACCCTAAGGAATCTTTGCTAGTTTTTATCTGAAATATACAATGGCACCCAAGATCCAAGATCCCATAGTTGTCAAGAATGTAGAGAAGCCCTCACTGAAATACTCTTTGACCCCCAAATTCACTTCTGAATTGGATGACAAAACCACCTTTTCACTCATCCCGGACAGAGTGTTGTTAGTTGAAGATGTGAGATTCTTCACCAAATGTCATGTTGAAGAACTCGGTCATGTGGAAATCAGAGACACCTATGATGAGCTATGTACTGATGATATATTGAACAACAAGTATGAGCACATCAAGATCAAGGGATTAACTGAAGCCCTAACCTATCCCCGTGTGTTCAAACCATAGTGGGTCAAGTTTGTTCTGAGCAGAGTTCACGATGATTTCATGTGGCTAGAAGAACAACCATTTAAGATTACCAAAGAAATCATTCATCTGATTACCGGTTACCCTAACTATGATCATGCCCGAGCTCAGAAGATGATATCATAGAAGGAATTGATCAGTTTAACCAGAGTAGAATCTGATTGCAGAGGATTGAAACTGAATAATGTCATAGATGAAGAACTAAAATCTTCCATTAGAGTTATGGGCTACTGTTTCTTCCAATCAGCAAGGGAAAACAATGTTCCTCATGCAGCAGTAGAATTGGCTTACAAAATTATGAAAAAGGGAATGAAAATTGACCTATGCGAGGTGTTGCTGAAGAACCTATTTGAAAATCTGAACACCATCAGGAAGCCGAAGAAGAAGAACTCGGCTAATACTCTAACGTTTGGATCACTACTGGTATGCATGTTTTTCTACTTTGAAAAATTCTTTCCTTCAGTCGGTAAAGTTGTTTGGGAGCTATACCGACCTATCACCCATCAGATCAATGACTTCATTTAGAAGTTAGGTGATAATTTCAATGATATCATGGATGATTACTTCAATAAATTTCAAGAGAAAATGCATAACAGATATAGGATTCCACCCTAGCTAGTAGAGAAATACAAAAATTATATATGTTTTGAAGTTGACACCGATTACTGTTATGTGAATGCTGTGGAACCGAGGACTCAATCTTTGTCACCAATGGGTTATGAGATTGATTTTGACATCACAAAAAAGCAAATTGATGCATTTCTTACATTGCCCAAACATGCTACCGAGCTGAGGTATGGTACCTATGAGGAAGTAAAGGAAAAGGTAAAGATGAATATTGTAGTACCCAAAGCTACAAGAAAGGCAACAAAGATGATTAAGGCATTGACAAAGAAATTCAGAGAAGACTCTTCCTCTACACCTGTCAAAGGCACCATTGCCATTATCGAAGAGGAATCTGAAGCCCAAGAGGCAGCTATAACACTGAGCACTGAATTGCCTAAGGGTAAAGTGTTAAAGAGAAAGAAACAGGACACATCAAAAGTCTCACCGACTCCACCTCCAGTAAAATGACCTAACACTAGAGCATCTGTAGTTTCACCGAGTAAGAAGACAAAGAGTGTTATTGTTCCCAAGGTAACAAAGACATACAAGAAATCTACTCAGAGACTCATTTTGGCAAAAGAGTCTAGTGATACCGAATCAGAAGATGCAAGCAAATTTCAGATTGTCAAGAGCAAGAAGGTAAATATACATAGTGTTGAAAACTTCTGTGCTAATCTGAAAGAATATGGTGGATTTGGAGGATTTAGATATGTCAAGTGTGAAACCAAGAACAATGATGAAAAGAGACAAATTGAAGAAGCTGCCATCTGCACACTTCTAAAGTTCTGGTTAGCTCCATTAGAACTAGCTAAGTCACTTCCAAATGAACTGTATCTGCATATTGATAATAGGAGGAAGTATGCAATGGACTCAAAGAAACAAATCAGAGAAAGAAGTCTAGTCCATCTCTTTCCTGATATGTCAGTAGCTGAAATAAAGGAACATCTGACAACCTACAACTCAAAGTTTCTTGTCAAACAAAGAGCCTTAAAACTGATGAATGGGCTATATATTGAAGTAGAAAATGAGACAAAAGCAAAGTGGTAGGAAATATTCAAAATCAAGGAGCCGGTGAGCAAGCTACAGTTGAAATAATTGATGTCATTGAGCATGATCCTGATGTCACCGAGCAAGGTCCTGATGCTACCGAATAAGACCCTACTGACACCATTCAAATAGATGAAGATGTCATGGATACAGAGGCCCCGGAACAGGAAACGATAGAAGGCACTGCATATGCAAAACTTGTATCTAGTGAATCTGTTTTGGAACAAGTTCAACCTTATCCACTGGTCAAGCAACCTTTCTCAACTGAAACTCCTCATGATACAGATCAAGGCACTGAAGGTCACAAGTCTGCAACAGGAGAAGGTACTACTCAAGAATAGACATCTCAAGCACCTTCTGGCACTGAGAATGTTGCAACTGAGACACCAAGTACCGAGACACCGAAGGACTCTACAGAGGTGAAGGGAACCGATCAAAGTGTTGCCTCTACTGAGCAACCTACCGAGGGTAATCAAGCCTCACAAGCAATTGTCTTAGTTCCATCAGTGAAAGGTAAAGAAAAGAAAATGAAAAAGCATAGTTTTAAAATTGATTTGTCAAAACCAATAGTGTTGCCCAATGTAGACATAGCAAAATTAAAGGGGCAAGCACTCATTGATTTCGGTGAACTGTTCAAAGCAAAGGCCGAACAAGAGAAGCAAATGGCCATTCAAAAGAAAAAGAAAGTACTTCAGAAGGTAAAAGCACTCCTAATAGATATGCTACCTAAAGCTACAGTATCAACAGATGCAGCCATCCACATTCAACTGGATGAACTCCTAACAAAGATAGAGACATTTGAAGTAGATGCATCAGAGTATTTGAGCAAGCTGAAAGACAAAGAGCTCACTGCCAAGATGATAGAAGAGGTACAAAAAGCTATAGCTATTGGCAAAGTTACACTTGTCAAATTTATTGCTGAGTTGACTCCTCAACTCAAGCACATTCATTATTTATTTTAGAAACTCTGCACATTTTCTTTATTCATTAAAGACATTAAGAATAAAACAGAGGCAATTGAGAAAGAGATCACCGATCTCTCAAATAAGTTGACCACCAAGCCAAATTCAGTTCATAATTTTTATACAAAGCTTCAACAACTCATGGCTCAACAATTGGACTTAAGAAATGAACAACACAAGATCAAGATGGACATAATGACACTTTAGACATTATTCCTTCCCCATCTTTCATCAGTCCAAGAACAGATGAACCGAGCCACATACTTATCTACTACTCAAGAGGGAAGCACTTTAGATGGCTTAATATCACTATTGGCTGATATTCAAGCACATAATTCTTTAATGGACAGTGTAAAGGATGCACTCTCTGTTGCTCTCACCGACACCCGGACCAAGTACAAATCCATTTTTGACTAGTTATCGCCCCCGAATGGAAATTAAGTTTTTGATGTTTGTCAAAAAGGGGGAGTGATACTATATTTGGGAAGTAATATGTTACAGTACTAGGGGAGTGATACAATATTAATATAGTTTTGGGAGAATGATATAGTTTTCGGAGTATAGTATACAGGGGGAGTATACCGAGCAGAATAAGCTGAGTATCCAAGAGCAGTGAACCAAGCAGTATACAGGATAGTAAGCACAGAACAAGAACAAATCATCAAGCATGCAAAATTAGAGTTATGTACAATATATTGATAAGGGGAGTATATCTGATATATTATTATTGACTATTGTATATACTGTCAGCATAGTCAAATTTTGCAAAGTATATAGATTATTGAGTTATAACTTTGAAAGTAGTTTTTGTCAAACATCTCAACTAATGTCAAAAGGGGAGATTGTTACTACTTATCAGATTGCCATTAGTTTTATGTCAAAGTTATACTATATACTCTAGTCGGTTATCTATTACTGAAATATTCAGTCGGTATGTACAGTCTAGTCAGTTACAGAAGAAAGTAGTCACAGAACGCAGTATACACCGAGTTGTCTACTGAGTATCTTTACATGTCTACTGAGTAGCAAAGATGACACACTGAGTGAAACGTGTTACAAGATTCATTGAACCTAGACATGCATATGAAAACATGTTACAAGATTGAGGCACATCTAACCGTTATCACATTGGAAATTGCACTTAAAGATTGTGTATGATTTCGAGGTTATCTAACCAATGAAATATTTTGCGTGGTTATTCATTCAATAAATCATGTTTGTAAGATCGAAGCAATGAATTGGATCACCATCATAAGAGATCTATTTATACAGCATGAGTTAAAGAGTTAAAGGTGTGTGCATGAGTGTAAGAAGACTGTTACAGAGACACAGAGGTCACCGAGAAGGTTTTCAGAGAATAGTCAAAGAATAGAGTAAACAGAAGGGTTTACCGAGTTACTATATGGGTTACCAAGGTATGCTATAAGCAAGGTAATCTATTCTGAGCACATTGAATCTGCTATAACATTCCAGATGTAAAGTTGCAGATATTTGTAATGATTTTATTGTAATATTGTGAAGTTGTAAGAGAAACCTTTAACAGGGTAAAAGAATCTAATCAAGTCTATAAATTGTAAAGCCTCTAACCAGGTGCAACATTTAGATGAAGTGTTGTAAAATCCTTTAGCAAGGTAGATCTAATAGATCTTGTTACTCCTAACAGGGTAAGCTATCAGAAATAGCTAAACATGTAGCTCTAACCGAGCACTCTTTATTATTGCAGTAGTGAAGTTGTGGGTGCCATCCCCGCTGCAGTTTTTCTCTCTAACCAAGAGTTTCTGCGTAATCAAAATATATGTGTTATGGAGTGAATCATGTATGTTTGTTATCTATTTGTTTTAGTTTTATATTATGTTATTGCACTATTTGGTTTATGCATAACAATAAAGATATTGTTGAAGAAATGTTTTGAAGTACTGATTCACCCCTCCCCTCTCAGTACATTAGCTTTCCATATTGGGCCTAACAAAGATGTCGTTCAATAATACTAGAGTGAACTTGTCAAGACAATCTCTGAACACTATTAGGAGCCAGAGGCAACTGAGAGGGGGAGGGGGTGAGTCAATTGTCTATTAATTTCAACCCAAATATAACTTAACCAAACTTAATGCATAATACCAGTAAACCAAACTTAATGCTGGTAGATAGTTTAACAGTTAATAACAGTACCGATAAAGTTTAATGCATGAAACATAAAGATAAATAACATCCACAACACATAACATAGATATTTGTACGTGGAAACCCTTTAAGGAGAAAAACCACGGTGGGAAATCTTACCCACAATTAGATGATACTACTACAGATAGTATGTATGTACAAATGGGGTCTACACATGCAAAAAGGCCAAGTGCCTAGAGGTCATTGCTCAATCACAAAATAGGAGTCACATTGAGTACAATTGGATGGTTAAATCCAATGATAATGTACTACTCAAAATAGTATCTTCATATGCTGGATTCAATACCGGTTAAGCTTTGATTGTCTTCTTCATACCTTCCTTGAATCTTTAAATGATGTCTACATGTATAGCTCTTCTTATATTCACATATACCTCATTGCAATCCTTTCCACACCTTACTACATAATCTCACAAATGAGATCTTATATATTGTAGTCACATAAATCTGTCCACTTAATTAAATGAATATTTAATATTTATTTGATTATTTAACCATCAATTAATAATTAATTAAATTAATATATTTAATTAATTCATCTTAACCCTCTTCTCCTATTAATTAAATAAATTATTCAATTTATTTGATTTAATTCACTTAACCAAATTCATACCATTAATTAAATAAATAAATCATATTTGTTTAATTAAATCTTCTCTCACATTTAAATAAATTAATATTTATTTAAATCCCCCAAAATTCCACCTCTCACATTTAAATAAATAAATCATTTATTTAAATCACCTTTATCCTCCACCCACTTGCATTTTCCTACAAATGCAAGTTGCACAATTATTTTAAATAAATAATTTATTTAAATCACCTTTATCCTCCACCCACTTGTATTTTCCTACAAAAGCAAGTTGCACAACTATTTTAAATAAATTATTTATTTAAAATCCTATTTATCCTCACCCACTTGAAACCTTTAATGGTTTCCCTTAAAGTATTCAAACTTGATGGCTTTAAAGTCTTCAAACTTGATGGCTTCCCTCAAAGTCTTCAAGCATTTTAATGCTTTATCTTCATTTTCTCATTTAAATAAATTAATATTTATTTAAATATTTATCCAAATTCAACTTACACCATTTAATTGAAATAAATGATTTTATTTTAATTGAAAATACCAAAATTTCTCCCACTTGCATTTTCCTACAAAATCCACTTGTATGCCTAAACCCCTTCTAGATTCTTCTAAACCCTTCCTAATTAGCCTAAATCCATCCCTTAAATATTGTCACATTCCTAAGCAAATTGGAGTCACTTCTCAAAGACTCCAAAGTCTTTGAAAAGCAATTAATGCTTTGTGTGTTCAACAAATTAACCCTCAAAGTCTTGGATAACCTTTGAAAGCTTCCAACCTTCAACCACTAAATGGCTCAAAGTCTTTGATAACCATTGAAGGCTTTCAACCTTCAACCACTCAATCCCCAAAGTCTCCAATAACCATTAATGGTTACCTCAAACCCTCCCACATGGTTAAAACATTTGTTTTGACTCAACCTCTACCCAACCCAAAGGTCTCATCAGGCCATTAATGCTTTGACCATGATTATCTCTTAATCATTTGCACAAAGGTTTATCCTTGCATTAACTCTTAATCCAGTGGGTAATCTTAATTTGGACTTGACCCTTACCTTCTAGATAACCATGAGGTCTTCTCAGGCCTTTAATGCCTCCAACCTCTTCTCTCAACCCAATCCTATGTTGACACTTGTCACCATTTTATTGGTGCCAATTGTGCACATGGATCCCCAACTTTCAAACTTGGCCCTTGATTAAACCATTCAATCTTAACCCTTCATTTCTCCATTTCTTCTATAAATAGAACCCTTCTCCTCAAGCAAAAGAGAAGCATTTTAGAGTATTGTTGTTATACTGGCATTAGCATAGAGCTTTTTCATAGCATCACTATCTACTCTTGCATAGTATTTGCTTATCATATTCAACCATCTTGAATCTCCATATGGCATCCATGGCTAGTGCTAAAAGCTGAGAGCTACACTCATTTGGGACTTGGAGAGGAGAGGAACAAGGGAGGAGCAACTATGAGCATCTTGATTAGCTATTTCATTCTATGTTTATATGCTTTCTATTTCATGCTTAATATCTCTCTTGATATGCCTGTTTAGGATAATCTTTTGTTGCTAACACTAACGTTTGTTTCTTGTGCTCTTGTGTGTGTTGCCATCCAATAGATTTTCTAATCCTTTTTGCAGAGCATCATATATATATCAAAACCTAAGACCAAATGTGTAGGTCGGCTCACTAAGAATATTACAATTAAATCAATTACAAATGAATCAATATGCGATGCATCATGTTGGCTTAATGCATTTACAATAATATCTAATTGATAAAACATCTCCATAATGTGCCATGCTGATCTGGAATAGATAACGCTTGCCGGTCCATAACCTATTTGCCGGTAACAACAAATATACAAACTTGATTAGACCAATAAACAAATCACAAAAACCAAGTGTCCAAACAATGTCTTTGACATAACCAAGTAATCTCCAGATGATAACAGATCATCCTCAGTGCCGATGAACAATATAACCTGCTGGTGAACCAAATATTGGTGAGTGTGCATAAGTCACTGAACATGCCGATGAACATAACCAAAGATCTTTAGTGCTGATAAGTGTTGACAAGTGTTGACATCAATGACAAAACCAATGCAACACATCCATAATACCAACAAACACACTGCTCATGAGGTTCATAAATGTTGTTGGGGCATCAGAGAGCCCAAAGGGTAGGACTATGAACTCACATTGTCCTTACCTAGTTTTGAAGGTGTTGGTTAACAGATTTGTCCTTTCTTGTAATTGCAATATTTATTTTCTCTAAATGATAGTATGACTTCTGTACACCTCTTAATGAAAGGGCATAAATAGACCAACAGTTGGATGAACTAATCAAAAATCCATCCTCTGCATTAGAGGGAAGCTTCTCATATGATTTGCAATGAATTCTACACAGAAAATCTTGAAATGAAGATGCTTTTAACCAGAAAGAATAGAAAGGCTTTAGCATTCATCTATCAACACAAAGGAATGCCATAACATAAAATAGAGAGAAAATTATGAAGACTAAATAAGAGCTCACAGACTCTATTTCTAACATAAGTTCATTCCATAAATTCAGAGCAAAGAAAGTTCAATGCAGTATTGATTCTGATCGATACTCTCTCATGCCTCACAGGGCAAGGGGGATCAACACAACTCAATCCATAATGAATCTTATAACAAATATATATATATCAATGAATTCAAGAAAACATAGAATTGACTGATAAGAATAATGATATCATGCACATAGCAAATTTTTTTTAAAGAAAGATCGCCAATCTTTAAACGCACAGATTCAAAGATTGCACACCATAATCATTTTCATTCATAAGTCAGTCAATCCAGTTCCAAGGAATTCAAAACATAAACATATATTATTTGATGCTAAAAAAATCATAGTTTTTTGAACTTTTCCAGAGTCTCAAAAACATAGTTATATAGCCACAACCTGGCCAACAGTTATAACGGGAAACACGGAAATCTAACAATTTCCACCCCGCAAAGTCAGTGAAACTAGTATAAAAATAAAATTGCTTATGCAACTAACAATTGAAAAGGATTTATCATCGACGAAAAAATATCACTATGTAGTTCTGATAATTGCTATTTCTTCCAATCCACATGAGCAGTGGCGAAGTGCTGAATGATTGTATTATGAGGTAATCCCACGTGTGCCATACATTTCTTCCAAACCTCTTTTTCCCTATGAACTTGTGTGACTTTGTCGGAGTGACTATCTAGATGTCCGATGCATAAAAATATGAGTGATTCGATCTTAGCAATCACACTTAAGTCATCCGAAACCAAATCCTTAGCCTCTTTCACATAATTGATTTTGCTCGTAAATGATTCTGTTATAACATCAATCGTTTCAAGGGTTCTTCCATCTTCTTTTTGACATTTTAATCCCAATGCACACGAGCTCATTTCTCATGGAAGTAACTAATTCTGCGAGTTGATTTATCAATTTCGCGAAGTCCTCATAAGCCTGTTTTATTAGAGAATTTCTCCATTCAATGTTCTTCTCGCACACATACAAAATGTTGTCATCCAGGCCTGCCACAGGTCTTTCACCAAGAAACATCATTACCCCATAATTATGCACTTGCATCTGTGCAGCTTTTGACGCCCATTTAGCTTCCTCATTCTTCGAATTGATGATTTCAACTTCCAGCTCCTTCATCACTTGGATTACCCCATCATATACCCTGCTTAGATTAACAAAGTACTCTGCACCAAACTTCTGAATCTTTTCTAGCCACTCCATCACAATTTCTATGATCAACCTACATTTTTGTATTTGCTCCAAAGTCTTCTGATTTGCAGGGGACTTAGGATCAAAGGACATTGGAATCTATGACAAAGATTGAGGGTTTAGAGCTTTGATTGCCTCAATATATTCTACCATCCTTCGTAACATCTCTTTCATCTGATGCTTATCTTTTTCGTCTTTCTAGGTCCTGGTTATGATCTTCTTTATTGAAGCCTCAAGGTGAAGAACATCTGTGGCTCGAGAAGAAGTTCCAATAATTATCTTTTCAACAGTGAAGTCCTAAGCTGTAGAATTCTCTGTCTTTTCATCTATTAATGGGCGTGCAATCTCTACAATCCAGTTCCCACTATCTGCGTCAAAGTCAATTTTTGACATAGTTTTGGACTTTTTCGCTTTAGGAGTCTTTCCCAAGCATTTACTCACCATGTCTTCTACTAGAATCAAGGCTGGAACAATGTTTCTCTTCTTGCTACTTAACATATTTTCTAACAATACTGGTTCTAAAGGAACTTGAGGCTTATCTCAATCAGTTCCAATCTCCTTTCCATCCCTTACTACCATAGTAGTAACTTCATTTAAGGCTTCCTGTTCTTGCCGATTATTACTCTCATCAACCAACCCTTGTTGTTCTTTGATTGGATCAACTGAGGTGGTATCCATCTCAAGGTCAACCACCACAATATCAATAGGCAAGGATTGTCTTTTGCCCTTGTTCTGGAGCGAGTGACTCTGACAAAATTTGTCTCCTCTTTGATTTGCACTGTCTTTTCTCTTTGTCCTCCTTTTCCCTGTTTCAATGAACTTGCAACACAAGATGGGACAAGAGAATTAGATACCAAGACCTTAGTGGGTGAGGTTGAACTTTTCCTTAAGCTTCTGCTCAGTTTATGCTTTCTAAGCCACTTCTCTATTCTTCGAATGACCAAGATTGTCCCAGTTTGAATCTGTTCTTCCTCATCTTTTTTCCAGTCAATCTCTGGTATTACTCATGGCTTCCTATCATCAAAAAATTGGGGGTCAAGCAAATCATTTTCATCATCCACAACATTTGCAGTGTTTATCTTCAAACCATAATCCTTAATTTGTCACACTATGAGTCTCAAGTGAGCTCTTCTTCGAACTTCATACTCATCCACACAATCCACCCAAAAGTCTTCTAGAACAGGTACATGTCAAAAATTCTCCTTGAATGTAAAGTGTGTCATTGCAAATCCTTTAGTATCAAAGTCAGTGCGGGGAAAATACAACTGATATTTAAACCTTTTGAAGTCTAACTCCAAATTCAAAGCACTTGAGACACTGTTACAAATATAATGTGTCAGTTCAATGGGAAAGGAAACTTCTGTTTGGCGTTCTTCCCCATATTTCTTATCTATATGAGTGAGTTGCCTGCAAACTTCAATTAACACTTGCCTATCAAAGACATATCTTGGCAATTTGTAGGGTTCTCCTTCAAAATCCCCAACCCTCAAATAAGTGAACCTGGAGAACTGAATATAAAAGCTACCATATATATATTTATAAATTGCATAGCTTCCTCAATTAATCTCTTATGAATATCTCCTTTCAACTCAAATACCAACCTGCCAATGAAAATATTATGAACCTTGTAATAATTGTCAGTGACCCTATGTTGCTGCAAATGCGGGTGATATTCATATATTCTCATATCATTCTTCCAAGTTTCATGATACAGACCTACCTATTGATGGGTGCAGGCTAAATAGTATATAAGGTAAGAAGACATATGGAAATTTTTGTTCCCAAAACAACTTAAACCCTCATGTATTCTTTCTGCAATTAACTCTGCCCAATCTATGTATCTCCTTTCGCCAAAGATGACCTGAATAAAGAAATACATCCGATCTTCCCAGTAAAAGGCTATCTAATTTCCCCACATTCTATGGAATAAAAGGCCTGAATAAAGAAATACATCCAATCTTCCCCAGTAAAAGGCTATATGATTTCCCCACATTCTATGGAATAAAATGACTATGTCCCTTACTTCTTGAATCAGATGCTCTCGGGTTAATGGGCTTGGCAATCTGGAACCCCCGTTTTGGAATCTCAATAACCAATTTCTCGCAATGACACTCCTATAACATGACTTGTTCTTAGAGAAAAGTCCTTGCGACTTGCATACCATCTAGTCCTCATATTCTTCCTTCTCTGGTATTTTTATTATGACAGAAACAACCTCCCAACTAATTGCAAGTAAAAATTTACCATCTACGTTTCTTATACACCTCTCTACAAGAACATATCTGCTCATACATTCCAAAACTAGTTCTGGACATGACACAACTGGAGGAAATGCTGCAGCTTCTACCAACCCACTATCTGAAATTTTCTGCATCAAAGGGGAACTAGCAGAATTTCACACTCTTTCATGGAATTCCTCTAAGTCTGCTGACAATAGAAAAGTATCTCCTATGTCAGGTAGAGAACTAACTAACCAAGACTTCTCGTCTATTTGAGGTATTTTTGGTCTCACTTTTTCTTTACAATAAGAAAATACACAATAGGAAGAATTGACTGAACCAATGGAAGTATCAAATAACACTTTCAATTTATGAAAACCAATGAGAAAAGAGGAAGAACTTGCACTCACCTTTCATGCAGAACTGGGAATTCATAGAGTCGAGAACAAGAAATGCCACCTGCACTAATCTTCTACTTACCAAATTGGGCAAATAATTAAGGCAAGTAATTTATTTTAAAGAAAATGGATCTTAGGGATTGGCCTAAAATATAGGTTGCACGATTCATCATGATTTGAAAATTGCATACTCATCCGTGCCAAATCGTGCCGAAAAGATTAATTTCTGTCAGTTTATTAATAACAAGTCTTTTCTCCTCCATATCCTTGAAATGATTTCTTGGAATGATTATTCCCAAGTATGAATTTTCATCACAATTCATTTTCTCAAGGTTCATCTTTTAAATCTAGAATATTCCCTATATGCCGACACTTGTTCACTTTATCTCCAAATCCATCAATCCTTGAACTTTTAACCTTGAACCTTGAACCCTTCCAAAAAGAAGTTCAAAGGTTCAAGTTCAAAACAACATTAGTGCAAAACACATGAACATGACTTACACAAGACTTGCTTTAACATTTTGAACCTTGAACCACTCTAAAGGTTCACGGTTCAAGTTCAATGAAGTATGACCACCAAGACCTTTTAACGCCTTACTTAAAACAAAGCCGTTGTACTACATACCACACTTGAAATTGAACCTTGAACTTTAGAACAGTTCAAGTGAGAGGTTTAGATCAAGAAAAATTGCGAAGGGGGAAAAATTTAAAGAATGCGAAATAGACATAATGAAAGTGCAGACTAACAGAAGGTTATTTTGTGTATATCTTCATCTTTAAGCCTTAGTTGGTGGCATCTTGACTACAAGTCAATTTTGGAAAATATAGTTGCTCCATGCATTTGATCAAATATATCATTGATACATGCTAGGGGTGCTTATTTCATATTATTGCCTTTTTTAGTGTACAATAATCAATACACAATCTTAGGGTTCCATATTTCCTTTTCACAAAAATTGTGGGCCCTCCCCAAGTTGACACACTTTGTTGAACCAACCCCTTGCTTAACAACAATTCAAGTTGTGAATTAAGTTCCAAAAGCTTTGTGGTCATCATGTAGTAGGGGGATTTAAATATGGATTCAGTCCTTGGTGCAAAATCAATAAAGAAGTAAAATATCCTCTTCAGAGGTAGCCCAAGTAACTCTTAGGGATAAACATCCTAGTAATCCTGAAGGTATGGGTATTTTTATTTGAAGGTTTCCTCTTACATACTATCCTCTTCAATCCTTAAATTTTCATAATTAGATGATTCATAAATCATCATATCATCCTAAAAGAAAGCTTCCCTAGAGTCTCATGTTTCTTCCATTTTAACCACAAACATTTGGCATCCCTTTGTCTTGTTTCATTTCAATTGCATGGCAAAAATCTACAATACTTTATCTTCCTATTGGGTTCCCTACTTAAACACCCTATTTCCTGTGTCATCCAAATATTCTATAGTTTTAGAGTAACATTCTACCTTATCAATATGCCTCCACTAGGATTTCATTCCTAGAATCACATCATAGGAGCCTAAAGGTGCTATGTACAAATTGACCTCTATTGAGAATGTTGGCAATATGTGTTGTCATTGATGTGTAATAATTTTTTTTGTCACTTAGGAGATAAGTAGAGTATTTCTGGAGGTTAATGATGTGTTTGATGGTGCATGTATGTGTTGAAGATATTGGAGTGTAGTTGTGCTAATGATCAGATATGTAAAAGATGGTTCGAAGAATCACTTGATGGCATCATAGTGGTTTGGAGAAAATAGTATGGAGCATATGGTACTATTGGCTTATTTGACTTATCTATATGTTGCAATTGTCTTGGATGAGTTTATTTTCTCTGGGTGTCAATTCTATGATGTTTTGGTTTAGTGATATGTTTGGTTGCCTGAGAAAATTTATTTATGTACAAAACAATCTAGTTCCTTGTGACCATGTCATTGTATTTTACTCTGTATTCTTCCAACTTACATGTTTTTGGTGTGAAACTCTTGAATCATGTTTTGAAGTATGTCAAGTATCATTCTACCAATTTTGAGGTTGCAGTTATTTGTATAGATAAAGTTATAAGTGTTGGATCTCTAGCTCACAGTCTGTCAGTATAAGTTGTCAAGTAGTTGGGTCACTCGAATGTCCTGCATTCTATCAAAATGATTGGTATGGCCTTGTAGTTTTGGTAAGAGGTTGAGGATAGTTTTTGGATCATTTACAAGAGTTTCAAAGTTGTTGGTGCTTCAATGCATGTTATTATTCATAATGGTTTCATGAAGTTGGCCCAATCTGCATAGTATTTACCATTTTGGTGATGTTGCTCCTCTATGCTAACATATAATGATTGATCTCTTCAAGAGATGTTGTAGGAATGTTGTATATGTTTCTCAATGCCTTGTTCTTGGTTTTCATGATGTTTTGAGTGTCTTCCTAATGGTAAAGAGGTTAACTGTGAAGTGGTATTGATAATTGGTTGACATGGTGTGTTCCTTCATTTGCAGATGATTTAGACCTAATTCATTGATGTTGAAAGATGTGTTATGATATGACTATGGTTCAAGTATGTGCTTGGTTAATACACAACTAAATTTTGTAGTTAATGTACATGTTTGGGGCCAACCTACTTTGGGTCACACATTACATTTGATATGTCATATTTAAATTGATCTAAGTGATATTTTTGGACTATGTGGAGGACATATAAGGAGGAACAATGAATTTGTGGGAGTGTGGGAATTGATAAAATAATTTTTTATGTGTGAAATACATCTATAATAATACAAATGATTATGAAGTGTGTTGAATCTATATGATATAATAGTTTGGGCTACAAAAAGGACTGCACTAGATGCATTTCTCATATGATTCTTCTTCAACAATTCATATTGTGCATAATATTGTAATCTAATTGTACCTTGATATGGAGAAGTGATCTTCAGGTTGCAAGCATTGTATCTTGCCCTATGATAGTGTGCTCTAGCTTGCAAGTTCATTCAAGGAGTAGTGAGCTTCCTTGCTAGCAAGCATAAAACAAACATTGTAAAGATATGTTTCATATATTATGAATTAATCCTTGTTGTAGTTATTACCTCCTTGTGTTTTCTAAGAAAAAATCCTAGTATTTCAATGTTATGGATGTTGTGCTTTATTTTTATTTTGCTGATCTAAATTAATAGTTCTAGAAGTTAACAAATGGATAAAAATTGATGTATGTTGATTCACCCCCCCTTCTCAACATTTTAGTTGTTAAACAATTTATATCATAGCGATGTTCATAAGGAAACAATCTAACAACCGAGGTAGTTCCTTAATTTAAACACAAAGATTTTGTAGTGATGCTAAATTATAAGAATCTTCTAGAGGGAAATTCTAATGCAATGGAACATACTGGATGGGATATTGGTCTAGGAGCACCTAGTACTAGTGTGTTCAATGTGGAGCCTGATCAGTCTCCAAGTGGGAGATTGTTGAAATGTGGCAATTGTTTAGAAAAGTACTGTACACTCAACACATATCCTCGCCAGGGTCTGAGGCCTGGCCGGGCCTCGGGCAGGGGTTCGGGGGCGTCTGCCCCCGAGAAATTTTTTTTTGCCGTTTTTCGTTGATGAAAACCGACATTGTAATAAAACCCTAAAAAGGCCGACTTTTTTTGTTGCCCTAAAAACGCATGTTATAAGCGGCTGGGATGCTTAAGGCATTGTAAGGTTGATGTACTATTTTTGCTAGATAATAGGAAAGATTGGAGGACTATGTATGGTGGACGTAACCCATTCTGGGTGAACCACGTTAAATCTTTGTGTTATCTGTGTCCTATTTTATTTCTTTATCTTTTGTATTTAAATCTGCATATAATTGTTAGTTCATATTTGCTTCGAATCTGCTTGAAACCCTAACAATTGGTATCAGAGCGAGGTTTTCTGTAAATTGGCAGGACTTTCAGATTTGACTGGGAGCAATGGAGGATTCCAAATTCAAGGTCAAAAATTTTAATGGCCAAAATGATTAGTTATGGAAAATGCAGATGGAGGATTACATGTATCAAAAGGATTTGTGACGGCCATTGGAAGGAAAGGCAAAGAAAGTGACCACAATGTCAGATGAAGAGTGGGACATTTTAGATAGAAAAGCACTGGGATCCATTCGATTGTGCCTTGCACTGTCTATAGCATTCAATATAATAGAAGCAAAAATGATTGTAGATTTGATGGCGACATTGGCTAAGTTGTATGAGAAACCCTTGGCTTTGAATAAGGTATTTCTTATGAAGTGTCTGTTTAATTTGAAAATGAGTGAGGGAGGATCTGTAGTGGAGTACTTAAATGAATTTAATACAATTGCCAGTCAATTGTCTTTGGTAAAAATTACTTTTGTAAAAGAGGTTAGGGCTCTCTTGATTTTATGTTCTTTGCCAGAAAGCTCGAATAGCTTGGTTATGGCTGTAAGTAACTTTGTCTCTGGTAAAAATACTTTGGTATTTGATGATATTGTTGCTGTTATCTTAAGCAAGGAAATGCGAAGGAAAAGCACAAGTGAGACTCCAACATCATCGGGTAGTGTTTTGAATGTGGAGAACAGAGGAAGATCAAAGGAAAGAGGAAAAGGCCCTGGGAATGAGAAGTCACGTGGGAAGTCAAAGAAAGGATGGTCTCAATCTAGAGGAAAGAAAGATTGCTGGTATTGTGGAAAGCCTGGTCATCTAAAGAAAGATTGTTGGTCTCGGAAAAACAAAGAAGGAGACAAAAATGAAAATGATAGTAAGGAAGCTAATATTGCAAGTAATACTTTACAAGATGCATTAATCTTATGTTTGGATAATGTTAATGATTCCTGGGTAATAGATTCTGGGGCTTCATTTCATGCTACACCCCATAGAAAATATTTTCTAGATTATGTTCAAGGTGATTTTGGACAGGTATATTTGGGTGATGATGAGCCCTGTCAAATTGTTGGAAAAGGAAAGATAAAGATCAAGTTGCAGAATGGAAATGACTGGTTTCTGCAGGAGGTAAGACATGTTCCTAATTTAAGAAGAAATTTAATTTCTGCAGGGCAACTAGGTAGTGAAGGTTGCATAGTTACCCTCTCAGACAGTATGTGGAAGGTCGCTAAAGGATAATTAGTAATAGCTAAAGGTGCGAAGGTAGGCACATTATATCTGTGTACATGTAACACTTACTCTACCCTAGCTGCTACAGATAAAGTTACTGCAGGGATAACAACAATAAATGTTGCAAGAATAGATTCGATAATGTGGCACCATAGGCTTGGGCACATGAGTGAGAAAGGGATGAAAACCCTTCACTTCATTAATCTATTGCTAGGACTAAAGAAGATTGATTTAGAGTTCTGTGAAAACTGTGTTTATGGTAAATAGAAAAGAGTCAGATATCTCAAGGTTGGGAAAGGGAAGAAGAGTGAGAAGTTAGAGCTTGTACATTCAAATGTATGAGGATCAACTCAGGTATCATCTCTTAGTGGCTCTTGTTATTATGTTATTTTTATTGATGACTCAACCAGAAAAACATGGGTATATTTCCTAAAACAAAAATCAGATGTTTTTGAAACTTTTAAGAAATGGAAAGCTTTGGTTGAGAATGAGACAAGAAAAAAGTTGAAGTGTCTCAGATCGGATAATGGAGGTGAGTATTGCAGAAAAGCATTTGAAGATTACTGCTCCTTAAATGGGATTCAAAAGCAGAAGACAGTTCCAGGAACTCCATAGGAAAATGGTGTGTCAGAGAGAATGAATAGGACTATCATGGAACGCGTGAGGAGCATGAGATTGCATGCTGGATTGCCCTTATATTTTGGGCATATGCTGTACATACTGCTATCTATTTGATAAATAGAGGACCTTCAACCCCTTTGGATGGTGGTATTCCAGAGGAGGCATGGACTGGTAAAAAGGTAAATTATTCTTTTGTAAAAACTTTTGGTTGTGAAGCTTTTGTCCATGTTGATAAAGAAAATAGAACCAAGCTTGATGCTAAATCTTAGAAATGTACCTTCATTGGATATGGGATAGATGAATATGGCTATCGGTTATGGGATTTTGAAAATAAGAAAATAATTAGAAGTAGAGATGTTATATTCAATGAGAAGGTTTTGTATAAAGAACAGATGCAGGAAAAGAAGCATGAACAGGACAAACAAGAATATGTGGTGTTGGATGAGATTCTTGAAAATGAAATGCCATAGGTACCTGATGCTCAGCAACAATAGATTATTTTTCAGGATAATACCTCAAAAAATACCTCTAACTGTCACATTATTTTTTAGGATAGATGACAGTTCAGAGTTGTAGGTCCGTTAAATGGATGCAAATCTCCATGTAAGGATAATAGAAGGAGTGGAAAGGGAAGTATGTGACCTATATTTCATTTGCAATGTATTTTTGTTGGAGTTTCAATGAAGGAAGATTTGAGCCCTAGCCATGAACCATGAAGGGAGAATGGATGAGTTTAAATAAATCTGTCATAAAACCCTCCAAATTGGGGTTTGTGGAGAGTTTCAGTAATGTTTTTTGATTGCACCATTGGAAGTTGTTGTAACTTTGGTATTTGCTAGAGGGTTGAATTCTCTTTCAAATGAATTCAGTTTCAATGTGATTGGTTAAGTTTTTTCAGAGATATTTGATGCCCTCGGCGGACTGGGCATGCACATTTCTTATTTTTTTTGTAACAATCAAAATGGTCACGGTGAAGAAACCCTAACTCTTAAGTCAACCGTTGGATTTTTCTCAAGTTTGGATATGGTTTAGAAATCCTAGTTATATACGTCTCCACTGGAGAGATTTCAAAACTATTGGGTGGCCTGAAAGGTATGAATAACAAAATCAAAACAATCAAAACAAGGACAATCACATTTGCCACTTTCGTTACTAGTCCAAATCATTTGAAATTTGGGGATAAGGTGTTTGTGGATGTGAAATGGGATGTAATAGGCCATTTTTTATCAGGACCAATGTTTGAATGCAGATTTAATTGCTTATACATTGAAATGTTGATTGGTTGGTTGTTGGGATAATATGTTAAGGATGTTGATAATGCCTCTAACCGATTGAAGAATTGTGTTGATACATTGGGATTCATGGATGGTTTGGAGTCCTAGAATGGGTTATGGTAGATGCTCTGTATCAAATTGGTATCAGAGCCCAAGAAAATATCTAGTCTAGGAAAGTTGTTTATGTTGTGTTTGGTTGCAGGTGTTTGATATACCTAATTGCAGAGAAACAGGTTGCGGAGAGAACCTGGTTGTGGTTTTCCAAGAGACTGGGTGAGAGGAGAAAGTGACTCCTAGGTGAGACAAAGGAAGTGGTGAGTTGGCGTGTGTGTGGTAGTAGGAGAGGTAGATGTATGAGTTGCAACCATTAGATACTCCATGGATGAGAGTAGTTGAGAGGATGGTTACCTTTTTGAAGCTGGTAGCAGCAACATGAGGATAATGAGAGAATGGTGAAAGGAAGAGGTAGAGATAAAGATGAAGACAAAGACAAAGTTTCAGTCCAAAAGATAAAATGTTTCTTATAGTTTGTTTCCAAGAGACTTGGAATGCTTTTAAGGTCAACAGAATGGTGCAGGAGGACCTAGTACTAGTGGTACACCGGGAGGTCCCAAGGATATTCCAAGAGAAATTTCATTTATGTTTGAGTCTTTAAGGTCATTTGAATCCATTTCAAGTCATTAGGAGTCTTTATGTAAATCAATGCAAGTCTTTTGTATCAAGTTGCTCAAGTTGAGCATTAAGGTCGGGGTCAAGAAGGTCAAAATGTATCAACATGCCCAAAATGGGTAAGAAAGGATGTACAATTTTATATTTGGTCCATCTTAGGATATTTAGAGTGTCCATAGAATTTTTTAGTAGTTTGGAGTTAGATCTCAAAAGTTGTCAAGCAAACAATGAAAACAAAAAGTTGCAAAACTAATGTAATGGGAAGTAATTTGGTCCTAGGGGAAGTTTAATAATTATGTAATCATGGAAGGCCAATATAAGTCATTCCTTGGTCGAATCCAAAAGTGTGGAAAAGTTGGAGGAGGTGTTAAAAAGTTATATCCTCAAAAGAAACCTCTAACTGTCACATTATTCTATAGGATAGATGACAGATTAGATTTGCAGGTCCATTGTTTGGATGCAAATCTCCATGTAAGGATAATAGAAGGAGTGGAAAGGGAAGTATGTGACTTGTATTTCATTTGTAATTTATTTTTGTTGGAGTTTCAATGGAGGAAGATTTGAGTCCTAGCCATGAACCATGAAGGGAGAATGGGCGAGTTTTCATAAAACTGTCATAAAACCCTCCAAATTGGGGTGTGTGGAGAGTTTCACTAATATTTTTTGATTGCACCATTAAAAATTGTTGTAACTTTGGTATTTTATAGAGTGTTTAATTATATTTCAAATGAATTCAGTTTCAATGTGATTGGTTAAGTGTCTTATGAGATATTAGATGTCCTAGGCGAATTGGGTATGCACATTTCTTGTTTTTTTTGTAACAGTTTCACGGTGAAGAGACCCTAACTCTGAACTCAACTATTGGATTTTTCTCACGTTTGGATATGGTTTAGAAAGCCTAGTTATTTACATCCCCAATAGAGCAATTTCAAAACTCTTGTCTAGCCTAAAAGGTATGAATAACAGAATCATAACTATCAAAACATGGACAGTCAAGTTTGCCACTTTCGTTACCAGTCCAAATGATTTGCAAGTTGGGGATAAGGTGTTTGTGGATGTGAAATGGGATGTATTAGGCTCTTGTTGATCAGGACTAATGAGCTTGAATGTAGATTTAATTTATCATGCATTGAAATGTTGATAGGTTGGTTTTTGGGATAATATACTAAGTATGTTGATAATGCCTCTAATTGAATGAAGAATTGTGTTGATACATTGGGCTTCATGGATGGTTTGTTGTCCTAGAATGGGTTATGGTAGATGCTTTGCATCAAATTGGTATCAAAGCCCAACAAAAGATCTGGTCTAGGAAAGTTGTTTATGTTGTGTTTTGTAGAGAGAACCTGGTTGTGGTTTGCCAAGAGAATAGAGTGAGAGGACAAAGCGACTCCTAGGTGAGGCAAAGGAAGTGGTGAGTTGGTGTGTGTGTGGTAGTAGGAGAGGTGGATGCTCAAGGAACACCTATGAGTTGCAACCATTGGATACTCCATGAATGGGAGTAGTTGAGAGAATGGTTACCTTTTTGAAGTTGGTAGCAACAACATGAGGATAATGAGAGAATGATGAAAGGAAGAGGTAGAGATAAAGATGAAGACAAAGACAAAGTTTCAGTCCAAGACACAAAAATGTTCTTGCAGGTTGTTTCCAAGAGACTTGGAAAGCTTTTAAGGTTTGCAGTATGGTGCAAGAGCACCTAGTACCAGTGGTACACAAGGAGGTCCCAAAGATATTCCAAGAGCAATTTAATTTATGCTGGAGTCTTTAGGGTTATTTGAATGTATTTCAAGTCATTATGAGTCTTTATGTAAAACAATGTAAGTCATTTGTATCAAGTTGCTCAAGTTGAGCACTAAGGTCCTAATAGGGTCAAGAAGGTCAAAATGTATCAACATGCCCAAAAAGGGTGACAAAGGATGTAAAATTTTATATTTGGTCCATCCTAGGATGTTTAGAGTGTCCATACAATTTTTTTGTAAGTTTGGAGTTAGATCTCAAAAGTTGTCAAGCAAACAATAAAAAAAAAAAGCTGCAAAACTAATGTAATGGGAAGTAATTTGGTCCTAGGGGAAGTTTGCTTAGTTATGTAACCATGGAAGACCTATATAGTTCATTACTTGGTGGAATCCAAAAGTGTGTAAAAGTTGGAGGAGGTGTTGCAAAGTTAAATCCTCAAAAATAACCTCTAACTTCACATTATTCTGCAGGATAGATGATAGTTCAGAGTCGTAGGTCCATTGTTTGGATGCAAATCTCCATGTAAGGATAATAGAAGGAGTGGAAAGGGAAGTATGTGACCTATATTTCATTTGCAATGTATTTTTGTTGGAGTTTCAATGAAGCAAGATTTGAGCCCTTGTCATGAACAATGAAGGGATAATGGATGAGTTTTCATAAAACTGTCATAAAACCCTCCAAATTGGGGTTTGTGGAAAGTTTCACTAATATTTTTTGATTACACCATTGTAAATTGTTGTAACTTTGGTATTTTCTATAGGGTTGAATTATCTTTCAAATGAATTCATTTTCAATGTGATTGGTTAAGTGTTTTCTGAGATATTTGATGCCCTAGGCCAACTGGGCATGCACATTTCTTGTTTTTTTGTAATAGTAAAAAGGGTCGCGGTGAAGAGACCCTAACTCTTAAGTCAACTATTCAAAATTTCTCAAGTTTGGATATGGTTTAGAACACCTAGTTATCTACATCTCCACCATAGCAATTTCAAAACTATTGTCTGGCCTGAAAGGTATGAATAACATAATTAGAACTATCAAAACATGGACAGTCAAGTTTGCCACTTTCGTTACTAGTCCAAATAATTTGCAAGTTGGGGATAAGGTGTTTGTAAATGTTAAATGGGATGTAATAGGCCATTTTTCATCAAGAGTAATGCTTGAATGCATATTTAATTGCTCATGCATTGAAATGTTGATTGGTTGGTTGTTGGGATAATATGTTAAGGATGTTGATAATGCCTCTTGTTGGTGTAAATAATTATTCATCATGGATATTATTACACTTTACTTAAGTTTACTTAGGTACATGCATTTCATAGTAGTTTGGGTATGAGACACTTGGGTGTTTGTGCCACATTGGGATAGTGTGTGTAGGAGAATTTCCACCTTTTATGGTGTTGATCTTGTTGTTACACTCCACATTCAGTGGGTGATCCACCTCATGTGGAGTATTATATTGTTTCTCCTACCTACCCACACCTATTTCCTAGCTACCCTTGTTTCTTATTGAGCCACATTACATGTTTGTGCGCTCACATATCCATATAGCCTTGCCTATATAAGCAGGCTCATATTCATTATATGTAACAAATGCTTAATGATCCAGTTGATCATATTTTTCATCTTGATAGAATACAGTTTATTTCTATCATCTATTTTGTTCTCTCTTATTTTTGCTTTCCATTGCATCTTGACCTTGGCAAAATCTCACATGGTATCAAAGCTGGTCCATTTCTCACATGGTATCAGAGCTGGTCCATGTCTCACACCTCTAACTAATTGAAGAATTGTGTTGATACATTGGGATTCATGGATGGTTTGGATTCCTAGAATGGGTTATGGTAGATGCTTTGCATAAAATTGGTATCGGAGCCCAACAAAAGATCTGGGCTAGGAAATTTGTTTATGTTGTGTTTGGTTGCAGGTGTTTGATCTACCTAATTGCAGAGAAACAAGTTGCAGAGAGAACCTAGTTGTGGTTTTCCAAGAGACTAGGGTGAGAGGAGAAAGCAACTCCTAGGTGAGGCAAAGGAAGTGGTGAGTTGGTGTGTGTGTGGCAGTAGGATAGGTGGATGCTTGAGGAACACCTATGAGTTGCAACCATTGGATACTCCATGGATGGGATTAGTTCAGAGGATGGTTACCTTTTTGAAGTTGGTAACAACAACATGAGGATAATGAGAGAATGATGAAAGGAAGAGGCAGAGATAAAGATGAAGATAAAGATAAAGTTTCAGTCCAAGACACAAAATTTTTCTTGCAGGTTGTTTCCAAGTTACTTGGAAAGCTTTTAAGGTCTACAGAATGGTGCAGGAGCACCTAATACTAGTGGTACACAAGGAGGTCCCGAGGATACTCCAAGAGAAATTTAATTTAAGTTGGAGCCTTTAAGGTCATTTGAATGTATTTCAAGTCATTATGAGTCTTTATGTAAAACAATGTAAGTCATTTGTATCAAGTTGCTCAAGTTGAGCATTAAGGTCCTCATAGGGTCAAGAAGGTAAAAATATATCAACATTCCCAAAAAGGGTGAAAAAGGATGTAAAATTTCATATTTGGTCCATCTTAGAATGTTTAGAGTGTCCATACAAATTTTTAGTAAGTTTGGAGTTAGATCTCAAAAGTTGTCAAGCAAAGAATGAAAAAAAAAAAGTTGCAAAACTAATGTAATGGGAAGTAATTCGGCCCTAGGGGAATTTTAATCAATTATGTAACCATTGAATGCCTATATAAGTCATTCCTTGGTCTAATCCAAAATGTGGAAAAGCTGGAGGAGGTGTTGCAAAGTTAAATCCTCAAAAAATACCTCTAACTGTCACATTATTTTGTAGGGTAGATGACAGTTCAAAGTTGTAGGTCCATTGTTTGGATGCAAATATCCATGTAAGGATAATAGAAGGAGTGGAAAGGGAAGTATGTGACCTGTATTTCATTTGAAATGTATTTTTGTTGGAGTTTCAATGAAGGAAGATTTGAGCCCTAGCCATGAACCATGAAGGGAGAATGGATGAGTTTTCATAAAACTGTCATAAAACCCTCCAAATTGGGGTTTGCGGAGATTTTCACTAATATTTTTTGATTGCACCATTAGAAATTGTTGTAAATTTGGTACTTTATATAGGGTTTAATTCTCTTTGAAATTAATTTAGTTTCAATGTGATTGGTTAAGTGTTTTCTGAGATATTTGATGCCCTAGGCAAACTGGGCATGCACATTTCTTGTTTTTTTTGCAACAGTCAAAATGGTCGCGGTGAAGAGATCCTAACACTTAACTCAACCATTGGATTTTTCTCAATTTTGGATATGGTTTAGAAAGCCTAGTTATCTACATCTCCACTAGAGCGATTTCAAAACTATAGTTTGGCCTTAAAGGTATGAATAATAGAATCAGAACTATCAAAATAGGGACAGTCAAGTTTGCCATTTTCGTTACCAGTCCAAATCATTTGAAAGTTGGGGATAAGGTGTATTTGGATGTGAAATGGGATGTAATAGGCCATTGTTGATAAGTACTAATGCTTGAATGCAGATTTAATTGCTCATGCATTGAAATGTTGACTAGTTGGTTATTGGGATAATATGTTAAGGATGTTGATAATGCCTCTAACTGATTGAAGAATTGTGTTGATACATTGGGCTTCATGGATGGTTTGGAGTCCTAGAATTAGTTATGGTAGATGCTCTCCATCAAATTGGTATCAAAGCCCAACAAAAGATCTGGTCTAAAGTTGTTTATGTTGTGTTTGGTTGCAGGTGTTTGATCTACCTAACTACAGAGAAACAAGTTGTGGAGAGAACCTGGTTGTGGTTTTCCAAGAGACTAGGTTGAGAGGAGAAAGATACTTCTAGGTGAGGCAAAGGAAGTGGTGAGTTGGTGTGTGTGTGGTAGTAGGAGAGGTGGATGCCTAAGGAAAACCTATGAGTTGTAGCCATTGGATACTCTATGGATGCAAGTAGTTGAGAGGATGGTTACCTTTTTGAAGTTGGTAGAAACAACATGAGGATAATGAGAGAATGATGAAAAGAAGAGGCAAAGATAAAGATGAAGACAAAGACAAAGTTTCATTCCAAGACACAAAATCTTTCTTGCAGGTTGTTTCCAAGAGACTTGGAAAGCTTATAAGGTCAGCAGTATGGTGCAGGAGCACCTAGTACCAGTGGTACACTAAGAGGTCCCGAGGATATTCCAAGAGAAATTTCATTTATGTTGGAGTCTTTAAGGTCATTTGACTATATTTCAAGTCATTATGAATCTTTATATAAATCAATGTAAGTCATTTGTATCAAGTTGCTCAAGTTGAGCATTAAGGTCCTAATAGGATCAAGATGGTCAAAATGTATCAACATGCCCAAAAAGTGTGAGAAAGGATGTAAAATTTCATATTTTTTCCATCTTAGGATGTTTAGAGTGTCCATACAAATTTTTAGTAAGTTTGGAGTTAGATCTCAAAGTTGTCAAGCAAACAATGAAAAAAAGAAGTTGCAAAACTAATGTAATGGGAAGTAATTCGGTCCTAGGGAAAGTTTAATCAGTTATCTAACCATGGAAGGCCTATATAAGTCATTCCTTGGTCTAATCCAAAAGTGTGGAAAATTTGGAGGAGGTGTTGCAAAGTTAAATCCTAAAAAAAAAACCTCTAACTGTCACATTATTCAGCAGGATAGATGACAACTCAGAGTTGTAGGTCCATTGTTTGGATGCAAAACCCCATGAGAGGATAATAGAAGGAGTGGAAAGGAAAGTATGTGACCTGTATTTCATTTGAAATTCATTTTTTTTGAGTTTAAATGAAGGAATATTTGAGCCCTAGCCATGAACCATGAAGGGAGAATGGACGAGTTTTCATAAAACTGTCATAAAACCCTCAAAATTGGGGTTTGTGGAGAGTTTCACTAATATTTTTTGATTGCACCATTGGAAATTGTTGTAACTTTGGTATTTTATAGATGGTTTAATTATCTTTCAAATGAATTTAGTTTAAATGTGATTGGTTAATTGCTTTTTGAGATATTTGATGCCCTAAGCGGACTGGGCATGCACATTTCTTATTTTTTTTGTAACAATCAAAACGGTCACGGTGAAGAGACCCTAACTCTTAACTCAACCATTGGATTTTTCTCAAGATTTGGTATGGTTTAGAAAGCCTATTTATCTATAGCTCCACCAGAGAGATTTCAAAAATATTATCTGTCCTAAAAGTTAAGAATAAAAGAATCAGAACTATCAAAATAGGGACAATCTAGTTTGCCACTTTCGTTACCAGTCCAAATGATTTGCAAGTTGGGGATAAGGTGTCTGTGGATGTGAAATGGGATGTAATAGGCCATTGTTGATAAGGAATAATGCTTGAATGTAGATTTAATTGCTCATACATTGAAATGTTGATTGGTTGGTTGTTGGGACAATATGTTAAGGATGTTGATAATGCCTCTAACTGATTGAAGAATTGTGTTGATAAATTGGGCTTGATGGATGGTTTGGAGTCATAGAATGTGTTATGGTAGATACTCTGCATCAGATATTGATCCTACTAATTGTGAAATAGATTTAGAAGTGGATCTTAGGTTTTCTCTTGATGATTTGGATAATGCTAGAGAAAAAAGTGAAGAATACAAAAACAAATTCAATAAGGTTGAAAGGATAATAATTAAGCTAAAAGATCATATTTAAAAAAATAAGGAATGCAAGAAGAAAGGAATTATCAAGCTAAATAAAGAAGGAAGCAAAGTGTGTAATGATGACATAATAGATCTAAAGATTCAGGTTGAATAAGGAAAGAAGATTACAGATTATTGAAAAACCTTTCTTAATGATAAGACAACATAATGCACAAAGTTTGAGGAGGAAGTTTGTTTCTCTGAAAAAGGAATCAGAGGATGCAAAAGAACAAGTGGAGAAACAATTTTAAACTCAAAGGATGTAGTGATATGCTTTATGAGAAGCTTAGTTATTAGAAACCACACAAGATTTCAGCTGGCCTTGGCTTTGAAAAAGGATATTGTTTTAAGGACAAGAAAGGAAAAGAATAGGTTCAAGATGAATCCAAAGAGACAAAGGAAATCATAACAAATTTACTCCGAAGTTTGGAACAAGAGAAAAAACTTCAAGAGATCAGCTCCTAAAAAATCTACTCAAACCATATATCCTCAATCCTTTAATGGCATTTTCTTTTCTTGTAACAAGATTGGAAAAAGGTTGCAAAATGTATAAGTATGATGAATAAAAACTCATTTAGGCCCCCTAGGCCTCAACCCTTTAATGATCAGTGTTATGTATGCAACAAATATGGCTAGAAAGTAAGTGAATGCAACAAAAAAGTGTCATAAGGAAACTAATTGCATATCTAATGTGAGGAGTGGAAATTCCCTACAATAGGGTATCACATGTTATAACTACAAAAAATTGGGACATGTTGCTAAGTTTTACATATTAAAGAATGTGAAGTCTTCTAGTCTACAAAAGAAGGTTGATTAGAGAAAGAAAGAGAAAAAAAATTTGTGGGTAAAGAAGACAAAAGAGGAGGTAGATGGAAAGGTGAAGGATGGATCTTTACCTCAAGATGGTGTAGATGGTTCTTCCAAAAAATAGATTGAAAAGATATTCATTCAGGGGCAATTATACTTGTAGAACTTTAGAACCCCTGAGAAGAAAAGATGTTCAAATATTTAGCATAATGGTCCAAGATGCAATGCACATAATTTGTTTATAGTGACAAGTTTAATGATCCAATTTTCGAAGCAAATTATCCTTTTTTGGAGGATTGCAAAGTGTTTAGATGATCTTTATTGTGATAGAAGGGTTAAAAATTGCTAACAAAAGTTTATCAATTAATGTAGAGTCAATGGGGTAGATGAAAATTCTATATATACTACACTTAATCACTTTTAACCTCATTTGAAGCAATCAAGAGTGCATGTAGAATTAAGGAGTGAAGAGACCTGCAAGTGTTTTGGTTGAAAATTTGTAATCTAGGGAAGTTCACAAAGTTGTGGTTTCAACCACAATATGTGAGATATAATCTCTCATAATTATAAGGAAAGGCTCCCCCTTTTGCTTACTACGCTTCTCTAATTTGGACAAAATTATAATTATGAATCCTACTCTAAACTTGGGTGATACATCAACTTATTCTCTTTTTTCAAAACAGATGTTATTCTTCTCTCTTTTTCAAAAAAGAAGTTACAATCAAGATCAGAAATAATTTAAATAATTTTCTAAGTTACTAATGAAATATACAAATAACAAGAAGCAAAGTTTCCATGAAAGCACAAAGTCTTGTATTGCTTCCTCGAGACGATAAAATAACACTTGAGCTCAAAGTCTTCAAACACTATAATCTTATCAACCTTTAGCCAATAAATACTGTAACCCAAAATGAACTTATCAATATAACAAGATAGAGCATAGTGTCTTTGTATTGGTACCCACTTACAATTTTATAAACTTTATCTGAGACAACAAAGTAAAGCTCAAAGTCTTTAAATGATTACAGTTGTACTAATTTTACCTTACAAATGTTGAGATGTAACACAAAGTTTACAAAAGAAGATTTCTTGTACCCTTTAACAATACTTATCTACAATGCTTTTACCCAATAAAAACAAGATTTTACAATAAGAATGACATAAGAGCACTCTCACTGTAAACCACAATGAATCCAACACAAAGTTTGAATGCCAAAGATGTTTTCTTATTTGACCAAGTTTGTGAAGCAAAGGAGGAGAAGAACAAAGAAGATCAAGTGAAGCAGTCATAACTGGAACTCTAATAGTTATGTATGGTGAGTGTTCAGTGTTGCATGATGATATTTTGATGAGGTTTTGGTATTGCTATTTTTGTGTTTCCATCAATGCCAAAGGGGGAGATTATTGGCATATTTTTGGCATAACTGATGAAGACAATGGTTGAGAGATTATTGGCATATGTAGATGTTGATGAGATGAGAAGATACCAAATAAAGTTATTGTTGGCATAACCGGTAAAGTTGGTAAAGTTGGTAAAATTGATGGAGATTGTTGGCTAGATGATGATGATATAGTTGTAAGTTTTTTTATGACTTTATTTGTGTTGTCATTGATGGCAACTATGTTTGTTGAGTCATTTAAGTCATCTAGGCCTACCGGTAAAGCCTGACCGGTAGAAGAATGCGTTAGACAAAAAAACTACTAAGTTGTTGTAAACCGGTAAGCAAGAACAATGCGATGATCAAGACACTAGTATGAACGATTGGTGAGGAGTTAGATCTGTTGCGGTGTAGAATATATGTTTGTGACATTGGCATGAGTCTATGAATGCAACCACATGAACATATTTAGTGTACTGAGTGAGTTATGATTGACTGTCATAAAATCTATGAGGAAGAATGTATACCGGTAACAGATCTTTGACCAGTAATGATTTATGGTTTGGCGGTGGATCTTATCATGTTAATAACCTAGTGATGGCATGTCAGAAACTATGTGTAAAGATAAGATTATGTTTGAGTGCGTATAAGGCTCAGATTTATTGGGAAACAACAAAGTGCTTAGCAGAATGTGACAAGGGTTTGATTGCTTATCAAATCGATGTGCGGTGATCATTCAATGGTGTAAATTGTCTTAAAATTTATTGTAATGATCTATAATGTATTTTGGCAGACTATTTTGCCGCACTTGATGCAAATTCAATGTATTTGGAATGTTTCTAGGGTTATGTAACCGACCTAGTTGAAAAGTGTATTTAGGTTGAGCTTGAGAAGAGATTTTGCGTTGATGGTTTTGAGAAGAAGAGTGTGCCAAACCAGATTGAAGAGTTTGCATGTGTTTAGCAGAGTTGAGCTAAAAAGGATTTGTACTAGCAAGAAAGGAAGTGTTGTAATCAGATCATTTGCCCTGTTGTTCCCTAATAGTTGTTGGCATGCTTGGCATAACTGATGCAGATGAAGAATGATGACTAAACCGGTAAAGGATTGTTTGTGATGACATTGTGATGAAAAGATTGAGATTGCATGATTGGATGAATTTGATCAGTTATTTATATTGTCCTTGATGGAAACTGATGTTTACTATGTTGTATTTTGTCATCTAAGTCTTTTTGGTCTACCGGAAATGCCTTACCGATATTGAGGACAGTGAACTGGGAATTAGGACCTTAACCGGTAAACGTAGAATGTTTTGATTAGATCTGGCGATTGGTGATGATTGAAGAGTTGTGGTTTAGAATGTGAGTTTGTATCATTGTAATATGTACTTGACCAAAACCGCATAATGTTTTGGTTATTGGAAGTCATGTTCATGATTTTTGTTATATTTTTGCTAGGGTTTAAGAAGGGCTTAAGGACCGGTAAAGAATTCTCTTAACCGATAATGATTTTTGGTTTGGCGATGATCTACATCAAGTTCAAATATTGGTGATGACGTGGCACAAATCGTGTGAAGTATTTGAATATTGTTTTGGCACGTTTGAAGAGTGAATTTCTTGGGATTATGCATAGTGATTAGCAAAGTGTTCTAAGGGTTTGACTTTGTATCAAATCGAGATGCGATGATCATTCAACAGTTGTAATTGATTTATAATTGATTGTAATGATCCATATGATGATCAATGATGATCTATAATAAGTTGTAAAAGATCTGTGATGATCTATGTTGTAAGTCTTAGGGTTTTGTAATTGACTAAGTTATAAAGGTTATTTATGTAGGTATAGTTGATGTTTGTTGTGTCGGTGGTTTTTGAGAAGAGTGTGAAGCCGAACCAGAGTATGAGATTTGCTTGAGTGTAGTAGATTTGGAGCAAGAATTGGATTTGATCAAGCAAGAAGTTAAGTGCTATACCCAGATCATTCACTGTTGTTATCTAACAATTACAACAACAAAATCCCTTAACCGAGTAGGTCCTAATAGACCTTACATTGTAAATCCCTTAACTGAGTAGCTCAACATCTAAGTGCTAAATCCTCTTGTGAGGTTGATCCTAATAGGTCAAAGCTTCTAATAGGGCTCATAATCTAAATCCCTTAATCAGGTGACTCTTAATATGGTCTGCTCCTAACAGGGCATCATTGTAATCTTCTAACTGGGCTAGGCTCATAACAGGGCACATTCCGAAAGAGTGCACAATTTTTGCGAATACCAATTCCTATCACAGTGTTTCCCTATTTGGGTTTCCACGTGAAAAACATGGTGTTCATATGGTGAATTTTTTTATGTGCTGTTATGTTTTACTTTCAGTTTATGCATGTTGATGAACACTTAATGAGCAGTTCTGATAAACCGGTTTAAGAGTTGGTTATCAACAATTACTGGTAATGGTGAAGAGTTTATTACTAGTTTATGATTGATTTGGTAAAGTTTGCAAGTTTAAGTTTTAAGTTTGAAATTATTGTTAATACTAATTCACCCCCCCTCTCAGTATTAACTAGATCCTCTAAGATTAACAATAGTTACAACAATTTGAAATCCCTCAACTGGGTAGATCCTAACAAGTCTTATTTGTAAATCCCTCGACCGGGTATCTCATTAACTTGAGCTCTAAATCCTCTAGCAAGGTTACTCCTAATAGGGTAGAGCTCCTAATAGGGCTGATATTGTAAATCCCTTCATCGGGTGACTCCTAACAGGGTCTACTCTTAATCGGGCATATTGTAAAGCTCTTAACTGGGCTAGGTCTTTAACCAAGCGCATTCCAAAAGAGTGCAAATATTTTATGGGCGCTAATTCTCACTGTGGTTTTTCCCATTTGGGTTTCCATGTGAAAAATCTATGTGTTCATGTTGTGGATGGATTGTTGAGTTATTCATTTGATATCTTTGCTTTATTTGCATGTTGATGAACACTTGAGTGAATGGTTTGATAAATTAGTTTAAAGGTATGTTTGAGTAGTTACCGAAACTGGTTTTTGAAGTATTATCAAAATTGTTTAACTACTGATTCACCCCCCCTCTTAGTAGCTACCAGATCCTCATAATAACAATTGGTATCAGAGCACTAGGTCCTCTTTGTGCAAAAGCTTAACCGCTTGAGGTAAAGATCCGAGATGATGAAGGAGGGTCCTAAGTTCACAAAGGATAACTACAAAATATGGAGTGACAGAATGAAGATCTACATCAAAGGTATGGGGCAACAGTTCTGGTTGCATATTGAAAATCAATATTCACCTCCTACCGGTACTCTGACTGCAGATCAACTTAAGGAACAATAGGAGAATATTCAAGCATTGGAAGCCATTGTAAGTGCACTTTCTGATTCATAGTATACAACTTATGAAGTTTAGGAAAAGTTGAAGTTGATTTATGGTGGAGATGAGCATGTACAAAAAACCAAGGAAGAAAGCTTAAGAGGCAAGTTTGATGACATGAAGATGATGGAAGGTGAGAACATCACCCAGTATGAACAAATAATAAAATAAGTAGTTGGAGGAATCAAAATTTTTGGTGGATCCATAACATAAGACATAGTGGTAAGTAAAATGCTACGAAATTTATTGCCTTCTTATGCTATTAGAGTATCTGCTATCTAAGAATTGAGGTCAGTTAGCAAAGATAAAGTTACAGTTGATTCTTTGATAGACAAGCTTATTGCTTTTGAGTTGAATAGCTTTGATAATAGTGTACCTAAAGTATAATATGCTTTCAAAGCTTCAGTATCTAATGCACCTGTAAGAAAAGGAAAGGTTGTCTATAGGTAAAGTCATCATGCCGATAGTAATAAAGAAGTGGATGGTGAAGATAACTTGATGGAAATTGAGGCTTTATTGGCAAAGAAACTTCCTAGAGGCACCGATAAGTACAAATGAAAGCTTCCTCTTAAATATTTCTCATGTAACAAGATAGGGCATATTGCTGCTAATTGTCCTAACAGTTATCAGAAGGTTTAAGGGAAAAGGTAAGAAATAGTTCTATGTTGTAGTTGATGAAGGTGTTACCAATGAGGAATTTGAGGATGAAGACAATGAGGAAATTGTTCTTGTAGTAGTTAAGGAAGATCTCTTTGACAAGAAAGCTTTAGTATCTCATAGTGACAACAATGATGAGTGGGTCATTAATAGTTGTTGCTCACATCACATGACCAGTGACAAGAACAAGTTAATTTCACTTTAAGAATTTGATGGTGGAGTAGTGAGATTTGGCAACAATTGACCATGCATGGTAAAAGGTAAAGGTTATATTTCTTTAAATGGAAAAAGTAATGCTGATGATGTGTATTGGGTTGAAGGATTGAAGCATAACTTGTTGTGTTGGTCAATTGAATGATAAAGGTTATCATCTTGAGTTCAAGAATGGAGTGTGAAGGATTTTAGGAAACAAAGGAGAACTGATTGCTACCGGTAAACAGAGAAAAGGTAACTTATTTCATCTGAACACTAATGTCAGTAGTTGTTTGGTTTCAAAAGTTGAGGACAGTTGGTTATGACATAGAAGATTTTTTCATGTGAATTTTAATAATTTGGTTAAGGTCAGCAAGTCAAGTATGGTTAGAGGTATGCCACAACTAGTCAAACCAGACAATGTGATTTGTAAAGATTGTCAATTGAGTAAGATGACTACTTCCTCTTTCAAGAGAAAATCATTTTCTTCTGAGAATATCTTAGATTTGGTGCACACTGATTTATGTGGTCCTATGAGGACCAAGAGTTTTTATGGTGATAAATATTTCATGATATTTACTGATGATCATTCAAGAATGATGTGAGTTACATTTTTGAAGGAGAAGTCAGATGCTTTCAACAAGTTTAAGGTATTCAAAGCCCTAATGGAGAAAGAAACTAGTAAGAACCTAAAGTGCCTGAGATCTAACCGGGGTGGAGAATTCACATTAGCTGAATTTGTGAAATACTGTGATGAGAATGTAATCAAGAAACAACTATCTGCACCAAGGACACCACAATAGAATGGAATTGCAAAAAGGAAGAATCAAACCATAGTTGAAGTAGCTAGAACAATGTTGATACAAGGAGATGTACCTAAAATGTTTTGGAGAGAAGCAGTCAACATTTCAGTATACACAATGAACCAGATATTGGTCAAGAAAGGTAGTGACAAAACTCCCTATGAATTATGGTATGGTCGTACTCCTAATGTTAGTTATTTCAAATTTTTTGGCAGTAGGTGTTACATAAAGAGAGATGAGTACACCAGAAAGTTTGATCCTAAGAGTGATGAAGGAACTTTCCTTGGTTATTCAACTAAGAGCAAAGCATTCAAGTGCTTTAACAAAAGAACAAAGAAGATTGTGGGAAGTGTTAATGTGATAGTTGATGAGTATTTTGACAAATTTGATGATACCGACAAGTTTGATGAAGTTGAGTAACAAAAGCTAGTGATTATTGAACCGAAAGTTCAAAATGATGTTGAGCAGAATAGTGTGGAGGATACTGTTCAACCGGTAGATGAAGAAGATGAAGATGAAGAACAAGAAGAGACTTCTATACTAGAACCGGTTATACCTAGATATGTAAAGTTGAATTACTCAGCAAATTAGATAATTGGTGACAAGAATGTTGGAGTACAAACAAGAAGAAAGATCATAGAAAGTGCTTGTTTGATTTCCACAATTGAACCAAAGATAGTAAGAGAAGATCTCAAGGATGATGATTGGATACAAGCTATGAATGAAGAGCTTGATCAGATAGAGAAGAACAACACTTGGTCACTTGTCCCCAGACCAGCTGATAAAATTTTTATTGGTACTAAGTGGGTGTTTAGAAACAAACTGAATGAAGATGGTGAAGTGGTTAGGAACAAGGCTAGACTAGTTTGCAAAGGATATACACAAGAAGAAGGTGAAGACTATGGAGAAACGTTTGCACTAATTGCTAGAAATGAAGGATTTAGAATGTTACTTGAATTTGCAACATTCAAGGGATTCAAGGTTTACCAAATGGATATAAAGTCTGTATTTTTTAATGGAATTCTAGAAGAAGAAGTTTACATAGAACAATCAGATGGGTTTGCATTGATTGAAGACAAGGACATGGTGTGCAAACTGCATAAAGCTTTATATGGGTTAAAGAAAGCTCCAAGGGCATGGTATGAGAGACTCCATTCACATGTGATAAATATTGGATTTCAAAGAACCAGTGAGGACAACAACATTTACCTAAAGATAGAAGGAGATAAGTTATATTGATTGTAGAAGTATTTGTAGATGATATCATATTTGGAGGAAATGATGACACAAGTTTAAATTTTGCAGAAGAAATGAAGAAGGAATTTGAAATGTCTTTGATAGGAGAAATCAAAATTTTCATTGGTTTGCAGGTCCAACAGATGAAAGGTGGTATCTTTATCAGTCAGTCCAAGTATGTGAAGGAGGTATTGAAAACCTTTGGAATGGAAGATTGTAAACCGGTTGGAACTCCTATGATTACAGGTTACATATCAAAGGAAGATGATTCAGACACAGTGAATAAAACTAAGTATAGATCCATGATAGGAAAACTACACTATGTTGTTCATAGCGGACTGGATATTGCTCATGCAGATGGTATAGTGGCTGGATTTCAGAATAATCCTAAAGATACTCATATGGTTGCAGTGAAGAGAATTTTCAAGTATCTTAGAGGAACTATTATTATGGATTATGGTATCCATACACAGGCAAATTTTATTTGAAGGTATTCAAAGATGCTGATTGGATAGGTAATATAGATGACCAGAAGAGCACAACCAATGGCACATTCATTGTAGGAGGAAGACTGGTATCTTGGACAAGTAAGAAATAAAGTTACATTTCTCAGTCTACATCAGAAGTAGAGTATGTGGCTGCATCCATGAATTGTACACAAGCTATATGAATGAGACATGTATTGGAAGGATTCATGGAGACTATGACAGGACTGATGGTGATATATTGTGATAATACCAGTGCAATAAGTATTTCAAAGAACCCAATATTGCATGCTAGAACAAAGCATATTGAACTGAAGTATCATTTTTTGAGAGAAATAGTATAGGAAAAGATAGTTAGGATGGAGCATGTATCTAGTAAGGAGTAGTTGGCAAACATATTCACTAAGCCATTTCCTAAGGCTACCTTTGAATATCTTAGAGGCAAGCTAGGGGTTATAACCCTATCAAAGTTCAACTAAGATGTTGTTGAAGCATCAATCTAGTGGACAAATTGAAGATCTTTCACTATGGATTGATGAGAAGTGGGCTACTCCTCAGGGGGAGCAATAGAATATGAATTTGACACTTTGTACCTTTGGAATTATTGTCAAAGGGGGAGAGAAAAGTGATAGGGAGAGAAGTGAAGCAAAGGAGGAGAAGAACATAGAAGATCAAGTGAAGCAGTCATAACTGGAACTCTAATAGTTTTGCATGATGAGCTTTTGGTATTGCCATTTTGGTGTTTCTATGAATGCTAAAGGGGGAGATTATTGGCATATTGTTGGCATAATTGATGAAAAAAATGATAGAGAGATTATTGGCATATGGAGATGTTGATGAGATGAGAAAATAACCAGTAAAGTTATTGTTGGCATAACCGGTAAAGTTGGTAAAATTGATGGAGATTGTTGGCTAGATGATGATAATATAGTTGTAAGTTGTTTGATGACTTTATTTGTGTTTCCATTGATGGAAACCATGTTTTCTAATTCATCTAAGTCATCTAGGCCTACTGGTAAATCCTGACCGATAGAAGAATGTGTTAGACAACAAAACTACTAAGTTGTTGTAAACCAATAAGCAGGAATAGTGTGATGATCAAGACACCAGTATGGATGATTGGTGAGGAGTTAGATGTTGCGGTGTGGAATATATTTTTGTGACATTGGCATGAGTCTATGATTGCAACCACATCATCATATTCAGTGTATTGAGTGAGTTTTGATTGAATGTTATAAACTTTGTGAGAAAAAATGTATACCGGTAATAGATCTTTGACCGGTAATGATTTATGGTTTGGCGGTGGATCTTATCATGTTCATAACTTAGTGATGATGTGTCAGAAATCATGTGTAATGATAAGATGATGTTTGAGCATGTACAAGGATCATATTTCTTGGGAAACAACAAAGTGCTTAATAGAATGTGACAAGGGTTTTATTGCTTATCAAATCGATGTGCGGTGATCATTCAACAGTGTAAATTATCTTGAAATTTGTTGTAATGTTCTGTTATATATTTTAGCAAACTGTTTTGTCATGCTTGATGTAAATTCAATGTATTTTGAATTTTGCTAGGGTTATGTAACTGCCCTAGTTGAAAAGTGTATTTAGGTTGAGTTTGAGAAGAGATTTTGTGTGGGTGGTTTTGAGAATCTAAGAGTGTGTCAAACTAGATTGAAGAGTTTGCATGTGTGTAGCAGAGTTGAGCTAAAAAGGATCTGTAGTAGCAAGCAAGGAAGTGTTGTGATTAGATCATTTTCCCTCTTGTTCCCTAACAGTTGCAACAGTTTGAAATTCCTTAATTGAGTAGATCCTAATGGGTCTTATTTGTAAATCCCTTGACCAGGTGGCTCATTAACTTTAGTTCGAAATCCTCTAGCAAGGTTACTCCTAACAGGGCTAATATTATAAATCCCTTCACCGGGTGACTCCTAACAGGGTCCTCTCTTAATCGGGCATATTGTAAAGCTCTTAATCGGGATAGGCCTTTAACCGAGCGCATTCCAAAAGAGTGCAAATACTTTGTGGGTGCTAATTCCCACCATGGTTTTTCCCATTTGGGTTTCCACATGAAAAATATTTGTGTTCATGTTGTGGATGGATTGTTGAGTTATTCATTTGATATCTTTACTTTATTTACATGTTGATGAACACTTGAGTGAATGGTTTAATAAATAAGTTTAAAGGTATGTTTGAGTAGTTATTAGTACTGGTTTTTGAAGTGTTTTTGAAGTATTATCAGAATTGTTTAAATACTAATTCACCCTCCCCTCTCAGTAGCTACCAGATCCTCATAATAACAATTTTCAATATAACAATATGAGCTCAAAGTTTCACTTTTCTCTTTACTTCGGTAGAGTTTCATTGCATAAAATTAAAGCTGATAATTACAATGAGAACCCTCATTTATAGGAGAGGGGCAAACAGATAATATATGAAAGCTACAAAAAACTATGACTAAGTAAAAAATGAGTCCTACTTGACTTAGAACTTACAGTACATACTCTATATGCAAAAACATAAATACAAAATGACACTTGAAGTGTCGAATACTAGCTACAAAAATGCACCTATTAAGTGTCACTAGACACTCTATTATGATATTGTTTCATGAATTCCTCAAACTTCTGTAGGGTAACCTTCATTTGTTCTTCTTCAAGTCCTTGGGTATGACTTGTGACAATTTTGACCCGAGTGATAGAATCTCTAAGGCCAACATAACACTTTGTGTGCTTCTTTAGAAGGGAAGCCAAGTTATCTAGATTAACTTGAATATCTATCAATTTATCAATTGAAGATAGTGATAAAATTTATTTATCAATCTCTTCTCCAATGAGAAAGTTGAATTATTTAATTATAACATCTTCATGGAGAGGCTTCTGATTCTCATCAAGGAATGTACAAGGAAGTTCTAATACTTTTTCAATGATTTCCTTCCCTTTGTCATTACATTTTTTTTGGTCTGTTCGCACGTCCTTGATAAGCATTTCTAAAATATTAATCCAATGTTCTAATGCTTCTCTTTGTTCAATATACATGTCTCTTTAAGGGATCACTCCATTATCAATAAGAACATCAAATTTAAAATCTTCTAACTTCAACCATGAGTCAAAGTTCTTCTCTTGCATCTCTAATTCCTGTGAAAGTAGATCCAATGTTTTATCTACTTCAAACTTAACACCCTCCAAATTTTTAATCAACATAACTATTGAGCATAGAAGATGTGTTCCTTGACTCTCCATTTTGTCCATCCATTCACCCACTGATCTTCCTTATGAAGTAACCTGCCCAACTTGTTTGATGACTTTCTCATTAAATGATGATGTCACTGGCTCAATTATTTTTGAAGACTTTTTTTTATCTTAATCAACATAGTAGTGACTTATTCCACTTGTTTCTTAAGCTTGTCCTTCTTTACCTTATCTTTATTAAATCTTGTCACAAGATTATCAAAAGATGTCTGATCATCTTCCACATTTACCACATTAATTTTCTTGCCCAATTCAATTATATTAATGATATAATTTTTGACATATTGGCATAATTGATGATAATGATGATGTACCGGTAAAGGACTGTTGGTGATGATATATTAATGGATTGTTGGTAATGATATAATTGTGATATGCTGCTCTATGATCAGTTATTTGTGTTGTCATTGATGGCAAGCATGTTTGTTTATGTTTGGTATATCATCTAAGTTATCTAGCCTAACCGGTAATGAAATGTTTGCTAAGTTGACAGTGAACCGGTAAGCAAAAACAATGGAGGAGATGGTTGCAGAAGAGATCCATGTTGAGTTAGGCATTGTGGTTTGGAATGTATGCTTATGACATTGTAATGAGTCTATGATAGGTACCACATCATGTTTGGTGAACTAGAAGTCATGTTTGTAATTGATTGTTGTATATTTGCAAGGTTTGAGAACCTGTAACAAGATCTTTAACCGGTGATGTTTTATGGTTTGGCGGTGGATCTTATCAGGTTCATAAGTTAGTGGTGACATGTCAGAAACCATGTGTGATGATAAGATTGCATTTAAGCACGTACAAGGAACAAATTTCTTATGAAACAACAAAGTTCTTAGCAAAATGTGATAAGGGTTTGACAAGTTATCAGATCGATGTGCGGTGATGTGTTATGATCATTCAATGACTGCAATTGTCTTGAAATTTGTTGTAATGATCTGTAATGATGATTTGTAATAATTTATAATGATTTGATATGACCTATGATTTAAATTCAATGTATTTTGAATGTTGCTAGGGTTATGTAACCGACCTAGTTTAAAAGTGTATTTAGGTCGAGTTTGAGAAGGTTTAGTGTGTCGGTGATTAGAGAAGGAGAGTGTGCCGAACCAGATTGAGATGTTTGCATGTGAGAAGCAGATTGGAGCTTAAATGGATCTGTACTAGAAAGAAGAGACTGCATTGATTAGATCATTTACCTATTGTTTCCTAATAGTTACAGTAGTATTAAAATCCCTTAACCAGGTAGGTCCTAATAGGCTTGATCTTGTAAATCCCTTCATTGGGTGGCTCATTAATTTGGGTTTAAATCCTTTAGCAAGGTTACTCCTAACAGGGTAGAGCTCCTAACAGGGCTGAGGTTAAAATCCCTTCACCGAGTGACTCCTTACAGGGTCTGCTCTTAACTGGGCATTATTGTAAAGCTCCTAACTAGGCTAGGCCTTTAACAAGGCACATTCCAAAAGAGTGCAAATATTTTGTGGGTACCATTTCCCACCGTGGTTTTTCCCATTTGGGTTTCCACGTGAAAATATCATTGTTCATATGGTGGGTAATTTTTTTGTGTGTGGATTTGATACCTTTACATTTTGGTACATGTTGATGAACACATGAATGAGTAGTTTGGTAAATCTTCTTTAAGTAATTGATTGAGTAGTTACCGGTATTGGTTATGAACTATTTTTGAGATGTGTTTTTAGATTGGTGAAAGATTTCAATTTATTGTTATCACTAATTCACCCCCCCCTTTCAGTAATTACCAGATCCTCACAATAAAAATAATTTGTAGGTTGAATCTTGTCAATATTTGTGTCTGGAGGAGGCACTGCAAGTTAAACATGCTTATTCTATGATTTATCCACTTTTACCCTAGACAAAGTTTTTGCCTTCTTTGTAACCTTGGGCTTGACATGAACCAACTATCTGAATTCAAAGTTATCTGGAGAGATAGCTTGCTTCTTCCTCTTAGGAGTATTAGAGATTAACCAAGGTGGCAAAGGTGTGTCATATTCAACTCCTATGACCAATACCTAAGATGAAAGTTCTTGATTATGTACACTTGTAGTCACAATGGGAGGAATATAAGTCACAATTGTAGGTGGGTTCTCTACAACTAAAAATTTAGATGCATGTTCAATCTCTGACATGGATTTATCAAAATCTTCTAACATATAAGAAGACACTTTAGAAAAATTTGGGAGAAACACATTTTCAATATTATTCTGTGGAGTGTCTAAGGTCGACTCACTAGTTGTTGAAGGAATAGTATGAATTACTACACCAGATCATCAGATGCATATGAAATAGTGGAACCACAAGAAATAGGATTATAAATAAAAACCAATGGAGGAATTAGAGCTGGAGCATCATGAGATGTGGGAGGGATGGTTTCTTGTGTCCTTTCAGATTGGGAAGTACTAGGAATTTCAAGTAACCCCTCCTCACCAGATTCTTCCTCTTTCTCTTTCTCCGATCCTTCTTCTTGTTGTGGCTCCTCCTTAAGAAATCCTTCCTCATATTTTTCTTCTATCCGAGTATCTTGAGCTAAGGATTTCCCTTGATTCCTATATTTCCCTTTCCCAACAATAAACTTGAATTTGGGAGCATTTTCGTGTCATCGAATCTTGTCTATTCTTAGTTCTCAACTCAGAAGTCTTTCCCACTGGTCCTGCAGTATCATCTTTTGATCCAGTCTAGAATGGATTCAATTGAATTTATTTATATGTTAGCAAGACATTAGTGTTGGCAAGAATATTTGGAACCTAGCCCTTATTGAAGTCATTTCCTTCTGTGACCACAGGATGAGAGGAAGTGGCCAATCTATAATCTTATTCTTCTTATACACTGAATATAGAATGTTTCATCATCTTCAAGATCCTTAGGAATATCAACAAGATTTAGGTTCTCAATTTGTTCAATAGTAAGATGACAATAATCAAAATTTATGATATCTTCCTCTTTTTTGTAGTCTATCTAGGTATCTTCTACATGGTGAACATGAGTATAGTTTTTCTTTAACTTATTATTCATGTCCTTGTAGTCAAAATATTTCCTAGCCTTGAAGAGCTTCATTTTAACCCTTCTCATTTCCTCATCCATGACCCTGGCCTTGTAAATGGAATTGATTTAATATCTCCCAATGGTGAGAGAAAACTTAACCCCAAGCTTGTGTGAACTCGATTGGCGTTCATGCACTACTACCATTTGATGGGCCAACTCCATGAACACAATTTTGTCTAATGGGTACCTAGGAAGCATGAATGACTCATAATCATAGCATCCTACTATGAGGTAGGTGAAAATGGGTTATTGTAGGAACATACACCCATACTGATTCACTATATTCCAAAATTCATTTGACAACCTCTTCTTCTGGAAATCCTTATCAAACATGCACATATAGTGATAGAAAAAGGCATCATTCACTCTCCTAAAATAATGTAAACTATTCTTTAGAGTCAACTGAGAGTAATATTAATATACTGGAATCTGGCTCCTATCCCCTGTTGTAGACAATCTTAGAAAGTGCCTCATTGAGGTTGCTACATATACTAAATATGAAGATATATAAAACTTAAAAGTAGTTGGGACCTTGGTAAGTTGTTGACATAAAGCATCACTTATTTGTTTACCCCAATATATCATTTTCTTGTTTTGTCAAATGATATGGATGTATTGATACATCTATTCATGATATGTATCTAAAATAGGAAGTCCTTTCACCTTACTAAGAAGAGTAATCATATCATTTACCTCCTCAATGAAGTCACTTTGATGAATAGTCTTAGGCAATCTTGCAATAGTGGGCCTTGGGGACTTCAACCAATTATTGTTGATATTCCTCCTGCACTTGTTTGAATTATTCTCATAATTTGTTTGAGCTGATTGGATGTTGATATTGGTATATTGATCTATGTTTAGACATTTGAAAATTGTATTAAAGAAGTCCTCGTCCAATATAATGAGAGTTTTCTTTCCTCATGCATCCTTGATAGAATTTCTTATTGGATCAAACCTATTAGCTAATGCTAACTAAAATTCAGGGTTCTATGCTGACATTGGAAAAGCTACAACTAGGTGAATACCACTGTTAATAGTTACTTCCATCTTGTAATATTCAGGTGATTCTTTAAATCTCTTAATAAACTCCCCAAGATCGACATGACCAATTTTTGTGTCTCTAATTTTGTCAATGTTAGATGACACAAAAGAAGGTGGGAAGATCAGATGAGGATCTTGCTTCTTAAACTTCATGGTTCTCTTGCTTGGAGATGGCTCTGTCGTCCGACTTTGACTATAAATACAACATTTGAAAAGAGATGATCACCATTTAGTTTATCAAATTCACTTCATTAGGATTCCAAAAACCCCAATTCATTGGTAATACATGATTTCATTTGGGTGTAAATTAGGTTTGTAGCCTCGATTTACATGTATGTGCACTTGGTGCAAATCGGGTTTACAAACTTGATTTACACCTAAAATAGATGTGGTTCATGAAGTGCATTTTGGACTTAGAAGTTCGATTTGCATTTGGAAAAGATGGAATATCATAATGGTGCAAATCAAGTTTGTAAAACTGATCTACACTTGGAAGGTTTATACAAAAACGTGGTGTAGATCAGGCTTACAAACCTGATTCACACCATCATTAAAAATAACAAAGTTAAATGATTTAAGTTTCGTGCATGTCAAGGTTGTAACCCCGATTTACACCACCAAGGAAAGACTTGGTGTAAATTGGGGTTACAGCCTTGATATACACCACACATAACACTGCTTTCATTAAGTATTGATGTTGGTGTAAGGCGAGGTTATGACCCCGACCTACACCCAATGGGAAGAACTTGGTCTAAGTCTGGGTTGTAACACCGCCTTACACCCAAATCAATGACTTAGATATTTAGCATATGTCAGGGACATAACCCTGACATATAGAAAATAATGGAATTTGGTGTATGTTGGGGCTATGTCACTATGATGCAAGAGCATCCCCGGTTCATAGCAATCTTGCATCAACCAAAAATATTTTCCTTTCTATTTTTGCTTTCTGTTTGTAGTTTCAACATTTCTTTCTGTGTGTCCCAGATTTGGTTCACCTGATCATGTGGAGTTGGATTTTGCTTGAAGACTTGATCATATTCCTTATTCCCAAACCATGGAGCATTTAGATTGTTTTCCAGAAAGTTATTGCTACTGGTTTGCATGATAGTTTCCTATTGCTGGTTGACAGTTTTCTGTTACCAGTTGCTCAAACCTATTTGCATTTGTGATCTACCGTATCCCTTCCATAGCTTGCGGAACCCTAAGCGTTGATTCTGATGTTTCTTAGCATGTGGCCAACCTTTTCCCATGATCTACACTTCATCCTTTGGATTTTCTGGAGGAATCTCTTGGCAGAGGCCGACCTTGTTGGTTTTGCACATTAGGTCTTGTTCTTTGGGTTTTCATCCCTTTTTGGGACAACTAGATCCCGTTGAATTGTATAAATCATTGTAATAGAGCATATAATTAAAAATGAGGAAGTTAGAATAAGCGTAGAAGATAGATCTTAATATTGAAGGTCCCAGTTGTGACATATTCTGTACTTTGAGCATGTTTGAGCAAGCCTGTGAGCCGGTTTCTGTAACCCGGTTGTTACTGGTTGGTTGTAATCAATTTTCATTTTATAATTCAATCTGTTTTGCATTGTCTCCATCATGTCTTTATGTTTCCATTGTGTTTACTCTTGCTGAACGGTTTGGACTAATCTCTTTGAGGTCCCTCCTAACCGATGACTGCTTCAAGTGGTATCAGAGTGAGTTTTCATTTCGAAGATTGCATTGTCCTAAGAATTTTTTTGTAGGGTGGCAGACTGTGGATTCGACTTGCAGCTGCAGAGGACTAGTGTAGACGATGGCGCGAAGAGGAACTAGGAATGGTGGAGCACGTGGAAATGCAAACCCTATTGTGATGGAAATGTTGCGAGGAATAGCAGTCCGGTTGGAAGTCGTGGAAACAACCCAAAGAAGAGGCTGCCACATCGAAGATGTAAGTGAAGATGAAGGAGAAGAAGCCTTGACATAATAAGTAAACCCATCGGCAAATGATCCAGATGAAGAAAGGGTTTTGAGTCTTTTGAGTAGGATGAATACTAAATCTCATTTTATGCCACCCGAATATGATGGAATGTTGGATTTGGATGAATTGATGGATTGGATCTCGAAGATGGAGAAATATTTCAATTTTGAAAACACTGTAGAAGAAAGGAAGTTGAAATATGAATGTACCCGGTTGAAAGGTCATGCGTCTCTTTGGTGGGAGCATTTGCAGGTTGATAGATAAAGAAGAGGTAAAGAGAAGATCGAGACATGGGATCAGATGATTGCTAAATTGAAATCAAAATTTATGCCAGCTGATTATCAAGTGAATTTGTTTCGGAAGTTGTAGAATTTGAGACATAAGGAATCTAGTGTGAAGGGATACATCGAAGCATTTTACAAGTTGAATATCAGATCTATACATGTTGATGATGAAGCTGAACAAGTTGTAAGATATTTGAATGGATTGCGGGTGTCTATACAAGATGAACTCAGCTTGATCAAATTATAGAGTGTTGAAGAAGCTTACCAGTATGCCCTAAAGGCAAAAGAAAAAATAAACTAAAGACATGAGAAAAGAGAGAGAGGTAGAGGTGGAAGGTTTTTCAGAGGAAGATTTCAAGGAGGAAGAGGATATATTAGAGGTAGAGGAAACTGTACAGATTAGAACAAGGAAAAGGAAGTAAGAAAATAAGGTAATTCATACCAGAAAGATGATAGAAATTTCTATGGGAGGAGAGAGTCAAATGATACCGAAATGAGAATTTTGGAAGACAAGACAAGAGAACATTTAGAGGAACTCTCTTTAAGTGTGGAGTGGAAGGACATCGTGCTTTCAAGTGTAAGAAGACAAAGAATACCAGAAGAGAAGTAGTGGTGGAAGAAAAACCCACAGGATCAAACAATAAACTGAAAGATGGAGAATTGTTCATGATGAGGAGAGCTTTGTGTCATACCAGGAGAGATGAAGAGCCCTTGTAGAGGGAGAATTTGTTCAAGACTAGATGTAAGGTATCCGATAAGTGTTGTAAAGTTGTTATTGGTAGTGGTAGTTCAGATAATCTTGTTTCAGAAGAGATGGTAAATAAGTTGAATTTGGAGAGATGAAACACCCTAAATCTTATCAGATAGCATGGATTTAGGATGAACATAGGTTGTTAGTAAGTGAGAAATGTCTGGTGAAATTGAAAATTGGTAATTATCATGATGAAGTCTTGTGTGATATTATGCCTATGGATATTTGTCATCTTTTGTTGGGTAGACCTTGGCAGTTTGATAGACATGCAATACATGATGGGAGGAAGAATACATACACTATTGTAGCCAATGGGATGAAGCAAACCTTGTTACCCTTGGAGGAACCTTTGAAGAATGAAGTATGTATGAATGCTAGAATCTATTTGGTAGATGGAAGGAAATTCCTGGATGGATTGAGACATGAGAATGTGTGCTTTGCCTTAATCCCTAGGAAGACTGAGAATCTAGAGCATGAAGAGGAACAATCAGAAGAGATAAAAGATTTGCTGACATAATACAAAGACATCATTTCAGATAATGTACCTAATGGATTGCCATCTATGAGAAGTATCAATCATTGCATGGACCTAGTTCCCAGAGCTAGTTTGCCTAACAAAGTTGCACACAGGATGACACTAACAGAGAATGAAGAACTGAATAGACAAGTGCATGAGCTATTGAAGAAAGGTTTGATTATAGAAATTCTAAGCCCTTGTGCAGTTGCAATAGTATTAGCACCTAAGAAAAATGGAGAGTGAAGAATGTGTACCGATTCTAGAGCAATAAACAAAATTATAGTGAAATACTGATTTCCTTTGCCTAGGATGGATGACATAATGGCCTATTTGAGCGGAGCCAAATACTTTACAAAGATAGATTTGAAGAGTGGATATCATTAGATCAGGATCAGAGAAGGAGATGAGTGCAAGACCACATTCAAGACAAATGTAGGACTGTATGAATGGTTGGTAATGCCTTTTGGGTTAACTAATGCACCGAGTACTTTCATGAGGCTGATGAATGAGGTATTAAAGAAATTCTTGGGTAAGTTTGTTATTGTATATTTGAATAACATTCTGATTTTCAGTAAGACAAAAGAGGAGAATTTGTTGCATTTAAGAGAAGAAAATATGCTGATAAATATTAAGACGTGTACTTTCATGAATGATGAGTTAGTCTATTTGGGATTTGTGATATCTGAGGATGGTTTGAAGATGGACCCTGAGAAAGTAAAAGCAATTATTGAGTGGCCTACACCAAAAATTATTGGAGAGGTAAGATCATTTCATGGATTAGCTAGTTTCTATCGGAAGTTCATAAAAAATTTTAGTTCAGTTTGTAACTTTATGACTGAGACCATGAGGGGAGATCGAAAGGAATTCAAGTGGACCACCAGAGATCAAATTTTTTGAACCTATGAAGTAGAAAGTGACCGAGCAACCTTGTTAGCTTTACTAGATTTCAATAAAGTATTTCAAGTGGATTGTGATGCACGTGGAACAACAATAGGAGTAGTCTTGAGTCAGGAAGGGAGAGTAATAGCTTATTTCAATGAGAAATTGAATGATGATTGGAGGAGATATTCAGTGTATGATCAAAAGTTTTATGCCATAGTTCAATCCTTGAAGAAGTGGAGACATTACTTGATGCCTAAGGAGTTTGTGTTGTATACATATCATCAAGCCTTGTAGTATTTGATTAGTCAAAGTAATTTGAATAAGAGACATATGAGATGGGTAGAGTTTTTGTAGAGTTACACCTTTCTATTGAAGCATAGAAGTGGGAAATCTAACAAAGTTTCTGATTCATTGAGTAGGAGAAGGAATTTTTGACAGAGATGAGAGTGACAATATTAGGATTTGAGGAATTGAAGACTTTGTATGATGATGACCCAGATTTTGCAGAACCTTGGAGAGCATGTAGAGAACTAGTTACAATAGATAGAATCAAGTGGCTGGATTACTTCATTCAAGATGTGATGTTATTCAGAGGAGTTCAATTGTACATACCTAAGAGTTATATGAGGGAGAAACTGATAAAGGAGAAACATAGTGGAGGATTAGCTGGACATTTTGGTATTGACAAAATAGTAGCATTGGTGAGTGAGTAGTATTTTGGCCTCAGATTCATAAGGATGTTAGGAAATATGTGCAATTTTGTAGAGTTTGTCAAGTTTCAAAGGGTAGTAGACAGAATGTGTGATTGTATAAACCTTTGACAGTACTGGTAAGATCTTGGGAGGATATAAGAATGGATTTCATACTTGGATTGACTAAAACACCCAGAGGGAATGATTCTATATTTATGGTAGTGGATAGATTATTGAAGATGGCTCATTTCATACCTTGTAATAAGACATTAGATGAATTACATGTAGCAAACCTATTTTTCAAGGAAGTAGTGAGATTGCATGGATTACCTAAGAGCATAGTTTCAGACAGAGACACTCAGTTTGTTGGCTATTTTTGGGGAACACTTTGGAAGAAGATGAAAATAGATTTGAAGTTCAGTTCTACTTTTCATCCACAAACTGATGGATAGACATAAGCAATTAACCAAAGCTTGGAAAATTTGTTGAGATGTTTAGTTGGAGATAAAACCAAAAGTTGGGATTTGATCCTTGCACAAGTAGAGTTTGCCTACAACAATTCAGTAAACATGAGTACCAAAAGAACACCTTTTGAGATTGTTACCAGAGTGTATCCTAGAGGTATATCAAAATTAAGGGATATTAGCAGCGAAGACTAGAGAAGTTTAGGAGCAGAAGAATTTACAGATCACATGAAGGACTTACATATTCAAGTTAAGAAACATTTGGAGGACATGAATATAAAGTATAAGGAGAAGACAGATAAGAAGAGGAGACATAAGGAATTTGAAGTTGGAAATGAAGTGATGGTGTATCTGAGAAAAGAGAGATTCCTAGTTGGAACTTATAACAAATTGCAGATGAAAAAGTTTGGACCTTGCAGAATTTTGAGGAAGTTCATTTCTGGGAATGCATATGAAGCAGAGTTACCGAATAGTCCAAGTATCTCACCTATGTTTAACATTGTAGAGCTTCATGAGTATCATGAATTAGAATTCAATGAGGACAATATTGTAGACTTGGAGAAGCAGTTGCCTTAGATGGAACCAGATTAGATTGAAGAAATTTTGGATAGTAGGATTGGGCGTAGTACCCAAAGCAGTCAGTATAAGGAGTATCTTGTGAAGTGGAAGGACATACTAGTTGAAGATTCATCTTGGATTTCTCAAGAAGAGGTAGAATGCTTTGGTTTTCCTCTGACCCTGGAAAAGTGAGAGACTCACTTTTTTAATAACCTCGGATGTCTGATGTAGGAGCATCCTCGGTTCATAGCAATCTTGCATCAACCAAAAATATTTTCCTTTTTGTTTTTGCTTTCTGTTTGCAGTTTCAACATTTCTTTCTGTGTGTCCCAGATTTGGCTCACCAGATCCTATGGAGTTGGATTTTGCTTGAAGACTTGATCATCTTCCTTATTCCCAAACCATGGAGCATTTGGATGGTTTTCTGGCAAGTTATTGCTACCGGTTTTTGTGACAATTTCCCATTGCCGGTTGACAGTTTCCTGTTATCCGTTGCCTAGACCTATTTGCATTTATGATCTACCAGATCCCTTCTGTAGCTTGTGGATCCCTGAGTGTTGATTCTAATGTTTCTTGGCATGTGGCCAACCTTTTCCCATCATCTACACTTCATCCTTTGGATTTTCTAGAGGAATCTCTTGGCGGAGGCCGACCTTGTTGGTTTTGCATGTTAGGTCTTCTTCTTAAAGTTTTTATCCCTTTTTGGGCCGACCGGATCCCCTTGGATCATATAAATAATTATAATAGATGATAAGAATAAAAATGAGGAAGTTAGAATTAGCATAGAAGATACATCTTAAGATTGAAGGTCCCGATTGTGACCTATTCTGTACTTTGAGCATGTTTTAGCAAGCATGTGAGTTAGTTTCTATAAGCCGGTTGTTACCGGTTGGTTGTAATCAACTTTCATGTTATAATTCAATCTGTTCTGCATTACCTCCATCATGTCTTTGTGTTTCTATTGTATTTACTCTTGCTGACTGGTCTGGACTGATCTCTTTGAGGTCCCTCCTAACCAGTGATTGGTTTACATTGGCATCCACCAAACGATAGGATTTGGTCTTCAATGTATTTGGTGTATGTTGGGGATAAAACCCCACCATACGTTGTAAAAGTGGAACTTGGTGTGTGACAAGATTGTAATCCTGACATCCACCAAAAAAAAATTTCAAAAACAAAACATTGGTTGGGAAAGAAAGCCTGAATAATCAAGTTTGGGGAGGAACAAAACACACAAAAACCTAAACAAAACAAGTGGGAAAGAAAATATTGCAAATTGACTTTAGTTCCAAGATCTCCAAAACTTGTTCAAATCTTGGGTGCACAGGAAAAATATAGAAAGTGAATTGACCAAAAATAAATACAAAGAAGATTTAAAAGAAAGAAGAAACCCAAACAATTTTAAAGCCTTAGCCAATAAATGTTCAACCGTGTGAATTAAGTGGTGCATTTTAGAGTTGTAAATGATGAATTAATGATGAACAGTTAGTACCAAATCGGTACTGAGAGGGGGGGGGGTGAATCAATACAGACAAAAACACTTTCCCTGAACCAGTTTGATTGCAAACACTACACTTGATTGACAAGCAATAACATCGGTCTAAATTAGATTACTACCAATAAAACACAATGGGAATGTGAAAGACATAAACTGGTAACTCTTAGCTTTCCACACAATCTAATACCACATTTCCACTTCACCCTTATGCATAAACAAGTAATCTAACATCATAAATATAATGACTGCTAGTTCAACATGTTTTACCACAGTGACATAAAACACTAAACCACCACATGAAAGGAATCACACATGACACACTGATTTTTCACGTGGAAACCCAACTGGGAAAAACCACGGTGCGGATGAATACCCACAAGCTATTCTTTGAACTCTTTTGAAGTCCGCTCTGTTAGGAGCCTAGTCTGATTAAAGACTATTACAATAGGTTCTGCTAGGAACTGATCCTGCAAGGGATCACCCGGTTGGGGGATGGCTAAATACCTGATTAAAGGTTAAAACCCCGTTAGAGGTTACCTCGCAAGAGGATTTTAAGAACTCATTAAATTGAGTCACCCTGTTAAAGGATTTATACAAAAGCCTATTAAAGCTACCCGGTTAAGGGATTTCCCAACTATTGAAATGGTTAGAAGTCAACAGGTAATAAACCGATCTGATAACAACACTTAATGCCAAGGCAGATCCACTTTAGCTCCTTTTCTTCTGCAATCACACTCTGCAGGTATCAACACACTTCTTTGGTCTGGAAAGAATCAAGTATCTCTTCACTTGGATACACACATAACATTTTCCAACAACTTCAAAATGAAAAACAACATCGACCTTATAGGAAACAAATAGGTCAGTAGCATAAAACCTAAACCCTAAACATTTAGGTTTTACAATTCAATTGGTTCAACCCTAACCGTTAATCATACTGCATTGAATACAACAGTCTTGAACAGATCTCAAGACGTTCTCCAACATTCATTCTTTGCCACTTCAGGAAGCTGATAACCCATCACGCGTTCTCCATCGTTTACAAAGACTTCATGCATTCCTGAGGTAGATAAGATCAATCTCATTGCAAGATCCTCAAGGAGATCCTTCACACGCACAAGGCTGACGTGGCAACTCTATCTGATCTTCATTATACTACTAGCTCATCACAAGATGTCATCTGTTGAGTTACACAGGCAATGCATCAATTAGAAACCCTGAAGCTGAGACTACCAATTGGTAGTCATGCAAAACTTCCATATACTGGTTCTCATTCCAACATACCGGTTCACCTTGAACAAACATACCACTTCACCTTTTCAGATATACTGGTTCACATCATCATACTGGTTCTCTTGCCAATTTTCTTTCTGCAATATACCGGTTCATACTTCAGCATATTGACATCAATGACAACATACAATATCATCATGTCATCCTGCTCTGCACATATGCCATCAGTAAACTCGAAATACACCAAGATGTGTATTTTAGTTTTAGAACCCCGGAATACACATTTTGGCTGCATTTCCATACACAGGTGTAATTTAGACTTCTAAGTCTGAATTGCACCTAAACACAAAAAGAGGTGTAATTTGGACTTATAAGTCCGAATTGCACATAAAGGCAAAAAGAGGTGTAATTCATATTTATAAGTCTGGATTGTACCTAAAAGACCAAAACTAGTGTAGTATCAAAGTTTAACTCTGACATTGCACCATTTTTAGAAAAATTTAGAAAGACAAATTTATGTTAGTTTTACGAATTAACAACTTTAACTAAGATTGAGGGACGACCATGAAAATATTAGTAAGACAAATGAAATGAAAATTCACCTCGAAAAACAAACTTAGAGAGTCAAATTACAAATTCAAACAAAAATTCATAGGGGTTACCTAGTGCTTTTTTGGTATCATAATTAAAAACGAGGATAACAACTACAAATTAAATGGTGTATTTCGGGGTTGTGAATTAAATGGTGTATTTTCGATCCTAGTTAAAGTTTTTAATTCAAAAATTTGCCTTGAAAAATGAACTTAGAGAGTTAAATTATGATTTCGAACAAAAATTCATAGGGGTTACCTAGTTTTTTTGTATCATAATAAAAAATGGGGATACGAGTTGGCTCTAACTAGGGAACATCTTTTTATCACTCTTAGAAGTGATCAGAAGGAGTAGAACCTCATATCTCTAAGTGCCTTCTTCTATTCCATAGGGCCATAGAGTCAAGCGACCAAAAACTCAAAAGACACCAAAAAAGAAAAAGACACAAAATTGTATAAATATTTACAAATGACTTTTTAGAACTTTACTAAGTGAACAATTTGAGATGTTGTCCACTATAATGAAATGCAAATGGAGTTCCATCTTGATATGATAAAAGATAGCTTTCTTCTCTGCACACTTGATGAATTTTAAAAGGACCTATCCATAAAGAATCAAACTTCCCATGCATGTCTTTAGGTTCCCACCTCTTGTCCCAAAGAAGAACAAGATAACCAACCTTGAAATCTCTGTACTCTTTTTTCTTGTCAAAAACAACTTTGAATTGCCTTTGATGTTCTACAAGGAAATCTACCACTTGAGCATGTTGCTCCTCCAATTGAGTAAGCAACATGATCATCTTATCAATGGAAATTTAATAAGTATCATCCTCAAAAACCTTTGCCATCTTCAAAGCTGTCAATTCTAAAGTAATATAAATTTCGACGTTGAGTCCATACAATAACTGAAATAAAGACTTGCCAATGGCCCGCTTAGGTGTGATGTGATCAACCCACAAAGCATCATACAAAGCCTTATGCCACAACCTTTTATTTTCATCAACTAACTTCCTAATAATGCTCACCAAGTTTTTATTGCTAGATTTTGCCTAACCATTGCCTTGGGTTTAATAATCAAACGAATGGGAAAAGGGTAATTCCATATTCAAAATAAAACTGGGTTACTTCATAGGAAGAGTATGCACTTGCATTATCTACCACAATTTTGTGGGGAACACCAAATCTAAAAGATGTTGTTCTCTTTTACAAACCAACATACCACTTCTGAAGTTGCATGCTTCACTGGGATAGCTTCCACCCACTTGGCGAAGTAATCTGTTGTTGTGAGAACATACGTGTGACCTGCACTAGAAGGATTAATAACACTAATGAAGTCAATTTACCACTGCTTGAAGGGTTCTTCAATTATAACTGGTTTCAAAGGAAATTTTCTCATATGTGTACGGGAATACAAGAATACGATTATGAGGAAAAGATTACGATAATATTCTTTTAGGGTTAGGGTTAATTTTGTTAACCAATTTTGTATGTTGCCCTAAATATTGCATGTTATAAGAAGATGGAATGTAAAAGGCATTGTAATGGTGTTGTACTATTTTGCTAGATAATTAGAAAAGATTGGATGACAGTGTTCTGTGGATGTAGCCCTTTGGGTGAACCACGTTAAATCTCTATGTTATTTGTGTTGTGTATTTTTTCTTCATCTTTGTATATTTGAATCTACATATAATTATTAATTTGTATTTTGCTCCGGATCTGCCTAATCCCTAACATCAACAACATCATTGGCACTAAGGGGTCTCTTAGCACAACATGATTATTCCAAAAATGAGAGAACTATTTATTACATTGGTCGTACATTGGTGGGATATGAACTTAACTACACACCTATTGAACGAGGTTGCCTAGCGGTTGTCTTTGCTTCTCATAAACTTTGACACTATATGTTAAGTTATCAAACAAAGTTCATTGCATCCCTTGAAATACCTCTTGAATGAAGCTACACTTACAGGAAGATTGGCTAAGTGGGTTATGATCCTCAATGAATTTGATAGGGTGAACCCACAATAGTGGGTTACACTTTTTTGGATGAAAGAATTTAACTCTTTTGTCCAAATCTAATTTTTACCCACGTTCTATTGAAAGTACCTTTCGATCGAATGCAAAAAATGTGTTCATTCGAAAGTATTTTGAACAATACTTTCAAACAAAAGTCATCTTCTATCGATCATCATGTTTATTTATTTATTTTTATAAATTAAAAAATAGGATTCGATCAAACCCTATTATTTAGGGTTTTTTAAATAAAAATTTGTAACTACCGAAAATGGTAGTTGCATTTTCAGTAATATTTGGGCCCAAAGAGAAGGAAGGGAGAGCACGGCTAACCTCCAAACCAATCAATTGAGGTTGGATTTTATCACATTTTTATAGAAATATTGGTTTTCTATCACATTTTAGTGTTAATTTTGGGTGTATATATATTATATATGTGTGTGTGTGTGTGTGTGTGTGTGTGTGTGTGTGTGTGTGTGTGGGTATATATGTTAATGTTTTATGTTTCATTAGAAAAAATGTCATCATGTATGTTATATGTTAATGTTAAATTTGTTTCATTAGATTTAGTTTAATGAGATTAAATCAATATTTTATGGGTGATTAGAAAAAATTCAAATTTTTAGTTTATTTGTAAATTCCCATCATATTAGCCTTGATTTACTAAGAGACTTTATCTCCTTAAAAACTTATGTTTTGAATTTGATCCTTTTCCTTATTTCTCTACTCACAACTTTCTTTGAAATATTTACAAGTTCAAATAGTATTTCATAAGACTATTTCAGAGTTGTTCCACCTCAAATCCTCTAAGAAACTAATGAAAACAACTACCTTTCAAATCAATAACCAGATTTAAAACTCTCTCTCCCTCCCCTTAAGATTCTAGCTCTCTCCCACCTTAAGACTCTCTCTAAGACTTTATCTCTCTAGATCTCTCTTTCTCTCCCCTTAAGACTCTCTCTCTCTCTCTCTCTCTCTATAATGAGTACTCATGTGCATGTTTATACATGATTGATGCATGTTTAAGACTGATATGTGCATGTACATTTACATATTGATGATGATGCATGCATGCTATGTTCTCATGTGCACAATGTATTCAATTTTTTTAGATCTACTAAGATAATATGAAATTCATTGCAACATTGATTATCTTGTAAAAGCTAATTTTATATTTTATTTGAGATTGAGCTAGAAAATTTTAAGAGTACTAGTAAGAATTTAGAATTTATTATTTAATTGAAAAATTTAAGTACACGATACATTTAAATTTAGTATAGATTAGAATTAGTTCAAGAATGTATCTAGTAATTATCTTTGAATTTTAGATTTAAATAAAGTGAGCTTGATCTAAGGCTTGACATTAAATATCCTTTAGGTATACCTATCTATATTATCATCACATCATGGCAGATGAGGCAATTCCCCCTCAGGAATTGTTTTCACGAACAAACATTGGAAGAGAGAAATTAAGAGCCTCGATAAATAGTAGTAGTAACACAAGAACACTTGTCAGAATATTCTTGACAACCTTGTGAAAATTAGGGATGACATTCAGGGCACTAGTGCCTATTCTATTGATGCTATATAAGCTATTCTTGCCAACAAGGAACAAGAGGTTTGTAAGGGTTTGTCCCTTTCTGAGGTTCAAATTTTAGTGCCTAAGGAAACTCTGAAAGAGTGTTTTTTTCCATCATACTTGGGGAAAAACATGGTGAATGGATATCAGGTCACTAAATGTGAGGATGATAGGATGGCTGGTTTGATATACCCACACTTCCTTATTGTGCATGGTCGTTATCCAAACAACGACCAAATTCCACTCTATTTTGCATAGAAGTTGTATGTTGAGGTTCATTTGTAACAAGTCATAAACTACATTTATTTGCCACCATATCTAGGTCAGGGTCATGGTAGGCTTGCTGACATGGACCCTTATCATCGAGCTGGTCAACAAATTCTAGCACATAGGGTCGTTGTTGGTCAGAGGGCACCCGCTATTGCACCTTCATTAGGAGAATGAGGTTGTTCATAGTACCCAACTCCGAGAAGCCATTGATAGAGTTGATGACATTGCAGCTGTAGCCGCTTCGATATCTAGTGATCGAGTTGGCCAGTATTTTATGAGTTGTCGATGCTCTAGATCTTCATGTGCAGCTTACCTTGGCAGTAGCTCAAATGATCCTTATGGTACAATGGGCATCCCTTCGCTTGCTAACTTGGAGGGTCTTACAAGAGACATGACACATGTTACTCTAATTAGTTTAGCTAAGAATCTTTTGGATGCATATGCATTTATTGCATCTGAGCATCATATCCCTATAGCAGAGGTCATAGGTCCTGTGGGTTCCATCTTTCATTAGCCACATTCAGGGTCTTATCATTCTTATTAGCCAGGTGGCCCCAACAATATTTCACATCAAGATCCACCTACAAACCATTATGTTGTTGGCATAGGTGATGCGGAGCAACATGAAAAACCATTCAAGAACCCCAAATCAACATGGAGTTTCAATCTCAACACAACATCTTCACTTGTATTAGAGGCATAATTTGATCATAATAATTATTCTACAGTCCAAAAAAATATTAATATCAACCAACCAATACGATATCAAATCCATCATATCATTTTACAATCCTTTGAACATTAATCAAGACCAAAACAATGCATTATGCTGTCCCGGTTAATGACAGTTTGATATACCAGTACTCAGTTATTAATAACTTTAAAACCTGAGTATATTTGGAAGATCGCTTCAGTGAGGCTGTAGAAAACTAGGTTTCTAAAACCATATCCAAAATTGAGAACGATCCAACGGTGAAATAAAAAGTTATCATCTCTTTACCGAGACCAATTTTGACTATCATAAATCTAAAAAATGTATGCTTGCTGCCTGCTAGGGCATCATATTTCACAACAAATACTTAACCAAACTAAAACAATACCATACTCAAATGAAATCCCTCTGAGTCTACTTTCATAATATTCAAGTCATTAATTTTTCCAATGGTGAAATCACAAGATAAGTACAAACCCTTTCCAGCAACTCCATTTAAGACAATTTAAAACCAGTTTTCACTAAAATCTTCATAACTTCCACAAATATAAACAAAAATGATTCAAACAAAAGGGAAAAGAAATATGATTCACATATATTTCCAATAATTTTATTTAAAGGTCTTAATAATATCATATGAGTTCATACCATACGCTGCAATGTGACTGTTCTCAGGAAGTATCAAATCTGCAATTAACAACTTTCACCAAAACTTCCATATCTTCTTCATTTCTAAACATAATAACTCCAAAAAAAAAGGAAAAGAAAGGTAATTGACATATATAACTATAAATTATACATATACAAAGGTTTCTAGGCCATACATGGTTGTACAAGGCCTGGAACCAACACAAAAACTGGAAAGCCAACCAAAATAACAATAGTAGAATGCACCAAAATGTATTCAAAATGTTCTCCTTTTTTCTCTATTCTTCCAATAATGATCTGGTTCGACCAATAAAACATATTTATAGAATATTTGGTAGTTATAAACCATCCAACTACCTTTATGACCCTTCATCTTCCCTTTTACAACTTTATGTGCAATTTTTGCACTTTTACATTTTTGCAAATGTTGCACTTTTACAATTTTCTTGCAACTTTGACACTTTTTCCTAATGACTCTCCAAATTGTAAAAACCTCATAAACATGTCCAAATAATCTATTCAATACCTTCTACATACTTGATAGCCTTCTCATGGCCTTTTATACAATTTTGACCATCTTGACCTATAAGGGCCTATATGGACAACTAGGACATAATCAGGACTTGCTTACATTTTTAGGCTTCCAAGTCTTACAAATCATTCAAAATGGATTCAAATACATTATAAATGACCTTCAAATATAAATTATATTTCAAATGATGACTTTGACCATATATTTTCCTTATGCCATGGGTGCTCCTGCACCAATAGGGTACAGATCCTTTGGTGAGTGTAGCACATCATACATCTGATCTTGGCTTCGAGGATGTTAACTTTAACATGACGATGATAGGTTATATGGATTTTTTGATACATTCAGAGTCATCATTGATGCCATATTAGTTGCACAGTCCCCTACATTCATCATTATTGGGACAAGTGACGACCGCTCATGATGCAGATATAGATTTGAGCTTACATGAAATCAAGCAACATCTTGATATTCTGGTGGACATGATCATGGCTAGAGAGTCTGAGTACTATCATGTTCCACCTTCTACATAGGTAAATTTTATTTAACATCATGCTTATGAGTTGCACATTTCCAATTTATAATTAAAATAAGTTTTAACTAAATTCAAATTTGAATCATGTAAATATATAATTTTTGTAGGTGGAGATGCCTCTTTTTACTCCTTCCTTGAGGTTTGATCATGTACATGAGCATGACTTAGTTGATGATGCGACCACCAGTGAACATGTGAGTTCTAAATTTATTCACACACATAAATTATTTTAAAATGATTATAATTTATACATTTAATGCATATTTTATTTAACATGTGTGTATATTTATTGCTTTATCTATAGGGATCGATTCATCCTTCAGAGTAGGATAGTCATTTAGAGGATCACTCCACTAGGAGTCATCATGATGACCAGGGTGCTAGGCCATCTATCTCTAGAGACATTTGATGATCTATTTTATGACCTAGAGTTTATATGTTTGACATGTTTGATGCTACATACATTTGGTGATCTAGTTTATATACATTTGACATGTTTGATGATCTATATATATTTGATGATATATTTTATATACATTGATGATCTAGTTTATATATATATTTGATGATCTACTTTATATACATTGATGATCTAGTTTATATATATTTGATGATCTAGTTTACATTTACACATTTGACATGTTTGATGATATATATGTTGGCATATGCACACTCCAATGAGACATTGTAGGTGATTGAAGGTTTTGTCATTGATGGCAACCTTACAATCCTATGGCACCAGCAAGATAGTTCACCAGCACTAGAAAGATCAGACTCTACACCGACACTCAGACCACCGACACTGGCAGAGAAAGGAAGCATACCGACATAGAGGCCGACGGGATTTTTGTTATATTATATTTTGTTTATTATTGTAAAATCTTTTGTAAGCTGACTTGCATCATTGTAAAATGACTCTTATATAAGAGAGATCATTGTAGAACATGAGTAAGTAAGAAAGGAAGATAGAAGATTGTATTTAGGCGAATTAAGGTAGACCTATTATGTGAAATATAGGTTAAGGGTTTATGTAAGAAGCAGAGCAGATACCGGTACTAGATCTAGCATTATAGACGCTATTCTGAAGTAGTACAAGATACTAGATTTATATAATCCATCATTGTAAGTCATTGAGACTTCCCATTTTTTGTTTGAGCAGTGAGCTCTAGGTAGTTGGCCTTCTTGCATGTGCAGGCCCCTCTTGTAGCAGTAATATTCTCTTATTGGCTAGTAAGTGAATATTGTGGGTCACAAATCCCACCGAGGTTTTTTCCACACCCAGTTTCCTCGTTAAATCCTGGTATCATGGTGTGCTTTTCATGTGGATGCTTTTAATTCTGTTTATTGCATTATTTCTTGCATACCGGTACACTGTTATAATATGTTCTACATGTTTTAAGTTGATAAATTCTATACATCAGTTAGATACTGATTCACCCCCCCCCCCCCCCCCCCCCCCTCAGTATCTGTGGGAATCCTAACAATATATACATTTGATGATCTAGTTTACATGTATACATTTGACATGTTTGATGATATATATACATTTGATGATCTAGTTTACATGTACATATTTGATGATCTAGTTTATATGTTTGACATGTTGTTTATGTTAAATACATACATTCATAATCATATGTACATTTATACATATAGGTCATGGCTAGAACATATAAGAAGTATAAATTTCTTTGCGGCCCATCTAGAAGTATAAATTTGATAATATTACATAAAAATGTAAACAATATCATATAAGAATTTAAATCACCCCCTTAAGTCATGTCCTAATTACATCCCATTAAATCCATTTTAATATTTAATGTTTTAGCATCTAGATTTGATATAATTTTGAAATAGATGAACAATATAAATTAAATTAAATTGCACAATGAAAATTTCATAAAACTTCATTTTTAACAATATCATGTCATTGGTTAAAAGATTTGTTCTTAAAAATAAGTTATATTTTAAACTCTGTGACCCTTTTAAAAGATCAAATCTATAACGAGTAGTTGGGTAAACTGTAAACAACTTCCCTCTGAATTAAAGGTACAACTCTCTTTATGATTTTCAAGGAATGAGTTAAACAAAAAATAAATTTTCAAATATACTTTTAACGAGAAAGTACTAAAGGTGAGCTATCATTCACACATAAACATGTCATGAATGTATGTTTAATAAAATTACTCTCTTTAACAAAGCACACAAACTTTGCTTACTACTCAAAATTTAAATAAAAGGAACCCACAAATCAACCAATTCCATTTGAATAAACATGATGAATTGC